>NC_088208.1:9597790-10244967 GCF_037126465.1 Ornithodoros turicata
ACTCAACACTTATGTAAGTACACGGGCAGTGTGGAAACACTAATGTCGTCGAATTTTTCCTGTCGCATGTGACTGATACTCGAAGGATCTCTGTTGTGCATTTATTAATTGGTTTCGTTCGTTTGACGTTAATTATCATAAATCCTCGCTATAGGTGCGCCCGTGAGAAGGAGCGATCCTCTCATGGTAGAACGTTAAGTACTTATTTCCGGCGTCACTCAATTGATATAATCTCCTGTTCCAGGTTCCCTCGTCGCTGTACTCTTCAAAGCTCTTCCAGGACGAGGGCAACTTCGCATCTATGGTGGTGACGGAAGACGACGGCCTGCAACTGGTGAGTACGTCTAAGCGTGGACCCCATAACAAGCGACACGCGACGCGCTGCAGAATTTGTCGCTGTCGCGTCTGGTCATGTCGCGACTTCCTGGTCCATTTGACCAGCGACATTTCGTTGCCGAGAAATGATGTTTTTGGAGAAGCAATGCTTATTTTATTCCAGTTAAGTTGTAAATTGCCATAAATATACCAATAATAGCATTTCATTCGTAAAAACGAGGAGAACTTCTAATGAAGGTGCTATGTATTATTCGCCGTAACGCAGTGGCGCTGCGGTTGAAGCTCCCAACCACTGATCTCTATGTATAAAGGCTGGATCGCGCATGGGAGAGGGGCTCGTGGGGGAGAGGCGTGCCTTCGGGCCGTCATGTTGGTGGGCTCTAATGTGCTGTGTGTGCCCATAGAAAACAATGGGAGGCAACAGAGATTGTGATTATTTATTGCGCTGCTAGCATTGATCGTTGTTTGTCATCACACAATTTTGTAAGGTGCCAGTATACTGAAGTATCCTAACAGTGTTTCACAGGTGTCCTGCCGTTCGATTCTTAATTACGTTATGTTTTGCATTCCGAAACTAGACTGTCACTGCAGTGCATCGCTGGGGATTGTACTACAGCACGTTTCCCAGCCAATATTTCAATAAGAAACGACTTGAGGTTAACAACAACCATGTATATAATATCCCGTACTGCGTTCTGGACAAAAATTGTTCCATAAAGAACGGTCCGGGAAAAGATATACTCGCATGGCAGAAAGAGATCGTTCTGTATGTAGAATCCAGGGATCGGAACCGGAATTTTTTTCGGTCCGGTTCGGGTTCGGGTTCAGGCATATTGGTTCGGTTCGGGTTTAGCTCCGCTGAACCGAAATTAACAGCTTGAACCGGTTCAGGTATATCGGTTCGGTTCGGGTTCGACTCAGGGAGAATCCCCCCACCCCCGCACATACACAGACAAAAAAAAATCTGTCAGTGGTCGGGACATTTACAGGGATTGGAACAGTTACTTTTCTCGGCCTCGGTTTAACCGGTCCACGGGCAGTAATTTTGCTACATGCAAGCAAGCTTACGCTCACCGTACACGATTGTAAGAGAAAGGTGTGAGATAACCGTTTCAGGTGAGCAAAAAAAGGTCGGTCAGTAGTACAATTAATTCACCTCTGAACCGATTCCCGAACCGGTAACCGTATCAATTTTTTTCGGTTCAGTTCCGGTTCGGCTCAGGACAAGCAAAAAATTGTTCGGGTTCGGTTCGGTTCGGGTTCGTCAGAAAATAACGTTTTTTTCTGGTTTTCGGTTCGGGTTCAGTTCCGGTTCCGATCCCTGGTAGAATCACAGCCGTTGTTTTAGCCGTGTATGCGTTTAGTATGATTTATATCAAGCATCGCCTTAGAAAGAGTCTTTTAGTAAACAACAGCGGTGCTTTGCCTCGCAAATATCGACACACCGAAGCAGCCCAAATAATTACTTCACGCAATTAGATCACACTCGTTAGGACAGTTAATCAGGTAGTGACGTAAGCTTAATCAATTAGGTTTCTTAGAAAGTGGTAACACCTCCTTGAAACACAGGACTTATCTCTTTTTGAAGTACAGCCCTTTGTTCGCTTCTTCCTTTATTTGTTCTGATTATTTGCAGGCGCGGTTGTGCCAAACTGAATGTCCTTCTCCAGCACTTACATGCTTTTGTTGAATACAACTGCAGCTTGAGAAAAGCTGCTTGGGGACGGGGTCCTGCTATCCAGTGCTGACTTTGTCATGCTTGTTATGTGGAGCATGTTCCAAAAATTGCAGCTCCACGTATGGTCTTCAAATTGCAACAGGACTATTTGGAGCTTGAAACAGTTGTGATTTTGTCATTTTGGCCCTCGTGTACCTAGTCTGTGAAACGCAAACAAAAAAGTCTAACACGATACGCTTTTGTAATGAAGATCACTGATGATGAGTAAAGAGAATATACGACTTCAAGTTTATTGAATATTTTATATCATTCATTATATTATTCAACATTTTATGTCAAGTTTATACAACATCAAGTTTATCCAAGTTCAAGATTTATTTCTTGCACTTATGCGTTTCAGGATACAATGAACGTGCAGGGAGGTCGCAAAAGACTACATTTATTCTTTTGTGACCTTGCTACAAGGGCAATATATATTTTAGGAATGACAATGGTCAGGTACGCTCTCTAAATTTTAGGTTGGAATGAGAAATGGATAGCAACTTCCCGCCTGATATTTTCTCATATATGCTAAATTTTAAATTTAATGTGATCGAATATGATAATATAATAATAATATATAAGAATATAATATGTGATAAATGAATGTGATCAACAGTAGATGTAAACAACATGAGTAGCCAGAGAAGTGCATTCTCAATAAATAATCTTCTTATAGTGTATATGTGCATGCCTATTAACTGATACAATTATCACAGTTCCCTGACAAGTTTTAATTTCTGAGAGTGTACTGTACAGGCTCCTTAGATCTACAACAGTTCATACAAGGTATTATATACTGTGAATGCCTTTAAAAATCCCATGTGACACATATGCCTTTACTTTCTGGAGGTGCTGTGGTAGTCAAAGTTTGTGGGCATTACGCAGGTTCTGCACCCATTTCTTGAGTATGTCGGGGCAGCTGTGAAGTAACCTGCATTGATGATGATTATTCCAATTTTTATGGTGCATCGACAACAAAGGAAATAATACATCAGAACATTGGTTTGGGTGCAACCAGTTAAAAATGAATATGTTGTTTAATAAATGCATTGGACAAATGTTAAAACATCAGTTTAAAACATGGTTTACAATCCCTGTATCTTCTAAAAATTAAAAAGATTAAAAGCTATTCTAAAAAGAATATGGGGAACTCTTCTAAAAAGAATTATAATCTCTAATTATTATATTGCTGGGTGAAGGAGCCTAAAGTCTAAGGTGTGTTTCTGATGTGAACATGTAAGAAAATATGCAAAACTGCGAGAGGCCACAGTGCGTGCACTGAGGTTGTTCCTTCCTGTAAAGTAGAAACCGGTGGATGAGGAACGTGATACTTACCTGTACACCCAGCCGTATCACACTGCACAGATTATTCACTGGGTAGCCCTCATGAAGAAACCTGTATTGAGAGACCACTTTTGCCTTAAAAACTGCTACAAATAGCACGACACGCTACAAATTATTACTATCGTAACAAGCTGACAATACAGCTCACACACAAAGGCGTTATTCAAGTCGCGCCACACCACCGTTACGTAGGATTCTTTGTCACAAATCAAACCAAGGCACAAAACAATACCAATACATGAAAAACGGTGACAATCGTGGTCTCATTATGACGTAATACAGAACTTGTGCGCGAAGGTAATTCAAAGAAATGAATGTGGCACTTGCTTCCGCAGAGAACACCGTGTACCATGCTAGCAATGCATGCAAAAAAGCGCTCGAGTGCTTGCACATATATTGATGGCAACACTACCTGTGTAGTGTAACATGTTCTTTCAAGCACATTATGCACTCAAACTGTATTTGCTGCCAGGTAAAATGCAAGTGTGCTCGATTGAACGTCGGAAGAGCGATCAAGCAAGTCGTACAAGTTGCTCGTTTTGAAAAAAAAACTAAATATACAGAATGGACGCCTATTTATTCCTTGATGAAGAGTGACTTACCTGTATAAATTCAGGCCCTGTAACCTTGCCAGTACGGTTGGTACGACCGTAATTGCAAGAAGTTGCCATGATCGCTGCGGCGGCTGTTGTGGGTACAATAAGATGGCGGCCGGTTTCTTCTAGCTCCCTATCCGCGATCCAGCCTTTTACAATCGAGATCAGTGCTCCCAACGCGCCGCCCACTTCTTCGTCTGCTACTTTTGTTGGTTGCCCTCTCCAACCTTTCTCTTGCCCACGCGTTCAGTTCATGTTGCACGCCGCCAAATCTAGCTGGTTTTGTCAAACAACAGGCAACGAACTCAGCGACATGCTACAAGTATCTACTGGGAGTAGATGGAGAAATATTCAGCCGCGACAAAGCTTTTTTGACGCTCGTGTGGCGGCAGTGACGTCGATTTTGTCGCTTCTCGCGTGCATCTGTCGCGTGTCGCTTGTTATGGGATTCGGGCTTTACGATTTCTCCACACTCCAAAAACAAAAGTTACCGCGTAACACGTTATGCGGCAGCCATTGCGTCCAATGATACTGCTATCGCCCCTTATGCGAGGAGAGAGCAGAGCCCACGCCTTCTTGTGGCAAAGAACAAATACGCAAATTATCGCAATAAGTCGTGCGCTTCCCATTTTCAACGAGTCAATGGAGAGTAATGATACCATTCGGAATAAAAGTTCGTACCAAGCCTGTTATCCGGTGAAGTTCTGTTTTCAGAGTACTCAAACTCTCTCTCAGGGAATATCGTGACCTCTACAGCATAGCCGCGTGCAAGTGAATTCCTGTTAAGAAACACAAAAACAAATAAAAAAAACAAGGAGAGAGAGAGAGAGAGGGAGCTCGTAAATAAGAAGGTTTGATGCGGAACTTCAAATCTCTATATGCACGCGTATTAGAGGCATGGGCAAGCGGGTTAAAGGAGGTAAGAACTCCTATCTGCAGTTATTTAGTTCGGGTGTAACACGTGTAATATTGTTCTTCTACATATAGTAATTCTATTTACAATTTATTGTTAAATAATTCTCCTTCATAGCGTGTGCAGCGTTACCACAAAAAAACACTTTTTTTCGGTTGCGGGCGAGTAGACGTACCGCTATCCAGATACCTCTATCCATTCTTACGTCATTTGAAGAATTGAAGCACCCAATCAGATGCGGCGATACACCAACGCGAAGATACACATAACCGTATTGCTCTACACTGTTAACATCGAACTTCACCACATAGCACGGTTCTAGCCAACCATAACCCAGAATCGAAACATTATCGCCCCTGATTTGTTGAAAACGGGAGGTGACGCCTATTTTGTAGCCTTGCATAATGATACATAATAGCCTCCGCCTCCTGTTATCAACAAATCAGGGGCGAGAACGTCATTCAGGACGATGGTTCAGCGTGCTATATGTGGAGGAGATACGGACCTATATGATTCATTTATACAAAAGCTGTCACAACCAGCAGGTTAAAATCGCCGTTTGGAGCCGACACAGTCGACGGGCTAGCTTGATAGAATTCGTAGCCCCTTTAAGGCGTATTGGTGGTTGCCAAGGTCGTGTTGAAGACTGGGAGGTGGTGGGTTCGAATCCTACCATCGGCCCTGCTGTCTGAGGTTTTCCCTTGGTTTTCCGAAGACTTTCCACCCGAAATGTCGGCACAGTTCCCCCTGAAGTCGGCATCGGATGCACACTAACTTCCCCCACCCTAGTCCCCTACTCCTTCCTGTTGCCCTCTATCCATCTGACCGCGTCTGTACCCCGCTCATAGCCACAGTTACTTCGCGGCGCTAACACAGAATAAAAGATCTATATGCACGTACTTTCCTCTCAAAACAGGGCTGCCCCACATGGCGTAAGCGTATCGTCATTCAGAATGATACCGTTCTCTCTGGTGATTGCATGAAAAGGCGAGCCGTACGACTGTTTCAGACACATTGCATTTATGGCGACATCCACCCAATGCCCAATGGGCATTATGGTTGGCTCGGAGGGCAGCACTTAAATTTTACTCCTGGATGGCACCTCTACAAGTATAGGTGCCATCCAGGAGTAATATTGAAGTGCTGCCCTCGGAATATCACTGCAGCGAGCACCTACATATCGCAGTACCCAGCAGGCAGTCTACATAAATGAAAATGCACGCGCTCTAGTAAGCCTAATGTTCGTTAGATAAATGGGCAATATTCACTCGTTCATCTTAATCGACGACACTGTTGCCGGACGAGACACTATGGCATTAGTCACACTGGTTGCATAAACGCTTAAAACGTGTTTAACAACGTGTATACAAAAACCGCGCCGACACTTAGTGATTTTCGAAGTAATTGATTGGTTTCGGTTTACATATTTCTTGCGTGGAGCAATACACCAATGCGCTCTCTGGATCAGCTTTGGGAGATGCTTGTCATTCATGTACGTCATGCATGTATGATAGGATGTTCGTCTTTAATGTATGATGTATAACCCAAGAACAAATATTCTTATTTTCTCAAATGCAGAAAGAGCACGTTATATGGGTATTACAAGGACTGAGGACCCGTTCTAAGGATCCGTCCAAATTAACCTTCTTTTGGTTTGACAGCGCGGCATGATTGGCGACGACTTGCGCATCGAACCCCTGGCGACCGCTGAGCGTTCCTCAGAAGGTCGTGTAGCCCACAGGCTGTACAAGGTGGAAGAAGAGCGTTCTGACACTCCGATTTACCAGTACGGTGAGTATTTTGAACGTTATCCTCGTCCATCGCAGTGTGAATTGCACTTTTACAAAAACGCCATATTAACCCTAAATTCTGCTTACGTCAACGATGCGGACGGTACTCGTGGGGCGGTATTGCAGTTTCTAACGAAGGTCAAGAAAGAATGATTAGTTAATTTTTGCTAAGCATTTCTTTTCTGTACGTGCTACCTGCCACGAGCAGAAGAGTGTACTTCATTCAAACTTCATTGATTTTCATTCCCATGTATTTATTTACGAGAAGCATATATGGCTTGCAAGGGGAGACTCGTTAGGATTACGCTTTAACGTCGTGCTACATATATGCAGTGTGACCCGCGCCCTCACGTGTCAGTTCCACGGTCGCGTCCGCGTTCCAGTGGCATGTAGAGCGAAAGAGACATCAGAAAGAACGCTGAAAAAACATTACCCATTCTATAATGACAGGCAATGCCGAGAGGAACGTCACACGTCATCACTTAATTTAAGCAGCTTTTACTTCGTGCGTTGCTAATATGAGAACCATTGTGCCATTAGAGACCACACTTTTTAAAATCAATAAAACCCCAGTGCTGGGTTAAAAAGGGAGAGAGGACGGTATAAGTAAAGACAAACGACGACTGCACTGAACTGTCAACCGAAGTTTTATTCCATCAAACCGAAAACGAACATGGTGAAGGATGTGAGCCACTATTTAAAAATGCTACAGTACTGGTTAAAAGTACAGAAAACAAGGAGCCTTGTTGTTCATGGAAGCCAAAGAAATCAAAATATTATGGACGCTACCCCAAGCAGCACAATGTACTGAAAGTCGAGTGCAGTAGGGGTGGACGGGTAGGCGGAAGACCTTGAACGAACTGGTGAAACTAAAGAACACTGATAAGACACATACCGTCCACCCCTATTGCACTCGACTTTCCGTACATTGTGCTGCTTGGGACTAAGCCTTCAATACATTTATCTAAGAAGATTGATAACTTCATATCAGGAATCAAGTTTCTTCTTACACACGTGGAAACAGCGCCACGAGAAGAGGAGGAAAGTAGGGTATAAAAGGTCCTGGTTGGATGGAATAAAACTTTGGTTGGCCGTTGAGGTTTGTCTTCACTTGTACCGCCATTTGTCCCTTTTTTTACAGAGCAATGGGGTTTTATTTATTTTAAAATGGCTTACAAACCTGCCCAGGTTTTAACTTTGTGCACCATTCGTAACCCCATGCGTGGGCAGCTGTTTTGCCGAGGTGCCCCCTTGTGGCCTTCCCTGCGGTTGAATTTCTCGCCAATATCGGACACCGTATACACAAACATGGACTTTGGCACAAGTGCGATTCACGTGGCCTCGTTGTTGTTGTTGCAGTCGTGGTTGGTGGATTTATTCTATATGCAGTAACGGAAAGAAACTGTTCGTGTACACTAAAGTAGGTCACGTAACCTCCAAATATGGCAGGGCGGGTTCGCCTACATTTCGTACGTTCTCAAGTTCGCGTTTGCTCCGCCTTCTCCTGAAATACGTGTGAGGCCGTTGAACGGCCAAAGGCGTTTTCGCAGCCACGTCGCAGCTTCGCAAGTTTAAGTCGACCCCGCCCATCACCATAGCAACAGGCGGGCCACGCTTTGTTCAGTTAGCTCAAAAGAGCCGTTCGCTTGCCATCTCGTCTGGCTATGGCGAAGCCGCATGGAGTGTACTTCACGACCGAAGCGTGCCAGCGTTGCCTCAACCGAACCGCGCGCAACGTTATAATAATAATAATAATAATAATAATAATAATAATAATTTTTATTAGTGCCCAAGAACGGCCGCTAAGGCCGTGGTAAGAGCGGAACCGAAGTTCTTCCAACCGCGTGCGACGGATTCTTTGCGCTCAGGTTTACAGATAGATAGATATATCGAGCTAAGCCTGGTGCTAATCAATCATTGTAGCCAACAGCGTGAAAACCACGAAGAAAAACGACACACACACCGAGCGCGCTGTCAACACCACCTAGATAGAAAAAAAGCCTGCTTACTCGTAGACGTGACGTAACAACTAAGAGTCACCCAATCAGAATCGTGTTTTCAACGGCCATAGCAAATAACAAACGGGCTTTCAGCGGCCGTAGCCATGGAGACTTGCCACCGTCACCGGATGAGCGTCCACTGTCGTCTGCGAATAGTGAACGTCAAATGGGGGAGGGGCGAACAAAATGTGTCAAATCAAGCCTGATGGCCTCCTTAATGGACATGCAAAATTTCATAATGATAGCTTAATTTCTTTCTGAGTTACTGTGCGTTTAGCAGCACGTGGTATAATCCCTACCATGCCCACTTAAAAAAGAGGATTGATTTGGCTCCAATTATGCTATCTCATATTTCCCGCCCAAAAAATAATTAAGCAGTTCACTAATGAATGTTAGGTAATTAGTCATCCGGTACTTACGTGCTCTGTACTACAGGATGTCCGCTCCGCCGCATAACTCATCTGTGAAAACTGCATCTAGGTTGCTCTTCAAGTTTTATTATAAAACTCTTGTAAAGGATAAAAAAACGCCCTCTATTCTAAATGCACTATTGAGCAAACTACGCTGTTGCGACACGCCTTCCTCAGCACAGCACCAAAGAGAAAGCAAGCTGGAACCAAGTACGCCAGCTGCAGTTTTGTCAACAGTTGTGCCATGTCGTTATGTGGAGAGGGACGCGCAACATTATACTTCGTGAATATCCGCGACGCCTTAGGGCACATGTCTTCGGCGTCATATGAAGCTTTGCCTTCGCCACCCAAAAGTGAGCGCCCTGTGAAATGAGGCGACAAAAGGGAACACAGGCGCGACACACAGTGACGTCGTCACATTATCGTGTTACACCTATAGTGGGTACCGTTTAAATCCATCTTGAATTTAAAAATATATTCCACATGCTATAATCTCTAGGTATTGTTCAGCAAAGAATAATCAATGTCCGTGTTCCCCAGTTTCAGCCCCCGAAACCACTGTTAGAGCAGCCCGCACTGTCGACAAAGTCGTTGGTGAGTTTACTTCGATATCTCCCTGTATAGCCTACTCCGACCTGATCGTGACATGCAGTATACAAACATTCAAATGTTGCATTCCAAGTATGTCGCGGCTTCGTGAGTTTTAACAAGTCGGGTGTTATTTTTGTGTGCTGTCGGGTGGATCTGCTGCCATTCGTGAAATACAAAACAAAAGCTGCTCAGCGAGAAAGTATAAAGCGAAAGCCTGAGAGAAGAGAGGTCTCGGATTGTTTGACATTGACACATATGGTTTCCAGTAGAGCACGCTAGCGCCAGATGTCGTCATGAAAGAGAGGCCTAAGGTAGCCCTCGGGAGCTCCCATACACGCAATATTCCAGGGAAAATAGCGGGCACCCACACCACGTGATCTACAGGAGCCACTCACAGTGCTCTCGCGCGACCCGCGCGGGAAAAAGCGTGGGTGAAGTGCGCATGCGCAGACCGACCTCCTTTCCTAACCTCTTCCTTCTTTCCTTCTGCCCCTCCCCCTTCTTCTTTCGGCGCGTGCTAAGTACCATGTTGGCCCAAAGTAGAGGAACGAAAAACGATGGCAGTTTATAGAGTAAATTTATTTGTCTGCATGAATTGTTTCGAAAAAGTCACAGTATACATGCATGCCCATGTTTTGTGACATGTTTCACTGGACCTTTAAGTGTTTCGACACGCAGTTCAAACTAATCGCAGTCCGCACATTCATGATGTACAGGTGAGCCAGGTGTGTCGTTGTCGCCGATGGCTGAGAAAGTACTACAAAAAAAGAAAAGAAAGACTTTATTGATGAAGCGTAACTCTGCACGATAATTACTGTGGTATTTATGCACTATTTAGATCACTAATATGATTGACATTTCTACGTAACATGATAAAAAATCACGTGAAAAAAATCTACTTCTCTGAACACGAAGGGGTCAATGCTATTGATCTCCCGGGGGAGATTTTGCCATAACTTCTGAGCGCCTTTATGAAATTTAATTCGCGAGAAATTGAATATTCCATTTTGAATCACAGGGAAAGATTACCGAGACGCGGATGGTTCTTTTGCATGCGATCGGTGAATATGCGTGCAAAGCAAGACTGGAATTTGATAAACGTAGACGATATAAAGTCAGTAAATTGCGCTTGTGGAAAGCGTACCGTATGCTTGGCCATGCAGTCGTGATGTTGCATCTTTTTGACATTAGCTGATATTGTAAACAGCATCAATAGTTGACGGCACATTCTTTCTTGCAGAGGGCCGCGAAGACAAAAACTATGTCCTCGCAGAAACGCATATCGTTGTGGACAGCTTCCTCTGTAAAGAGTTTGAAAATAATGAGACAGATATAATTTTGTACTTGGGAGCAGCTATCAACTCTGTAAGTGTGAACACCTCTCCTTCCTTCCTCCGGTGTTGACTAACTTGATAACGTTGACCAGGAGCGTAGACAGAAAAATATTTCAAGAGCGGTTGTATGGGAACTTTATATAGGGGAGGAGGATTTCGCTTTCGTTCCCCTTTTGCAAAAGCACTACCAAAGGTACTTGTTTCGCGAGGCGGGGGGCAAACTGTTGGTCATATTTTGTTGCAATGTGTCGTTGCCAGGGGGCAGCACTTGCCGTTTTAGTTTTGTGCTCGCGGATCTCGAGACATGCCATCTCGTTTTTCTATTTCTCGGCTCACTTTCGTTCTTGGCCTGTCTCATTAAACGAGCCTGATCCCCTCGACTCCGAGTCTGCGTCCCTGTTTGCTTCTACCGCCTTGCGGCTCCTGCACAACAGGTTATGGGCCCAGGACACCTAGGACTGTGACTCGACGACGACTGTCACTGACCAAGCGCATCTTTGCGGAGAAGCAAGTGAGACGTTGGGACCAGAAGAGCGGCGGAGAGACATGGCGCTCTCAGACGATAGCGCTCTCAGGATACCGAAACTGACTTCGGAAAACTACCACGCTTGGGCGATTAGAGCAAAAGCTGCGCTGGTGCAGAAGAGCTGTTGGGAGGCCGTGGACCCCGGCTACATAGACGCTGAGATGACTACTGACGAAAGGAGGACCAACAACAAGGCCCTCACATTCCTCTTTCTCGTGGTTGAGGACAGTTACTTGGACGATATCGGGGCCTGTACCTCCGCCAAAGCCGCATGGGATATTCTGCGGGAGATCCATACGAAGTATGGTCTACTACATATCCTGCAACTTCTACGGGACTTCGTCAACGTGAGGAAGAAGCGCGAAGAACCGATGAAGGAGTATTTGAGCAGGCTAATGGGTTTGCACAGAAAACTCTCCAGTGGAGGCTACGCATTTACGGACAAAGAAGTTGCCTTAGTGATGCTAATGGGTTTGCCAGAAGCTTACGAACCACTCATTCTCAAACTCGAGCAAGACGAAGCCACGCTCACAACTAAAGAGGTCAAGGCAAGGCTACTCGTCGAGGAAAAGAGAAAACAGAGGCGCGACGAAGAGCACGTTTCAGAGACGGACGAAGATGCGAAAGCTCTTGTGTCGAAAAGCAAGTTCAGACCCAGGTACGGAAAGACTAAGTACGACTCCAAGACTGAGAGACCTTCTGAGCATACGCCCGGAGGACGCCGCGATGAGGCAAAACGTCATGTGAGATGCTTCGCGTGTGGAAGATTTGGGCATATCGCCAGGGACTGTGAAGAAGGTGACCGTGATGACCGTAGAAACCAGTCTCAAGAAAATTTCAACGCATCACGGGCGAAGAAGGCATCCCACAGGGCGCTATCCGCGAAGAAATCAGGCATGAAGGAAAGTTATATCTGGTACTTAGACAGCGGAGCCACAGACCACATGACATCGGACAGGACGAAGCTCACAGGATTCCAGGAATACTCATCAGTAGTAGAAGCCGCCAACAAAGAGGCGATGGAAATTCTAGGCAAGGGCGAGGCGACCTTCAAGCTCCCAAAGGAATGTGGTGGAACAGTGGTCACACTGAAAGATGTGCTGTATGTACCGGATCTGGACGGTAACCTCCTATCCGTCGGAAGGATGGAAGAACGTGGATATAAGGTCATATTCAATCAGGGAAGCTGTGAGGTGAGAGACCAGAACAATGAACTCATTGCATCCGCATCGCGGAAGGGAAGGTTATACAGAGTAGAGGAAGAGAGGCCTGTGCTGAAGCTAGCCAAAACGGCGGACTACGCACTATGGCACCGTCGACTAGGACACCTTCACCAAGAAGCCGTGCAAGAACTTTGCGGAGAAGTTCTGCATAGAGACGAAATATGCTCCACGTGCGTGCAGGGAAAGCAGCGAAGAAAGAGCTTCATATCCAGTAGCGGTTCTTCGTCTCGTACTGGAGTACCTTTGGAGCTCATTCATTCGGACGTCGTGGGGAACATCACTCCAACGTCCAAAGGAGGGTCTAACTACTTCGTGACGTTTATCGACGATTTTTCGAGGTACGCAGTCGTATATCCGATGAAGAGCAAAAATGAGGTGTTGGAGAAGTTCGACGAGTACCGACGAATGGTAGAAAATCTCCACGGAACCACCATCAAAGTCCTTCGCAGTGACAACGGTGGAGAGTATACGGGGAAGCAATTCTGCCAATACCTGGTGAAACACGGCATTCGACGACAGCTCACCGTGCCTGGAACACCACAGCAGAACGGAGTGGCCGAAAGGTTTAATCAGACGATCTTGGACATGACTCGATGCCTGCTGATCGAATCAGGCCTCACCAAAACACTATGGGCGGACGCTGTTGTCACGGCAACATACCTACGCAACAAGTGTCCATCAAAGGCTGTAGGGGGTCTTGTGCCAGAAGTGTTGTGGCTGGGAAAGGAGGTCAACATCGATCACCTGAGGGTATTCGGATGTAAGGCCTGGAGCGCACAGAGTCGGCGACAGCAGAGAGCAAAGCTGGACCCAAGGGCAATTGAGTGCATTTTCCTCGGCTACCCGGAGGGCGTCAAGGGGTACAAGCTTTGGGACCGGAAACGCGACAAATTCTTTGTGAGCCGTGATGTTGTCTTCGACGAGAACTGTTTCCCGTACGGTGGTAGACCATGTGGAGAAGAATTTCCGGCACCAGACGACAATGAAAAGGCGCCCACCATGATCGATGGCACGGAGATCCTCAGCAATCTGCATGACGAATTGCAAGAGATTCCAGAGGTGACATTTGAAGCACAAGACGAGGGGGAGACGAATGAGGCAATAACTCCCGTGCTGCAACAAGACGAGCCGTCAACCTCAGGAGTACCAGGAGTACCCGAAGAGCGAGAACAACCCAATGATCTTCAGATGCCGAGGCGCTCCGAGAGACTAGCGTCGAAGCCACGCCCAAACTATTGTTGCGTTGTAAAGCGAAGCGACTCCATCCCCGATCCAACTACCGTTGAGGAAGCACTGTCTATGCCGGATAGTTCGGAGTGGCGGACGGCAATTGAGGAAGAGCTGGGCAATCTAAAACGCAATGGGACCTGGGAGGTTGTACCAAGACCAAGCGACAGACGAGTCGTAAAATGTAAATGGATATTTCGTAAGAAATATGACAAGAATGGCGACTTGGAGAGGCATAAGGCGCGACTTGTTGCCTGCGGCTATTCCCAAGTAGAAGGAGTAGACTTCAAAGAAACTTTTTCTCCGGTTGTAAAGTTGAAGTCTATCCGTTTTCTGCTGGCCCTAGCAGTCGAAAGGGAATGGGTCGTACACCAAGTCGACATAACTGCGGCCTACCTGAACGGGAACTTGGAAGAAACGATCTACATGGAGCAACCAGCCCTGTTCTACGAAGGGCGCAAGGAAGACGTATGCCTCCTAAAGAAGAGCCTATACGGTTTACGTCAGTCTGGCAGAGAATGGAACAGACGACTGGACAATTACTTAAAGGACATCGGAATGATCAGATCAAAAGCGGACCCTTGTGTCTACGTGAACATTACAAGAGACGTCATCATCGGAGTGTACGTGGACGATATACTAATCTTGGCGAAGGATGAGCAAACGGTAATTGACTTCAAACGAAGCCTGGCAACCGAGTTCCAAGTAAAGGACCTCGGTGAGGCGAACTACATTCTATCCATGAGGATACAGCGACGCACAGACGGAATGCTAACCCTAGATCAGAAGGCATACGCTGAAGAGATGGTGGACAACTGTGGATTGAAAGATGCTAAAGGTGCTTCGTCGCCCTTGGATGCTGGAATGCGATTCCAGAAGCCCATGAAGGAAGGGCGAGATAGCAACACAGTTACTCATAAGTACCGCCAAGCAGTAGGAGGATTGCTCTACCTGGCTGGAGGTACAAGACCTGACCTCGCATTCGCCGCCGCGTACATGAGCCAGTTCAACGAAAATCCCACAGAGGAACACTGGAATGGCTTGAAGCACGTTATGCGCTATGTTAAGCAAACCAAGGGATATGCCTTAACCTTCACGAAAACCGGCAGTCGCGTGAAATCTTTTTGCGATGCTGACTGGGCTGCTGACAGAGTTGACCGGCGATCCTTCAGCGGATATGTGTTCACGCTCGCTGGAGCAGCAATAACGTGGAGCAGCAAAAAGCAGAGATCAACTGCTTTATCGACGGTCGAAGCTGAATATATCGCCATGTGTCATGCAGCCAAAGAACTCCTGTGGCTCCAGCACTTCACGGAAGAACTGGGCGCCCGCGAGTGCGTCGAAGAGCCGCAGCCATTGCTCGTCGACAACCAGGGAGCTATTTCCGTTGCGACAAACCAAATACCATCAGAGCGGAACAAACATATTGAGCTCCGGCACTTTTTCCTGCGAGAAAAGATTGATGAAGGGAAGATACGCCTAGAGTATGTCAGCTCATCTGAGAATTGCGCGGACATCATGACAAAGGCTCTAACTGGCAAGAAAACTCATCATCATTGTGAATGTCTTGGCCTACATGAACTCTTGCGTGTGGGCTGAAGGTAGCGACGACTCATTGAGGGGGAGTGTTGGTCATATTTTGTTGCAATGTGTCGTTGCCAGGGGGCAGCACTTGCCGTTTTAGTTTTGTGCTCGCGGATCTCGAGACATGCCATCTCGTTTTTCTATTTCTCGGCTCACTTTCGTTCTTGGCCTGTCTCATTAAACGAGCCTGATCCCCTCGACTCCGAGTCTGCGTCCCTGTTTGCTTCTACCGCCTTGCGGCTCCTGCACAACACAAACTCCCTAAACCCCCCTCAGGCTACGCCCCTGTCCTTGACTCAATAAAACTGTTATAGTGTATATCCATATATATTATATATCCTCTTATAGTAGGGGAAATAAGAAGAAGACAAATAGCTTACAAGAAAACACAAACGGGAGTTTATTAACACTTAGGGACGGGGGTCGACGTTTCGGCAGTCACCGCTGGTCATTCCCCTTTCACTTGGTCACCAACCTATGTTTGCCATGACTAAAGCTCATGCGCTGCTCACCTTCCCTTGCACATAACCCTCTCCCATATATAAAGCTTGTTCTTGAAACCATACCCCAGTCACGTCGAAGGCAGCGCTGCCTGCCGAAACGTCAGCCCCCGTCCCCAAGTGCTAATAGTCCCCCTTTTTGTTTTCATGTAAGCTCTTTGTCTTCTTCTGATTTTTCCTACTTATTTCATTCTCGTGGTCAACCGCTCTCTTAACCTTCTAATCCTCTTATTGTATATCTATATATATATGTGTGTGTTTGCAGATCAATATCAGATATAAGACTGTGAAAACCCTGAATATCGAAATTGTCCTCGTCGGCTTCACATTCAACAAGGACGTACGTGCTTTACTCCACCTTTTCTCTGACCATAGCTCTGGCTTAGCATACGTGTTGGAGACGTGATACCTGCAGGACTGATATAAAGTCCATCAGCAGATATTGCCGACATAGCGTGGGCGCCGTTTCTCTGAACCCAATTACTCATTGGTCGCTCATCATTAATGGGGGTCGTGACACATGGTCGAATGCGTGTGCCGGATAGATGTAGAATGAGTGTATACATTCATGTGAGCATACGTTCCACGTTTTTGCGCAAAAATGAGGTAGCAGATCGGTGCACACACGGCGCTGCGAATATTGGAACTCATTCGGCGGTGACGTCATGGCAGAAGTTCTCGCGCACAGATGAGGTGACGTGCTTTCGATAACGAATATGACTTGCTGGTACGCTGGTACATCTGACGTCACGGCTCAAGGCCGAAGTTGTGTTCAAGGGCCCCGAATCGCGATTCATTAACGGCAGTTGATGAAAGCTAGGTCACCAGCACTGGGATCAACTGCAAATCCATCTGCTGCAATCTGATCTTTATCATATCTGATCCAAAAAATCGGTCTTTATCAACCGTTATTCATTAAAGGGGCACTGAAGTGCAGAATGTCTCATCGCGGGATTGAAAGATACCATTACCTTAACGCCAACAACACGGTTCGTGATTTTGCGCGAAAGTAACCGAAATTTAAGTTTCCCCTCTTACCCTTCAATTATAATTCATTTTTAAAATTTCATTTTAATCACTTCGTCCGCTTTTTATATTTTATTTCGATTTTTTTCTTTATGAGCAGCTTGCTGCCGCTATATGGCAGGCAGACCGCTCATTGTCAACGACACTCCGCTCCTTTTCGAGAAGGCCCACAGCGCAGAGCGGGCTCTCATTGGTTTCCTCGAGCGATTTGTCCAATCATCGTGGTAGATTGTTTCAGGAGACCGATCCGAGGCATCTTCCCATTGTCACGCTTCTTGAGAAGGAGAGAGAGAGGGAAAGAAATAAAGAACGACGGAACCGATAAACCCCGCTCGTTTCGCGTTGCTCTCAAGGTAACGTAATGATTCATTCCCTGGAGAGAAATTCTTGCAATGCGTTGCCCTTTTAATCGAAGAATGGAACTGGGAGCTCTGAGATTGAGTTGGATTCGTCCGTCTGGGTTTCACTTATCTCTGCCGCTACTACGTTCCGCGGCTCCTTAAGTACGACACGTAGCGAAATATTTTTCTGCCGAATGACATGCGTGGATGGTGTAATGGGGTGATTCCATCTCAACTCAGGCAAGGCGGTCCGGGCACCCGCAGTGGTTTTTACGGAAAAAAAATATCTTGTAGCCTGACTTAGAGTGATAATGTAACAAGTTTTTTTTTCTTCTCTAGTTGCCGTAGTTGGCTAGGAAAAAAATCCGGAAGAATATCGCCGGTCCGGCGCACTTTCAAGCGTAGCGTTTTCGGCGTTCCATACTTTCCAACGAACGCGTTCACACATTTGAATTTTTTCCCCCAACTGTCAACTATGTTGACTTGTAACTTGTTGGTTTAATTCCTGCGAGAAGTGTGCTGCTTTGCAGCTAAAATATGCGAAGTTGGCGGCGACGGCGAAAATCGCTCATATTCTTGCGCCTATTGCGGCACTTCTGTGCATGCTGGTGAAACGAGAAACGTATTGCCATATAGCGGGGACTGAGCTCTAGAATTCAGTATCAAATTTAAGGGCCTAGGTATGACTTCTGTCAGGCATGGAGGCGCCTACCACACGTAACGTTTGAAAAAAATGCGGTTTTTGAGCGCCCATATCTCAAAAAACCCACCTCGAATATTCTTCAAAGTTTGTAGGCCCACGATCCTGCATATGATATGCGAGCCCACAGAAAACAGAAGGTTTTTTCGTTGCACCATGAAAGTTATGGCGTGCCAAATTTTCAGCGTCAGACTCTGCTGCGTGTGATGGCCATGCAAGCGCTCTGAGAATTCCATGCGTCAGTATTCGCACTTTTCTCGTCAGAGCCGCTCGTGCTGTCCTCTGTGCATACTTGAGCTTACAAAGAGTCGAATGTTTCTCTTCAGGACGTCGAAATAAGCACGACTGTTACACAAGGGTACAATAAAGAAATGTAGATTGAGCATATGTGTCCATGTTTGCGCCGCCCGTGCATGAAAATTCGATCGTGACATCCAGCGCTCTAGACCAGGCCAGCAAAGTTGACTCATTGTTTATTTACAGCATTAGATTGATTACATTATTACATTATTTACATTGATACATTATTTACTTTCTGCCTTCTATACATTAGTGATGATAGGTACTGCAGCGTCTGAAAGCCTTATAGTAAAGTAAGCTTCACCTATTTCGGTCGATCAGGTATTGAAACTCAGGCAGTCCTCGACATCTGGATAACCATTTGTCCACTTGCGTTCATTTTTTTCGTCCACAAGTGACAAGACTGGATTCCTGTTGCTGGGCGAAGACTGGCCCGCTCGCTTTTCTTTCTTGCGCTGAACGCTTCGAGCTTCGTATTTTCCAGGACCAAAAGCTTCGTTTTCTCAATTTTAGCAGTCAAGGCAACGGCCATTGTCGCGGCACAACTTAGTATATCAGTTGATGCCGACCGGAGGTTATGCATGGATGGAGGTGTTTTAAAAGGCCGCCAACACCACCAGTCGAAACAGTGGTGAAATACAGATTTAGCAAACAGGATGAGTACTGGTCACGTGTAGAGGAACCACTCAATCTCCCAATGACTCGGAAGTACCTTGAGCTTGGTATCTAAAGCCGGATGCGGCTGCAGTGCCAAGATTCCTGTTTAGCTTTTTTCCGTGTCCAACTAGCCTTGGCACGGACTCTCTTAAAAGCAATGAGGTTTTGTGAAGTTGGGTATCTGCGGAAAATTCCCCAAAAGCGGTTTTGTTCCTTCCTTGTCCTTTCACAATCGCCTGTCCACCACAGCTTGGGGCGCTTAAGAACACGTGTAGACGTTTGCGGTATAGCCCTGCTGGCAGCCTCTATAATTGTGGCAGTAAGAGTTTTGTTGGCTTCTTCAATACTCAATCCACGAAAGGAACACCCAGACAGTACTGCTTTCTTTTCAAACGAGTTCCAGTCCGTCAAACGCAGTTTCCAGCGGGATGAGCGCGTAGTTAAAGTATCTGTCTTGGGTTCTGAGTGAGTGAGTGAGTGACTGGTTGAGGTTTTTCTGGTGCATGAGCGACTAGGGCTATTACCCCTTCGGTTCTGCTGGACTGCCCAGTCAAAACAATCGAAAGGTGGCGCTAATCTTGTTACTCTCCGCGCTGTTCATTAGCAGCGGTTTCTGACAGCACAAAGTACTCGCCGACGAACACAGATATATGTGTCTATGCTTGCATGTTACCTGAGGAGCCTATCCTAAAATAAGCTACAGGTACAATATACTGCTGTCACGAGAAAATTGCGCATAATGACCCGTCGAATTCTCACAGCGCTTCCATGGCCATCACACGCAGCAGAGTCTGACGCTGAAGCTTTGCCGCGCTATAACTTCTATTGTACAAGAAAAAAAAAAAACTTCTATTTTCGGTGGACTCATATATCATATGCGGGACCGTGGGCCTACACAGTTTGAAGAATATTCGGAGCGGGTTTTTTGAGATATGGGCGCACAAAAAACGCATTTTTTCAAATGTTACGTGTGGTACGCTCCTCCATGCCTGACAGAAGTCTGACCTAGGCCCTTAAATCTGACGCCAATATGTAGAGCTCAGTCTCCCCAATACGGCAATACTTTTCTCGTTCCACCAGCGAGCACAGAAGTGCTGCAATGGGCGCAAGAATATGAGCGATTTTCGTCGTTGCCGCCAAATTCGCATATTTTTAGCTGCGAAACAGCGCATTTCTTGCAGCAATTAAACCAACAAGTTGCAAGTCAACATAATTGACAGTGCGGGGAAAAAAATTCAAAGGTGTGAATGCGTTCGTTGGAAAGGTATTGAACGCTGAATACGCTACGCTTGAAAGCACGCCGGACCGGCCATATTCTTCCGGATTTTTTTTTTCTCGGTAATTACGGCTACTAGAGAAAACATACTTGCTGTTACATTAGGAAGGGAGTTGCCTCAGGACAGAAGCCGCCGATATTTCGAACAGAGACTGTTCTTCTTCTGTTCTTCTTCAGAAGAAGAACAGTCTCTGTTCGAAATATCGGCGGCTTCTGTCCTGAGGCAACTCCCTTCCTACATCTCTACCGGTTCGCTGGATTCCTACCCATTGCTGTTACATTATCACTCTAAGTCAGGCTACAACATATATTTTTTTCATAAATGTCACTGAGGGTGCCCGGACCGCTTTGCCTGAGTTGAAATGGAATCACCCAATGGACCTATCACAACCCTTCTATACGCGTAACATGAAAAACAGCACGACTAGTAAGTTCCCAGGCAGCACGGCGCGACGACCCAACGTCGGTGCGCCGCGGCGGCCGACCCGACCGGGTCGGCTCCCGACCATGGTCCGGCATACGGTTTGCAACACGGGGATGTTAATGGTCCGTTAGCGGCACCCTGTATCGTACCCCAACGATTTCCCGAGGTGCAGCCAATGCACACTTACGGGTACCTCCTACCCCCCAAGCAAGAGTCAATTTGCGCGATTTTTAAGAACAAAATCAATATGTCATTGTAGAAAACTCTTTATTGCATCATAGTCACAAGATACATGGGTTCTTCACTTCACCAGCAAAGAAAAAAAAAGAGTGTTACATTGAAAGTATCTAACCACCAGTCCCGCATATGTACTATTTACTTCACAAATATTCACTTAACACAGGTTATACGGAACAGAGATAGAAGTTGGAACTCGTTGCCGGTTAAGTTAAACTGTTGAAAGATGGAAGTCACTGAAAAGGTTAGCCAGAACATAATTGTTGGCCGGTTCCACGTTAGCTCAGACAGGGAGGTCCCATGGACCTCCCTGTCTTTTATATATATATATAGACGCTCATCGCAGATGATGATCAACATTGGTAAAAATAATCATTCGAATACTTTCCGTGCAAAAAATCGAGAAATCCAGCCCTGAATTCGATTGTTGCAATCTTGCCGTGTTTGCATGTGTATACATCCTGAGTTTTAAAAGATATCGTAGTGCAACTTTTTTGTACTTTAGTATACCTACCCGTCAGCACCCCGAGTGCAAATTTAGGCGCACAGGTGCAACACTGTATCGTGTAAAAAGCGGCGAACATGCAGTTTTGTTCAAACGTCGACACTTCTTGCTCTGGCTGTAGATATCTCCGACACGTTCGTACGCAGTGGGGCCGCGTTTTAACGCGCTAATCAGCAGTATACGCCTTTGGAGAAGAAGATTTTGCGTTAGATGAAGTCCCTAACATCGGGCCATATCCTGGCAAAATATATACGAAATCAAGTGGGACCTTTTTGAGAAATACACGCGCAAAATTCATGTTTATTTCGAAATATGCCTAAACATTTGCCTATTTCAGCAAATGCCGCTATGAAGTATATCCAGGATAGATATATCAGATGAAAGAGCATTAAAAGCTGAGTGAGCTGATACCAAGTATTTCGAACAGGGACATCGATAGCCAGATATATCAGGCGTCGAAATTAGGACAAAAGTGCGCGAGAGGGCAGGTTCGCCATTTTTTATAGCACACAGCGTTGCACCTGCGCGCTAAAATGCGCTGGCTCTCTGACAGCTGGCCTGTAGGCATAATAAAGCAGCATCAAAAAATTTCACAACAATATCTCTTAACACTCGGGAGGTATACGCGTGCAAATACGGCAAAACTGGAACATCCGAATTCAGGGCCGGATTTTCTCGATTTTTTTTTGCACGAAAGCTATTCGGCAAAAATGTGGATCATAATATACGATGAGCTTATAAATATAAAAAATACTCAAGACCCAGGAGGTCGAAGGGACCTCCCTGCCTGAACTGACGTGAAACCGGCCCGTAACTAAATTTCAAACGCAGTTACACGTAATAAAACGTAATGAAAATTGACGTGATGTTCCTAAGCTACTTTAGAAATGTGACAGGTTCCCTTCAAGTTATTTCTACTTAATATATATACTTTTCAGCCCCTGACCTGTCTATATGGTTAATTCAGACCTTGCTGTCAGAATGGGCGATTCAAGACGTTTCAAAATAGTTTTGATATACAAAAATGATATCAATATCTGCTACGACAAAACAAGCCTACATTTACAGCCTTCTTTAGGGAGGGATTTGATGATTTTGATCTCGTCATAAGGCACATGAAAAAGGAGCACAAAGCAAGTTTATATGCTCTGCGAGTTGTCCCCTACATTCATATCCTAGAACCGTGCCAAGTTTTAATCCTGCTACTCAATGCCCTCTATCATTATCAATACACTGCTTATCGTTAAGATGCGCGATACCTGAGCTTCCTAATGCTCGGCTAAAACATAATTTGTAACATTCACCGTGCAACAACGGGAGTTACTCACGCCGTGCACGTGCCCTCTTTCATCTCAAGTCATGGGGGGAGGACTCAGCCTGCGATGTTTGTAGACCAGATTCGAACAAAAGGAACTTTGAACTTTCTTCAAGTTACTTTGACGAACTTAACCCCCCACCCCCCCACCCCCGAAGCAAAAGAAAAAGAGAAAGGAACAAGCTCCCCAAGCAGTTACTGGAGCTCAAAAGCAAAGAGCTATGCAAAAAGTTACTGAAAATAGCTAAGCCGAGTAGCCTAGTTACAATATCGAGTTACTCGTACCGAGTTACGCCCAACAACATAGAACACAGGAACAACTTGAGAATCCGTACTACATGTGTCGTGATCGTTCTATACCTTCTTTAAGAAAATAGAAGAAATGTTTGCGCACCTTTGCTAATACGAGGGCAACATACACACAATTTGGGAACCACAATCTAAGAAAAAAGGTGTGAGAAGGTAGTAACTTCCTTAGTTACCTCCTAAGCCAACATAGCGTCTGATAAGGGGTGTAAAAAGGTGGTAAAAGAAATTATCATCCATCCAAATTACAACAAAAAGGTGTACGCCCCCCTCGCTCACCGAATCAGAAGCGGTAACCCTATTATTCGTGTCAGAGAGTGAGGTAGCAGGTAGAACTTTGCAACATTTTAGGCACAACATATGCGACAACTATTACCTCCTAAAAGGTCTAATTGCTCCACCTTTTTTTCTGAGAGTGCAGTATGGCACACGTAGTGTCACTCGTACCCTTGTCTTTAGATTAATGTATCAAGAAGATGCCTTTTCTTATGTCTTTCTCGCTACGAAGGCCTCTTATTATGGATACCTGAAGTCCTTTTAAAAGAAAAACAACACATCATACCACATTGTATTCCTTTCAAGCAAGCATCACAACGCGATAGGTTCATAGTGTTGTAACCGAAGTGGGGGGGGGGTTCTGAAAGTGAAAGATCGCTTGAGGTCAGGGTTACACTGAGAAAAGTACACCACACCACACACACAAGTGTGCACCACAAGATGCACACGTTATTGAATACAGACCAAATAGCTAAACTTACAGTTTTCAGCATGACATGACAATATCCGCTAGAAAAATCTTGATCATCATCACTGGCTCTGAGGCAGAGATCTGGTGGTGGGCACTTCGGTGATACCTTCATCAAGGCATTCATTCTGACATTCTGAATGAAAGATCAGGATAGCTTTCATTCACTCACAGTTTCAAACAAATTGACATATCACATATCACATCACGCAAGCGGATTAAAGCGGAATAATTTATTCGCTTCGGAGGTTCCTTTTTTTTTCTTTTCTTTTTATTTAGAATGACTACAAAAACGAACCTTAAGCTGAAGTCCTCCAGCATTCCAGTTTTGTACGCACGCAGGAGATGGAGAGCACAGCTGCAGCACGCAGTCGTCCTGAGAAATGATTATATTTCGTTTGATGTCAAATACACTATACATACGATTCCGCACCTTACTGAACCATATTTTCACCAAAACGGAGTTCATTATACTAAAAGCAACGCATCAACCACAATAAATCGCTGAAATCGAAACTATGCGATGCTGCGCTGCTAAGTTTCCAGAGAAGCCTTCTAGAACGGTGTCACTCATGTTGAAAAACATCTATGAGTAACGTTTATCAATGCGAGGAATACCACAAAAAGAAATAGCACTTACCACTCGATGAATCGCTTAAAAATGTTGGAATTCCTCGAAAGTTTCGGGAGCACGGCCGGATACATTCGCTTCTCGCAGCGAGAGCGACGGGGACTCCGAGAGTGCAAACACGGCTGGATGATCGGGGAACATCATTGGCCAGATTCGAAACTGTCGGTTACGTGATTGGATCACTCGGCGCCTGACAGTCTGGGAAGAGAAATCCGTTGCTGCACCCCGGTCATGTGACTGATTATCGTGAAGTGATCAGATCAGCATCGGGGAGCGATCCTATATTTTGGTCACATGAACAAGGTCAGTCCAGACCGGGAAATGGTCAGAGCGGCATCGGGGAGCGATCCTATATTATTGTTTACATGACCAAAAGGAGACCAGAGCGGGAAATGATCAGGGCACCGTCGGGGGACTACCTTATCTTCTCTTATGTTCTACCTCCTCAGTTCCCACACTCTTGGGAACCAGTCGGGCACTATCGCCCGTTCAGGAGCCGAAGCCCCCATTGCGTTCCCATTCTTTTCCCGAGGGTTTGTGCTGCCTGGGTTGGAAGTTGTTTTTGTGAGAACTTAGAAAGAAAAGGAAACGGTTGAGAAATTTTTGTGGTTTTGTTTCCAGTTAGTCGCTTTCAGTGAGTGAGAATGGTGTGCCATTAACTCGCCGTAAAGCAACTGACAATGTAAGAAACTTGGAAGGGTCATGGGTTACTCTTTTCTAGGTGATGATGATAATTAGGGGTTTCATGGCGCAACGACAACGAGGATCATAATGCGCCAAGACTCTTACTCTTTTCTAGGATGAGGATGAACGGCGCTTCGTGAAGTTTTACCCTGTGGAAGATGCACCGAGAGACGAGTACGCCGATATGCAGGGCACGCTTGGGGCATTCAGGAATTTTTACAAGACGAACCACAAAGAAATATTTTATAAAGTGGATCTGCTCTCCTTACTCACAGGGTACGTTGTAGACTTTCATGATCATCGCAGTCCTCGCTGGAGCAATATACATGTTTATCCGCAATATTTAGCTGTGTTACGTTCACTAACTAGACTGCGTGAAAAAAAAATGAAAAAAAGCTTTACATGTTTATTTCTTCTTCCAGGCGAGACATGTGCACTACCGAAGGAAACATGGTATCTCGCAACGTTCATGGTAAGTCTACATTAAAATGGATTGATTTCGCTATCGAAGTATTAAAGTTCTCTAGGCCACTCCCCAACATAGGTAATGTATGCAAGGCATGGGAGATCTGATGGGATGTCCCAATAGTGAAGCCAGAAAAACATTTCGTGAGGGAAACTTTACATAGGGGGAATGAATATCATCCATGTTCTTGCTCTTTCAAACGCACTACCAAAGGTACAATTTCGGAGGTGTTTCGACCCCGGATACCCGTTCTCCGGCTACGCGACTACGGTATCCACAAAGACACACCTGAAGGCATGAGAGAAATATCACAAACGGTAAACTTGCCACGGATATTCATTCTTTTCACGTCCAGTGACGGACAGACAGCAGCCCGACCAAGAACGGTGGCAACTTGGTGGAAGCACACGAGATTTCAACTCCGCTTTCGCACATATGCAACTAATGCCTTTAACGGGGGAAATTCCCAGAGAAGCTGAAAATTGCCAGAGTTGCTCCTGTTTTTAAGAAGGGCGACCAAAATCTACTTTCAAACAACGGGCCAATATCGATCTTGCCATATTTCTCAAAAATCTTGGAGAAAGTTATCTACAGACAGTTGAGTAAGTATTGAAGAAATATCAGATTATTTCTTCTAAGCGGTATGGTTTTAGACATAATAAATCTACGAAGCTTGCACTCATCACACAAAAATATATTATACTAACCCTATCGAAAATGTTTCGTGGGGTTACCCTATGGCTCTAGGGTCCTAAGGTATTACGGGACATCTGGGGTAAGCCTAAGGCCTGTGATTACCTCTGAGGTAACACTAAGGTACAGTTGCAGGAAAGCACACAGCCACGAAAAATAGCAGCAACAAATATGATATGAGATAGTACTTATCTAGCTTGTTACCGTTCTGTAGAAATTGTGTTGCCACATTACAAACATATCCGTAAAGCACTATTCACTTTAGTAATCATGTCGCCATTACACGGCTATTCCATTTGAAAAAAGATTTGTATAAATCTTTGTATAAAAGATGCATGAGATATTATATTGTTTAGCAATATTGCCAAGTTGTAACTAGGACAGCGCAAGACACGTCTTCATTTTCCATTTCCCCCTTTTTTGTCAGTGTATGCAATACAAGGTATATATTTGTATAGCCTCCATTCGGTTGCCCCTTTTCACGTACTTGACTGAACCAATTTGCTGCTGTCTGTATGGGAGTCGAGGCTTTCTTTAAGCTGTATAGCTTTTACCTTCGACTTCGTCCATCTGGATGATGGAAACAAGGAAAGAATTTTTTTTTTAAATAAGGGAAGGGTACAAGTTGGTCAGACACGCCGTTTTGCGTGAGGAACGTTAAATATGGTGTGCCGTGTATTCAGATTCTGGTGCACATTACAGGACCCTCAGGTGGGCAAAACTGATCCACAAACCCGAACACTGTACTGTGCTCATGATCCCAGTTGTCTCGCGACGTAAATCCCCTAATTACCATTATGATTATTACAACAGACAGCAGCAACTGATCCATGATGGTGAGGTATCTCACAGCACGAATTGCGCTACCTTATATCACTACATAAGAGACAATACCTAGGCGCACGTGAAAATACAGAGGCCCGTTCTTGTGCGAAGCAGCAACGCTTTAGTCCCTAGTGCAAGAAAACCTTCAGCTTGAGGACTCGTAAACAACAAACACACACACACGAACAGATCGTCTACCTCAAGGTTTTCTTGCGCTATGAATCTTCAGCAACTAGCCGCTATCCTCTCAGTTACCTCAGCTTCAGTCACTATAGAGTCACTACATAAGCTTCGCAGCGACACTAAGTTCCACGCACGAGCAGGAGAGGCAGGCGAGGCCATTTTGTTTTCCGCGCCACGCTTGGGTCACATAAAGACGGTCACGATCAATTGTGCACGCTCAGAAGTGTGGCTGCTACTGCGGGCAGCTCACCGAGGCAGACATCTTTACAGCCTTTATCTCCCCTTGACCTCCTTCGGGACGGTCTCGTAGACAACACATAGATAATGCCACACGACAATCACTCACGCTTCTCTGAACCCCAGCCTTCAATGCGAGCATTCTCATGGTAGCTGCCCCTCCTCCTTAACTGAGGATGACGCTGGTGTTGAACAGAAACAAAATGACTTCCCTGTTATCCTGTTGAGCTCAGTGTCGTTACTTTGAACCGAGCTTTGTGTAATGGCTCTAAGTTCGTACACAGAAAGGCTAACATTTCTATAGCAGTCGCTGGTTTATTGTCGCTGTGTATGCAAATAAACTATACGGTAATACAGGGTGTTCAAAATTATGCTTTCACAAGCGCTACGCAAACACAGCGATGACAGGAAACCGGATGATAACTTTACGCTACTTGTGTAAGGAACACGTGCTGCTAATTATGTAGCACCTGTTTCTTACTCAAGGAACAGAAATATAGCACCAGTTTTCTTTTTGTTCGCCTATTTATAAAGTGCTAGTGAAAGATCAATTTTGAATACCCTGTATAAGACAACCGTGTAGCGAGACCAGGTGAAAGCTGCAGCGGGTGGAATCAGAGCCTTAAGAGGAAGGTGCATTTTTCAGCCCTACAAGCCTCTTTATCTTTTCGAAAGGCGGTTCTCACAGGGAAACCTACCGACACAGTAATGACTTATGTGTATCTTCACCTTGAGTTCATAATCCCATCATCCTAAGTTAAAAATAATCAGCTACGCTCGCGTTCAAGCGTGAGTTATCACATATTTTCTTCGCAGGTATGGCTTTTGTAGCGGGTGCATGTGAAAATTCACGAACGTCTGTCGTGGAAGACAAGGCCTGGTCTTTCAAAGTTGTGCGCGGTATGGCGCACGAGTTGGCACACAGGTAAGTAGTATAGAAGGAAGTCGTGTTGCACTTACGGCAGTTACGAGGGCGAGTATCATAACTTGTTTAACTTGTGTAGAGAGCGCTGTAAAATGAACCTGAAGAACCTGCGACGCTTTTTCACCCATGCACAACACACCAACTGTATGTTTTATTGAACGCGGTGAAAAGGAAAAAGGTTTACTAAGTGTACTGTTGCACATCGTTTTACTTGTTGCGCGAACTTCATGGCAAGCTTTAGCCAGACTCATTATCGACTTTCTGAAGCGCTGCGCAACCAAGGCACAGATTTGCACAGCAGCTATAAGCAATTGCTTGCCACGGGCACTCCATCGCTGCTCTCCGCAGACGGTGTACCGCGGGCCCGTGGTACAGCAGCCCACGTTCGTGTCATCTCATAGTACTCACAAGGATAATACTTGCCAATATACAGGGCATTTTTTACCTGTATTG
Source organism: Ornithodoros turicata (assembly GCF_037126465.1). NCBI lineage: Eukaryota > Metazoa > Arthropoda > Arachnida > Ixodida > Argasidae > Ornithodoros > Ornithodoros turicata. The sequence continues at coordinate 9,626,814 of NC_088208.1, forward strand.
TGTATATGGATTATATTATTCTGTATTGGATTATACAGGGTGTCCCACCGAAAAAGGGCCAGGGGCTAAAGAAAAAACAGAGTGCTCTACACAAATGGAACCAACTGTACATGCTTGGCAGTTGTGTGGTCTATCCAAAAATATTTCTTCATCGCCCCTTGTCAATTAATTAGTGGTAATTAACTTTTTAATTATCCGTTTTAGCTCTGAGATGTCAATGAGGAAGTTGTCGTACATGTCGAAAAAGACGCAACTGAAGTGGTTCGAGGTTGCTATGGCTTGTGGTTTCGTTTTTTTCCAGGTTTAAAAATTGATTTCAGAAGCCGCGCGCACCACAGAGCGCTCCCCGTAACTCGGGGCCCACGCGCCACGATTGCAGTGCACTCTGATAGGTGTGCAGTGAAACACGTGAAATATCTTCCTCTTGTGTGACGTGACCCAAGGATGGTCTCAATGTCAATGTACGCCGGAAGGCGCTCGAATCGTCGCGCGCGGGTGGCGGATTGTTGGCAGCGATCTGCGGTCCGCCCGGCATCTGCAACCGAATTTTAAACCCAGGAAAAAACGAAACCACAAGCCATAACGACCTCGAACCACTTCAGTTGCGTCTTTTTCGACATGTACTACAACTTCCTCATTGACATCTGAGAGCTAAAACCGATAATTAAAAAGTTAGAAAATTAGTTACCGCTAATTAATTGACAAGGGGTAATGAAAAAATATTTTTGGATAGACTACACGACTGCCACGCACGTACAGTTGGTTCCATTTGTGTAGCGCACTCCGTTTTTTCTTTAGCCCCTGGCCCTTTTTCGGTGGGACACCCTGTATATTGGTTTGTGCATATAAAAAGCTATGAGAGCAACATAGATGTCGTTTCTACAGTTTCGTAATACAGACGGACGGACATCCTCTCAAAGAGGGTAAGTCACTACAGGTTGACTAATATGGACCCAAAATTTATTAACTGAATATTTAATTGGAGAATTTTGGCCAAAATCGAGATACCAGAATGGAGGACAATCCTGGTTGAAAGCCACTCTGTATTTCAAATATCGTGAAACGAGCGCATCCCGTGAGATATCCATCTCCAAATTACGTTGCGCAAATGAGCCGAAACCAAAACCGTGCGCCTCAGGAGCAGATGGCCATAGCCGACGGTGATTTATCTCAGCCGCAGAACGGTTGATCCGACCCAGCAGAGCTTCACCTACCCCAATAATCTCCATCGTTCCGAAGCACGTGGCACGCTGACTTGGATTGAGCGCTGTCCTCCCTGCGTGCCAGTCGACGCAGTTTCGGTTTCATATATCGTATGGTTCGAAACCCTGTCTCATTCGTCCAGCTGTCCACCAGAAGCCATCGTCCTACTCGGCCTGCACTGTAATATACAACAACAACAACTACTTTATTTTGTGATCATGATTCAGGAGTTTCGTAGCCGGGGACGATACTCTACCACATTGCTGGTGGTAATGTGGTGAAAGGCATCACAGTCTCCTCACAGGCAGGACCGAGCTCCTACGTTGTCCAAAAGGTCAGAAGTGCTTCAAGGGAGAGCGTCGGCGAGCTGAATTTGCCATGGACAAAACAATTTTGACAAACTGACAGTGTAATATATCTGCGCGATCAACTTTACAAGGACAGTCGGGAAAAGCAGCCACGGACAGCTGACACGATCCTCGCATGAGGTTGGGAAGTCCCTATACTTCGTTTCTTCGTTCTTTTCTTCTCAAGGCACGCGCCGCTTATACCTGGTTGAGTCACGTGCCCGGGGACCACGTTACATCAGACGTTCCTTCGATCTCAGAACATTCTTTTCAGGAGTGGAGGATTTTGTTTTTTTTATGCGCGCGCGAAATAGAGAATTCACGCGCGCTGTGCCATCTGCACTCGTCTTTCTTTCGCAGGAGTTCATTTTATTCGTTGCAGAAGACGTCGCACCGAAAAAAAAAAAGAAAAGGCAGTAGCTGGGTGCTCCTTCCACAGTCGGACGGCTTTCAACAAGGATTGTCTTCCATTCTACTATCTCACTATTCTCAGAATTCTCTTAACTAGATAGTGAAATAATGAATGTGAGGTAATTAGCCATGTTTGTAGTTACGCAGTCTCTTTTGGCCAACATCACCTGCCCCTGTGACACATACCACTTCCTTATACATGCGAGTACGTCACACAAATCCCTATTGCCTTTGATGGTTCGAATGTCCATGCGACACGCCCTTATTGGACAATTGACTAGCGGAACGCCCGTGTTCCGCAGCATTCGCTTGCTGATGTTGGCTCGGAGGTCTTCCTGAAAAATGGAAGCCACTGGGTTCGAATTCTAGCACCGGTTGTGATGTCTGTAGTTTTCCCTAGCTTTTCCGGGACACTTAACGCAGGGGTGTCGGCAGAGATACCCCTGAAGACGCATGTAAGCTCCCACTATTTCCAACCACTGCGTGATGTCCTCTCTCTCATCTATTCACTTTGATACACCGCCCGTAGATGAAACAATGGATCTCGCCGCGTGTAGTTATTCACTTAATTATTATTTAATTTTTACTATAACTTTCGTTGGTTTATGTTGATTGCAATTAGCTGTAACTACGATCATGTATTGCGTTTGCTTACAGTACCGAATTAATTTACTATAAGGACTGCAGTTACATATTTATGAAATGCATAGCGAAAGCTTGAAAATAACGCCACAACGATCGGTCAATAGGTTGGTTTTATCCGTCTCAAGGGCTACATGACATGCGCAGAAATCTTCCTGTATTAGCAGCACAGAAAAAATAAATTGGGATCGGGACTGCACAGCATTGTCATGGCACCTAAATAATTGCGTTGCTCTTTGAAGTAGTGGAGTCGACCGCGCTTAATTTTCCTCCTCAGAGATATTTCCTCCTATTTTGCTTCATTTTAGCCTCGGTTGCGTCCACGATGGCGAGCCACCTTTCGAGCAGATCGGAGGCCATCCGGGTGCCAAAAAATGTCACTGGGATTTAGGCTACTTGATGAGCTACGTCACTAAGGACAACAACCAGTTCAAATTCTCCCCCTGCTGTGCTGAGCAGATGCGCTTCGTTTCGCAGTAAGTAATTAACGAAACAAAAATACATTTATAGTTGATGATGTTGGTGGAAATTTTGTATGGGGGAGGGCAGCTGATGCAATCTGCTAACCGCGATCCCATATACGTACATGGCACACACATACACATGCGTGAGATGATGAGGTGGGCTAACCACTGCAGTCGTATGAAGGCACATGGAACTGGAGCTTCCATCGCAAATCGAACAAGCCGGAACATTTGATGTCTCGAATGAAGGGGGAAAATGTATCTTGGAGCCGTTGGTGAGTTAGGAGAAATTAAACGCTTTAGGCCTTCTCTTCGCTACGCGGTTCGGGAAATAGGAGAGGAGGAAAAATATGGCAAAATTGACGCGAAGCTTTCGCGCTATTTCACCAACAGCGATCTGTCGGATCCACCTGAGACATTGCGATTGCGTCTGCGCAGAAGAAAGTATCCGTACGTCTGTGCATCACCGTGGATGGGTGGATGAATAGTCGCTTTTCTGGATTGCAGCGACATGGATAGCGGTGAAGTTAGGGAAGCGCCATGGGATGCTGCTCTTTTCGCCGCCAACACTATTCGCGGATTGTTTTGTGACATGCATTGCTTATCTTTCATTTCAACTTTACTATCATTGTTTTCACGAATGGAATTCGGAAAGTTCTGCACCTATTTATTTATTTTAAAGTTAACAGGTACTACTTGAATGGGACACAGCAAACAACTGCCTGTTTACAGGGAGCGTGTTGCGTGTAGCAGAAATAATGTGGCATGCTTTTTCAGTCAGTCCATGACGCATACTAACCCCCTGCCCGCCCCCCACTCCTTCCTGTTGTCCTCTTTCCATATGTCTACATCTGTACATCGCTCATAGTCACAGCTGCAGCTACTCTATCTCTCAGCAGACTTAACCGACATTACAACGTGAGACCATGGCGCCCTCTGTGAGGCGCGGGCGGAAGCGAGTGCTTCAGACACTCTTCCGCCGACTCCAGAATCTCCCCCTTTATACCTCTTTTTTACAGCTGTCGCTGTAAAGAAAGCTCCCTCTCGGAAGACGATGTCGACGCGCGCGGGCTTGAGCGTCCTCTGCAAGGCTATAATGATTTCTTGCTCTGATTTTAGACCAACTAGGGCACAAAAGGCTCCTGCGGTGGCAGTGCTGTGTCGGTTTTCTTTTTTTTTTATCTGCCAAAATTTATTAAAGCTGGCTCAGAGCGCCAAGAAGCACCATATTCACTGCACATTTCCGGACGATGTACAGAACGGATAGATTGAGCTTGAAGCCATTTAATTTCTCATTCATGGGGCTATCGAATGATATATAATTTGTTGTTCTACTCTATCAGGAACGTAAGCGATGCATCTTTAAGTAGCACCATATCTCTGAAAAAAGACGAAATTCGGAAGCCTTTATCTAAAAAACCCCACCAAAATCTTTCCTCGAAAATTTGATATATCGTGGAGAGACCCTTAGACTACATACGGAAGAAGCATTAAAATTCGGACTTTGCCGGTAGGCGCAGTGGGAATTTTTTTGCCGGCCAGGTACGCGGAGCGCAATCAAGAGGTGGCACCGTGTCCTTCGTGTGGCAAAATCCAGTTTTCGAAACAGACTTTCAACTGCTGTCTTCAGATGAATGCTAATTGCTATAATCTGAAGCAGTTCGTAGCGTTTGCGTTCAGAACAGTGTTATAATCGCTTAGTGTAGTTTGTCGAGCAACCAGATGTGCTCGCACTTTTCATCGGACGTGACGTAGGTGCGATGCCACGGACGACACAGTGCAGTAATGCAAATGTCTTCACACGCGTTCTATAAAGGACACTCAGTGGTCTGCTATAGCTGAGGATGATGCGAAACTTTGGGCAAAGCTCTCTCGCGGGAGTTAATGCGACTAAGACCTCTCCGCGGTCGCAGAATGTCGAACCGAAGATCGTGAATATTGGTCAGCGGCTCCAGTCCAGCTGTTTCGGAAAGGTTCACAAAAGGCAACAGAAATTAACATTGAATGTGTGCGTAAGACACTACACAACGACACTTTCCTCTGTGCGATTTCCGCCGTCTGGGGTCATGGAACCGTAGGAAACGATATGTACTGAAGAATGCTGGAAGTCATTGCGTCCCTCCTGACATAATGTGTACAGTATATATACTCCTATATGATCACCGTGAAGAAACATACATCTTAGAAACATGCAAAAGTGTTCTGTTCTACACGGGCTCCCAGCACTTGCAATGCATATGTGACGTCCTGTGAAAAATGCGTGCACACCTGGTTGTTACACAATGTACATTCAGCGATTATAAAACTGTTATGAACGCAAAGGCTCACAACAGTATCAAATGATAGCATTAGTTTTCATGTGAAGACAGAAGTTGAAAGTCCCTTTGCAAAATTCGATTTTACAACACGCGGGACACGGTGCCACCGTTTCATTGCGCACCGCGAATAGTGCTGGCAAAAAATTCACACTTCCCTGCTGATGAAGTCCTTTTTTTTTTTCTTCTGTGTGTAGTTCCAGGGTCTACCTAGGACATATCGAAGTTTTTGGTGGGGTTTTTCAGATAAAGGCTTCCGAAATTCGTCATTTCTCGGAGGTAATGTGCTACCTAAAGCGACAGTCCGGAGAAACCGGAAGTTTTTTTTTTTTTTTTTCAACTGCCACACAGGGTTATATGCTGTGTGGAAAGTTTCAGCTCACAAAATGGCGTGATTTTCGAGACGCCAAATAAAAAGTACTCCTCTGAGGACGTCCTCGACTGAAGACTCCTTGCCCCAAGGATCCTCTATGTGCGCCATCCGTCACACGAGCATGACGTCCCGAATGGCAGAGTTGTGCCTAACGGTTGTGCCTAAGTTGTGCCTAACGGTGCCGTAACGGTAACGGTTACTTTTTTTGGTAACGAAGTAACGATTCAGTTACTTCTTAAAAATGGTAATAGTAACGGAATCAGTTATAAAAATTGGTAACTCGTTACTGACGTTAGTCGTTCATTTGCTTCAACGCGCGGGGGCACATTTCGGCACTCCGTGTGGCGCATGACTCAAAATATTATTGTAGTCCCTCGCTGGATGTGTTGTTGCAGTGCTGAATCGTCTTAAACGAAGGCACTTGTGTTTTCTCTTGTTTCCGTGATCTCCGACCATCACTTCTTCCCAAGAATGGGCACCAATTGTGCTATGGCTACAAAAAACGCGTTTCGACTTCTAGCCTTTTCTTGTCTTTGCTAAACTTCTGAGCGCCCTAAATTATGACGCAGCCCGTCGTGCGTTATGGGGAACCGTTGGTGATCGGTGGCGCGAAAACCGGTGTCTTTTCTTGTGTTTTCATAATCTGCAATCACCCCCACTTCGGCAGCAGATGTCTTCACACGAACGAGAACGAAGATCACTGATGTAAATTTCGAGTATCAGATTCTTCTGAAGTGCAATTCCTCAGTAACAAAGAGTTGAAGGCAAGTGATGGCATGTTTGTTGGCTCCTTTAACTACGCGGCGGTAACGTAAAAGCAACTCGTTACCTGTGAGTAACGAGAACTCGTTACATTTGTATGTTGGTAACGAGTAACGTATTTAGTTACTTTTTTCTGAAGTAACGGGTAACGGTACTTAGTTCCTTTTTTTTCTTTTTTTGGTAACGGGCACAAGTCTGCCCAATGGACACGGTGGGGTGCAGGACTGCGCCGTTGCTGGGAATGCAGAGAGGTGTTATATTCTATGAGTGCACTGAACCGTAGGGTGCGTCGTGATACCTGTGTTTACATAGACACTACTGTGCAAATTCCTCTGCGTAACGTGCAATTGCTACTCAAAAGCATCATAATGGACAAATGCTAGCACGCAACAACCAACTATCGCGCAAACATGCATGCACAAGTCACTTGCGGCTTTGCTGCTATGCACGCCATAGAAAAAAAATCGATTATAAATCGCACGATACGATTTCTTCTGAAATATTTTGCACGGCGGTTGTGTAGAGTATTAGAAACCATAAGACTGTGTTTCCCAGACCCATGTTTTCGACCAGACTGTTACTTCAAAGAGGTATCGCTATCGTTCCTTATAGAGTAGATCACAAAATTAGATATGATTCGGTATGATAAACTAATTCAAAGATAGTAATTTGAATGATAAATTAAATGGCATAAAGCTCAATTTTATTCGTTTTGTACATCAAACGGAAAGTGGCAATGAATATAAAAGAACGAAGCCGTAGCGCACTCTAGAGCACTCCACGGGCTCGGGCTCACCGGAAAGCCCGAGCCCTGCGCTGCCCGCGGGCCAGGCCGGGTTGAACCTTCTTTTTGCGTGCCTCGGGTTAGGTCGGGTTTGTCCATTATGGGCTCGGGCCAGGCCTAGGTCGCGCTCAAACCTGTGTCACCACATTGTTAGCTAGCCACGGTGAACTTTTGCAGCCTGCTACACTGGGCCGGGCCGAGTAGCCTATAATCTATCGGGCTCGGACCGGGCCTAGGTCAGGAACCCTAGAAATTATTCGTGCTTGGGTCGGGCCCGGGCCAGATATGAAGCCGTCGGGCCGGGCCCGGTTGGGTACATCAAAGGAAGGCCGGGCCTGGGACTAAGAATCCGGCCCGTGCAGTACTCTAGCCGTGCTCTACAACTCTAATACCTATTAGTTGACAGGTGAAATGACAGTTACCGCTGCTGTTTATTATGCTCATTTTACTTCAGTGTTCGAGGCTGCTGCGTTTTCCTGTTCTTTAAGCCTGCTGTTTTTTCGTGAGCATGGGAGTAGTTTCGACGTGTGTCGCCGTCCCGTCCTCCACACAACCACCTTCCTTCCTGACTTCCTCACTTTTCTCTGTTTACCGGATCACACTCTCCAATGCCACGTCATGGTTCCCTACTTGGTTATTTGCACCGGCTGGAGTCACGAAATAAGCTTCGCTTCGGAGTAGCGACACTGAGCTCCTCAGGCGAGGAGGAGAGCCATTTTGTTACCGCTCCACAGCAGCGCCATCCACTGGTGAGGAGCAGAGACATGTGACATAACAATACAGGCGGTGGAGGCGGTGGGTACGGAAGCGCAACAATAATTCATTTTAATGATGATGATTGGGGAGTTTCGTCGCCGGGGTCGATACTCTTTCCCATTGTTGATAGTAATGTGGCGAAACGGAATGATGAGTCGCCTCATAGAGATCACCGAAGTCCTACGTTGTCCAAAATGTTCAGAAATGCTTTTAGGGTAGAGCATTGGTGGGCTGGACATTGTCATTTGCCAAGCAACCTTGATATAGTGAGAGAGTGAAAGTCCAAACCACACTGAAAATGTGGTACGGAATAGTTGGTAGTGTGAGTAATGGGGAAGGATGTGCCCTGTAGATCTCCAAAATCACCGCGGTCATGGCATCTTGGGGAGTCCGTTTGTCGCAAGCGGCAACGCCACTGAGCTGTAAAAGCCACACTGTGTCGCATCTGGTGAATTAATGCGTCGTCTGGACCAGGAGTGTTTCGTGGCATCCAGAAAGCGAGGCGAGCGTGTGTGCTTGTCGTGCGCCCATTATCTACACCGGGTGTTTCAGTTAAATCCCCAGGCTAAATAATTCGCGAACAGGTGCCCCAATCGACGAACTTTCTTTTTTACAAGTATCTGTCCGATAACACCTACAAGCTGCGCACCGTGTGAATGAGTGGGAGGCGCCCATTATTTAAATAAAAATTCAAATGAGTTTCGTAAAAAAACATAACTTCTAAAGCAGGGCGCTATCGGCATTAAAATGGGTACTACATCTTTTGGGACCTTCAGTGGACACCTTTTAGAGAAAAATCTGCCACCGAAGCGGGTCGTTTCTTGCAGTAATTAATTTGTTTCGGTTTACATATTTTTGTCGCGGCTGGTCGCAGTGAAGCGCAAAACGACGCTCTTCTGTTCTCTTATCCACCAATGAATGCGTCCTGACACCAATGAATTACACCAATGAATTGCGTCCCTTTCGCTTCGCCGCGACGAGCCACGACAAAATACGTAAACCGCAACCAATTAATTACAGCAACAATTGACCCGCTTCGGTGGCAGATTTTTCTCTAAAAGGTGTCCACTGAAGGTCCCATGTACCAGCCGACAGACTGTATTATTTCTCGAAAACCTACTTCCTTCGTGGCCCCCGCTTCTTCACAGACACACGCCGTGCCAGACCGATCACGTGAACCCGCGACACTGTAAATTTCTTCGAACTCGCGGGGTCGCCTGGCATGCGTGGTCTGCCTCTCGGACACCTGACACCCGGTTTGCGCGTCCTGAGGGGGGCAGTCTGGACTGGGGTTCCGAAGGAAGCGGACACTAAAATAAACACGGCTCCTAAATGTAAAAGAAGTTGTCTTTCTTCCGTGACTCCAAATTCAATCTTACAACTGGTGACCCTCTACACTTCGCAACAAATTGGTGACCCGGACTTGGAACTTTTGTGCACCTTCTCCACACGCTTCTCTGCTCATCATCGTCCGCCCTGTGATTCTGGATTACGCTCCACTTCGCTTGGCCCCTTCCGATTTCTACTTCGTCGTCTTCGCTCCTTCATCCGCCACACATCGCCATGCCTGGTGACACCGAACCCGCCAATGGTACCGCAGCCCAGACTCCCGCCCAGACTCCAGCTCACGAACATCATATTCAAGCCGTGAGTTTGAAACTTCCCCAGTATTGGCCATCTGACCCCGAACTTTGGTTCTGCCAAGTCGAAGCACAATTCCGCGCACGTGGAATTTGCCTGCAGACCACCAAATACGGACATGTAATTAGTGCTCTGCCACCGGAGATTGCTGTAGAAGTGCGCGACATTATCGTGTAACCTCCTCCGCACAATCCATACGACAAAGTGAAATAGGAGTTGATTCGACGGACAGCAGCATCGGAGCAGCGACGTCTTCAACAGCTGCTCATCGCGGAGGAACTAGGTGACAGGAAGCCGTCGCAACATTTGCGACGCATGCAGCAACTTCTTGGCTCCAACACACTGGACAACACGATTCTGCGTGAGTTGTTTTTGCAGCGCCTGCCATCGCAAGTGCGCATGGTGCTTACAGCAGCAGGCGATATCAGCATCGATGACCAGGCACGTCTCGCTGACCGTATCTTGGAACTTCGATTCAGTCAACATCTCCGATAGCGTCGGTCGACGCAGCCGCAGCGTCGAGCTCAAGCACCGGTGCGTCACACACGCCACCTATTCAACAGGTTGCGCCAGTGTCCGATTCCATCGCGGCACTTACGACCAACGTCGAGCAACTACAGAGCACTGTAGCACACTTGACAAACATGGTCGCCAATATGCGAGGATTCGGCCGTACGACACGCGAACGCGGTCGAACACCATCACGGTCCCGTCGCACTCGCTCAGCTTCACCGGCCGCCAACAGTACCATGTGCTGGTACCACCGCGCCTTTGGTGACGCCGCACAACGTTGCCGCCCACCCTGTGCAAGATTGGGAAATGCCACTCCCAGCCACTAACGACGGCTGGTGCTGCCGGGGAATGTGGACGCCGTCTCTTCTTCGTTGCTGATAAGTGCTACGGTACGAGATTCCTTGTGGACACTGGTGCTGACGTAAGCATCATCCCGCCGACCCCACAAGACCGTCGTTTGCGCTCTCCAGAGTACAAGTTGCGCGCAGTGAACCACTCTGCCATCGCCACTTACGGAGAACGTTCACTGACTCTCAACCTAGGACTTCGCAGAACAGTTCAGTGGATATTCGTCATTGCTGATCTAACTCACGCCATTCTCGGTGCCGACTTTCTCAAGTTCTTCGATCTCCTCGTTGACATACGCCGGAAGAGGCTCGTGGACAATTCCACCACCTTGAGCATCCGCGGCGTGCCATCTGCTTACTCCTCCATCGGACCTACGTTTCTCCTCCTTTCGTCATCTACTCAATTCTCATCTCTTCTGCGAGACTTTCCTGATGTTGTGCGTGCTACACGATCTCCTACGCCAGCGCGTCACAACGTCACTCACCACATCGGGACGAGCTGTCCGCCTGTACACGCTCGTCCAAGACGCCTCACTCCTGAACGTCTTGCGATTGCTAAGCGTGAATTCGACCATATGTTGGAGATGGGTATCCTTCGCACGTCTTCCAGCCCATGGGCATCCCCCCCCCCCTGCATATGGTCCCCAAAAAGAATCCTGGCGACTGGAGACCGTGTGGAGACTACCGTGCGTTGAACAACATCACCGTTCCGGACAGATATCCAGTGCCACATATCCAAGACTTCACGTCTCATCTACATGGTGCCACAATGTTTTCCAAGATTGACCTCATCAAGGCCTACTTCCAAATCCCGGTAGAGCCTGCAGACATTCCCAAAACGGCCATCATAACACCTTTCGGTCTCTTTGAGTATGTCCGTATGCCATTTGGCCTCCGTAACGCCGTTCAGACCTTCCAGAGATTCATCGACGATGTGTTACGCGGACTCGACTTCTGCTTCGCGTACGTCGATGACATCCTGGTCGCCAGCACGTCAAAAGAAGAGCATGAACATCACCTTCGCTTGCTTTTCCAACGACTGCAGGACAACGGCGTAGTGATCAACGCCGCTAAATGCATCTTCGGCGTAGATGCATTGGAATTCCTTGGCCATCGCATTGATCGACACGGCATAACACCGCTGCCAGAGAAAGTCGATGTCATCAAAGACTTTCCACTACCACCGACCCGTCGAAAGCTGCGAGAATTCTTGGGACTTGTGAACTTCTACCGACGGTTCATTCCTCATTGCGCCCAAATTCTCGAGCCGCTTCGCAACCTCTTGACGGGCTCACGCAATCCAACCAGTGCCGTAGAATGGAATCCTCAAGCGAAAAATGCGTTCGACCTAGCAAAACAAGCCCTTTCCGATGCCGTACGCTTGGTCCACCCTCGTCCTGGTGCTCCAACGTGTCTCATGTTGACATTCGGACAAAGCTGTCGGAGCCGCACTTCACCAACGAGACGACTATGGACATTTGCAACCACTCGGATTCTTCTCCAGGAAGATGAAACCTGCTGAAACCAGATACAGTACATTCGGCCGCGAATTGCTCGCAGTGTATCTGGCTGTCAAGCATTACCGTCATTTTCTGGAGGGACGTCAGTTTACCATCTTTACTGACCACAAGCCCCTCACATTTGCCATCAAGTCCGGCAGTTCGAATCATTCACCACGAGAACTTCGTCACATGTCCTTCGTGAGTGAATTCACCACCGACATCCAGCATATCGGCGGAAGTAGCAACGTCGTTGCCGACGCGTTATCGCGCCTCGACGTCAACGCCATCGCTGCTTCCCCGTCTCCCGCTGTCGATTTCGCTGCCATGGCTACAGCAAAACGTGAGGACACCGAGTTGGAAGCCTTCCGAAATTCACTGTCCACCAGCTACCAAGAAGTCGCCCTACCTGTGTCCGCACAAACCTTCATTTGTGACATGTCGACAGGAACACCACGTCCATTCCTACCTGCTGGATTCCGACGCCAAGTGTTCGACTCGCTGCATTCCCTTTCGCATCCCGGGATTCGTGCAACGCAGCGTCTAGTCACAACACGCTACATCTGGCCGGGTATCAACACCGATGTTCGCAACTGGACACGTGCGTGTGTTTCTTGTCAGAAGTCCAAAGTGCAAAGGCATACGGTCACACCCTTGTCACGTTTCATACCGCCAGACAAACGATTTGACCAAGTCCATATCGATATCGTTGGACCTCTACCGTCATCTGGCGGACGCAGTTACCTGCTCACGATGGTCGATCGTTTCAAACGCTGGTTGGAAGCTGTGCCCATACCTGACATCAGTGCCGACACTGTAGCACAAGCCTTCATGTCGGGGTGGATATCACGCTTTGGCGTTCCCTCCACAGTCACGACGGACCGTGGACGCCAATTTGAATCCCGTCTGTTCCAAGCACTTTGCAGGACGCTAGGAACGAAGCATATCCACACGACAGCCTACCACCCTTCTGCCAAAGGGATGGTGGAACGATTTCACCGGCAACTCAAGGCGTCCCTTCGAGCTACTGAGGATCAATCCCACTGGCTGGAACGATTGTCGCTCGTGCTGCTCGGTCTCCGTTCGGCTCTGAAGCAAGATCTTGGCTGCAGCGTGGCCGAACTCGTCTATGGAACGTCACTTCGCTTACCTGGCGAATTTTTCGTTCCCGTACCCTCAGACGCAGTTCCTGACCCCACCTGCTACGTCACGCGACTGCAGTCCGCTCTACAAGATCTTCGACCGAAACCCCCACGACAACCAGACCGCCGCACTGTGTTCATCGATGAAAACTTGAACATGTGTACACACGTTTTCGTTCGGCACGATGCAACCCGCAAGCCATTGCAACAACCGTACGACGGACCATATCGCGTCATACAGCGACGAGACAAGCATTTCGTTACTTCCATCAACGGTCACGAAGACACAGTCTCCGTCGATAGGCTAAAGTCAGCGCGCATCGACATCACGCCGCATGGGACTCCTCCGCCCACGACAATTGTGACACGCTCAGCTGCCCGCCGTCAGACTCTACGTCGTGTGCACTGGTCACCACAACTGACAACTTCATGCTGACAGCTTTGCATCATCACTCTCAGCTATTGAACTATTCTACTCTCTATTCAACTCTCGACTATGTAGTGCAATATTTCATGTTAAATTATTTAATCATGTTATTTCTCGAGCATTCGTACGAATTTATTATATAGTGTATATATTCGTAATGTACTAGGTTTTTTTCCCCGCAGTTTCACGCTATAAGGGACCGAAAGTCTTCCCCTTCTAGTTTGAGCAACGACCTTTTTCTTTGTCGTTCACTTGTTCACTAGGAGGAGGACCCTTGTAGCAGCCGACAGGCTGTATTATTTCTCGAAAACCGACTTCCTTCGTGACCCCCGCTTCTTCACAGACACACGCCGTGCCAGACCGATCACGTGAACCCAAGACGCTGTAAATTTCTTCGAACTCGCGGGGTCGCCTGGCATGCGTGGTCTGCCTCTCGGACGCGGTGTAACCTGACACCCGGTTTGCGCGTCCCGAGGGGGGCAGTCTGGACTGGGGTTCCGAAGGAAGCGGACACTAAAATAAACACGGCTCCTAAATGTAAAAGAAGTTGTCTTTCTTCCGTGACTCCAAATTCAATCTTACAACTGGTGACCCTCTACACTTCGCAACACCCAAAAGATGTAGTACCCATTTTAATGTCGACAGCGCCCTGCTTTAGAAGTTACGTTTTTTTACGAAACTCATTTTAATTTTTATTTAAAGAATGATCGCCTGCCACTCATTCACACGGTGCGCAGCTTGTAGGTGGTATCGCATACATACTTGCAAAAAAGAAATTTCGTCGATTGGTGCACCCGTTCGCGAATATTTAGCCCGTGGATTTAACTGAAACATCGGGTATATTGTCAAGGTGTTGTCATCATCATAGGATCAACGTGTGCTCAAATCTGTCAAGGTGAGTTGCTTGCAACAGGAGCAGCATTTCGGAACGCGCTCGGTAGATGGCATCGTGAGTGCAGTAGGTGACGCGTGGCGCGCAAACAAAATGGCCTGTCCTCGCCTCTTTTGCTCGCTCATGGAACTCAGTGTCGCTACTCTGAAGCGAGGCGCATTTAGCTACCTACCATCGGCGGCAGTCGATGGGTCGTATTATTAGCTCTCGTATCGCGTAAATACCGGCCATACTCTCATACCAGTCCGTTCACAATCCAATCCTTACTTTCAAGGAACGTATGGATGTCCACATGTATGTATGCCAGCATGCATGTGTGCGGGTAGAATGGGTGAGATCAACTGTGTAATCATTTGAAACAATTTTCGACGTTGTCGGCACGAAGCGTTAGGTATGCATTCGTACTGGCGCAAAATAGATACCTGAGAGAAAAATCAATGCCCCCGCCAGGTTCTATAGCAGTTTTTCTGCGTAACATTACCAGCAGCAACAACTCCACTTGTTGTCGACAATCGTCAACATTAATGCTCTCAATTCTTCCCCAGATTCCCAAACAAGTTATGCCTGTTCTACAACAACAGCGAGAGCAACGATCGTGTCAAAACTGGCACTCTACCAGGAAGCACAGTAACGCTGGATACACTTTGTCAAAAAACTTTCGCACATATAACTGGATACGAATTTACGTTCGATAACGTAAGTACAGCACATCTACTTCATTTAACTGACATTCCTTTTGATGATATCACAAACTCGGAGGCCCCACATTTCTACATAGCCAAGATTTTTGGGTTTTGGTATGCATTTGGTACAGCATTTTATCTGGCATTGTGTTATTACGACATGGTTAGCGCGTTTTCGCAATTGCACTCCTACACGGTTTCCTTCCATTCCATTGTGCACTGCTGCTTCTTGGCTTAAACTCTTCGAACACGAGAAAAAAAAGAAAGAAGAAAAACTAGAAAAGTTCGAGCAGGTTCAGACTAAGGTAGTCAGATTTATCTTGGCGAGGTACAACCCTTTGTTTTCGCCTGGTACAGCGCTTCACGATCTTGGTCTCAGTCCACTTGAGACCAGGCGCCGCGCCCTCTCTCTCAGGATTTTTCACGCGATCATTAATAACAAACTGAATATTCCTTTCGACAAATACCTTTCTTATTCGGAGCGTCCTCTCTCCAGAAGTGCTCATCACGTGCCGTCTACGTTACGGCAGAAGCTCTGCCTTCGTCAGGACAAAAAAAAAAAAAAAAAAAGAGTAAGAAAAGAAACCCTTTTGACATTTCAAGTAACTTAAATGTAAATAAATTATCCTTTTTTTTAACTTCCAGTACCCTCGTAGTCTGTGTTTCATTTCGGTTATTATTATTATATATTTATTGTATGTATTGTACATTATTTTTTCGTGTCGTTTCACCGCATGGAACACTATCGATGGCTCTATTCGCGAACTGCCTATAGATGGTTTTCTTTTTTTTTCTTTTTTTTTATGCGCTCCCGCAATAATCTCTAGTGAGGTTGCAGTATTTGTAAATAAATAAACACAGACTCACCGCATATCACCTTATTATTACGGCTAAAACCTTTGTCTCTCTTGATTTGGAGAGACTGGGAAGCGTACGCCTTTTTGTGACCTACTTTCTTCCTCAAGTGAAGCGGGACGAGGCTATCACTTGGTGCGGTAATTTGCCTCGATCGTGTTATGTGGTCTAGTGCTATTTTGGGGGCGTTGCGAAAAAAAAACACTTGGTTAAAAACCTCCCAGAGCAAATACACGTAGCCGCGCTTCGCGCTATACATTGGATGACGTTCACCTTGACCTTACACTTACATCCCGCACGATATAAAAGCGGATTCACGTCGACGCACGTCTTACTGTCGAAGTGTTGACGTTGATGTTTATGGTTTAAGAAGCAGATCAACACACATGGGGCAATAGTCCAGAATTGCGGTAGCGAAGACGAGAAGTCGCTTAGATTCGTGGAATTGTGACGACTAAACCCAAGCAACGCAAATACTGGTCCAATATTGGTACTATCCCGGTTTCATTGGGCGTAAGGAGGCCGAACCAAGCCAAAGAATAGCCAATAAATAGCGCTTTATTGGTGTTATCTTGGCTTCACAAGCAAGTATGCAAATGCCTCAAGTATGCAAAACTGAACATCATGTTAGAAAATAACCAGAATACCATTGTTATTGAAGTTTGAAGCCATGCGTCCCATATAATTACGTTCTGGAGATGCTCAATGAACGATGGCGCTTCATTGGCGTTACATTGGTTAGCCATCTAACGAAAGTGCCAATATAGCCAGCTTTTAACCGATGCACCTTCATTGGCACCCCATTGGCTATCCTGGGTGGAGCTTGGATGTAGTTTAATGTCTCCAAAATGCGGTAGGTGAGGGAAAAACATAATAGTATTGATAAAATATAACCTGTGGTCCAGCGAAATATTCTGGCAACAAATATTTCTGGTTTGTACGGTCCATATGCTGCTAATACATGATTTTACAAAGATGCGCGCGCCACCAAGCGCGCGGCGCAAAGCAGCATGGGGACTTGGAGGTACACCGCTCCGTCGTCTGCTTCGGATATGGTTTACCCCGACTGGTGTCGCTGCTGCGCAAACTGGGAATGTTGTTGTTCTTCTTCTACACGGCCTCTGGCCGTCTCGTAATGCTCGAATGCATTCTAAGTTCCCATGAGCCGTTGCGTGCCACACGTAGCGCTCGTAGCGCTCTCCTGCTTGATGACAATGCATTTGTAAAAGGATTCATTTTGAAATTATTCGAGTAACCATTTTCAAGGGGCGCACAAAAATGATCAGTTTTATGAGCGGCGAAGCAAATAACGACAGTGGAAGCGGCAGTTTAAATATAAAACATAATACTTGGTAGGGATGAATTCCGGTGTTGTACGTTAGACGCCTTCAATTAATTCCAGATTCATTGTAAGTTGCTAAGACGTATGCCGCTAACCGTTGCAGGAAAGTTACGCTCTCTATTACTCCAGGTGCGGCTTATACCCAAAACGCACTGACGCAGGATCCACATCGCGCGCAATCATGGTTAGGCAGCGATCGTGATTGCCCTCAGGTGTGGACAACGCGAGTCTCCGCGACAGAGATCAACAACGCAGACACTTGTCCCCCGTTCACGTAGATGATTACACACTTCAAGGAGGGTTGGCGCAGGCGCAGTTGGCTTCCTTTCACCCTCGCCTTCTCGCTACTCGCACTGCCGGTTCCGGGTTGGCAAGATGGCGGCGATGACAGCGGCCTGCACGAAGAAAACAACATCGACAGACGCCGAAACAGATGAAATCGCATTTGTATTAATGTAAATTTATTTAAAGTAGGCATCCTAGACCAGTGTTTTCTTTTCATTTTTAACTTCTGAGGGTATTGTGTTAAGCTTCCACCAGACGGCTGCAAATGAAAACCAAGATCCCGAACGTGAAGTGCGGACGGTACGACGTGCCCAGCGGGATTACGCCGACTAGGATTGCGGACCGATCCAGATTGTGTGCGACAGTGCGTTTTGGGTATTACACGTAAAATTTGCTAGCTTTGCCAATGATTCGGGCATGCTCGAATATGTTTTCTATGATGGATAGTTCTATGGGACTGCCAGGACCTCAAACCAAGCGGGGTCTTACTGTCTCACCACGGCGTGCCGCTGATGGGAACCTTTGAGTACCTATACAAAAAATATAACAAAAGAAATTAAAGAAAGATAACGATCTGTAATGTCATGCGTTCCTGTTGTCGTGCTACATATTAAAACCAGTTAAAACAAGATTTGTGTGGCAGTTACTATAGCCACAGAAGATTCATATTTTTCATTGGTTCACCACGTGCTTGCAACATTAGGCCAATATAGGCAGTTCCATTGGCGCAATATCGGACCGTGTTGGACGGCCAATATTGCACCAATGTAACTTATATTGGCTGCCAATGTTGGACCGACATTGGATCAATGCTGGTGTGCTGCTTGGAGGAGCTATGCTCTTCAGTACACTGTTCCGGGGGAACCTGGAAGTCTTCGGCAGTAAGTTGCTTCTATCGCTAAAGAAAAAAGAAATGCATAGAAACTATAACAGTATTCAGTCGTCGCTACCCCTAGCGCAACCGAATTCGTTGCTTTGCGCAATGTCCATTCTATGTTCAGTGAAGCTGACATATTGCAGAAAGCCACTGAGATTCCTTAACAAGGAAGCGGGACAATGATTCCAGTTAATTACTATCATAATGAAACCACTGTGCTCCTACTACAATTAGTGAATACACAGTGACCAAATTAAAAGCTCTGGGTACCGCGACCCACGCCGGTATGTAAACGCGACAGTGAAGGGAATATCTATTGTGCTGCTATTCTGCTTTTTAGCGACGCGTACTTTCGGTCTCTTTTAGTCCTAACCTGTGTAATCTGACAGTGGCGGCTCCATGCACGTTTACTACTCATTTCAGGAAACTGGCCTGAGTGTCGGATCTAGATCTGATTGTCGGATCCATTGCATAAGCAGCGAGGTGTTCATGGGGAGTACGATTATCCTGCGGGATGGATATGCAGACGCATTGGATGGTACCCGTTGTGACCCTGACGACGAACATAAGGTAATGTTACCAAGAGTGCGTCAAGTAGGCGTCCCTCTTTTTCCTTTTTTTGGCGCACTCAAATCGGGATTATGAGACACCCGGAGCGGCCACTAAACAGCGAAAAGCAACTTTGGAGCGCCACACTGCTCGCTCGCTGGTGCGGTTATGTACTCCCGTGTGCGCGAGTGGCGCTTGTGTCGCGTTAAGAGAGTGGTTTCTGCAACACCCGCGCCCAAGGGCGCCTACTTAAAGGCATGTTCTCGTACCCCCTGCCCCTTTCATGAAGTGTACCACTCGGTTGGCCTTTGTTGAAAATGGAATACTGCTAATTTACCCGACAAAACGCGCCACAATTATTACATAACTGAATTAAATTGATAAAGACTTCGGAGCATACTGCGATCTGTGTTGGCACCAATATGAACGGTCACGTAGCCCTGCGGGTAAGCCCGTGATAGGATACAGAAATCGTCTGCTTTTGTGCGCGCTAGTGCATCGGCGTGATCAGGCGACTTTCAGAAGTTACTGGGCACCGCGGCAACTCTCGTACATTTTCTTTCAGTTCTCAGGTGAAAAACGCACATTCTAAGAATTGGCAAGCACGGTGGTTTAGAACAACTATGTTAATCCACAGAGACAAGTTAAAAGTCGCAGGACAACCCATGCACAATCACAAATCTGAAATCGCTGGCCATCGGCGCCCGCGGCATACAAAATGTCATTTTGAGCTGACTTTGTTTACATGTCGTTTTGCCGTTTACCGACATATTTCTGTCATCATAACGCCAAGAGATGAGCGTATTTTGCCAGCGTCAACTATGCGCTGCTTCTTTCGCAACATGTTAGCCCATTTCTCCTTAGTTTAGGTACATTGCATCGGCTCAGTGAGTCTTAACCCGGCGTCGTCATCACATCTTTGGAAGTCGTCAACAGTATATACGAGGCCTTATGAGCAAAACTGCGCGTTTTACTGAGAGATTATCGGATAAAAACAATTATCGTGACCAAAAGACATCCAAAACGTCGCGCAGAAACAACAATCGCATCGTTTACAAACGGTTGGGCCGCCGATCACGTCATCTTTAAAGTCACGTGTGCCTTGACCATTGCTGTGACGTACGACCAGGACCTGTCCAGGGCGCACGCTTTCGTCTACGGAGCAATACATTGCATACCACCCCTGTGGTGTGCCCGCGTGGCGTCTGCGGGTAATGCGGGGGCATACAAGTAATAGCCACACGCACTAGAGACGCCTCATTCCACCTGTTTCCTGACGTAGTGACTAATGGACTTATTCCGAGTCAGCATATGCGTATGCTCAGCCACCTGCAGTCCATGTCATTTTCGCGTAGGTAGGTTACGCGGAAGTTGGAGACCCACACTTGACGATAAGCTTTGTACTCGTAATCAGTCCAACATGCTTTCATTCTTTCCGGATTCTTGTTGCAATCTTCTCTTCGCTGCTTTCCCACGCGACGTGCCAGTCCGAAAAGCGCCCCTCACTCATTTGGGGGTTAAAATACGACGTTGTGCGTTCAGACGCCAGGGGCGACAGGCATTTCGATAACTTTTTGAACAGCAAATTCACCTAAAAGAAACTTTCCCTGACATAACTGGTCATTTCTGACGACGGGAGACGCCGTACGTGTCTAAGCAACTTGTACTCTGCCACCAAATTGCTGGCGTGCTCGGCCGCGTTCGAACCCGCGATCTCGAAGGCGAACACGCTACCGACTGAGCCACAGACGCCGGTACTAGCAGTTACGGAGTCAACCATATTCTCACATATTTTACGAACATTCTGCTGGCCGTACTCAACTAAAGTAGCAGATTACAAAGTGAGACAGAAGAAAAACAGTGCATGTTTATGACAAAACCAATCTGAATTTGCATCGCAACCCCTCTCAGGTTCGACACTGAACATCTATGACGAGCCAGACCTCCGAGGAGGTGACTGGGAGGTGGTGGGTTCGAATCCTACCGCCGGCTGTGCTGTCTCAGGTTTTCCCTGGGTTTTTGCGAAGACTTTCCAGACGAATGTCGGCACAGTTCCCCCTGAAGTCGGCCCAGGACGCATACTAATCCCCCTGTCCCCCACTCCTTCCTGCTGTCCTCTCTCCGTCTATGCGCATCTGTACGCCGCTCATAGCCCCAGTTGCTTCGCGGCGCTAACACGCAACCAAAATATTAAAAAAAAACTCCGAGGAGGTGGTCGCACGAATCCGGGTTCGCGTTTGAGTTAGACACAGAGGCGAAACGTTCGGGAAAACGAACGATTTATTAACAAGACACACTTATGGGACTGCCTAGCCTGATACTAGGAGTGCGCGTGCGTTCAGACTCATCTCGTAGTGCGCGATTCAGTTGCCGACGCCTCGCTGAACGGGTCGTGCCTCTCAGGTTGCCTTTCAAAGCTTCAATTAGAACTTCCTTTCAAAACCGCCTCTGCCGTTCAAAACTTTCAATTCACGGAAAAAGGAAACAACCGTCTCGAGCTCAGGCACCCTCTTTGCATTATCTCCTACACTTTTTTGTTTTTGTTTTTATGTGCGAAATAAAGATGTCCATCATTCTTATTCAATGCGTGCATGTTCGAGTTACTACCGAGTCGCTCTGACAGGGTCCTCTCCCTAGCTAACTTGAAACCTGTGTAGATGAATCTGAAAACAAAAAGTACAACACTCTTTCCAGGAAGTCAGTCGCATATTTCGTGAGCTGTCTCCCAGAAGTTTGTTCTTTGTTGTTGAAGTTCTTGAGTTTGACACACCGAACTAATCGCTGTCTCAAGTCCTTCGGGAAGGCATCAAAGCTAATTCCGAGTTAAGTGCAATATGTGTCGCGCTAAGCAACGTCCCGTCACTACGGGTAGACATCACAATGTTCAACACAGGAGCATCAGAAAACGCCAGGTATCCTGGTGTGCAACACCAGAGCACACACATCAGGTACTCTGGTGTGGAACGTAAGAGAAACATGCATTAGGAACACTAGATAATTTTGATGTTAACATCGGAGATTGAACACCGGAACTACCCCGACCTACCGGAACTAACATCGAAAATTTCGGGTGGAAATGATCCACGTTGTGGTGGTGATGACTCTCCGGTGGAAAATATGTGAAAAAAAGAAAAGAAAAAGTGTAGAGTGATAACACTCGGCCAATGTGCCCCAAAGGAAAATTGCCGTGAAAAAGACGTGCCCCATACTTCTGTCAAAACAGTCGTCTTCTGCCGCTACGTGGTGATTGTGTCGGCACACACTTTCGGAACACACGGAACACATGCTGATTGTGTCGGATTGTGTCGGAACACGGATTGTGTCGGAATTCACATGTAACAGAGCACTAAATGTAGCTGTTGTGCAGTTTTTGGTGCGTACTAGCACTACTTAAGGGTTAGAGAGCTCTTTGAATTCACTGTGTGTGGAAATGCCATTAATTCGTAGGCATATCTATGTCATGCGCGAATTAGTTCAAGTAAATGTTCGTGAAGAATGCTCCGCTGCATACACTAAAGCGTACTATGGCCCGGTTTCCCCAACGCCGATTAACACTTGAACCGAGATCAACGGTTCCTTAACTTGAATTTAACGATTCACTCTGCTTCACTAAAGGGAGTTAATTGTTTTAGCTGACCGTTACCGAGTCCCCGCTCCGCTCAGCAGGCGAGCCAGCACGCAATTGCGCATGCGCGCGGCATTTGGCCGTTTGCGGTTGAGCGGAGCGGCGATTCCGCTCCGGAACCGCGCAGCCTGAGAGGAGCGGGACGCGAGACGATCCGCACTAGCGGGTGTCAAGATGGCTGCCGCCAGTGGTGAGCACCTGCCGCTGCCCACGCCGTCTTTTGTTGCTTCTGAGGGCGATGCGTCTCAGCAGCGGCTCGGAGGGCATTTTTGGATCGACGAGGATCCTGTAGGACACTCCAAAAGTTCGCAAGTGAACCTGGGACAGACAGCTTCGAGCGCAAATTTATTGTTCACAAGAAGCTTGCACCAAAATCGCCCCAGTCTTGGCCATTGGAAAGCCGACCGGCCTCTTTTAATATTCAGGTTTATTATAAAAGCAACGGTCATGGAATTATTTTCAAAGATAATGAAAGCTGTAATAATAAACAGTACCGCCTTGCTTTCACTGGAAAAAGCTCAGCTGATCACTTCCATTTGTTCTACTACTTCCCGTGTACAAAGACAGGGGCGCCGATTGCGGTGCGAAAAAGAGAACGGGATGGTCGCTATATTAAAACTAATTTTTTCTTAGCTCCCCGCTCCGCTCGCGCTGAGCGGACCACCGTAAGTGGAGCGGAACGTCAAAACGGTCAGCTAAAACTATCCATTATCACTTAAACATTCATCACGTCGTCAAGTACCGTTTGTAAAATAATTGTGTTAACTTTATTAAACTACTTGGTAGCAAAAACACAAGAGTGATAGCTCTCTGAACACAACTGAGTCTAAAGAATGAATACCCCAGCCTGGAGCGCACAAGCATTCAAGCGTCGCGCCGAAAAGTTTAGAAACTGCACGTGCGATTGCCAGAGAACAGGCGATGTGTCTGGAACACTGATCTCGATTGTAAAAGGCTGGATCGCGGATGGGGAGCGCGAGCGTGAAGAAAGCGGCCGCCATCTTACTGTACCCACAACAGTCGCAGCGATCATGGCAACTTCTTGCAATTACGGTCGTACCAACCGTGCTGGCAAGGTTACAGGGCCTAAATTTATACAGGTGAGTCACTCTTTATCGAGGAATAAATAGGCGTCCATTCTGTATATTTAGTTGACCATTATGAAGTGTTTTTTTTTGCCCAAAACGAGCACTGGATGCAGGTTGCTTGATCGCTCTTCCGACGTTCAATCGAGCACACTTGCATTTTACCCGGCGGCAAATACAGTTTGAGTGCATAATATGCTTGAAAGAGCACGTTACACTACACAGATAGTGTTGCCATCAATATATGTGCGAGCACTCGAGCTCTTTTTTTTGCATGCATTGCTAGCATGGTATACCGTGTTCTCTGCGGAAGCAAGTGCCACATTCATTTCTTTGAATTACCTTCACGCACAAGTTCGGTATTACGTCATAATGAGACCACGATTGTCACCTTTCTTCATGTATTGGTATTGTTTTGTGCCTTGGTTTGATTTATCACAAAGAATCCTACGTAACGGTGGTGTGGCGCGACTTGAATAACGCCTTTGTGTCTCAGCTCTATCGTCAGCTTGTTACGATAGTAATAATTTGTAGTGTGTCGTGGTATTTGTAGCAGTTTTTAAGGCAAAAGTGGTCTCTCAATACAGGTTTCGTCATGAGGGCTACCCAGTGAATAATCTGTGCAGTGTGATACGGCTGGGTGTACAGGTAAGTATCATGTTCCTCATCCACTGGTTTCTACTTTACAGGAAGGAACAACCTCAGTGCACGCACTGTGGTTAGCCTCTCTCAGTTTTGCATATTTTCTTACATGTCACATCAGAAACACACCTTACACTTTAGGCTCCTTCACCCAGCAATATAATAATTAGAGATTATAATTCTTTTTAGAAGAGTTCCCCATATTCTCTTTAGATTTAGTATTCAACAAAAGCATGTGAGTGCTGGAGAAGGACATTCAGTTTGGCACAACCGCGCCTGCAAATAATCAGAACAAATAAAGGAAGAAGCAAACAGACATAGAAGGGCTGTACTTCAAAAAGAGATAAGTCCTGTGTCTCAAGGAGGGGTTACCACTTTCTAAGTAACTTAATTGATTAAGCTTACATCACTACCTGATTAACTGTCCTAACGAGTGTGATCTAATTGCGTGAAGTAATTATTTGGGCTGCTTCGGTGTGTCCATATTTGCGAGGCAAAGCACCGCTGTCGTTTACTAAAAGACTCTTTCTAAGGCGATGCTTGATATAAATCATGCTAAACGCATACACGGCTAAAACAACGGCTGTGATTCTACAGAACGATCTCTTTCTGCCATGCGAGTATATCTTTTCCCGGACCGTTCTTTATGGAACAATTTTTGTCCAGAACGCAGTACGGGATATTATATACATAGTTGTTGTTAACCTCAAGTCGTTTCTTATTGAAATATTGTCTGGGAAACGTGCTGTAGTACAATCCCCAGCGCTTCACTGCAGTGACGGTCTAGTTTCGGAATGCAAAACATAACGTAATTAAGAATCGAACGGCAGGACACCTGTGAAACACTGTTAGGATACATCAGTATACTGGCACCTTACAAAATTGTGTGATGACAAACAACGATCAATGCTAGCGGCGCAATAAATACTCACAATCTCTGTTGCCTCCCATTGTTTTCTATGGGCACACACAGCACTTTAGGGCCCACCAACATGGCGGCCCGAAGGCACGCCTCTCCCCCACGAGCCCCTCTCCCATGCGCGATCCAGCCTTTATACATAGAGATCGGTGGTCTGGAATCTTCTGGCTTCTTCTTCAGCACGCGCCGGGATGAGATGTACCCTTTCGTGCCTGCCCTGGAAGTTTCTCGAAGATGATTCGTGGCATTGAGATGATTCGTGGCAATATCATCTCGTCTTGGTGCTTATCCGCAACGAGTTACGTCTGCAAGCGTTACACTTACCGAGACATTTGTCGTCTTCTACAACTGCTGTAAAGCGTCATGTCGAAAAGCGGTTGTTAGTCACTCTCCCTGGACGAAAATTCCTGCCGAGGGTGCGTGCTCTCGTATCACGTGACCGACGAGGATCGTACGTCATTGCCCAACAGGACGTTTACTGGGGATGAGTGAGAAAAAACTACCGGTCTCCATTGCCGGTTTGAGTCTTGTCCATTCATGGTTGCCTCCGTTTTCATCCTCCTACTCAAGGGAAATGTTACCTTGCCATGGTTCGTTTATGTTGAGTTATTATTAGCTTACAATACAATAGAATGATTGACGTATTCAGTTTGCTAAGAGTGACCAAAAAGACAACAACCTAAATTCTGTGCTCAAAACGTGGCGGACTGCTCCAACGTGGACAGCCACAAAAATTTCTTCAAGCTTACAGTTTGTAGAGGCTGTCAGCTATCAGTGTGAGCCAAGCGGGAAATATTGCCAATTAGCTTTTCGAGACGTGGTTTTCGTGCACGTCTGTTTCAGTGGGGGAAAAATAACTGTACTTCTCTTCTCTCTCTTTTCGAGTGGACGCACTCGGCGAACCTTGTTTTGGTGCTATCCTGATCATTTGAGCATAATCCAACATTGATTGTCACGTACATAAGAGCACAAACTCAACTGAACCGCATCAGTGGTAGCTCTAGAGTGTGGTCTAGATGTACTTGATACAAAGGTGATCAGGGTTCAGGGTGATTAGGGGTGAGGAAGATGGTGTGTATCCCTGGGTAAAAATAGCGCTTGTTGAGGACGCAGGGAAGAAAGACACAGACGGGGCAATGCTGACTGTCAATTCATGTCACTAACTGGAACCCAACTATTTGTTGTGCACTTCAGTTCCCACGGGACCCTCTGAATAACAGTACTTACGTCTTCTGCTGACTGATTTCAGGTGTGCATTGGAGGAGAGTGTAGACATCCCGAAGTCTGCAAGGACTGCCCCCCCAAGCGTCCATCACAACAAAAAATGCCAACGACAACAACGACAACAACGACATCGACTCCCCGACAACCATACACCTTCTTTAGCCGAAGGAAACGTTATTAAACACAATTTCTGCGCTGTTTCCCCTATGCAGTTTCATTCGGGATAATATGCAAAGCACTATCTTAATGTTCTGCGGAACGAAACTAGATAGATGCCTTCGTTCTCTGGTTTCTCGGTTTTCCTTCCAAGTGTGAATAAATGCAACTAGAGCGTGCGCATGTTTTCTTCTTCTCACGTGCACTCGCTGGAATAGGAAGCACGAGGTGTGATGTCGGTGGCTTTGGTACCAGAGATATCAATTCACGATATACCATCCGTGCAACATCACGGCACAATTATTATTCTTGATTCGTAGATACGGCGATGTGCTTGAGCTGTTCGACAGATTGAACGGCACGGAATGGAAAGCTTCTACTCCGTTAATTGTACAGAAGTATATATTTCCCATGAATAACAGAGGTATGCCAAAAATCACTGATGGTTATGCAGTATTTCCTACAGTTCTATACTTTTTGCATAAAGTAACATATGAGAGCACAACTACGCAAAATAAATATTGTAATATTAACAATACCAATGAAACTTATTGCCTGCTCTATTATTTTTGTGACGTATTTTACACATTAGAGATAGGAGTGCATCTTTTTTCTCAGTGTGCCCGGCCTGTTCCTCTTCCTCGATGCTTTCATTACGGACAGTAGACTTGTTTGCATGAATCGTCTGCAAAAAAGTGACTAGGTTTCTTACAAAGCACAGGCAGCACATGATGGGATAATAGACGTCTAAATGGCGTATAGAAATAGAAAAAAAAAGTATGCCTATGGAATGGCTAGGCTATAGACCGTCAAAATCCGTCAATTTTCCGTCAAAAATAAATCTACTAACACGTCTAATGTTACGCCACCTAGCCATCTAGACTTATACGTGCAATGTCTACGTGCCTAACTGAGATTTAGACCTTCTTTAGACAAAATGTTTAGGACTGGGTCAGACAGCTAACCATACATTATACATAAAGTCTGCGGCGAGACCAATTTCATCCCTCCGTTCAGGCAACAGCTCTAGGGTTGTACGTTTCTTGTACTTTACTTTAGTCACCCTTAGGCGTACTTTGGACCATGTGTCGTCCTGCTACAGTCCTCACGTAAATTTATGCAGAAATGCGATGGATTTGAAATCCATACATGCATAATTCAGATAGAAAACATGAATCTGGGCACTAATATTTATTCATGGCAAACCATGCACCAAGTCTACAGTACAGAGGGAAGTCTAAAACTGGATTCACTTTGGCGCCCACTAGGCATCGTGTATCCTGACCAGTGAGCGTTGAATTGGCAGTATGGTATTGACGGCCACCTCATTTCTTTCTTCCGATATGCGATGGTTGTTGGTGCAGCGCTTCATCCAGTGATTCATTGTTGCTAAAAAAATGGAACGAAACATGCCAGGAAGCCTTATGTATACTGGTACCTCTAATTAGCTCGTCTAGTGGCTACATACTCTCTTCCACAGGATGCCTGCCTGTCACATAACAGCAAAAACTGTATCGGTGCTGATCTGATAGATGCAAAAAGAAAAGATGCTGCACATAAAAAATTCACAGGACGGTTACAGTGGTGGACCACGAATTGCAGCGACAGCTGAAAATTGCACTGTGTGTGTGTGTGTCCATACCACATGCGGACGACGCCGATTTCTCAGGAAACGAGGTACCAACTGCAAAAGAAAGCTCTATGCAGGGTGGTTGCTTTTATCCTTTACGAAATTTTTATATATAAAAAAAGGTATGAGAGCAGCACAGATGACGTTTTTGCAGTTGAGTTATACCCGGCCAGCCAGACATTATCTCGATGAAAGTATGCAACTACAAGGTGACTAATTAATTAAAAATTTATTAACTCTTTAATTAAGAATTTCGGGAAAAAGCGAGATAGCAGAATAAGACACTATCCTCGTTCCATTCCACGTCTAACAAATCCTGGAGGACGCATGTGCGTTAAAATATCCATCCCCGAAACCGGGAACGCAGGGAGCACAGCGCTCATTCCACGTCAGAGGGCCAGGTGATTTGGAGCGATGAGGTGATTGGAGTAGGTGCCGATCTGCTGGCCAGATAAAGCGCTTTCCGGTCCAGATAAGCCTGCGTCGGCGTAGATGATGCGCTCTTGATGCGCGCTTTTTCTGTTTCAGCTGATTTGCATACCGAATTCAGCGACGGATATTTCACGACACGCGCTCTTTTCTGGATAGAATGGCTTTCAACGAGGATCGCCTCCCGTTCTGCTATCTTGCTTGTGCCCAAAATTCTCTAATTAAAGAGTTAATTAAGGAATGTGAGGTAACTATAGTCACCTTGTAGTTACATACTGTCTCTCTGAGGATGTCAGTCTGACCGTCTAACTCAGACGGCTGAAGCGAGGTGGTTGGTAACATTGCATAATGACAAACTGCAGACTGCTGGTCCCGTTTTTTCGTGCAGTTTCGTCATTATGCGTATAACTCAACTGCAAAAACTACATCTGTGCTAGAATCAAAGTTTTGTTTTAAATAAAAATTGTGTAAAGGATCAAAAATAAACACCCTGTACATATAAGTCATTGCCGAACAAATTCTTGCAGCGTTGCTACGGTTGCAGAGGCAGATGTTCACTGCATATACGTAATCTCGGGTCATTTACTTTAGGCGTCAATGACAATGAGGAAGTGGAGGCCTTGGAACTCTACAAAATCGCAGTGAATACGGGGCCACTCTGAGTTTGGAGGTTCCCATTGGTGCAGAGGGACGGGCCGCTTCTACTCGCTGAATTCTAGACACTGTTCACAGCCACGGCAGAGTGCCTCGACGTCCTTATCTACTTTCACGTAGGATCCACCACACGTAGGATCTTGCAAGCATTTTTATCTTGGTTTGTCCTGTGCGACCCGAGTGTAAGACAACCAAGATTCTGGGGAGAAATTTGTGAGGAACTAAAGTTCAAAGGATACAACCGTTCCGCACCGTAAGTTCTGTTTGGTGGGTTGCGAAAGTTCAGCATCCGATGGAACACCTGGGTGCCATCCTTCCACAATGTAGCAGTATATTCGTGAAAACAGGGGATCTCTGGCTGTCACTTTTGCAATGTCATCGGCGGAAACCGGGAAAGTGATGGTGTTAAGATGGGCCGCCATGATATGGTCAACCAGATTGGTGTCATCGTCTATGGACTTTTTAAACTGAACGTCTGGATCCATTGGTAGACGTGACAAACCATCAGCATTTCCAACTGCAGTCGAAGACTTGTGCACAATGTTGTAGAAGCAGTTCATAAGGATTAAGGCCTCTGGCGCCTAAGGCGTCTGGAACGCTGTTGGTGATACCCACGAACATCTTGTTCAGATCAATCGCCAGGGCAGAAATCCACGTTCTCCCTAATATATTGACAGCGGGCGCTTCCGTGATGATGGCTTCCAACGAAAACCGATGCGCCCTCCAACGGACATCTAGAAAACTGCTTCCGAGAACCTTGATTAACTTCTGGTTGAAAGAGTGTAGACTATAAGGTACAGGTTGAAGTTTTGAGCAACCAAGCACTTCCCACGTGGACGGTTCAGCAACGTTGCTGAGATCCCGTGTCGAGTTGCGAAGCGCGTCCTATGTGCGTGCACATGTTGGGAATATGTTCCCGCTTACCACAGTCGAGACACGATTCCTGGCGAAAGCGACAGTTCGCCTCATCGTAGTTGAAATTTCTGCAGCGAAAACATTTCCCTGAAGTTCTAGTTGACTGGGAGACCTTTG
This sequence comes from Ornithodoros turicata, assembly GCF_037126465.1. NCBI lineage: Eukaryota > Metazoa > Arthropoda > Arachnida > Ixodida > Argasidae > Ornithodoros > Ornithodoros turicata. Next base: position 9,657,319 of record NC_088208.1, read on the forward strand.
GCACCATCGGGGGGGAAGTTCAGGCCACGGGATCCAGCTTCGGCTGCCAACGAGCTTTCGGTGAGCCGTAAAGCAGTCTCAGTGGTGAGATTCTGCTCAAGTACAAGCTTCGCTCGAATTACCATGACCTCGTACGCCGACTATGAAGGCTGTGAGCAATGAACAGGCGCTTACGTCTGCTTCTGTCTTGTATTCACAAGTCCCAAGTATAGCTCGTAGGTGGTTCAGAAAATCCTTAACGGGCTCGTTTTCTTCCTGCCGAGTCGAGAATAGCTTTGCCCTGTCGAACTCTTTGAATCTCTTCCGGGTCCAGTGTCTTGACCAAGTCTTCGAATGAAACATCCGTGACGTCCCTCGGCTGGAAGAGATGGTAACAACCGTTTGAAAACGGCCGCATCCAAGGAGGAAATGAGCAGGCTTGTCCTGTCGATATCAGCAGTTACCCGCGCAACTTGCGAAGCGGCTCAGAATCGTATACAATTAAAGCTTCCACTCTTCCCTCTCCGGATCTAAAATTCCAGGTCTCTCCATACGAAGTACTGTCGAACGCTGGTTGTGCCGAGCCTTTGTGATCCCCATTCCGGTAGCCATTCTCAGATCGGCCGAGGAAGTATCGCTCGTCGCCACCTTGTAGTAGTCTACCTAGACTTGCAGGGAGCTAGAGCCCACTGATCTCTATGTATAAAGGCTGGATCGCGCATGGGAGAGGGGCTCGTGAGGGAGAGGCGTGCCTTCGGGCCGCCATGTTGGTGGGCCCTAAAGTGCTGTGTGTGCCCATAGAAAACAATGGGAGGCAACAGAGATTGTGAGTATTTATTGCGCTGCAAGCATTGGTCGTTGTTTGTCATCACACAATTTTGTAAGGTGCCAGCATACTGATGTATCCTAACAGTGTTTCACAGGTGTCCTGCCGTTCGATTCTTAATTACGTTATGTTTTTCATTCCGAAACTAGACCGTCACTGCAGTGCAGCGCTGGGGATTGTACTACAGCACGTTTCCCAGCCAATATTTCAATAAGAAACGACTTGAGGTTAACAACAACCATGTATATAATATCCCGTACTGCGTTCTGGACAAAAATTGTTCCATAAAGAACGGTCCGGGAAAAGATATACTCGCATGGCAGAAAGAGATCGTTCTGTAGAATCACAGCCGTTGTTTTAGCCGTGTATGCGTTTAGTATGATTTATATCAAGCATCGCCTTAGAAAGAGTCTTTTAGTAAACGACAGCGGTGCTTTGCCTCGCAAATATGGACACACCGAAGCAGCCCAATAATTACTTCACGCAATTAGATCACACTCATTAGGACAGTTAATCAGGTAGTGATGTAAGCTTAATCAAATTAAGTTACTTAGAAAGTGGTAGCACCTGCTTGAGACACAGGACTTATCTCTTTTTGAAGTACAGAAGTATCTTCTATGTTTGTTTGCTTCTTCCTTTATTTGTTCTGATTATTTGCAGGCGCGATTGTGCCAAACTGAATGTCCTTCTCCCAGCACTCACGTGCTTTTGTTGAATACAACTGCAGCGTGAGAAAAGCTGCTTGGGGACGGGGTCCTGCTATCCAGTGCTGACTTTGTCATGCTTGTTATGTGGAGCATGTTTCAAAAAATGCAGCTCCACGTATGATCTTCAAATTGCAACAGGACTATTTGGAGCTTGAAACAGTTGTGATTTTGTCATTTTGGCCCTCGTGTACTCAGTCTGTGAAACGCAAACAAAAAAGTCTAACACGATATGCTTTTGTAATGAAGATCACTGATGATGAGTAAAGAGAATATACGTGTTCAAGTTTATTCAATATTTTATATCATTCATTATATTATTCAACATTTTATGTCAAGTTTATACAACATCAAGTTTATTCAAGTTCAAGATTTATTTCTTGCACTTATGCGTTTCAGGATACAATGAATGTGCAGGGAGGTCGCAAAAGGCTACATTTATTGTTTTGTGACCTTGCTACAATGGCAATATATATTTTAGGAATGGCAATGATCAGGTACGCTCTCTAAATTTGTAGCACTCAATGTTAGGTTGCAATGAGCAATGAATAGCAACTTCCCTCCTGATATTTTCTCATATATGCTAAATTTTAAATTTAATGTGATCAAATATGTGATAATATAACAATAATATATAAGAATATAATATGTGATAAATGAATGTGATCAACAGTAGACGTAAACAACATGAGTAGCCAGAGAAGGAGGAGGAGCACGTTGCAAAAAATGCAGCTGCACATCTGAAACTCCAATCATTATCATCGTCATCTAAAAGGGAGTGTGGTAGCACTGACGTGAAACCAGGCACGATTTCTGAAGATCTTCTATGACACTTTCCGCAGTTTGCACACTTTTCTGCAGCGTCAGTCTCTCTCATAGGAGTTACTTTGCAGTAACGGTGACTCCCATCTTACATTTTAATGTGCGAGGGCTCTCTTGCACTACACATGTACGGTTTCCAAACTGCAACATGACGATTTGGAGCTTGAAACTCGAGCCCTGGTGTACCCTGTCTATGAAATGGTACCAACTGAATCATGTCTGAAAGGTGATGTTTAATGGAAGATGGCTTTGTTGGTTGTGCATTCTGCGTGACAAAGATGTAACACGATATGCTTCTGTAAAGAAGATAAGTGATGTTATGCTCTATGAATAAAGAGAATATACAATTTTCAAGTTCAACATTTATTCTGGCATATACGCATTTCAAGATACAATGAATGTGCAGGGAAGTGACAAAACAATACATTTATTGTTTTGGGACCTCCCTGCAATGACAATATATATCTCAGGAATGACAATGTACACGTACACTATGCAAATTTGTTGCACCCAATTTTCATACATGCTGAATTTTAAATTTTTGTTTTGCTGCCTATGTGTTCAGTGTATTACAAATTGCTTAATGCAAACAATACTTTGTTAATTTCAAGCTTTTTTCTCCCATCTAAGATATTCCTATCCTGGAGGAACTGCCACTTCGACACCATAAAATATTCAGTAGGTTTCACTCTGGCAGGCCCTGCCACTGCAAATTTCCTGAATTGAAACCCTTCAAACTGTGTCATAATCTTAAATACGTCAATATTTCTGCAAGTAGTTGACATGCTGGATGACACTCCTCCTGCAGCTAAGGCAACTACAAAGAGTTCCAAGAGGCCGAAGGTAAAACTACAGCTGCATGAGTGTGATCAACAGTAGTGCATTCTCAATAAATAATTTTCTTCTTATAGCGTACATGTGCATGCCTATTAACTGGAACAATTATCACAGCTCCCTGACAAGTTTTAATTTCTGAGAGTGTACTGTAGAGGCTGCTTATATCTACAACAGTTCATACAAGGTATTATATACTGTGAATGCCTTTAAAAATCCCATGTGACACATATCCCTTTACTTTCTGGAGGTGCTGTGGTAGTCAAAGTTTGTGGGCATTACGCTGGTTCTGCACCCATTTCTTGAGTATGTCGAGGCAGCTGTGAAGTAACCTGCATTGATGATGATTATTCCAATTTTTATGGTGCATCGACAACAAAGGAAATAATACATCAGAACATTGGTTTGGGTGCAACCAGTTAAAAATGAATATGTTGTTTAATAAATGCATTGGACAAATGTTAAAACATCAGTTTAAAACATGGTTTACAATCCCAATATCTTCTAAAAATTAAAAAGATTAAAAACTATTCTAAAAAGAATATGGGGAACTCTTCTAAAAAGAATTATAATCTTTAATTATTATATTCCTGGGTGAAGGAGCCTATAGTGTAAGGTGTGTTTCTGATGTGAACATGTAAGAAAATATGCGAAACTGAGAGAGGCTAACCACAGTGCGTGCACTGAGGTTGTTCCTTCCTGTAAAGTAGAAACCAGTGGATGAGGAACGTGATACTTACCTGTACACCCAGCCGTATCACACTGCACAGATTATTCACTGGGTAGCCCTCATGACGAAACCTGTATTGAGAGACCACTTTTGCCTTAAAAACTGCTAGAAATAGCACGACACGCTACAAATTATTACTATCGTAACAAGCTGACGATACAGCTCAGACACAAAGGCGTTATTCAAGTCGCGCCACACCACCGTTACGTAGGATTCTTTGTCACAAATCAAACCAAGGCACAAAACAATACCAATACATGAAAAAAGGTGAGAATCGTGGTCTCATTATGACGTAATACCGAACTTGTGTGCGAAGGTAATTCAAAGAAATGAATGTGGCACTTGCTTCCGCAAAGAACACCGTGTACCATGCTAGCAATGCACGCAAAAAAGCGCTGGAGTGCTTGCACATATATTGATGACAACACTACCTGTGTAGTGTAACATGTTCTTTCAACCATATTATGCACTCAAACTGTATTTGCCGCCGGGTAAAATGCAAGTGTGCTCGATTGAACGTCGGAAGAGCGATCAAGCAACCTGCATCCAGTGTTCGTTTTGGGCAAAAAAACACTTCATAAAGGTCAACTAAATATACAGAATGGACGCCTATTTATTCCTTGATGAAGAGTGACTCACCTGTATAAATTTAGGCCCTGTAACCCTGCCAGTACGGTTGGCACGACCGTAATTGCAAGAAGTTGCCATGATCGCTGCGGCGACTGTTGTGGGTACAGTAAGATGGCGGCCGGTTTCTTCACGCTCGCGCTCCCTATCCGCCATCCAGCCTTTTACAATCGAGATCAGTGCTAGAGCCACAGAGAACATATCCGTTTCTTCTTCTTCTTCTTCTTCAGACAGGGGGGCAGTTTATTTCTCGTCTCACGTTCGTCTTCATCGCCCTCGTCATCTTCATAATCTTTCTCGTGCTCAGTCCACTACAATCACCATAAAATCACCATCTATCCAACTATCGACTATTCACTACCTATAGCGTGGCATTCAACACAAAGAAGGCATACTTTTCTTGATCTAGCCCGATGGACACGTGACATGCCTCCGTACCATTTCCGTCACAACAAAATTTATACCGTTCCTCGTTCCGAACAAAGTATGCTTCACAGCTGCTCACACACAGACTACCTACGCGTATAAATTTACACATAAAAATAAGATTGTAGTTTAATCATTTCGTCACTGTTTAATTAAAGCACTTGATGTGCAATAATAATTATTTGATCCCTTTGTAGTGAAATGTAAATTGCGAATAACACAACTGGTATTTATATGACTTGCACAAGTGTAAGCATTCATCATCGAGATGGGGATCGCTTGCAGAAACCACATGAAACAGTAAACAGCATCAACAAACACTGGATTCAGCACTTACATGTCTTTGAATGCGTACCGTTCATCATCAACATACATGCCGTAATAGACAAAGCGTAAACTCATGGTGCACGTATCCCAGTAAACTACCGACATTCTAATGACGTACACACAATGTTGCATCCAGGTGTTGCATCCAAATGATAATAGTTCATTTGATTTCATTTTATTTATTGTCGGTTGTAGCATAGAAAAGAAAAGAACAAGAGTAAGTTGGTCGAAAACCGGCTAAAAGCCGCTTGACAAGCGCACAAACCCCCAAAAAGTTCCACTCGTATGTCAACGGTAGCACAAAGTGCAAATGGAAAAATACGATGCACTCACGAAACGCAATATACTTAGTAATCCTACCCACGCACAGTTAAAACACAGTCTATAAATAGTTTTACCAGATTGACAACCATAATGCACTTACAGATAGATGAGTTATATTTACACCGCTCGCACGATAGTGTTTAAAACCCCGGAAAGAACACGAGATATCAGCTGATTTCCGTAGTTTGTTCTTGAAGTGGAAATCTTCCATTGCTCAGTATGTCGGGTACGTTGGATCGGGTGGTTGTCCAATGAAAATAATGACAACATGATAGTGTTATTCTGTTTCGCAGCAAAGAAATACGCCCTCAGTAGAAAATAAGAGTAACAATTAGTAACTTTAAGGATCTTGACACTAGAAGAAAGAGCTCCAGTGTGACTGTCACGGGGAATATCAGCTATAATTCGAACTGCCCATTTTTGTACAATTAATTATTTTTTTAAATATTACTTTGACTTGTGACGCCCCAAACCAAGGCAATAACGTAGGACGGAAAACACTAGGATATAAGCATTTTGACATTTTTCGACAAAGTTTGGCTTAGCCGGCTCATGACTCCAACGGACCTGGAAATTTTAGTCGACGTGAGATGCCTGGCAGTCCCATGACATATTTTGAGAGAAATATATTCCCAAAACCTTCACGAATTTTACAATATCAATGCGATTTTGTCCAAGAAATATGTCAACAGGATATTGCAAAGGTTTATCCTTAGTTCTATAAAGTGCAGCTTTGATTTGTGTGTGTGTGTGTGTGTGTGTGTGTGTGTTTATAATCAGGTGATTTACCTTGGTCGAACTGTTTATTGCTGCGAGAGCTATATTGGCTTTCTCTATGGTTTGCTCAACTGTATTTCCCCAGGTGATCGTTGTCGTGTCGTAAGCGTAAATATTAAATTTGGCTATTTCACAAGTGTACACAATGTCATTTATGGATGTGGTAAACAACAGTCGGCCAAGGACACTGCCCTGTGGGGCACCCGCCGTTTCCTGCAGTTTACTCCAGCTGTACATAATAATAAACATACTGCTGCCGAGGTTTTAAATATGACTCAGAAAATGAAAGTGCTATGCCACGAATACCATATTTTCCTAATTTGCCCAGCAGTACTGAATGGTTCACGAAATCAAAAGCTTTAGTGAAGTCAATGTAAATTCCAAGTGAATATAACATTTTTTCAACGTTGCGGATAATGAACTCTTTCTGATGAAGAAGGGCTATTTCAGTGAACTGCGATTTTCGGAAACCGAATTTCATGTCTGTTATTCTGTGGTGCTTTTCAAAGACGTTTGAGTGCCTAGTATGGACATTACTTCCAAACCTCTTTGAAAAAATCGGAAGCAGGGATATGGCCGATAGTTTCCCAGTACATTTGGGTCGCCGCCTTTACTAAGAATAATAACCTTTGCCACTTCCATTTTCACACACATCCTAAGGACATCCACAGACATACATACTTTTGATATACTCAGGAATGTCACAATGACATTCGCGCGTGTCCAGTAGAAGTCCTGCGTACATCAGGGTCGGCCTTTGACGGACCTCAAGTGGACAATTCTCCGTGCCTTATTCCGTCTTACTGGCATCTCTCTGAACATTCCATTCACCACTGCACAACAGTGCATATGAGCAGCACAAACCAGCAACATGATCTCAGACATTTTATTTCGTATGCAAGTAAGCCTCACAGCATCGCGTCACGTCACAGAGTATCATATCACAGCGTAACATGACGGGCCACAACTGATTATTGAACATTTACACATCTTTGAAAGCATGATGTCAACACAGAGCATCGATCCACAAAGAGTACACTCATTGGGTATGTATCCGCAATGTCCGAACTGTGACGACGAAACAAAAAAGAGTTCAAGCACTGAAAACAACAGCTTTATTTTGACCTTGGAAAGTGAGGAGGTTCATCGCCAGAGGCGATAGTCTACCCCATTGCTGGTGGGAATGTGGGGAATAAAATAACGAGCCCCTTCATAATAACGAACGAAGTCCGATGGTGTCCAGAAATGTCAAAACGGCTTTGAGCGCAGAGCGTTGCTGGGCTGGATTGGGCCAGGGACCAAGCAATTTGGTAGGGAGAAGGGGCGAGAGTCCAGCTGACGAAGAGACTCGGAGAGTGCGGTTCAGTTCAGGCACTGAGATCACCCGCGATTATGCTGTTCTTTGTTTTGTACACCTAGTGGCTCGCGATGTATTGTCCTGCTTGCATTTCTTGCGTGTTAGCTAATTTTATCTTTGTTATACTCACTGATACCACTGCATAAACTTGAACAGTAGCTCTTTGTCGTTTGAGCGAAATAATTCATGTCATGAATGCCAGAGAATTGGTACTCTTTGTAAGAAACCTAGTCATGTTTTTGCAGACATTTCTTGCAAATAACTCTGTCTGTCTGTAATGAAGGCAATGAGGAAGAGGAACTGCCCGGGCACACTGACAGAAAAGGTGCACTCGTAGCTCGAATGTGTAAAACGTCACAAAAACAATAAAGCAGCCAATAATCCTCATTTGTATTGTAATGTTACAATACATAAATAAATATATTTTTTTGCATAGCTGTGCTGTCATATGTTACCTAATACAAAAAGTATAGAACTGTTGGAAACACTACATCACTGTCAGTGATTATTGCATACTTCTGTTATTCACGGGAAACCGACACTACAATTAAGAGACCAGAAGTTTTCAACTCTGTGCCGTTCCATCTGTCGAACAGCTCGAGCACATCGCCGTATCTACGTATCAAGAATCATAATTGTGCCGTAATGTTACACAGATGCTATATCATGAATTGATAGTGCCAAAGCCATCGACATCACACCTCGTGTTTCCTATTCCAAGGAGTGCATGCGAGAAGAACAAAAAATGTTCAAGGTCTGGTTGCCTTTATTTACACTTATAAAGGAAAGCGGAAAACACAGAGACCGAAAGCGTCTGTCTACTTTTGTTCCGCTGAACATCCAGAGAGAGTTTTTGCATATTATACCGAACGGAACTGCACAGAGGAGTTTTGGAACCTTCGTTTAATGTTTTCCTCGGCGAACGAAGGTGTATCGTGACCGGGTAGTCGTTGTTGTTGTTGGCATTTTTGGTTGTGGTGGACGCTTGGTGCAGTCCTTGCAGACTTCGTGATGTTTACACTCTCCTCCAATGCACAACTGGAATCCGTCATAAGAATATGTAATTACTGTTATTGAGAGGGTCCCGTGAGAACTTAAGTGCACAACAAATAGAATGCGTTCCTGTTGGTGACATGAATTGACAATCGGCGTTGTCCCGTCCGTGTCTTCTCTGCGTCTCTGCGTCTTACGAAGCGTTGTGCCTATCCAGGGATATACATCATCTACCTCACTTCCGAACCCAGCTTACTTTTGTATCAAGTATATATGTAACACACTCAAGGGCTACCACGACTCATGCGGTTCAGTTGCGTTTGTGCTCTTATGTACGTGACAATCGACGTTTGATTGTGCTCAAACGATCAGGATATCACCAAAAGAAGGTTCGTCAAGTGCGCACACTCGAAAAAAAAAAGAGAGACCAGATATAGAGAGAAAATAAAACTGCAGTTCCTTCTCTCCGGCTCAAACACACATGCACAAAAGCCACATGTCCGAAAAGCTAAATTGCAATATTTTTCGCTCGGCTTGCACTGATAGCTAACAGCCTCTATAGAGGACGGGAACCCCAATTTCGGCGCATGATTTAGTTTCATGTCGTTTTGGTCACTCATAGGCTAATAATGTATTCATAGCTAAAAATAAAAGAATCACGGCAAGGTACTATTTTCTTTGAGTTTGAGGGGGGAAACTGACAGAACGTTCGTAAAATATGTGGGAAAATGATTGACTCGGTAACATATAGTGCAATCGTATGGGGATATTGCGAGATAATCCTATAAGCACCACTCGTGTCCCGGACAGAGATCAGGAACAAGAACAATTTCCAGGACCGCTTGCTGTTTTGCTTGATGTCGGATCGATGTCTCTAGCAAGCTTGGCATGTCGGCCCGATATATCTCTGACACTGCCAACTTGTGGCCGATATACGACAGAAGTTGGCCATGTCGGCTCAATGTTGACAAAAACAAAAACGACATGGCGCCGACTTCAAGCAGATATCCCACTGAAGTTGGCAGTGTCGGCTCGATGTTGATCGAAATCAGCGACATGTAGCCGACAATGCCAACTTGCAAGATATATCATGCTGAAGTTGGCAATGACGGCTAAATATCGCTGATTTCGATCAACATCGAGCCGACATTGCCAACTTCAGCGGAATATCTACTGGAAGTTGGCAATGTCGGCTGGATGTTGATTGAAACCAGTGACATGTAGCCAACAACGCCAACTTGCAACACATATCACGCTGAAGTTGGCAATGTCGGCTCGATGTTGATTGAAACCAGCGACATGCAGCCGACAATTCCAACTTGCAATGAATATCCCGCTGAAGTTGGCAATGTCGGTCGTGTTCTGTTGTGTCAGTTCGTTATCTGTTTGCGGGCAAAACTTGCACGAACGTCTTGTGCGCTTCATAGAAGTGGCAATTAAATATGCAATTGAGAGCACATTACAGTGACTGAAAATGAAAAACATGCTTCCTTAATTTTGCATGGTACACCACGTAAACGTAGGAGGACATTCACGAATTAGTGTCCTGCGTCCTTCGGAGCTTGGCAAAAATCCCTGGGGAATTTGCAGAGATGGAAGCAGTAGCATTGACAAGCATGACCACGTCACTCGAGGTTCCAAAGGGAGTAATTTATCTATTTGCAGGTCGATGTCCGATGTCGGTCCAATGTCTGCGTGCTGCTTGGAGTGTCATGCCCAGACAGGGCATGCAGTTTCCTTGCGGTTCTGCTGACCCTGTGTTGGGAGACGTTGCGTGCGCAGCCTTGTGGTGGGATGAACTACCCCGCAACAAAGCAAAGTTGGAAATACGCGACGGAGCAGCGAAGGTCGCCGTCACAATTCTTTGAAGTCTTGGAAGACATAACAACGGCCGAAAAGAAAGGACCCAAGTGGCTGCCAGAGAGCAGAGCTAGGATTCAGACGTATGGACCAGGCAGTATAGACGTATGGAGCAAGCCAGAGACAAAGTCGGACAAATAGCAAGAAGAGAAGACGAAAGAGAACCTCCCTTTAAAAGCGGGTGTCTGACCTTCAGAGAGACAGATCGTAGAAGCGAGATTCGTCTTCAGGGCTTCGGTAAGCGGAGAGCCACAGGGTGTGACAACCCTCACCCAGGACCTGTGCCCAAACGTCGAGGACCCCACGACTTCCGGACGACGACCCGTGGAGCTTGAGATAAGACTGGATCTGCTCCTGTATTAGGGGCAGATACAGACCCTGGGGTTGGGGGGAGGGGTCTTTGTCGGAGCGTGTAGTGGGGGAGGGAGAGAGGGAAGTCCAATGTATAAACTACGTTTTTGGGAGGCGATCGCCCCCCCCCCCCCCCCAATCCCTGGATCCGCCACTGACCTGTATCACCCAACAAGACAGGCAGAAGAGCAGAGGACCCGAGAGGCACGACCTGGGCAGCGGAACCGCCCATTGCGAGATAAGTTTGAACGCACGAGCACCCTCAGCATAAGGCAAGGCAGTCCCACTTGGATTCACGTGACCACCTCCTCGGATGCCTGGGTCGTCACAGATGATGAGTGTCGAATCTGAGAGGGCTTCCAACGGAAATGACCACGGGTTATGTCAAGTAAGATTTTGTTTTTGGGAGATTTTCTCTTCGAAAAATATCCAAATTAGTCAGTACGTGCGGAAACTGACGAAAAGAAGTGGGTTCAGCTGTTTTGTGTATGCCCGCATTACCTGCAGACGCGATGCGGGCACACCCGCATTTTACCGGCGACCTGCAACAGGACTAAATTAATGCCCGCAAATAGCTGAATCAAGGAGATGTCAGCGGGTTATACCGGCACTCGCGCTCAGCTATAGTCATAGCGGTCCTCCATAGACATTGGATTCCACCGGAGCTGTCAGCACAATCATCTGTATTATTTTTCTGCTGCGCAAAACAATAACTCCACGCTCACTGCTCTAGAGCATGTCGCTCGATCAGTTGTTATGAATATTGGTGCTGAGGTACAGTTTACGGATGGGAACGATATGTATGTCATTATTGATAACGTTACCTTATGTTCGTCTTGAGGGTCACAACGGAAGCCGTCCAGTGCGCTTGCATCTTCATTAATCAACGGTGGCCTAACTCCCACCTTCACACTTGTGCCTACGCAATGGACCCGACAATCATGTCCAGGGAGGCCCCTTCCCTGAAACGAGTTGCAAACCTGCATGGGGCCGCCAGTGTCCAAATACACAGGTTGGGACTACAGAAGACCGAAAGTATACGGGTCGCTGAAAATTAGAATACCAGCACGGTATAGATTACGTTCACTGCAACTCTCATATACCGGTATGGCTCGCAGTCCTCAGAGCTTTTAATTTGATCACTGTTTATGCACGAATTGCAGTAGGAGCTCCACAGTGGTTCCATTATGATAGTAACTAACTCGAATCATTGTTCCGCTTCCTCGTTCAAGAATCTCAACGGATTTCCGCAATATGTCAACTGCAGTGAACGCGGTATAGACCTTTTTCGCCACCTGTGGCGCCCGAGCTATCATGGGAAGTTGATGCGCCAGTTTCCTGTTTGCTGCTGCTGGCGCGTGCGCAGACGCTATGCAGATTGCAGACGCTCCGGTTGCATCTGTCTGTGAAAGTGATCGTTCGATTGCGTTTTGTTTTAGAATTTGCCTGTTGTAACGGACGCGGAAAAGGTTGTGAGTGTTCTCAAGAGCAATCCATGCGCTCTTTGTATGCCTTGAACACCAAATGCAGGCCAACAGTACGCGACATTCATTGCACACAAAGTAAAAGCATCACTAAGCGCCCCACGTGGTCTCAGGAAAAAGCAGACGACGGAGCAGTGTATCTCAAGCATCCCAAGACGTCTTGCGCCGCTCACTTGGGGGCGCGGGTGCTTTTCTCGAAGGGTCTATTGACGTGAAAGCACTGACGTGAAACCAGGCACGATTTCTGAAGATCTTCTATGACACTTTCCGCAGTTTGCACACTTTTCTGCAGCGTCAGTCTCTCTCATAGGAGTTACTTTGCAGTAACGGTGACTCCCATCTTACATTTTAATGTGCGAGGGCTCTCTTGCACTACACATGTACGGTTTCCAAACTGCAACATGACGATTTGGAGCTTGAAACTCGAGCCCTGGTGTACCCTGTCTATGAAATGGTACCAACTGAATCATGTCTGAAAGGTGATGTTTAATGGAAGATGGCTTTGTTGGTTGTGCATTCTGCGTGACAAAGATGTAACACGATATGCTTCTGTAAAGAAGATAAGTGATGTTATGCTCTATGAATAAAGAGAATATACAATTTTCAAGTTCAACATTTATTCTGGCATATACGCATTTCAAGATACAATGAATGTGCAGGGAAGTGACAAAACAATACATTTATTGTTTTGGGACCTCCCTGCAATGACAATATATATCTCAGGAATGACAATGTACACGTACACTATGCAAATTTGTTGCACCCAATTTTCATACATGCTGAATTTTAAATTTTTGTTTTGCTGCCTATGTGTTCAGTGTATTACAAATTGCTTAATGCAAACAATACTTTGTTAATTTCAAGCTTTTTTCTCCCATCTAAGATATTCCTATCCTGGAGGAACTGCCACTTCGACACCATAAAATATTCAGTAGGTTTCACTCTGGCAGGCCCTGCCACTGCAAATTTCCTGAATTGAAACCCTTCAAACTGTGTCATAATCTTAAATACGTCAATATTTCTGCAAGTAGTTGACATGCTGGATGACACTCCTCCTGCAGCTAAGGCAACTACAAAGAGTTCCAAGAGGCCGAAGGTAAAACTACAGCTGCATGAGTGTGATCAACAGTAGTGCATTCTCAATAAATAATTTTCTTCTTATAGCGTACATGTGCATGCCTATTAACTGGAACAATTATCACAGCTCCCTGACAAGTTTTAATTTCTGAGAGTGTACTGTAGAGGCTGCTTATATCTACAACAGTTCATACAAGGTATTATATACTGTGAATGCCTTTAAAAATCCCATGTGACACATATCCCTTTACTTTCTGGAGGTGCTGTGGTAGTCAAAGTTTGTGGGCATTACGCTGGTTCTGCACCCATTTCTTGAGTATGTCGAGGCAGCTGTGAAGTAACCTGCATTGATGATGATTATTCCAATTTTTATGGTGCATCGACAACAAAGGAAATAATACATCAGAACATTGGTTTGGGTGCAACCAGTTAAAAATGAATATGTTGTTTAATAAATGCATTGGACAAATGTTAAAACATCAGTTTAAAACATGGTTTACAATCCCAATATCTTCTAAAAATTAAAAAGATTAAAAACTATTCTAAAAAGAATATGGGGAACTCTTCTAAAAAGAATTATAATCTTTAATTATTATATTCCTGGGTGAAGGAGCCTATAGTGTAAGGTGTGTTTCTGATGTGAACATGTAAGAAAATATGCGAAACTGAGAGAGGCTAACCACAGTGCGTGCACTGAGGTTGTTCCTTCCTGTAAAGTAGAAACCAGTGGATGAGGAACGTGATACTTACCTGTACACCCAGCCGTATCACACTGCACAGATTATTCACTGGGTAGCCCTCATGACGAAACCTGTATTGAGAGACCACTTTTGCCTTAAAAACTGCTAGAAATAGCACGACACGCTACAAATTATTACTATCGTAACAAGCTGACGATACAGCTCAGACACAAAGGCGTTATTCAAGTCGCGCCACACCACCGTTACGTAGGATTCTTTGTCACAAATCAAACCAAGGCACAAAACAATACCAATACATGAAAAAAGGTGAGAATCGTGGTCTCATTATGACGTAATACCGAACTTGTGTGCGAAGGTAATTCAAAGAAATGAATGTGGCACTTGCTTCCGCAAAGAACACCGTGTACCATGCTAGCAATGCACGCAAAAAAGCGCTGGAGTGCTTGCACATATATTGATGACAACACTACCTGTGTAGTGTAACATGTTCTTTCAACCATATTATGCACTCAAACTGTATTTGCCGCCGGGTAAAATGCAAGTGTGCTCGATTGAACGTCGGAAGAGCGATCAAGCAACCTGCATCCAGTGTTCGTTTTGGGCAAAAAAACACTTCATAAAGGTCAACTAAATATACAGAATGGACGCCTATTTATTCCTTGATGAAGAGTGACTCACCTGTATAAATTTAGGCCCTGTAACCCTGCCAGTACGGTTGGCACGACCGTAATTGCAAGAAGTTGCCATGATCGCTGCGGCGACTGTTGTGGGTACAGTAAGATGGCGGCCGGTTTCTTCACGCTCGCGCTCCCTATCCGCCATCCAGCCTTTTACAATCGAGATCAGTGCTAGAGCCACAGAGAACATATCCGTTTCTTCTTCTTCTTCTTCTTCAGACAGGGGGGCAGTTTATTTCTCGTCTCACGTTCGTCTTCATCGCCCTCGTCATCTTCATAATCTTTCTCGTGCTCAGTCCACTACAATCACCATAAAATCACCATCTATCCAACTATCGACTATTCACTACCTATAGCGTGGCATTCAACACAAAGAAGGCATACTTTTCTTGATCTAGCCCGATGGACACGTGACATGCCTCCGTACCATTTCCGTCACAACAAAATTTATACCGTTCCTCGTTCCGAACAAAGTATGCTTCACAGCTGCTCACACACAGACTACCTACGCGTATAAATTTACACATAAAAATAAGATTGTAGTTTAATCATTTCGTCACTGTTTAATTAAAGCACTTGATGTGCAATAATAATTATTTGATCCCTTTGTAGTGAAATGTAAATTGCGAATAACACAACTGGTATTTATATGACTTGCACAAGTGTAAGCATTCATCATCGAGATGGGGATCGCTTGCAGAAACCACATGAAACAGTAAACAGCATCAACAAACACTGGATTCAGCACTTACATGTCTTTGAATGCGTACCGTTCATCATCAACATACATGCCGTAATAGACAAAGCGTAAACTCATGGTGCACGTATCCCAGTAAACTACCGACATTCTAATGACGTACACACAATGTTGCATCCAGGTGTTGCATCCAAATGATAATAGTTCATTTGATTTCATTTTATTTATTGTCGGTTGTAGCATAGAAAAGAAAAGAACAAGAGTAAGTTGGTCGAAAACCGGCTAAAAGCCGCTTGACAAGCGCACAAACCCCCAAAAAGTTCCACTCATATGTCAACGGTAGCACAAAGTGCAAATGGAAAAATACGATGCACTCACGAAACGCAATATACTTAGTAATCCTACCCACGCACAGTTAAAACACAGTCTATAAATAGTTTTACCAGATTGACAACCATAATGCACTTACAGATAGATGAGTTATATTTACACCGCTCGCACGATACTGTTTAAAACCCCGGAAAGAACACGAGATATCAGCTGATTTCCGTAGTTTGTTCTTGAAGTGGAAATCTTCCATTGCTCAGTATGTCGGGTACGTTGGATCGGGTGGTTGTCCAATGAAAATAATGACAACATGATAGTGTTATTCTGTTTCGCAGCAAAGAAATACGCCCTCAGTAGAAAATAAGAGTAACAATTAGTAACTTTAAGGATCTTGACACTAGAAGAAAGAGCTCCAGTGTGACTGTCACGGGGAATATCAGCTATAATTCGAACTGCCCATTTTTGTACAATTAATTATTTTTTTAAATATTACTTTGACTTGTGACGCCCCAAACCAAGGCAATAACGTAGGACGGAAAACACTAGGATATAAGCATTTTGACATTTTTCGACAAAGTTTGGCTTAGCCGGCTCATGACTCCAACGGACCTGGAAATTTTAGTCGACGTGAGATGCCTGGCAGTCCCATGACATATTTTGAGAGAAATATATTCCCAAAACCTTCACGAATTTTACAATATCAATGCGATTTTGTCCAAGAAATATGTCAACAGGATATTGCAAAGGTTTATCCTTAGTTCTATAAAGTGCAGCTTTGATTTGTGTGTGTGTGTGTGTGTGTGTGTGTGTTTATAATCAGGTGATTTACCTTGGTCGAACTGTTTATTGCTGCGAGAGCTATATTGGCTTTCTCTATGGTTTGCTCAACTGTATTTCCCCAGGTGATCGTTGTCGTGTCGTAAGCGTAAATATTAAATTTGGCTATTTCACAAGTGTACACAATGTCATTTATGGATGTGGTAAACAACAGTCGGCCAAGGACACTGCCCTGTGGGGCACCCGCCGTTTCCTGCAGTTTACTCCAGCTGTACATAATAATAAACATACTGCTGCCGAGGTTTTAAATATGACTCAGAAAATGAAAGTGCTATGCCACGAATACCATATTTTCCTAATTTGCCCAGCAGTACTGAATGGTTCACGAAATCAAAAGCTTTAGTGAAGTCAATGTAAATTCCAAGTGAATATAACATTTTTTCAACGTTGCGGATAATGAACTCTTTCTGATGAAGAAGGGCTATTTCAGTGAACTGCGATTTTCGGAAACCGAATTTCATGTCTGTTATTCTGTGGTGCTTTTCAAAGACGTTTGAGTGCCTAGTATGGACATTACTTCCAAACCTCTTTGAAAAAATCGGAAGCAGGGATATGGCCGATAGTTTCCCAGTACATTTGGGTCGCCGCCTTTACTAAGAATAATAACCTTTGCCACTTCCATTTTCACACACATCCTAAGGACATCCACAGACATACATACTTTTGATATACTCAGGAATGTCACAATGACATTCGCGCGTGTCCAGTAGAAGTCCTGCGTACATCAGGGTCGGCCTTTGACGGACCTCAAGTGGACAATTCTCCGTGCCTTATTCCGTCTTACTGGCATCTCTCTGAACATTCCATTCACCACTGCACAACAGTGCATATGAGCAGCACAAACCAGCAACATGATCTCAGACATTTTATTTCGTATGCAAGTAAGCCTCACAGCATCGCGTCACGTCACAGAGTATCATATCACAGCGTAACATGACGGGCCACAACTGATTATTGAACATTTACACATCTTTGAAAGCATGATGTCAACACAGAGCATCGATCCACAAAGAGTACACTCATTGGGTATGTATCCGCAATGTCCGAACTGTGACGACGAAACAAAAAAGAGTTCAAGCACTGAAAACAACAGCTTTATTTTGACCTTGGAAAGTGAGGAGGTTCATCGCCAGAGGCGATAGTCTACCCCATTGCTGGTGGGAATGTGGGGAATAAAATAACGAGCCCCTTCATAATAACGAACGAAGTCCGATGGTGTCCAGAAATGTCAAAACGGCTTTGAGCGCAGAGCGTTGCTGGGCTGGATTGGGCCAGGGACCAAGCAATTTGGTAGGGAGAAGGGGCGAGAGTCCAGCTGACGAAGAGACTCGGAGAGTGCGGTTCAGTTCAGGCACTGAGATCACCCGCGATTATGCTGTTCTTTGTTTTGTACACCTAGTGGCTCGCGATGTATTGTCCTGCTTGCATTTCTTGCGTGTTAGCTAATTTTATCTTTGTTATACTCACTGATACCACTGCATAAACTTGAACAGTAGCTCTTTGTCGTTTGAGCGAAATAATTCATGTCATGAATGCCAGAGAATTGGTACTCTTTGTAAGAAACCTAGTCATGTTTTTGCAGACATTTCTTGCAAATAACTCTGTCTGTCTGTAATGAAGGCAATGAGGAAGAGGAACTGCCCGGGCACACTGACAGAAAAGGTGCACTCGTAGCTCGAATGTGTAAAACGTCACAAAAACAATAAAGCAGCCAATAATCCTCATTTGTATTGTAATGTTACAATACATAAATAAATATATTTTTTTGCATAGCTGTGCTGTCATATGTTACCTAATACAAAAAGTATAGAACTGTTGGAAACACTACATCACTGTCAGTGATTATTGCATACTTCTGTTATTCACGGGAAACCGACACTACAATTAAGAGACCAGAAGTTTTCAACTCTGTGCCGTTCCATCTGTCGAACAGCTCGAGCACATCGCCGTATCTACGTATCAAGAATCATAATTGTGCCGTAATGTTACACAGATGCTATATCATGAATTGATAGTGCCAAAGCCATCGACATCACACCTCGTGTTTCCTATTCCAAGGAGTGCATGCGAGAAGAACAAAAAATGTTCAAGGTCTGGTTGCCTTTATTTACACTTATAAAGGAAAGCGGAAAACACAGAGACCGAAAGCGTCTGTCTACTTTTGTTCCGCTGAACATCCAGAGAGAGTTTTTGCATATTATACCGAACGGAACTGCACAGAGGAGTTTTGGAACCTTCGTTTAATGTTTTCCTCGGCGAACGAAGGTGTATCGTGACCGGGTAGTCGTTGTTGTTGTTGGCATTTTTGGTTGTGGTGGACGCTTGGTGCAGTCCTTGCAGACTTCGTGATGTTTACACTCTCCTCCAATGCACAACTGGAATCCGTCATAAGAATATGTAATTACTGTTATTGAGAGGGTCCCGTGAGAACTTAAGTGCACAACAAATAGAATGCGTTCCTGTTGGTGACATGAATTGACAATCGGCGTTGTCCCGTCCGTGTCTTCTCTGCGTCTCTGCGTCTTACGAAGCGTTGTGCCTATCCAGGGATATACATCATCTACCTCACTTCCGAACCCAGCTTACTTTTGTATCAAGTATATATGTAACACACTCAAGGGCTACCACGACTCATGCGGTTCAGTTGCGTTTGTGCTCTTATGTACGTGACAATCGACGTTTGATTGTGCTCAAACGATCAGGATATCACCAAAAGAAGGTTCGTCAAGTGCGCACACTCGAAAAAAAAAAAAGAGAGACCAGATATAGAGAGAAAATAAAACTGCAGTTCCTTCTCTCCGGCTCAAACACACATGCACAAAAGCCACATGTCCGAAAAGCTAAATTGCAATATTTTTCGCTCGGCTTGCACTGATAGCTAACAGCCTCTATAGAGGACGGGAACCCCAATTTCGGCGCATGATTTAGTTTCATGTCGTTTTGGTCACTCATAGGCTAATAATGTATTCATAGCTAAAAATAAAAGAATCACGGCAAGGTACTATTTTCTTTGAGTTTGAGGGGGGAAACTGACAGAACGTTCGTAAAATATGTGGGAAAATGATTGACTCGGTAACATATAGTGCAATCGTATGGGGATATTGCGAGATAATCCTATAAGCACCACTCGTGTCCCGGACAGAGATCAGGAACAAGAACAATTTCCAGGACCGCTTGCTGTTTTGCTTGATGTCGGATCGATGTCTCTAGCAAGCTTGGCATGTCGGCCCGATATATCTCTGACACTGCCAACTTGTGGCCGATATACGACAGAAGTTGGCCATGTCGGCTCAATGTTGACAAAAACAAAAACGACATGGCGCCGACTTCAAGCAGATATCCCACTGAAGTTGGCAGTGTCGGCTCGATGTTGATCGAAATCAGCGACATGTAGCCGACAATGCCAACTTGCAAGATATATCATGCTGAAGTTGGCAATGACGGCTAAATATCGCTGATTTCGATCAACATCGAGCCGACATTGCCAACTTCAGCGGAATATCTACTGGAAGTTGGCAATGTCGGCTGGATGTTGATTGAAACCAGTGACATGTAGCCAACAACGCCAACTTGCAACACATATCACGCTGAAGTTGGCAATGTCGGCTCGATGTTGATTGAAACCAGCGACATGCAGCCGACAATTCCAACTTGCAATGAATATCCCGCTGAAGTTGGCAATGTCGGTCGTGTTCTGTTGTGTCAGTTCGTTATCTGTTTGCGGGCAAAACTTGCACGAACGTCTTGTGCGCTTCATAGAAGTGGCAATTAAATATGCAATTGAGAGCACATTACAGTGACTGAAAATGAAAAACATGCTTCCTTAATTTTGCATGGTACACCACGTAAACGTAGGAGGACATTCACGAATTAGTGTCCTGCGTCCTTCGGAGCTTGGCAAAAATCCCTGGGGAATTTGCAGAGATGGAAGCAGTAGCATTGACAAGCATGACCACGTCACTCGAGGTTCCAAAGGGAGTAATTTATCTATTTGCAGGTCGATGTCCGATGTCGGTCCAATGTCTGCGTGCTGCTTGGAGTGTCATGCCCAGACAGGGCATGCAGTTTCCTTGCGGTTCTGCTGACCCTGTGTTGGGAGACGTTGCGTGCGCAGCCTTGTGGTGGGATGAACTACCCCGCAACAAAGCAAAGTTGGAAATACGCGACGGAGCAGCGAAGGTCGCCGTCACAATTCTTTGAAGTCTTGGAAGACATAACAACGGCCGAAAAGAAAGGACCCAAGTGGCTGCCAGAGAGCAGAGCTAGGATTCAGACGTATGGACCAGGCAGTATAGACGTATGGAGCAAGCCAGAGACAAAGTCGGACAAATAGCAAGAAGAGAAGACGAAAGAGAACCTCCCTTTAAAAGCGGGTGTCTGACCTTCAGAGAGACAGATCGTAGAAGCGAGATTCGTCTTCAGGGCTTCGGTAAGCGGAGAGCCACAGGGTGTGACAACCCTCACCCAGGACCTGTGCCCAAACGTCGAGGACCCCACGACTTCCGGACGACGACCCGTGGAGCTTGAGATAAGACTGGATCTGCTCCTGTATTAGGGGCAGATACAGACCCTGGGGTTGGGGGGAGGGGTCTTTGTCGGAGCGTGTAGTGGGGGAGGGAGAGAGGGAAGTCCAATGTATAAACTACGTTTTTGGGAGGCGATCGCCCCCCCCCCCCCCAATCCCTGGATCCGCCACTGACCTGTATCACCCAACAAGACAGGCAGAAGAGCAGAGGACCCGAGAGGCACGACCTGGGCAGCGGAACCGCCCATTGCGAGATAAGTTTGAACGCACGAGCACCCTCAGCATAAGGCAAGGCAGTCCCACTTGGATTCACGTGACCACCTCCTCGGATGCCTGGGTCGTCACAGATGATGAGTGTCGAATCTGAGAGGGCTTCCAACGGAAATGACCACGGGTTATGTCAAGTAAGATTTTGTTTTTGGGAGATTTTCTCTTCGAAAAATATCCAAATTAGTCAGTACGTGCGGAAACTGACGAAAAGAAGTGGGTTCAGCTGTTTTGTGTATGCCCGCATTACCTGCAGACGCGATGCGGGCACACCCGCATTTTACCGGCGACCTGCAACAGGACTCTATTAATGCCCGCAAATAGCTGAATCAAGGAGATGTCAGCGGGTTATACCGGCACTCGCGCTCAGCTATAGTCATAGCGGTCCTCCATAGACATTGGATTCCACCGGAGCTGTCAGCACAATCATCTGTATTATTTTTCTGCTGCGCAAAACAATAACTCCACGCTCACTGCTCTAGAGCATGTCGCTCGATCAGTTGTTATGAATATTGGTGCTGAGGTACAGTTTACGGATGGGAACGATATGTATGTCATTATTGATAACGTTACCTTATGTTCGTCTTGAGGGTCACAACGGAAGCCGTCCAGTGCGCTTGCATCTTCATTAATCAACGGTGGCCTAACTCCCACCTTCACACTTGTGCCTACGCAATGGACCCGACAATCATGTCCAGGGAGGCCCCTTCCCTGAAACGAGTTGCAAACCTGCATGGGGCCGCCAGTGTCCAAATACACAGGTTGGGACTACAGAAGACCGAAAGTATACGGGTCGCTGAAAATTAGAATACCAGCACGGTATAGATTACGTTCACTGCAACTCTCATATACCGGTATGGCTCGCAGTCCTCAGAGCTTTTAATTTGATCACTGTTTATGCACGAATTGCAGTAGGAGCTCCACAGTGGTTCCATTATGATAGTAACTAACTCGAATCATTGTTCCGCTTCCTCGTTCAAGAATCTCAACGGATTTCCGCAATATGTCAACTGCAGTGAACGCGGTATAGACCTTTTTCGCCACCTGTGGCGCCCGAGCTATCATGGGAAGTTGATGCGCCAGTTTCCTGTTTGCTGCTGCTGGCGCGTGCGCAGACGCTATGCAGATTGCAGACGCTCCGGTTGCATCTGTCTGTGAAAGTGATCGTTCGATTGCGTTTTGTTTTAGAATTTGCCTGTTGTAACGGACGCGGAAAAGGTTGTGAGTGTTCTCAAGAGCAATCTTTGTATGCCTTGAACACCAAATGCAGGCCAACAGTACGCGACATTCATTGCACACAAAGTAAAAGCATCACTAAGCGCCCCACGTGGTCTCAGGAAAAAGCAGACGACGGAGCAGTGTATCTCAAGCATCCCAAGACGTCTTGCGCCGCTCACTTGGGGGCGCGGGTGCTTTTCTCGAAGGGTCTATTGACGTTACACAAAGCGTGAAATTCGGTTGCGCTCTGGGTAGCGGCGATTGAATACTGAGTTTTTATGTGTTTCGAGACAGCCTTTTTTTTATTTTAGCCGGAGAGGCAACTTACTGCCGAAGAGTTATCGATTCCTCATGAAGAGTGTACTGAAGAGTATAGCTTTTATTCGGTACAACCTGCACTGCGACTGCACTTCTGGATTGTTGGCACATTCGTGTTCATGTACTTAAACAATAAGTCTAACCTCAAAACCTCGATAATATTTCCCTTCTCTTTTTTTTCTTTTACTTCGCATTAAACATATCCCCTCACCTCTATAGTCGCGCGCTGCTACGGCAACGTGAATCCGCATTGATCTGCGTGCAGGATGTAAGTGTAACTTCAAAATCAACGTCATCCAAAGCATAGCGTAAAGCGCGGCCACGTGCCTTTGCTATGAGAACTTTTAACGAAGTGCTCCTTCGCGACGCTCCTAAAATAGCACTCCAGCACATGACACGTTCGAGGCCAATTACCGCACCAGAGCGATACTATTGTCTCTCTTCACTTGAGGAGAAAGCAGGTCAGAAAAAGGCGTACACTTCCAACTCTCTCCAAATCAAGACAGAAAATTACGTTAACCGGAATAATGCGGTGATATGCTATGGATATGTGTCCTAAGAGTGTAATAACGCGATACCAGACAAAATACTCTGCAAAGTGGATACCAAAACCCAAAAATCTTTGCTATGTAGAAAGGTTAGGCCTCCGAGTTTCCGATATCGTCAAAACGAATGTTAAGTTAAATCAAGTAGACGTGCTATACTTACGATATCGAACTTAAATTGGTAGTCACGCCTATGTGCGAACCTTTTTTCGCATAATTTATCCAGCGACACTGTGTTTCCTGGTAGAGCGTCAGTTTTGACACGATCGTTGCTGTCGCTGTTGTTGTAGAACAGGCATAGCTTCTCTTCGAGTCTGGGTGAGAAGTCAGAACATTAATGTTTACGACTGTCGACAACAAGTGGGGTCGTTGCTGCTAGAGATGCTATGCCGACAAACTGGTATTGAAACCAGCGGGGACATGCCGATTTTTAATGCGTCAGCATTAGGAGTGTGAAAGTGGAATAAGTGGAAAAGTGGAAAGAAATGTATGCATGTATGTGTGTGTGAGAGACAGATGGTCAAGCCTCACCAAGGAAGAGGTATAAGTGAAGATGTCAAGGGGAGATACGAGGGTAAAGGTAAATGAACATAAATGGTATGCAACTGAAGTATTTGAAGATAACTAAGTGGAAGAGCTAAGGGTAATTAAAGGGAATTATAGAATTAAAGAGAATAGAATCAACATCAACCTAAACGGAAATTGACAGTAATTAAAGCAAGCAAACGCATTAAAGGGAATTAAATTAAATTCAATATTACGGTAATTCAAGGGTAATTCGTTAATTAAAGCGTTATTTAAAGTAATTGAGGCTAATTAAAGGTTCATTAAATGGACTGACCTATAGTAATTGAACGTGTCGAACCGGAAGTGAAGTATTGACCGGAGGTGGACAACCGGAAGCCAGTTTAGACCGGAAGTGGACAACTGGAAATCACGTATAGACCGGAAAGGCGGCTTAATGTTAACGCATTTCTCTCGCACTTAGCGCTAAATCGCCGCTGAACTTTTCCCTCCGGTATCCATTTTGGACCAGTGTGAATGCATGCCTTACGCTTCGTGTCGAAAAAGTTGAATGATTTTCAAATGATTACAGAGTTGATCTCACTCATTCCGCCAACACACATATGTTGCAAGCAACATATATGTGAACAACCATACGTTCCTTTAGTGTAAGGATTGGATCGTGATCCGAGAAGTCTGAGAGTAGATGACCCGTATTTGGCGTGATACGAGAGCTAATGGTACGACATCGACTGCCGCCGATGCTGAGTAACTAAATGCATTTCGCTTCAGTGTAGCGACACTGATTTCCTATGTCGAGCAGGAGAGACAAGAAGAAGCCATCTTGTTTGCGCGCCATTGGTCACCTTCTGCTGTTCACGACGCCATCTATCGAGCGCGTTCCGAAATGTTGCTCCTGTTGCAGGCAGGTCACCTTGACAGACTTGAGCTCACTTTGACCGAGTTGGGACGCTGTCCTGGACAATATATTGACAATGCCGCACGACAATCGCACACGCTCCCCTAGCTTTACGGCTGCCACGAAACATCTCTCGTCAACACGACGTCATTAATTCATCGGATATGACTCAGTTTGGCTTTGACAGCTCAGTGGCGTTACCGTTTGCGACAAATTGACTCTCCAAGATGCCACCACTGCTAGTTATTTGGAAGACCTAGGGCACATCCTTCTTTATTACCCGCACTACCAACTATTCTGAGTTACACTTTCGGTGTGGTTCGAACTCTCACTCTCTCACTATGTCAAGGTTGCTTGGTCCATGGCCATATCCAGCCCACCAATGCTCTACCCTAAAAGCATTTCTAATCGTTTTGGATACCATAGGACTTCGGTCCTCACTATATGACGCGACTCCTTATTCAATTTCACCACATTCCAACCAGCAATGGGATAGAGTATCGCCCCTATCGATGAAAGTCCCTAATATAGCCTTGGACGGGACACTCAAACTCGCGGGGCAGTTTTTTCCTCCTCCCCTATTTCCCGAACCGCGTAGCGCAGAGAATACCTAACGCGCTCATTTCTCCTAACTCACCAATGGCTTGAACAAGTATTTTCCCCCGTTCATTCGAAACATGAAATGTACCGGCCTGTTGTACTTCAGATGAAAGCTCCAGCTCCATATGCTTGCCACAACAGCGGTGGATGGCGCACCTCATCATCATCTAACGCATGTGTACGCGTATGCCGCTATTTTTGTTTTGTCGATTACTTACTGCGAAACGAAGAGCATCTGGTTAGCACAGCAGGGCGAGAATTGGAACTGTTTGTTGTCCTGAGACAAGTAGGTCATCAAGAAGCCTGATTCCCAGGGACATTTTAACGCACCTGGATGGCCTCTCACAAGCGTAAAAGGTTTCTCGCCATCGTGGACACACCCGAGGCTAAAATGAAGCAAAATAGGGGGAAACGATTTCTGAGGAAGAAAATTCAGCACGGTCAACTACGCTACTTCAAATAACAATGCAATGATTTATGCGCGATGACAATACTGTGCGGTCACGATCCCATGAAGGAAGGAAACACAGGAGCAGCCCTTCCAATCGTTTTCCAATGGTACGAGCCATAGCCTCCTATATGGTACCCATGCCTGCCCCAGTGACTCTAAATGCACAGCCGCCGGTCGTCCACAATACAGGAGCTAGTTTCCTAGGTCGGTGATGGCTACCTCGATGCGATATCAGCAGTATTGGTCATGATGTCGTCTTCCTACACAAAGATTGCAGATTACAACCGGCCGCGTCTGACAGGCGGAGAAATGACATGACACGCAAAAGAGACTGTACCAACGCTAACTGGCACGGCGTCTTTCGATAACCACTGGCTTATCGAGCGATGACCCAGCCTGCACATCATGCGCCCATCCAGGACGTTTATCTCCGCAAAGCACTGTAGAGCAACGTATGCGCCGAGCACACGGCAGCGTACACGTACGGGGTAGGCAAAGGTTGTCACCGCTTTGACTGTCCGTGTTACCGACCTAGGAAACCGGCGCCCCCCATACGGTTGCGTGAACGGCCGCATTTGCCTCATTGGGCAGGCATGTAGTATATAGGAGGCTATGGACGAGCGTGCCAGCCTTCGCATTGCACTCTGGGATGCTCCTGTCTAGCACGTGACCGCTCACGTGACCCCAAGAGCATGCCAGATCCCAAAGCAGAGGACGCGAATGGTGGTTTTCTTACAGTTCAGATATCAGCCTTGTGATGAATTTATTATGTTTTATTTCTGTGGGTTCGGAGGTTTACTCTTCTGTTACAAGGTTAGCCACGAAACGAAATGAAGCTTTGCGCAAAGAAAATTGGCGATGGGTTTTTCACGAGATGCTCTCGCTTCAACATTTTTTTTTAAATATTGAACAGCTTCCAACCACGACTGTCTTCCATTCTGGTGTCTCAATTTTTTCCGAAATTCTCCAATTACATAGTTATTTAATAAATTTTAGGTAATTTGTCAACTTGTAGTGACATACTCTCTTCGAGAGGATGTCCGCCTGTTCCTATTACTAAATTTAAAAAAAACATCTATTTTGATCTCATAGCTTTTTGTAAACACAATTCGTAAAGGTAAAAAAACATCCTGTATATTGGCCCGTATTGCCTAGACACGTACGAATGAATAGTGGTTTGAAAGCGAAGCGAATAGCCCATTTCGATATTCGTATACGAATAACTGTAGGACTGAAGCGAATACGAATCGAGTAGCTGCAATATCAAACGGTTTGCACGGATAGGCGGACTGAAAATACAGTGCAAACGTACAGGAAACGTAAGCTTACAATAGCTATATTTAAATTTGCAGCGGTATACAAGTGCCAAGCCTCTGTCGGTATGCATTCAGAAGGTGGTGTTGCCGTGCAGAAACACTAGCTGCCCTGCGTGCTCCAGCAGAGGACTCTCCCTTCTACATGTCAGAAGGACAATAGTCGCTACTTGGGTGGCTGGAATAGAAAGATATTTCCGTGCCCCGTTTGCAAGCTTGTTGTGCAGCTCATGGTAGAGGCACACTTTTGTGCATACTGCATAACGTGCATAGTGCACACTGTGTGCGCTATGCACCAGGGTTTGCGGAATGGGGTCTCCCATTGCGTTCCAATTCCATTCCGAGGAATGGATTTGCGATAATTCCATTCCTTTCAATTCCTCGGAACGAAAAGGTATGGTCAGTTCCCACTCCTGGAATGGCTTGGCAACCCAATTCCATTCCGTTAATTCCCTCAATAAAAGAAAAGGACCGGTAACCATACTGGCAAGACCAGCAGTGCTAGAGGAGATTGACATTACCAAGCACGGAAAAAGCATAAAGACAAGGTTATTTCACTCTTGAACGTGTGCAGGTGCGGTGCAAAGGGTGCGAGGGTAGAAACGAGCACGTTGAAACCAAAACTGCCACCGGGGCACCCAGACCATTCTATTCCCATTCCTAGGACAGTTTTCGCCATTCCATTTCAATTCCATTCCGGGCTCTGCTAAATCTGGAATGATTCCGGAATGATTCCAACTCCGGAGTGGCAACTCCGCAGCCCTACTATGCATGCAACAAAGCACAAACCCCCAAGAGAAAACTTGGACGAAGTAAAGTGCTGCCCCACCACGTTTTGACTTAGGGAAGCGCACTAGCGATTTCGCTGTAGACTATACTTGTTATTGTGTAGCTTTTTGCGGGGCAATTATTCGAATAAATTAGGCATGAAAGAGGCGCTCCATTCGATACACAATTCGAATACCCAAATTGCGTACTCAGTTCCGAATTCGAATCGGACATATAAGTATTCGCATCGATATACGAAATTATTCAAATATTCGACACGGCACTAGTATTGCCCTTGTCGGTACGGCGAGATGAGACGAACGTAGGCTGCTATACCACGTACCCGATTTACACCCTCTGTGGAGAGCAGCGATGGAGTGACCGTGGCAAGCAATTGCTTAGCTGCTGTGCAACGACGTGCATTGGCTGCGCAACGCTTCAGAAAGTCGATAATTAGTCTGGCTAAAGCTTACCGTAAATTTCGCGCAACAAATAAAACGCAGTGCACAAGTACATTTAGTAAACTTTTTTTTTCTTCACCACGTTCGAAAACATACACTTGGTGTGTTGTGCACGGGTGGAAAAACATCGCAGGTTCTTCAGGTTTATTTTGCAGCACTCTCTGCACAAGTTAAATGTGATACCCGTCGTCGTAACTGCCGTGTAAGACGATTTTCTATGCCACTTACTTGTGAGCCAGCTCGTGCGCCAAACCACGCACAACTCTGAAAGACCAGGCCTTGTCTTCCACGACAGACGTTCGTGCATTTTGACATACACCCCCTATAAAAGCCATACCTGCGAAGAAAATATGTGATAACTCGCATTTGAAGGAGAGTGCAGCTCAGTGTTTTTAACTTAGGGTGATGATACACATAGGGCATTACTGTGACGATAGGTTTCCCCGTGATCACTGGCTCTCGAAAAGATAAAGACGGTTGTAGGGCTAAATAATACACTTCTCTTAAGATGTGATCCCACCCGCTCCAACTTTCATCTGTTCTAACTACAGGGTTGTACTGTTTATTATTGTAGCATAGTTTATTTGCATAAACAGCGACATTAAACCCGAAAGTGCTATCGCAATGTGAGGGGCCTTTTTCTGTAGGAATTTGGAGTCACTAAATAAAGTTCGCTTCAGAGTAACGACACTGAGCTCAACAGGGAAACGGGGAAGCCATTTTGTTTGCGCTCTACAGCAGCGCCATCCTCAGTTGAGGAGCAGAGTCAGCTACCATAACAATGCTCGCCGTAGAGGTTGGGGTTCAGAGAAGCGTGTGTGATTGCCGTGTGGCAATATCTATGTATTGTCCACGAGACTGTCCCGAAGGAGGACAAGGTGAGCTCAAGGTCGTCAAGATATCTGCCTCGGTGAGCTGCTCGCAGTAGGAGCAACGTTTCGGAGCGTGCTCGATAGATCATGGTCGTGAGTGTCTTAGGGTGACTCTAACGTGACGGGGAAAACAAAATAGCCTCTCCTTGCCTCGCTCGCTCGCTTGCTCGCCCGTGGAACTTAGTGTCGCTGTTCTGAAGCGAAGCTTATCTAGAGACTCTGTAGGGATAAAAGCTGAGTCAACTGAGAGGATGACGGCTATCTGGTGGAGATTCATTGTGCAAGAAAACCTTGAGCTTGAAGACGTGTTCGCGTGTGTTCGTCTTTTGCGTGTCCTCAACCTCGAGGTTTGCATGAACTAGGGACTAAAGCGTTACTGCTTCGCACAAGAACGTGTGTTAGTATTTGCTTGTGTTGCGTGGGTAACGTCTCTCATGCAGTGATATGTTGCACATATATCAATTGTTGCTGTGTGTTGTAATAATAATAATAATCGTAATTTGGGGATTTACGTAGCGATACAACTGGGATCATGAGCGACGGCACAGTGTTCGGGTCTATGGATCAATTTTGCCCACCTGAGGGTTCTGTAATCTGCCCCGAAATCTCAACACACGGCGCACCGTATTTAACGTCTCCTGTGACTTTTTAGCCTCTGCTCCTAATCACTTGTGTGATGAAATAAAAAAAAGTAACGTCCTTCACAGGAGACGGCGTGAGCAACTTGTACCCTTATTTTTTTTAGTTGCTTCTTTCCATCACACAGATTGTGCAAGTCGAAGCTAAAAGCTACACAGCTTGAAGAAAGCCTCGGCTCTCATACAGACGGCAGCAAACTGATTCAATCAAGTACATGAAAAGAGGCTATACAAATATATACCACGTAATACACACACTGACAAAAAGGGGAGAAAAGAAAATGAAGACGTGCTTCACGAAGATCACTCACAGGATGCTAATCAGGGTTGCGGAGTTGCCACTCCGGAGTTGGAACGATTCCGGAATCATTCCAGATTTAGCAGAGCCCAGAATGGAATTGGAATGGAATCGCGGAAACTGTCCTAGGAATGGGAATGGAATGGTCTGGGTGCCCCGGTGGCAGTTTTGGTTTCAACGTGCTGGTTTCTGTCCTCGCACCCCTTGCACCGCACCTGCACAAGGGTCAAGAGTGAAATGAGCTTGTCTTTGTGCTTTTTCCGTGCTTGGTAATGTCAATCTCCTCCAGCACAGCTGGACTTGCCAGTATTGGTCACCGGTCCGTTTCTTTTATTGAGGGAATTAACGGAATGGAATTGGATTGCAAAGCCATTCCAGGATGGGAAACTGACCATACCTTTCATTCCGAGGAATTGAAATGAATGGGATTATCGCAAATCTCCATTCCTCGGGATAGAATTGAAACGGAATGAGGAAACCATTCCGCAACCCTGATGCTAATGTACTTCACATCTCTATCTTGGGGCTGCCAATGAAGAGATCGTGGTCAAGGGAGATATTATTTAGGCCACCAGCACTAAATAATGTGGTAACTTTTTTTCTGTTAGTTGATCTCAAGATAATTTGTATTTCCCTAAGACACAATGTCTCATAGAGCCCTTTGCGCAGTTCTGACTTTATTAGTATGAGTGGTAGAAACAACTAGGAATCATATATCGTCAGCGTAAAGAATTAAGTCAGAGTGAAGTGTCTTGACATCATTGATGTAGAGCAAAGCAGTAATGGGCCCAATACACTACCTTGTGCACCTCCTGTCTTGAAACAAATAATATCTGAGCTATCTGTGTAATTTAACAAAACAAACTGTCGTCGTTGTGTTATGTAAGATTTAGAAAGTGAAAGATAATATCCGCGAATGCCTGCTTTTGAAGATGTCTATGTACGAGCCTAGGGTACTTTTGTTCGCTTCAGAGTTTCAGTATAAACTCTTTTTGTGTAACGTGTGTGAGCTCTGTAGATTTATCTCATCTAAAACCATGCTGCTTAGAAGAAAGAATCTGATATTTCTCCAATAGTCAGTAACCGTCTGTACATAATTTTCTACAAGATCCTCGAGAAATGTCGCAAGGCCGATAGTGGCCTGCAGTTTCAAAGTAGATTTTGGTGACCTTTCTTAAGAAACTGGAGCAACTCTGGCAATTTTCATATTCTCGGGTAATTTCCTTTGTTGAAGGCATAATTTTCGAATGTGCGAAAGCTGAGTTGCAATTCCGTGTGCTTTGACCAAGTTGCCACAGTCTTCGGCCGGGTTGATGTCTCTTATCCGTCACAAGACAGAGAGAATATCTGTGACAGGTTCTTCCCTCTCTTTTTTTTCTTTTTTTTTTTACCGGTGTGATATTTTGCTCATGCATTCGAGGTGTTGATACCGCAGTGCATTAGCCTGAGAAGGGGTATTCGGGGTCGTAACCCCTCCAAAATTGTACATTTGGTAGTGATTTTGAGAGAGCAAGAATTAGGGTGATATTCCTCTCTCGTACGTAAACTTTGCTTGAATGCGTCCCAAAATATTTTTCTGGCTACACTGTTAAAATATCCAATCTGGTCCCCTATGCCTTGCATACAGTGCCTATGTTGTGAAGTGGCCTAGAGGGCTTTAATACCAGGAGCGGTCCCAGCGACGTCTGCGAGCCTTCAGCCAGTCGCTACCCATTTGGGCGCGAGGGGAGAGGGGTTCTGGACACGGGCTCAACCTTTTCTCGCAGAAATCCTGTCACTGGTAATCCATTTTAGGTATAGTGCCGAGCATAAAGCCTGTTGTGCCCTACAGTGCCACAGGGCAAGAGACGAAAACTGGACCAGGCTATGCTTTTGGGGGAGGGGGACTGCCCTCAACGTCCCCCCCCCCCTGGAACGGCCACTGTTTAATACTTTGATGGCAAAGTCAATTCATTGAAACGTAGACTTACCCGAAACACCGCAAGTTACCCTGGTTCCTTGATGAGAGCACATGTCTCTCCTGCAAGAAATAATAAACATATATGTATTTTTCTAGTTGGTGGACGTAATGCAGCTAAATACTGAGGAGGCAAATGTATATTCCTCGAGCGAGTACGATGATGACCATGCAAGTCTACAACGTACCCTGTGAGAAAGGAGAGCAGATCCGCTTTATAAAATATGTCGCTGTGCTTCTTCTTGTAATGATCTCTGAATGCCTCAAGAGTGCTTCTCATCTTACCGTACTCGTCATTGCTTGCACCTCGGACCTTGTAAAACTTGACGAAGTTCCGTTCTTCATCACCCTATAAAAGAATAACCCATGACCCTGCAAGGTTTGTTACATTTTCAGGTGCTTCACGGGGAGTTCATGGCGCACCGTTCTAACTCACTGAAAGCGGCTTACCAGGAACAAGAGCACAAAGATGTCTCAAGCGTTTGCTCTTCTTTCTAAGTTCTCAAAAAAACAACTTCCAACGTGCTTGTCGTGCCCAGTGCTTTTATGTTTCGCGTATAGAGGGGTTCCGTGACGACACGTCCATTACACCATTCGCGCATGGTGCTCCAGGTCATTCGGCAGAAAAATATTTGGCTACGTGTCGTACTTGCAGGAGCATTAAAGCGGTGTCTAACACCTTCAAAAACCGCTGTCATCTTGTAAAGCAGTATGTGAAAAGCATTCCCACAAAATATTTTTGTCCAAAGTTCTTTCACCGCGGCACAATTAATTTGCAAAATCGCCAACCCACTCACTCAAATCACCCACTCTATTGTGACGTTTGTGGTCGAGAACCCCGTCATTCGTTGGTAGGAAAAACCGTCCGCCAGAAATATTGCGTGCTGTTTCTTGCTGACTTCCCTTCTTTATATCATGTATATCACGTTTTCTAAACAAACAAACATATATGCAGCCTGACAAAATAAGCTTGCTATCACAAGAGTAATATATCTGTGGCTTCTGTGCAATGAACTCACAGAAGCAGAAAGCAAGAGATGAAGGCGCTATTGTGGCACCATCTGTTGGCCACTGAACCAACTGTGCGGTGGAAACGGTCAGAGAGGCTACACACTGTCGGGAAGCACTGGGCATCGCTGTACAACACACAGTCAGATCTGCACCACTCGTTCTTCCCGTGGTATCAGCGGTCCCAAAAAATCGAGGTCGCGTCGTTGACAGCCTTCAAATCATCCGTTTCGGACATCATGCAGCCGGAGAACGCCTGGCGTCTCCGAAGCGGCAGCAGACGCTCCGGTCTAGGCGGTGTTGCTCACCTCGATCATGTGATCCCAGGTCCAAGGAGGAGCGTCCCTAGCACTCGCGTCACATAGTGACGCCCGTGGCGCTGCTTATCACGTGTCTATCGTGAAGCGGAAGGAGGGTGTTTCGCGCACGGGAGATTCGGGGGGTATTGTAGGCGTCCCAATTTCGCTATACTCTTGCACTAATTGTGGGAAAACTGTTTTCGGCCGCCTAACATTCCATACCGACAAAAAACAGAAACAAAGTTGTGTTTTTCCTATTCGTTGTCGTACGCACGTGACCTCTTCTATGCGGGAGATCGTAACCGCAGTGGAGGAGATGTCTGCCGTGACGTCACGGCCGAATGTGTTTCCATATTCGCGGTTCCGTTTCTGTACGGGATTTTTTACCTGATTTTGCGCAAAAATACGGAATGGCGGCTGACATCAATGCATAAGCTCATTCTACATCTATCCGGCACGACATTCGACGATGTGTCACGACCCCCTCCCTTTAATGGTGAGCACTCAATAAACAATTGGGTGCACGGAAACGGTGCCCACGCACGACTGCAGGCTTCATGTGTCCAATACGTATCCTAAGCAGCCGTCAGAGAAAAAGGTGGAGTTAAGCACGTACGTTCTTGTAAAACGTGAAGCCGACGGCGACAATTTCGATCTCTAGGGTCTTCACAGTCTTGTATCTGAGATTGATCTGCAAACACGTAGGAGATACACCGTAACATTTTTTTTGAGTCAACGTTATCCAAGTTGGTCAAGGAAGGACAAGTGTCCACACTTACGGAGTTGATTGCTGCTCCCAAGTACAAAATTATATCTGTCTCATTATTTTCGAACTGTTTAAAGAGGACGTTGCCGACAACGATATGAGTTTCTGCTCGGGCAAACTTTTTGTCTTGGCGACCCTCTGCAAGAAAGAATGTGCCGTCAACTATTGACGCGGTTTACAATGCCAGCAAATGTTTCAAAGATGCAACCTCACGACTGCACGGCCAAACATTCGGTACGCTTTCGAAAAGCGCGATCTAGTGACCGCGCAATTTAAATCATCTACGTTTATCAAATTCCAATCGTGCTTTGCACGGAGATTCGCCGATCGCAAGCAAAACAACATCCGCGTCTCGGTAATATTTCCCTGTAGTTGAACTTTCCCGAGTTCAATTGGGAAAATTCAATTTCTCGAGAGCTAAATTTCATAAAGGTGCTCAAAAGTTATGGCAAAATCTCCTCCGGGAGATCAATAAGGTTGCCCCCGTCATATTCAAAGTGCAGTTTCGGAGCGGAGAAAGCGCCCTCTGTGGTTGGCAGAGGCGCCAAGCGGTCGTGTACTTCCGCAGACGAACGCTTACGGATGTGTACCGGCCGTGGTTAGTGGTACCGTTAATTATGCAGACAGTAGAGAGTTTTAGCAAAGTGTCCTCCCGCAAGGTAGATTACCGTCAAGGCGGCAACGCAACTGCGCATGCTCAGATGACGTCACCCTCACCGTATCTCTCCGGCCGTCGCCGGAGCTCCGCTCGCTAGTCGCCATTACCGGAGACATTTACGGTAGCAATCTTCAGCATGGCTATGTCGTCTGCTACGGTGGCATCTGCTAGAAAGCGATTTACAATCGCTGACGATCTACATCTACTCCGCGAGATGCTCGCGGAGAATCCCTATGAGTCTCCGGCGAAATGGGCTTCCACTACGGAAGTGGTTAACATCGTTTCCGGCGAAACCTTCACAACGAGAGGCATAAGAGAAAGAACAGAGCTCCTCCTCTCGCAATTGAGGATACCAATGCCGTTTCCAGAACAAAAATCCGTTCGATAGGTCATCCACAAAAAATTTGGGAAGGAAAACCATTATATTCTATATTTTGTTCATTGCGCATCTCAGAGACGCGTCTTCCCCTTCGCCCCGGGTGAGTGCGTCTCCGGTCCACCCCACTTTGCTAAAAGTGTTCGCACTGGCGTTGCCCCGGATACGATCGGTTCGCATTCACCGTATTTGTTGCCGATCGGGAGCTGAAAACCTGATTTGCTAAAACTCTCTATTATTATATTTCACCAGTCTGCGTTTTGAGAAAGTAGATGGTTGCGGTTATAATACCGTAATACACGGCATCGCAATGTGCGATCATCGCTTTGCGTGAATTTCGCATTGTTTTGATAAGCATCCTCCTTCTAGCGAAAGTGGGTCTGATTGACTTCCAAATCGATGAACTAGAATGCGTTAGGAGAATTTTGTGACTATTTGGAGGAGGATATGTATTCTATGAATAAAAGTATTTTTTCTTGTATCCTGGTTTGTCAAATGTCTAAACAAAGTCTCCCACGAACTGCAGGAAGACGACAAACGCGCAGTCACAGGCACGTTCCCCTCTCATTTATTAATACGGATTAATATTTATTCAATAATTAATAATCTGATTAGGAAAACGTACCACCGCGTTTCGATTGAAGCAAAGCTTGTACGGTGACATATTATTCTGAGGTGTTTCTAAATCTTTCTTCTTCTTCTTTCGTTTTCTTGTGTGACGACACCAGATTCACCAGACACCCCACAGAATAACACCCGAATTACCCTTCGCACTTGCTAAAACAAAACTAACCATGCTGCGACACACTAGGAATGTACAATTTCAAGGTTTCTATACTGCAAGCCACGATCACATCGGTGTACGCTATACAAGGAGATGTCGAAGCAAACTTACCAACCATTTCGTTGACAGTGCGGGCTGCTCCATCAGTCGCGGGCGCTGAAACCGGAGAACACGGACATGGATTATTTTTTGCTGAACAATATCTACAGACTATGTCATTCAGTACAGGATGGATTTAAACGGACGTACTGCTGTGCACCCGCTAGCTGTAACACGATAACGGCAATATAATGGCACATCGTTATGTGTCGTAAGTCAAAGCTTGATGTGCTCTCTGACGTCGCGGATGCTCGTGCAGTATAATGTAGGGTTTCCCTCTCCACATAACGACATTCAGCGATGGTTGATTTGACTTTGTCTCCCTGTTTGTCTTCTGACCAATTGCCCCGTGTTACATTCATCTTTCTTTCGCCGTCGCTGCCATCTGGCTATCCATACCCATGAACGCGTAAGAGGTTCGTGCCACACGGGTAATCCATCTTATGTTGGTCCATAGAGGAGCAGGTCAATGCAGGACAAACGTAATGCGCTCGGGACAATTCATGGTCGCACGCCGTAGGAGTCCATGACTGGCGGCCGAACTGTCTGAAAACAGTGCAGTAACTGTGTTCGTGCGTAGGTCGGAAACGTGTTTAAGCGTCATTACTCTGTATTCCCAATATTCTTGTAGTTTTCTAAGATCGTTGCTCAGCCGATAGGATGTGCTCGTAGTTCGGTAGGGTAAGATACTACCCAAGCAGCACGCCAATATTGGTCCAATACTGGACCCATATGGGTTGCCAAGATTGCCAATACTGTACCAATATGGGGAGTGCAACCAGGCTCCATATATTGTACCAATATGGGCTGCCCATATTGGCAAGACCAATCTTGCCGTGCTGCTTGGGCATTTGTGCAACACGGGTACGTACGTACCGTTTTCTGTATTTTCAGTCAATATGGGGTGTACACAGGCAATATGGGGCCCATATTGCCAGGATTTTCGCAATATTGGCTCAAACTGGGCAATATGGGGCCCATATTGTCAAGATTTTCTCAATATTAGTTCAAACTGGGCAATATGGAGCCCATATTGCCAAGTTTCAGCTAATATAGGGAAATCTTGACGAAACGAGCCCCTAATTGAACCCGTATCGGCAATGACCAGTCAGTATGGGCCCAATATTGTGTGCTGCTTGGGTATGTCGGGTGTAAGAACCGCCGTGATTTTTTTTTTTTTTTTTCACGTTGAGGCCTCGTTTTGCGTGACAGGAAAATGAGACCAAGCGCCAAACAGAATATGAATACAATCACATTGTCTCAAAATGATGCCAGCAATGCCGTCGTACAAAAACAAGATTGTGGTTTTGTCATAGGCGACAGCTTGAGGGTAGTTAGAAGTGGTATGTGTAGAGCGTCTCTTTCCTGCAGTGTGCCACGTAGAACGCCATAAAACATTAGCAATGACCATGTGAGCCACGAGAAGGGGAGACACGGAAGACAGAGAAAGAGGACCAGAGCCTCCAACTGCAGCTCCGTTAAAATGTGTTTTCTCGAGTAACGAGTGTTCAGAGGGAGCATTGAATCAGCGTGTGTCGATTTTGAAGTTCAACGCGGCAACACACACCTATCAACGAACCGTCATTGCTAGAGGTGCATGCAAACTCTTCTTGTATATTCTACCGCTGCAGCTCAAATTGAAAATAAAAACTACAAAATGAAGCACATAATGTTTTTCATGGTACCATGCCGTTCCACACGTTTCTTTTTTCGTTTTCATTTTCAGAGAGCAATGATGTGCCTCAGCGCAAACTTGCGGAAGATCGGCTGTCAGACTGCTGAAATGGGATTGTGTCTGCGCATTTCCTTGCGAACTTATTGCGTCCGATACAGGCGAGGAATGCAACCACAGGGAAAACCACAAAGGGACAGTAGATTCTACCGAGGGATATAACGACTAAAGGGTATGATACGAAGCCTGTTCTAATCTTGAGAAACTTCGTCGGGAGACACCTCGATACAACGGACGCCCACGCAAGGGGTTACGTATGATGCGTAATGACACAGTGGTTCTTATATTTGCAACAGAAGAAGTAAAAGCTGCTTAAATTCAGCGATGACGTGCAATGTTCCTATGGGCACTGCCAAGCGTTAGCTAACGGTTAATACTTTTTGCAGCGTTCTTTCTTGTGACTCATTCGCTCCATATGGAATTGGATGGTGTTGCGCGAGAGGCGGCTGCACTGATACAGTATGACGGTAAAGTGTAACTCTAAAGCGTCTCCCCTGAGGTATCGCCTTGCAAGCTGTAGATGCTTTTCGTAAATAATGGATCGATGGATGGAATCAATGTAGCTTCAATGAAGTACACTGTTCTGCTGGTGGCAGATACCATGTACACTTGATGCCTACTGAAAAATGCGCTAAAAAGACACGGACAGAAAAGAAACGCTTAGCAAAACTGCTCAACTAATCACTTTTTTCTTGAGCTTCGATAGCAACTGAAATACCGTCTCCACGAGGACCGTCCGCATCGTTGACACGATCAACATCAACAACTTTATTTCAAGATGATGAATGGGGAATTTCATCTCCAGGGGCGACACTGCCCCATTGCTGATGAAATAATGAGTCCCTTCACAACAAGGATCGATGTCCGACGGTATCGAAAGAGGTCAAAAGAGCTTTGAGGGCAGAGCGTTGGTGGGTTGAATTTGGCCATGCGCCAAGCAATTTCGTCAAAGAGAGAAGGGACGAGAGTCCAGCTGGTTGAGAGGCCGGAGAGCGCGGTTCGGGAAGGTTAGTAGTGGGGGCAATGAAGAAGAATGTGCTCTAGATCTTCGACGGCGCCGCAGAGAGGGCATCTGGGAAAGTCACCTTGCCCTAAGCGGTAACGCCACTGACCTGTGAAAGCCACATCGAGTCGTACTCGGTGGATTACTGCAGCATCTGGAGGAGATGTGGTTCGTGGCATGCGGAAAGTTAGCGTTGGATCAAGTCTTCGCAGCGTAGATGACGTGAGCAGAACTTAGGGTTAATATAGATATAGGTATATATGTATGATTTTGTAAAAGTGCAATTCAAAGTGCGCGAAATATATTGAGCCATGGGCGAGGATAATGTACAAAGTACCCACCGTACTGGTAAATCGGAGTGTCAGAACGCACTTCTTCCACCTTGTACAGCCTGTGGGCTACACGACCTTCTGAGGAACGTTCAGCGGCGGCCAGAGGTTCGATCCGCAAATCGTCGCCAATCATGCCGTGCTGTCGAAGCAAACAAGACCAATTTGGACGGTTCCGCAGATAACATTTGTACAACCGATGTAACATGCTCTTTCTGCATTTGAGAGATTAACAAGATTTCTGCTCTAAGGCAGGAGTCACACATGGTTATACATCATACATTAAAGACGAACATCCCATCATACATGCATGACGAACATGTTTGACAAACGTCCCTCAAACATGTATGGTTAAACAGTTCTGGTAACACTGGTTATACACTGTTAAAGCGTGTTGGAAGACATGGGCTTATAACCAGCATGACCGCATACATAACACGCGGTCCGAGAGTGTTTTCCAACATGTGTTCAAACACATGAAGATTTATTTGGACACTGTCGAAAAACAGCGATGCAGGGTGCTCAACTTTTTGAGAAATCACTATTTTCATCAATATTTATGTAATAATGTATTGTTTGACATTATTTAGTGAGAACAACGTTGAGATTGAGTGCGAGTTAAAACGAGTTAAATGTTTTGCTACATTGGCCACACCGCC
Organism: Ornithodoros turicata; assembly: GCF_037126465.1. Lineage (NCBI taxonomy): Eukaryota > Metazoa > Arthropoda > Arachnida > Ixodida > Argasidae > Ornithodoros > Ornithodoros turicata. Next base: position 9,697,423 of record NC_088208.1, read on the forward strand.
CGTTATTTGAACACGAGATTGATGGGACATAATCGCAACATAATTTCAACTGTTTTCAATTGTGAGCTGCGAAGACAGCTTGCCGACTATTGCGACTGTTGTGCTGACCTCCACTAAAGAGGGCAATTGTGCCAAAAGGCTGCTTCTCTTTGAGCAACAACTGTAAAACATGTATAGGGGTAATTGTGTAAGCGTTCCTTCTGTGTCCCCAGCTTCTTCTCTGTAGACGTCGCTTCGTTGAACTGGTCTGGATGCAATCTTTGCTGAGTCTGAGAGTGTGCTGTGGTGTCCGTTGCGTTCATCGAGGCTTGGTTTTCATCATGACAAGCTCTTTCCCTGCGCACATGATGTACAGGTCCCGACAAAAGTTTACAGAACACGTGAGCGGTGTATTTTCTCCTCGATGCGACGCCCTACCGGCAAGCGGAAGCAGGCTTGTTCACTCGTTCACAGGGGTGGAGAAGTGCGTTGGCAGGCACCAATCAATTCAAACCACCTTTGGAGCACATTCAAGCCATACCGAAACTACCGCGGTGTGTCGCTACCAGCGCACTCGCTCACCCCTCTGAATGGTAAACAGAGCCCATTCCGCTCGCTGGTGGGGTGTCGCACCGAGGAGAAAACAGATCGATAGTTCTGTAAACTTTTGTCGGGACCTGTGCTATGTGATCACTTTGGTAGAAGATCGGCGTCCTGTCTGGCAGGTAGACTAGAGGGATTACTACAGAAACAGGCGTGATGTGCAACTCTGGCGAACTTACGGACTTACTCTGGGAACTTACTATCTCGGAGCTTGGAGTGGAAGGTGAGTATTTGTGGATGTCACCGAAGCATGGCGCTGTGCAAATATTTGCATCTTTCGAATGTCAAAGCGAATCATTGTGTGATCGCTATAAATTCGGAATCGAACACGGTATTCTGTATTGAAATGTTCAATCGAGAAGTTTTATCTTCCAAGCTGAATATATTAGAACTGCAGAATAGAAAAAAAGAAAAAACCGAGACGACATATATCAGCAGCTAAAATCTGCCGCCATGTTCCCTCTCCCGTCTCCGGCCCCGGTTAGATACCGTGTCGCTGACGAGTACCGTTGTGAGCTTATAAGAAGCTCCCATATAACCAGTATGACCAGCTAGTCAGTTTATCTGTGTACATTTTTGAAGCCATGTATGGTCAAACAAGTGTAGGAAACAAACACTGTTGTGAGACATGTTTTGATAGTAACGAAAATCTCCAACCAAGTTACAGGACGGGGATACCCGACGTTTCGGAGCCAGTTCGGCTCACGGGGATACCCGACGTTTCGGAGCCAGTTCGGCTCCTTCCTCAGGGGTGACTGTAGTGGCCGTTGGCAGCAGCGTTCTTGCCGTGGTTCGAATTTCGTGATTCGCCGGATTGTTTTTCAGTCACGTGACGGAGGCCGCTGACGTATACGCTGGGTAACGCTCCAACAGTCAACAACAGTGTTGTCAAAGCAACCTTTCTCAATAGTAATGTGCTGCCTAGCAAGAATCAGCATACCTGCCTGTGTACAGACCACGACTTCCCCGTTATCGAGGTGGCGTAATGGACCCACGTATTTGTTGCCCGGGGCCATTCGAAGTATAGCCCATGTGGGAGAGACGCCACGCCATGCAATTTCAAGGACGGCAGTTGACGAAAAGTCAGCGGGTGTCGGAGGCGGGAATGGAACCCACACTGTTCTGGTTGCTGGTGAGGATTGCTACCAAATTACACCAAATGGGCGTTGGTGAGGGTAAAATGTGTTTGTCTTAATGGTTCGTTCAGCGTCTGCAATTTACGTAACACGAAGTAAGTAGGTCGAGGGAACTGAGCATCCTTCGAGCTTCCTCATATCCCTGTTTGAGAAGTCAGTGTCCCCGTTGGTTGGGCTTCAACTAAGGACAGGACAAGTTTGAGGTCCGCGTCCCAGCATGGTCTCAGCATCGGAGAAAGGAAGAGACCTACCTTACAAAGCTGTATAACCAAAGCGACGATTGTGTGTTGTGGCGTGTTGCCTCCTTATTTTGGCCAGCCGCGTGGCCTCTTTCCTGTCCACATCGTCTCAGCACGGAGATGCACATTCGTAGCGTAATCACAGGCTCGACATTCAACAGAGTAGGCTGTCTCGTTCCCCGCTATATGCCACAACAGTATCAGCGGCTCCTCAACCAGCTCCCACCAGCTCCCGTGGCCTGGTGGCTATATGATGATGGCATTCCACGCCGAGACTGCGTGGTGCGCGGGTTCAAATCTGGGCGCGAGATGTGTTGCCTGGGTGTTTTTCCTTTCTCAGGCGCAATAAGGCAAATGTCGGCACAGTTCCCTGTGAAGTCGGCCCAGCACGCACGATCCCCGCAGTCTTGACGTTGCCCGCCTGAGCCTGGCCGACTACGGCAAGCAGATACATCACCACAATCACGGCCAGTATCACCGAGCCGGATGTCGCAGCCGATGCATCTCGGATCATTTTTCATTGGGGTGCAGCGGTTGCCACTGGCCTCGTAGTGTAATCCATGAAAACTGGACCTTTTAGCTATCCAACGTCTTCATCTGAGCTAGTGAATGTCATACGTTCGCGTGCACCTCATAAGCAGTGGCTCGGTATGTTGCTCCACAGCGATCAACAATGGTTGACAAATAGAGAGCATAAACGCAAACTTTAGAAATATTTCGCTCTAGAAATAGCAATCGGCACACTACACGGGAAGAATGTTGGAAGGTGTGTCTCCTTCACGCGTTTGGCGCCTCATCCAGGGAAGCTACCGACTCGTATTGAGCCGTTTTGTATGTGGTATGTGCGGCTGAATTCAATGCAATCTACGCTGGACCACTTACTCCGCTTATGGAGAAGCGGCGTTGCTCATTGCAGTGAAATAAAAAGCTCCACATACTTTCACGGGTTCAGCTATATAGAACAGACTCATACCGTTATCATTCCTGATTTCATCATAATTCCTCATAATTCATTCCTGACCCTTCCTGAGGGTACGTTTTTTTTGTGTCTATTGCCCAATGTGTCTGAACGCCACACGGAGACATGGGCTCTGCTCTCTCCTTCGCATCAGAAGCGATAACTCTATCATTCTGTGCAATGGTTGCCGAGGTAATTTCTGTTTTTAGCGTATGGACAAATCGGAAGACGTACTCACCAGTTGCAGGCCGTCGTCTTCCGTCACCACGATAGATGCGAAGTTGCCCTCATCCTGGAAGAGCTTTGACGAGTACAGCGACGAGGAAACCTGGAACAGGAGTTGAGTGACGCAGGTAATGAGTGCTCAAAGCTATGTCATGACAGGGTCGCTCCTGGTTCAAGCGCGTACCTATAGCGAGGAGATGCATTGCTAGTCAGTTTTATGATAATTGACGTCAAGCAAACGAAACCAATCAATAAATGCACAACACCGATTCGTCGAGCATCAATTCACATGCGTCAGGAAAAGTTCGACGTCATTAGCGTTTCCTCAGTGCTCGCGTACTTACATAAGTGTTGAGTACCGAACCATCTCGTTGGGGCGTTCTCAGATGAATACTTTCAGGAAACGGTGACTTCTGCACCAGATTTAGCGTTAAGTCGTCCTTGAGCTTGAGTGTTCGGGCGCCATTATCCGACCTTGCCTCTAGGAACTCCGGGTACACAATCGTCTCCTCAGATTGTACTGTAAGTGCAAGAGGGAGGTAATGCTTTGTAGACGCACCGCAAGTCGCGTCCGAAGAAGCAAGTTTTACTGTTTCTCTCTCGAAACTCTTCGAGTTCCGCCCCCCTACAAATGGTAGTCCGCAACAATAATAACTTCAAAAAGCGAAAGCTGGAGCAGTTGACTAAAGATCATGCTCATAGGAAGCGAGACAGCTCTAGCAGCTCCCAAAAACTTTGTTAATCGACACACAAGGTACGTATGAGCACCGACACCTAATGCAAGTGCCGCAGAACGAAATTTCCGAAACCACGACTCGTGTGATATGCAGATTCCCGGTTGGATACACAGGGGCAGTTCATACACTTGTTACCAGCTTTTTTTGTGTGTGAGGCGTCCGGACAATCTCACAAGGGAAGTTCTCAAAGTGCAGAAATGTGATCGAAGTTTCTTCTAAGACAGGTTCGCAACCACGTGCCTGACAGTGGGTTGGTAGATGCAGGTCTATCAAGGTTCTTTGGTGCCCACCTACGGCACTTTCACATCACGTCCCGTTTGCCCAACTACACTCCATGGCAAACAAGCCTGAGCACGCGCGCGCAAAAAAAAAAAACAAAAAAAACGGCACAACACGACAGCTGAACACCAGCCAAGACGTTTAATTCGCAGACACACTTCAACATGCACAGCGTGGGAAAAGAACAGGGGGAATCAAGGGGAAAAAAGGCAAAGTTTGGCGCAGAGAATTGGGTCACAAAGGGTTTGACGTCGGGAATAACGTCAAAGGAGTCGTTTGAAGGCCCGGTGACGCTGTGAAAAGTTGGCCAAAACATGGTTCAGCTAAGGGCCACCTATGTCTCCTGAGTCAGCTACGTTTCAAGACTTTAGTTCCCTGACCGCCTCCAGGATTCGACCTCTTTGACAATTGGCACAGGAAGAAAAAGGTGCTTCAAATTCATCAATAAGTCATCTATGACCAACTGAACAACTGAAGGACCTTCAATCAGTGACTAACATGTTGTGTGCTCTGCTTTTCGGACCCTCTTACGGCATGAACCTGAGTTTTTGTTTTGCCAACGTCTTCAAAAAATTGATATGGCCTCTTTGTGTACAATCCTCAGATGGACGGCTCCCAGACGTGCCCCATGAACCCACCTAGACCCTGCTCAGACTTCAACTCTTCCCGTCAATCCAACTGGCGTGACCCTTTCACCGGCACTCACGGCATTCCTCTCCAAGACTCCCAAGCTTTGTTTGGGAGTTCTGGCTGGCGCGGTGGTCGGTGTCACTCCAGATAAATGCCCAAAGTTTTCTGGACATGCGTCAAGCAGCAGGCGAGAAGTGCCCGCTGATGACATTTAAGTTCTGTGTTGTTGCATTGCGTATTGTGGCCCGAACGTGAACATTACGCACGTAAGCTGAAATCTGGTGAAAGAGTCTGATAATGTTACCTGAACATTTACTGTTCATTCTAGCCTGTGCGCGTTGGTAGGAAAACAACAACAGCTTTATTTTGAGACGGAAGAGGAAGAGTGGGGAGGTTCATCGCCAGAGGCGATACTCTACCCCATTGCTGGTTGGGAGATGGGGAATAAAATAACGAGCCCTTCACAATAACGCTCGAAGTCCGAGGGTGTTCACAAATGTCAAACGAGCTTTGAGCGCAGATCGTTGCTGCGCTGGATTGGGCCAGGGACCAAGCAATTTCGATAGAGAGAAAGGGCGAGAGTCCAGCTGACTAAGGGACTCGGAGAGAGCGGTTCGGGAAGGTTGGTAGTGGGGGCAGTGAAGAAGAATGTGCTCCACATCCTCAAGAGCACCACAGTGGCAGCATGTGGGAGAGTCACCTTGTCTGAAGCGGTAACGCCACTGAGCTGTAAAGGCCACATCGAGGCGCATTCGGTGGATTAATGCAGCATCTTGACGAGAGGTGTTTCGTGGCATGCGGAAAGCGAGCATTGGATATCAACTCTGCTTAACATAGAAGGGGGGAGAATGTCGGTTGTCCATTGGCGGGAAGCCAGGGGTGTCCCGAGGCCTAGCAGAATGGAACGGCGGTCTTCTCCCAGCAGAGGAATACTGGTCCGTGTCCGATACGAGAGTGCTGCATCTGCGGCGCTGTCGGCCTGCTCGTTCCCCACGACACCACAATGGGCTGGAATCCACTGGAGAAGTAACCTGTGGCCTGCTGCGTAGACAGTGGGGTAAGCCATTAACACATCTGTGACCAGGGGTAAGGATGGGCCTCGTATGACGGAAATTGCAATAGCTTGAAGTGCAGATTTGGAGTCTGTGAAGACTGCCCATTCCCGCGGGGTAAAATCAGCTATGTGTTGTAGGAATAAAAGGATGGCATAGAGTTCCGCAGCTGTTGAGGAGGTTGGATGTGAAAGGCGTCGTCCTTGCACTACGCCTTCGGGTAGTATGACGAATGCTGAGGCGGACTTGTTGTAGCGGGACGCGCCATCTGCATATGCTGCCGTAAACGTAGAAAACTTCTCGTCTACCAGAGCAGGAAAATGGGCTCGGAGGGCTTGAGGGGGTACCTGATCTCTTCTTTCCAGAAGGTTCGGGAGGCTTACGAAAGTCGGCGATACCGGTAGAGACCAGGGGGGTTCCCGCGGTATAATGTCCTTAGCTATGAAGCCAGTGAGAGTCGGGCGTGTTCTCTGCGCTACTCGATAGAAGTCGCTTTCAGGGCGGTATCGAATTTTCCTGAGGAGCAGGTGACGGGGAATGTGAGCACGCAAACGTAGGAAGTGGCGAGCCGTTTCACGTTCCTCACAGAACCTGATCCGGGTTGGTAGGAACATTGTCACTGAGCTAGCGGGTTCTTCGGATTCAGTTCGTGACGAATAACTGGAAGCCGCTTAAAGATTGACAGTTAATGAAAAGGGCAAGAGCAGTGGGAGAGAACCCATAACCTCCGATTTCCATTCGGTGATGCTAGGAGTTACACCGTGCTACCTACACTCCCATAAATTCACCAAGCCATGCTAGAAAATCCAACCGTACATGTACGCACCCTGAACACATTACCTTTACATTGTTGCCTGTGACTTGCACTGTATGCAGTAGCACAGGCTTGAGTCCGATTTAGGACCGGCAAGGCACAGGCAATGTAGGCCCGACACGATGCGCTATATATAGTGACGCAGTGAAGGCTCCGTGCCTTGTTTCTTTGTTTTTTTCTTCGCAGTTCACGCGCTGCTTATACATGCTTGAGCTGTGACGCTGTACGTCAGTGTTCACGTGAGGAGAGTAGCATACGTCACGACCTCCCGTTCCGCGATGCGCTCTTTTCACGAGAGCAAAATTATTTCTCAAAGGTGTGCGGAACAGAACCCTCGCGCTCGCGCTGTAGGTCACCTACGCTCGTTGTTCTTTCGCAGGAACTCATTTTATTCGTTGGAGAACACGCTGCACCGAAAAACGAAAAAAAAGAAATGAAAAATCCGAGGTCACGTCAGTGCTCCTTTAACTGTATGATTACTGTGTACCCCCACGAGTACGATAGCGTATTCTGAATGTTAGACACGCAATATTGTGCAGAGACAGAATATTCTTATTGTGTATGACGAAGGAAACGTCACGCGTTCGATAGCCATTCCGTGTGTTGTCCGCCATTCGCCACTAACGTAACAACCACTAATAAAAAAAAAACAACTTAATGGAACAATCACCAAGTACGTGATCAGATTCTGACATAATGCATAAAATCAAAGCAAGCTACTCACGTCCATGTAATCCAACCACTTGTACAATTAATACCCACACTAAAGCTCTCCGCGACAACGACATAATGGATGTACTCTAGCAGCAGTCGGTACCGTACAGAGGTCACCGTTCTGTGTGAACGGAACGTGTTGAAAGCAGAACGAGACAAGTACAGTACAAATGCATTGTTTTATATATGAATGAGAACAGCCTCCTTTGAAAGGCTCCAACAGCTGGTCAAACGGATGTTCATGATGTCAGAGTACTTCCCAGAGGAATTTCGGGGAACCACAATATGAAAACGTATATCATGTAACGAATAGGAGCATGTGCAGAGTTAACGAGCATTACTTTGACTGATCTTCCTTTAAAAGGGGCCAGCTCGGAGCTCTACAATGCGGTACACTTGAAATGTGTTTAAGGGCGGCTTCGAAGACGTAGCGAACAAAGAAAATCGTTTTCTTATTCCGAGTGCCGAAGGCACGCTAGTATGAACTAGGCATACATTTTTGCGCTTTTTGAGAGTCAGTAGCGGCCGTTACATGAATATCAGGATTTCCTTCAATGTGAAGAAGCCCTGCAAAGAAAAGACCACTTTTAGGACAGAACCACGTTTCTACTGCATGCCTTATTGCTCCGAAATACGCTGACGGGGTCGCGACTCTCGAAGGACATAGTTTTGCCCCTGGACTTTCGCGAAGGCTGGAAACGGAGGACCCCTGCGACCCAAAGCAGAACTCCGAATGTTCACCCAGTAAGAAAAATTTCGTAAACATCGCTAAAAGCAGTCACCAGGGCCGGTGCTAAGGGTATGCGGGGCCTGAGGCAAGTGCACATCGCGGGCCTGTTTCACACGATTAATTGCATACTCGATATTTTGAAGAAAAAAAAGTAGTTCCTGGTTGAGGGCTTCGTGCGCGGGGTCTAAATGCTGGTTCACACTGCCACGTTCGCGCTTACGGGCTACGGGTTGCACTTACGTAGTACCCATCTCGTTGCCGGCTACGTTCCTCCATCGTTCACATTACTACGTTTCAGCGCTCCGTTCCTCCAATGAGGAGCGGCCTCCTAGAGCGCCATCCTACCGAAGAAAAATGAAATGGAGCCACAGAGTAGCATGGCGTCCAGCGTCGAGCACCCCGGTGCCGGCTGCTTTGGAAGACAATCAGATATTCCTTGACGATGTTCTTAACTGTTAATGTTCTTAACTTAACGCCATCGTCGACAGTGCAACGTACAACTCGCTACTTCGGACAGATTCATTGAGTAAAGATATCACCTGACAGACCCACTGCTTTGCTAATTATCATCCATGAGTTTTCTTTTTTCGTGGCATCCCTGTAGTCGCTTCTTTTGCTATTGCATAGCCAGGGAAACTTCTCAACTAGGAGAATAAGAGCTTCTAAGACATCCAATATTTTCGCCATCTTTGCAAGGAGACGCGCAAGACAAAACGCTTGCGCGGCATCCGAACTTTTCTGCCATCCTATTGGCCCGTGCGCTTACGGTCACGGAGCTTGCGGGAGAAAAGTTAAAGTTGCTTCAACTCTTTGCGGAAACGATCTTGCGGGCGCCGTCTCTTCGTCGTCATGGCAACTACCACCGTAAGCGCCCGTAACCCGTAGATGCAAGCGTAAACGTGACAGTGTGAACCAGCCTTAAGGCGATCGCCTTACTCGCCACTCCCCCTCCCAGCCACCCCCCTATCGCCGGCCCTGGTAGTCACGCGCAGAGAAGATACAGAAGTTCCCTAATATTCGGCATAGCCATGCTGTGCCGTACGAGTTCTCAAGGTCAAAGAAGATGAAAGGCTCCTGGTACGGTAGCATGTTGGTCTATAGTAGAGCGTCCCATTCGAAAGCCGCACTAATATTGGCCGGGGTCATTATTATTCTCAAGGAAATAAAGTGATCATTCGCATTCGCTTCCAATATTTTTCACACCCAGAAACGGCTTTGCACCTTGGTGGAGCCTGCGCGGATGATATTTTTGGCATCCGCATCCGACCCGCAGCCGCGCACACGTTATCCGCTTCCGATCTGCATCCGCAGCATGCACTACATATTACAATCCGATCTGCTGAGCAAAACGCACCATCCGCGTCCGACACGCAAAATCCGCAGGTTTCGAAGGATGCGTAAAGACCGCAGGAAGCATGTTGGTATAATTTCGGATGCCTCCATGCTGTCACGGAAGGACTCACGACGACAAGCAAAGATAAACCTTTCAACAAACGCGATATGGGGTGGCTTGTGGAACGCTACCTCGCCGGTGCTCGCGTGGTTCGAGATGCCAGAATGCTTCCTCTCCTGTCTCTGCCGTGCATGGCCAAAGGTGAACCCGAGCATACGCCCGCTCTCGGCACGCAATACAAATAAATTGCTGGTCGAAAAATTACAGCACGCGGTGTATCCGCATCCGATCCGCTACCGATCCGCTGCTTTAAAATCGCATCCGATCCGCATCCGACCTCGAGCCATCCGCATCCGATCCGCACACCGCAGGAAGTGCTAAATTTTCATCCGAATCCGCAATTTTCATTCGGATATCCGCAGATATCCGCTTCCATCCGCGGATGGTGCAGGGCTCTACCTTGGATTATCACTTGCCGCCAGAGGCCAAGCGCAGCAAGGACGGACCACAAAGAAACCATTGAACCATGTTGCATCAGAAGCTTCTGTTTTGAACACAAGACTGTTTTTCTGTAATAACGGTATTTTGTTCGAGGTATTTGCGAATCCCAACTGCAAACTTTTCGCAGTCTGCTTACTGTCAACAGATTGACCAGTTTTTCCTGTGGTCGAGTTGAGCAACTACCATCATAAGCGACCACTCATCGAGTCATCGATATGTAGCTACTATGTGGTACACAGATTAAACGAACGGCATCATTTTTGCTCATGCTTTCGTCAGGCCCAACGCGTCCCATAAGGATATATACCCTTCTGAGTGCCGTTGGCGTACTGCACCAAAGCTTAGGTCTCGTTGGAATTAGGAGCTACTGTTGTTGCCTACCCCCTGTGTTTATTCCTCCACCCACTCTTCTTACAAAGCGGTTGATTATGCGAAACGAAACACTACATTTAATACGCTTTTTCCGGAAGTATGAGTTTCTCAGGAAGACTGAACCACGCAACCACTCAACCTCTTCGCGGGCTCCTTGATAGCGTTTCTCTCTTTTTTTTTTTTTTTTTTCCGTTTTCGAAGACTCAACCAGTGTGACATTACCTCTGCAATGAAACATTTACAGGGAAAAAAATATTGTGTAACTTTTCCATAAACATGTCAAACGCTCTACATTGCAATTGCTTTTAAGTTGATCGCCTGTGTACCTCACCTCACCTTTTGTGTGACTCACTTACCTATAGAGTGTAACATATTTAATGCGAGAAAATAACTAGACCGTGTTCGGCAACCTCTGTAACCTAAGGTAATTCTATCTTGCCAGAAATGCTTCACCCGAAGCACGAATACAAAGCAAAGCCGGCGGTACCTTTCGAGTGTAATGGCTATGGCGATACCTCTTAGCGTTACCGATATATTTTTGGTTCCAAAAGACGTTAGTTTATTTCCAAAAGACACCAGGATTTGTTTATCTGCTCCGAACAATAGAGTTGCAAAACGCAGTTTGAAATGTGCTACCAACACATTCACACTAGTTTTGCAACTGGCTGCTAGCTTCGTAGCTCACTTTTTTTTTTTTAAATTAGCATTCGGTGCATTGCCTTTGTTACAAAGAACAGTGAGAAATATTGGATATCGCTCATGGGTGGATATTTCTCATTATTCGTGGATATTGCGTTGTAACGCCCCATCGGGATAATTTGAGGTATTTACATAAATAGATAAAATACATTCACGAGTTTTAGCCCCCATTTCGAATATTTTCAGTGCTTCGAATATTTTCAGTGCTTAGTCGCACGCATATTTCGGGAGTTTGTAGAGCATATCTATCCACGCTCTACTTAGGCACAGCAGCACAATGTACTAAAAGTCGAGTGCAATAAGGGTGGGCGGTATGTGTCTTATCAATGTTCTTTAGTTTCATAAGTCTGTTCAAGGCCCTCCACCTACCTTTCCACACCTATTGCACTCGAGTTTGAGTACATTGTGCTGCTTGGGTAGCGACGACGGAGGAAAGTCACGTCAGATAGATAAGAGTGATATTAAACGGTAGGAGCAACTTATTTATGTACACATGGTAACAAAAGACTTTCGTGCACGAGACTGCACTTCTTCAGGTTACAAAAATATGAACATGGTACAGGAACATACATACCGTTGACGAAGGAGTTTTCGTATGAGAGGGTAACAGGGTGATGGAAAGGATGTAAATACAGGTAAAAATTAAAAGAACATAAATACGAACGAAGGGGTATTAGAACCGCCGTACTTTTTCAAGAACCGCTAAAACTATCATTTATGTTACTAAACAATGCGTACAGCAGTTTACTACAATAAGCATTGCCACTTCGCGTGCAACAAGCGGTGGTAAACGCTAGGCCGACGCTTCACCATGACAACCTCAACGTGGACATTCTGCTCCATGCGGTTGCATAGCTTCTATACCGTTCCGTTCACGCTGAGTTGGCGCTCCGTTGGCCCGATTCAGTTGGCAAAAGTTGCTCCATGCGGTTGCCGCCATAAAACAAAAAGGGGGGGGGGGGGGGGGGGGGTTATGGCAACGGAATGAGGACATTGATGCGGAGTACGAAGGTGATCAGTGGACCGTGACAACGTGAAGACAGAGGTGGGGGGTCTCAAGAGAGAGTCAAACGAAGAGAAATATATGGAAAGAAAAATGTTGAGTTGTTTTACAGCTAGCGTGTTTGTCATTATTTTATTTTATTCTATGCGAGAAATAATATTTACGGGTTAAATAATTGTAGTGGGCCTGCGTGAATGTTCAAATCGTGCGGCTTCAGAGACTGGAATTTTGCGATTTAAAAAGGATTCGCGATTTTTGCGCTTCATGTCACTGTTATAACCCGATTCAAGGATAAACCATTTTGAGGTCTGTATCCAAAGCGTGTCCAAGGAGGTTAAAATGTGTGGAAACGGGTATGTTATGGTTATTAACAATATCAGACTTATGGCCGTAAAACCTCTCCCTCATTGTGTTCTAGGTTTCTCCGATATACTGAATACAGCATTTAGTGCACATAATAAGGTACATATGTTAAAAGAGTTGCAGTGCAACCCCTGTTGGATTTCGAAAGTAAAAGCATTTGACGTGCTCGAGATAAATGTACATGAACTAATGAAATGACATGTTTGGCAGCATTGTTACCACAAGGGGAACAACTAGGACTTGGTCGGGATGGGAATTGGAGAAAATGTTCCCGGAAGAAATCTCCCTTGGAAAAAATGTCCCCCGGAAAAAATGTCCCCTCGAGAAATACCCACTTTTGGGTGCGCGTGAATTTTTGCGAAATCCCCGGTTGCGATATTGCAGATCTTGAAATCCTCGGGCTCAAAATAAATACTAAAATTCCTAACTACTTACTAAGTGTTTTACTTGGAAAGCTCGACATACTTTCACTTACGATTTCTCGTAGAGAATACGCTGCAATCAATCGTCACGTTCGTTGATACAACGTGCACACTTGGGTGGGATATTCTTATTTTGTTTCTTTCTTTTTATAATAAGAAGTATATCCTGCGTAACGTCGTACTGACTGATGTGCAATAAGAACGCCAGGATTTTGCGACTGTTGATTTTAGGCCTGAGGGAATTAACGTCTCCCTGGTATTTTTCTTCATCAACATCAACATAAGAGCGGGACGTACTTTTTTCTGTACCAGCTCGCGTAGAATAGCGGTCGGATGATTGCCTTACACGTCGGGACTGGAAGGTGACACGGGTTCGAATCCTGTCACCAGGTTTGCTCTTTGAGGTTTTCCGCCGGACTTACCTGACGAATGTCGGCACACTTAGCCCTGAAGTCGGCCCAGGACGCATACTAACCCCCTGTCACTCCTCCCTCCTGCTGTCCTCTGTCCACGCCTGTACACCGCGTACAGCAACAGTTGCTTCGCGGCGCTAACACGGAAAAACATTTTCTCTGCTAGTTAGCACAAATGTGAAGGTTCACAGAAAGTAGTACGCCGTCCAGTTTCAACAAATCAGGAGGGAAGATATCTTTCGAATGGCCAGCAGCATGTCTTTTTTCGAAGTGTGCAGATGACGTGCAGGGATGATGTGTAAAAAGGAAAATAAATGTGTGTGTGGGGGGGGGGGGGTACAAGCAACAAAATTGACAGGAAAAATGTATTTCAATATGTCTAGCCATGTCACATCTCGGGAGGCCCGATGACTGTACAGTCCGTTTTGTAGCAAGACACATCGAAGTAAATTCTCCGAAACTGACCCACAGCGACAACCCTAGGCAAAGTAAGGCTATGTTGTGAGTAGTCCATTTTAAAGTGGAATTTAATACGAATAAATTAAGCGACTCGTTGAATAAACCGTAATTGGATACATATACAACATATATTGGAATACAATCATGTACGGTATATGTATGCGTAAGTATAGCGCTTACTCTTTTTTGCCCTCCATGTGCCGGCGTTACATGTGCAGCTTCGAGACTATTCAAATATATTCGGTTTAGTAGAAGCATAAATTCGATTTGGAATTCGAACATTGAATTCCATATTTGATTCGGAAATGGAATAGGATATACGGTTACTCACTTCGGTGCTCAAAAATCCAACCAATCTCACCGTCCTAGTAAAAAAGTCAACCAGTCCGAAGTCAACCAGTCCACGCGTACCAAAAGTGAATTTTTCCCAGGGGACATTTTTTCTGGGGACATTTCTTCTGGGGACATTTCTTCCAGGGAACATGTTTTCCCAGAACAATTTTTCCGGGGGCATTTCTTCCGGGGATATTTCTTCCTGGACCCGGGTCGTGATAGACGGGAGAAACTAGTAAATTACGGATGTTACGTGATCGGCGGAATGTGATATTAGGGGGGGGGGTGGCAGGAAATGTTATTTTAAGTCTTTCGTCGATGTGAAGTATCCTGTGATGGCGGGGTGAAGATGGATCCTCCGCCACTGAGTGCTTTGTATAGGCGGGGGTAAACGAAGGATAAGGGATTTTGTTGCTGCCGCCGGTTCACGTGGAAAGTCCATTTATCTCGTTCTAGAGATTTCCACTTCGAGAGAGCATTGTTTAAAAGGTTGGGAGGGCAATTTCGTTTTCTAAAATCGTTCGACATTTCTTCAGCGCACGCCTCAAAATCTTCTAGGTTAGAGCATATCAGTTTTAGACGTGTGAATTGACCAAATGGGATGTTCCTTTTCTGAGTATTAGGATGGTAGATGTCAAAATGAAGGCACTGGCGTTTGTCAGTGGGTTTCTTGTATAGGCTCGTGATCAGCTTACCACGCTGTATAGAGACAGTCACGTCTAGAAAATTCACTGATGATTGAGAAAAGTTACACGTGAACTTGATGGCCTGATGTGCGGAGTTAAAATGCTCGAAAAACGCAATTAAGGATGGTTCATCACCCGACCATACGATGAAAATGTCGTAAATGTACATTAAAAAGACTAAAGGTTTGATCGGGAAGGATGCTAATGTTTTTTCTTCAAATTGCCCCATGAAAAGATTCGCATAGTTGGGAGACACGCGTGATCCCATTGCTGCACCTTGAATTTGGACAAAATGTTTCTCGTTAAATATAAAGTTGTTATACATGAGCACAAGCTCAAGAAGCGAGAGGACAGCTGATGTCTGGAGAACTTCAGTCGGGAAAGATTCAAGAAAAACTTTCACCGCGTCGAGACCATCATCGTGTGGTATGTTTGTATAAAGGGATGTCACATCCATAGTAGCGAAGATGACATTGCTCAAATCGCTGTTCTGCTTACTAGTCGAATTGACCTTAAGGAGAAAGTCATTGGTGTCTTTTACGTAAGAGGGGAGAAGCAGAGGAACGTGTTTAATACAATGATCTAAAAGGAGAGAAATTTTTTTCGGTGGGTGTGTTTATTCCCGATATTATAGGCATGCCGGGGTTATTTTTCTTGTGTACCTTAACCAATAGGTAAAGTGAACCTGGAGTAGCATTTTTGGGTCTAATGAACTCCGCAATGTTACGTGGAATTGAATCGTTAGAGTTTAGTGCACTGATCTTCTGGTTAATTGTGCGACAAAATAGTGGAGTGCGGTGAAGTCAAGAGGCTTGTAAAACCAAGTATTACTGAGGTGCTCATTTGCTTTGCTGATGTAGTCTGAAGTATTCATCAAGACAATTCCTCCGCCTTTATCAGCGGGCCTGATTGTGATGTCATCACGAGATTTCAGATTCCGTAATGCTATCCGTTCTTCCTTGGATAAATGGAAAGATCCCCGGCTATCAAAATGTTGAGAAGGCTTTTAATGTCATTGGATACTGCTTTGATATAATTGTCGACCAGAGGGCTAGTTTTTGATGGGTCAGAGGTCCAGACGGAAGGTTTCTTAAATGGCGTTACTTCAGTGTGTGCTCTGCCGTGAAAAAATGTTTGCAAATGCATTCGTCAACCTAAATTTTGGAGATCGTTTAGAACTTCAAATTCATCAGTACCATGAGGAGTGGGGAGAAAACTCAGTCCTTTGGATAAAACGCTATTTTCGGCTTTGCTTAAAGTAACGTCTGATAGGTTAAAAACAACATTTAGCGGTGGGCCTACAGAGGTCTGTGGTTGGTCTGATAAAGCAGTACATAGATTAAGGTTGGGAATGCGGTAAGGTAGATATTATCACGACAAGCTTTCTTACACTTCGTACGTTGTACTTGGGCGAGCTTATCCGAAGAAAAACGATTGAGTGTGAGGAACTCTTCTGGCGTCAGAGCATGAGCTAGTTGACGGAGCTGGTTGTCTATGTCTTTGATTACGAAAGAACTTTCTGTTCGCAAAATTCTGATCAGTTCTATAGAAGCATGCGTTAATATGTTACGCCATCTCTTGGAACTTCGCGGGGAGTGGAAATGAAGTGTTGGGTGGACGTCAACCACTAAACCTTTGGGTACAACATTCTGTGCTATACAATCAGAGTAGAAATGGAAGTGAGAAACAAATCTAGCTCTTCTATCAACTTACGTGCCCTAAGGAACGTTGGAGAGTTTATATTGTCCGCACATAGTCAATGAGAGCTCCTTGAGTTGTACGTCCGTGTCACATGTCGTTGCTTCTTGGGCAGGCGTGTCCGGACCGGACCGGACATCTCCACACATTCCACAAATACTGTAATTTTACACGTAACATTGAATAGACCATAATTTTATTGAATACACAGAGATCGTAAAACCACCTGACTCCCCCCCACCCAATAATCCCTCGCAACAGGTAAACAAGTACACTGCGAGATGGACAGAATACTGGTGCAGTTGAGGTGTTCTGTGGTAAGTCTTACGTGCAGAATGAGTCCATTCCCCACAAACCAGTGAATGTGGTTGCAACACCATCATCCGACATGAATATAAAAGTTTATTTGTACCAATGTGTGTTTTACAAACCAAGGTGGGAATAGTGTGCAGAAAATGGGCACGTTGAATAGCAAAACTCAAGCAGTTGTGATGTCACAGACCTTAGGACTATCAATGGAATTGGCTGTATCTCTGAGGTCTTTGACATCCGCGCTTTAGTCGGGTATCTGTTCGACAGCTTTATAAGTTCGACACATAAAAAAAGATTGATCAGATATTATGGAGCGCAATGCATGATGCACGCATGATGTAACAAACCACATCTATGAAAGCGTCCCAACACCTTTAATTTTTCCCTCACACTTCATGTAGTAAAAATGGCTAAGGAACCTGGAGTACCATCTACTGTGTGCACAGAAATCTTGTGTTTGTTTCCCCATCCCCTACGCTTTTACAGAAGCCACCGATTAATGGTGAATGAAATGCCAAAAACTAAAAATCCTGGGTATGAGACTGCTTGTACACATTCACTGAAGCCCTTCTGTTGTCCACTTGCATTTAATACCTCGCAGAGTTGTCAGCGTTGTAGTGACTCCTTCACTGTAACTCTTCTGGTGAGCCTTGTGTAGTCTCTTCCTTCTGTTCGGGAGCTCATGAACAGACACCATCAAAAGAGATCGAGCAGAGCTAAATGATAAATGATAAATGCTAAATGATACTGGAGACAGGAGGACAACCTTCATGTTGCGTGATACTCAAGAAGTGATTTTATTCTAGCAGAGATCACGCCGGCGCCGGCTCGGCACGAGAGGACAGCGATGGCGCTGCATGGCGATAGCGCTGGAATCGTTACAGCCGCCCCCTCCTAGTGAATGGGCGAAGTCCATGAATGGTACGTGCATAGTACCGGCGCCCAGGACACCTGGCGGCGTGGTGGGAGCTGGCGGGTGGACTCGGTAGGGCAGGGATTGGCATGCACTTTGGCTCAGAAATGGTGAAAACGATGATAAAAAACCAGAGACACGGAACAGAAAAAGACAACACGGCACGTTCTGCAGCCTGGCTGCAGGGAGGCTTCCGTGGAACCCGGCTTGAGCCGCTCAATAGAAACTCGGTCGTCCTTCCCGTTGATCCGCAGCGTGAAGTACTTCGGTGTACGGCTGATGACGGGGTAGGGTCTATTGTAGGGCGGCTGAAGGGGCTTGCGTACAGCGTCGATACGCACAAAAACGTGCGTGCACGTCAACAGGTCCCGATGAACGTAGACGCGGGGGCGTCGGGCGCAGGTCGACGAAGACGGCTTGCAGCCGAGAAACGTAGTATGTGGGGTCAGGGACGGCGTTGGTGGTAGCAGGCGCGAAGAACTCGTCAGGAAGGCGAAGGGTCGTGCCGTACACCAGCTGCGCGGTAGTGCATCCCAAACCGACCGCAGGCCGAGAAGGATGACTGGTAAGGCTTAAGCCAGGCTGAGGGGTTGGAGTGGGCTCGCAAGGCGGCTTTAAGGTGACAATGAAAGCGCTCCACCAGGCCATTAGATGTGTGGTGGTAGGCGAGTGGTGCGAGTGCGGTGGGTGCCAAAGAGCGCAGTGAGGCGGCGAAGATGGACGATTCAAATTGCCTTCCCCGGTCGGTCGCTACACTGGAGGGGTCCCCGCAACGGCACACCCACGTCGATACGAAGGCAGCGGCGACAGTGCGGGCGGTGATGCCAGGAATTGGAGTGGCCTCGGGCCATCTCGTGAACCTGTCAATGACAGCAATCAGGTAGCGGTGCCCTCGTGAATGCGGTAAAGGGCCCACGATGTCGAAGTGCACCTTGTCAAAACATTGATCGGCGGAAGGAAACTTGCGACAGGTGCAGAAGTGTGTCGGTGTATTTTGGCTCATTGCAGTGCAAGCAGGAACGTGTCCAATGCTTGATCTGGGCGTGCATGCGAGGCCAGACGTAGCGCGAGGCGGTCAACTTTTGCGTTGCCCGTATTCCAGGAGAAGACAACATGGAGGGTGTTGAAAACTTGCCAGCGGAGAGTGACCGGCACGAAAGGCCGAGGGTTGCCAAGAGAGGTGTCACAAACGACAGTCGATGTGGCTCCCGCAGCCGGTCCTCAAAACGGAGTGCCCAATTGGCATCCGCGCGGAGCATGGCCAACTCTTCGTCTGAAGCTTGGAGAGTGGCCAATACTTCTAGGGAGAAACGGGTGTCGGGGGCAAGACGCAGCTCTCGTGACAAGGCGTTGATACGGCTTCGTGCCGCTGATGTCTCTGATATCAGTTGAGAACCCAGAAACGAATGATAGATGGCGGATTTCCCGAGGAGTGTGTTGTAGGCGAGTGTAGTTGTAGACACGAAGGCATAGGTTAGCGGCTTGTGATCTGTGTAAATGGTGAAGGGCCGACCCTCGTGGAAATGGCGAAAGTGGTTCACGGCTAGGAAGACAGCAAGGAGTTCAAGGGAAAACTTGCTATAGCGCATCTCCCTGTCCTTGAGCTTGCGCGAAAAGAAAGATAGGGACTGCCATTGGTTGGAAATTGCTGCTGCAGGACAGCGCCGACGGCCGAGGCTGACGCATCTACCATGAGGACAGTGGGCGCGTCGAGTACCGGATGCGCCAGAAGAGTGGCGTTCGCCAAGGTGAGCTTGATCTTGGCAAATGCGTCGATGGCGGACTGCGGCCAGTCGAGGGTGGCAGAGCAAATCTTGGCTAAGGCGAGTAATGCTTCTAAAGGCTGAAGAGTTGGTGCGCAGCCGGGTATGATAAAAGTTGACAAGGCCGAGAAATTCCCAGAGCTTGCGTGCTGAAGGCGGCTGGGGAAACTCCCGGATGGCTTGAACCTTGACTGATAGGGGTGATACCGGTGCTCGTGATAAGGTGGCCAAGGAATTTGAGCCGCTCTACGCCGAATTCCGACTTAGCGGTATTGATTACAATGCCAAAGTCGCTGAGCCGGGTGAAAAGTGCATGGAGATGTTCGACATGCTCCTGCGGCGTAGAACTTGCGATGAGTAGATCATCGATGTATGCAAACACAAACGGGAGGCCTCTGATGGCTGAGTCTATGAACCGCTGGAAGGTTTGCGCCGCGTTTCGCATGCCAAAAGGCATCCGCAGAAACTCAAACAATACGAACAGCGTGGTGATTGCAGTTTTGCCGACATCTTAGGGCGCAATCGGTATCTGATGGTACACGTACCAGGTCGACCTTCAAGAAGGTTCTGGCGCCGTTAAGGTGAGCGGCGAAATCTTGACACATGAGGAATGGGGTACCGATCTGGCACCGTGACACGGTTCAGGATTCTGTAATCTCTACATAGCCGCCAATCCCCGGTCTTTTAGGGGCCATGTGGAGAGCTGAAGACCAGTTATCGAGGACGGTTGGACGATGCTGAGGTCGAACATGTGCTCGAACTCGGCTCCGCCCAATTTCAGCTGCTCCGGAGCCAAGCGGCGAGGGCGAACATGCACGGGCGGCCCGGTGGTCACGACGTGATGCACGATGTCGTGCTGGACCGGTAACTTCCAGTTAGGGGGATGAGTAAGCGCTGGAAAGTCTTAAAG
The DNA here is from genome assembly GCF_037126465.1 of Ornithodoros turicata. Lineage (NCBI taxonomy): Eukaryota > Metazoa > Arthropoda > Arachnida > Ixodida > Argasidae > Ornithodoros > Ornithodoros turicata. Next base: position 9,717,759 of record NC_088208.1, read on the forward strand.
AACGGCCTCGTACACGGCTTGAGGTGGTGGCTGCCGGAGGGTTTCCGACGGTATTAGTTGAAATAACAGCCCTAAGCAGACAGGTTAGTAGTAGTGTCTATTAAACGGCGGCGGCTCATGTCAACAAGTAGGCCGAAATGTGCTAAGCTCCCAGGATGGCTTGGGGACCTTGGCGAGGATGAAGACCTAGCGAAAAACATGTCGTAGCCCAAGATTGAGGGTCACGATTTTCTCGCCAACGTGGCGATAGAGGTTGCGTTGACGGTTGCAAAGTGTTATTAGGTGCGCAGCGTCGAATGTCGTCAGTGGATGCTGGAATGACGCCCACCTCGGCGCCAGTGTCCACTAGAAACCGAGTGCCAGAGCATGATCGTGATGAAGAAAAGACTGGACGACTGGTAAATGCGTCAGCGAGACTGGTCCCCGTCAGTTGCTGACGCTCCCGTTTCCCGAGTGTGAACAAGGAGGCTGACAATTGCGGGCTTTGTCGTGATACCAACACTCTGTGGAGTTGGTACACAGAGCGGGCGCAAAGGGCTGCGGCGACGACCGACGCGGCAAGGACTGCGGGGTCTGGGTCTTCGGGGACGATGGCCAAGGCAAGCGAGGTTGAGACCATGGTAGTGAGTCGCGCTACCTCATCACGGAGAGCTTGAAAGTCAGCTAAGGTGGGGGTAACGGGGTGTGGATGAAGATACTACAGAAATGGCTGGTGGAGCAATATCCATGATCTTATCCGACATCTCCGCCAAGGCTTCCAGGGACACAGTGGAGGACGTCGTGAGGATCATGCGCACGGTGTCCGGGAGTCGCTGTAAGAACAGCTCGCGCAAAATCGATTCGTCCACAGCTGAAGCGCGATCACCCAAGTGTTGCTGCATGAGACGGAGGAGTTGGGAGGGTCTCCTGTCGCCGAGGACTTTAGCAATGAGCAGCTGGCGGAGGCGCTCTTGTTCAGAAGCTGCGGCACGACGGGTCAGGGCAGTTTGGAGGGCGCCGTATGGGCGCTCCGTGGGGGGAACGGTGATAATGTCCCATACCTCAGCAGCCTCGTTTGGGCCGAGCGCACCAACGACGTGATAGAATTTCGTCAACTGGGCAGTAATACCGCGGAGTGCAAACTGCGCCTCAATGTTGGCGAACCAGAGGACTGGGTCAGCCGGCAAAACGGGGGAATCTTGACGGTAGTGCGTGCAGTGCAAGCTGATGAGCACCATCACCGTGTGAAGGAACGTCCTGCCCGGAGGGATGGCCGGAGGTGTTGATTGAGATTGCATCGAGCTCACGTCCGGGTCACCAAATGAAACAGACAGGCAGGACAACCTTCATGTTGCGTGATACTCAAGAAGTGATTTTATTCCAGCAGAGATCGCGCCGGCAACGGCTCGGCATGAGAGGATAGCGATGGCGCTGCATAGCGACGGCGCTGGAACCGCTACAATACAAAGGTCCTGTTCGTCACCCCTCAGTTCTTTTCTAAAATATACTATAGATATTCCATCCTACCAATTTGCCGAAGATTTCCTGAAAAATATTTAAACGCATTCAGTTTCGAGCAGTCAAAATTTACAAAAGACGAAAACCATATTACGATAAAAGACGGCGTGAGGGCGGACTTCTCCACATGGACAGGGTTTCGTGACATACAATGACAGAACGTGGCCCCAACAAAGTGCCAGAGGCGATTTCTTTACCCCAATGCATGCATTTTCAGACGTCGTAACTGATGAGCGATTCAATATCGTTGGCAAATGCCTGTTGGTAGCATTGCAGCCTGAGGCAAACGGCTACAATACATCCGCTGAGGCAAACCATCCTCAAATTACAGCTGTTACTTATATGGCTTGCAGAAGCGTAAGCATTCATCATCGAGATGGAGATCGCTTACAAGAAACCGCATGAAACAGTAAATAGCATCAACAAACACTTGATTCAGCCTTACATGTCTTTGTTATATGTCACATGTGATTGACAGCTATTAAGATGTTATGTAATAACTCCCCGTAATTGGTGCGAGGCAACTGTAATGAGCAGATACACTCCCAACAAGTGTATAAAATAAAGTAAATTCAGGAATTTTTCAGTGGAGCTTTCTACTGTTGGGAATGGGTGAGCTGCCATGGTGGGCAGTTACCGGCATTGTCTTTGAGGGTGATGTGCATCCTCGACTCTGAGGGAAATTCTGGTAATTGCCTGATGCTTGGACATCACCTATGAGCTTGCGATCCACCCGCTGATATTACAGCGGTGTACTCCCATAATGTTCGATCAGTTATCATGTTTAATCCAATGATATTTTTTTTTGCTTCCCTTTTGTTACTGAATGTTCACCAAAATAAACTTCCTGCTCTTCTTTATGTCTTAACTGTCTCGTCACATTTTGCTTTCGATTGCTGTTGTCTTGAATTTTGTCATCAGAACATGCCACACTTGGTCAAGCACAAAATCGCTATGTTTGATACATACTGCACTCTCCCTGCCTAGCTGCTGTGGCTAAAACAAAGAAGTAGTGCAGCACTTCCACAAGCTACTACGCAAAACTGTTGATGTGAAGCGGTTTGAGTATAGACAGGCAAAGTTTTTCGCAAAAAAAAAATTTAGAAACTATACGCTATACAAATTTAAGGCTATGACTTGTACATCACATATGTACTAGTTCATCACTAGTATTTATTGCCTGCTACTTCACGCAGCCAACACGCCGTTTTATATGACGTCGCCATCTACGTTTAGACGGAGGGCCGGCATTGCAAGTTTATGCATGGGCTGCTTCACGACGATTTCTAGAAACGGTCAACGGCACAGACAATTGAAATCTGTTTCTATTCCTTTTTAGTGACCGCAGCCTCCTGGGTAATCTGCAGTTGTAGAAAGGATCTGTTTCTAAAAAAAGAAACTCCGTCAGAGTACATTCACTCCCCTCCGCGTAGTCCGTAACAACGAGTCATCGATGCAGAGTCTTCCGATTGGCGAGAAATCGCACATTGATTGGCATGCCGGAAAGCAATGGTTCTGAGGATGAAACGCACAGTGGACAGGCAAACCCCGACGCCGTCTGGCTGCCAACGTTTCAGTATTTATTCAGTTCGTTTATCCGCAGACGTGGCTCGTTGTGTGGACTGCAGGGACGGATTCTATGGTGGATTGTTATGTTGGGCAGAGCGTTATACGCACGCAACGTGTTGCCGCCGTACGCGCATAGCTGCCACTGCGCGTCGCCTCAGTCAGTTTTTCTCTGGCTGTCGTACAGAGCAGACGTGTGTTCCCCGCGCTCGCTCAGTTTATGCCTGGAAGTGTCCGCGGGGAAAAGGTGAGTGATTTGACACGCTCCTTTTCTCGTATGTTTGCCGTGTGTAGCGGTGACCAACGAGTGATTTGACCGCGCTCGTGTTAAGCCTTTTCTCGCATGTTTAGACTTGTTTTGCGGTGAGCAAGCCTTTTGTTCGTGTTGACGCATGTTTAGCGATGTGTGCCCAGTGGTTCCCACCTTGTGTTAGCTGCGTAGTGTTGTGACGTTGAGGTTAGGCCTAAGCGATCGCCCCCGTAAGCCTTTTTCCTCGTATGTTTGCCGTGTGTAGCGTGACCAACGAGTGATTTGACCGCGCACGTGTTAAGCCTTTTCTCGCATGTTTAGACTTGTTTTGCGGTGAGCAAGCCTTTTGTTCGTGTTGACGCATGTTTAACGATGTGTGCCCAGTGGTTCCCGCCTTGTGTTAGCTGTATAGTGTTGTGACGTTGTGGTTAGGCTAAGCGATCGCCCCGTGAGCCTTTTCCCCCGGTGTGTACCATTTTCTCCGTGCTGTTTTAGCAGTAGCGGTTAGACCTTTTCTCTCGCATGCCTAGACTTGTTTAGCAGTGCTGTCATTTTTACCTGCCGCTAGTATCTTGTTCTCTGTCTTTCTCGTCTAGAGCTATGATGGTGGCGCCATCTGGTGTGATGCCTTGCAACTAAGTGGCCACCTGTCGTCGATCTCTGCAACTGCTGGGTGCCAACTACCAACATGGCGGGCACTGGTTACTCGGGTGTTGTGGAGCGGCTTCTTCGCCGCGCCATCGTTGATTTTCGAATAAATTGTTTCTCTCCACTCTATTTCTATCTTTTTATTTTATTTTCTGCCTATTTTTTTATTTTTTATGACCACGATTATCCGGAAACGCACAACTGGTCTGGACGCGAGATAGACGTTCCCCAATTAGTGTGATGGCTCCCTGGAGGGTGCTGATTAATGTGGGGGGTCCCAATTAGCTGTAATTGCTAATTAATGGCGTCCAGACGAAGATGTGCGTTTCCGATAATCGTGGTCAGTACTTACTACTGACGTCATTGCCTACACCACTAATCGGAGCACGATAATGGGAAAATGCATGCCGCTGCAATGCGGGCGTCTGGACGGCGCCTTTCTCCTCTGAGCGAGGCCCTCTTAATCCTCCTGTTAGGGAGTGAGGTCACGCTAATCTCGTTTTCGTTGGGTCCCCCGCAGCCACACAAGCAGCACTGATCTCTGAAATTCGTTTATTTAACGTGTGAGCACTTTTCGGACGAAAAAATTGCCATGTAATTCTCGGCCAAATGGGAACATAGTGGTCTGAACTACATAGATGGGTTCCTGCATGCGACCGGCCCTTTTAGACTCTTGTCGTGTTATTATTTATTCCTTACTTACTGTATATTTTTTATTAGTTGTGTTTCGTTTTTGACATGTGTGAGTTTCTAGCGCTGAGCGGCTTAAAGGGCGTAGCCGGCTCACGCAAGCTGAGACGCCGGTAGAGCCAGGATGATTTCATCTTGGTTTTTAACGTAGTAACCCCTAGGGGGTATTTTGGGAAAGGTGCCCTGGGCCCCGATGTTTAACTTGTCGGTATCCCATAACGCGTTAAATGCATCACTTCGGTCTGTGATTCGCCACGAGCTCTTGCGTGAGCCTATCAAAGTTGCGTTAGAGCCCGCGAACTTTAAATACAACGATAACGATCGCTAAGTGGAAGTTGAAGATCGGGGACTTGGATGCGTGTAAGAAGGTGGCCCCGGTCACACCTTCGTTCGTGATGCACAGAATGGGTGTATGCTTCTATGAAGTAGCAATGAATGATATGAAAGGTGCGCATTATTGAAGAAAGAGGAGGCGTAGTGATCGGTGAGAAAATAGTGGAGGCATAGTATTTGGGGCTGTGGTTTAGTGACAAACCCGCGGCAACCGGCATTTCGGAGGATCGTTGTATTTGTAGTGTCTGTGGCAGTACCATCGTCAACGTGATTAGCGCACATAGCGCGCGAGCTCATTTCATATCGCGCCTTCCTTCTGAACGGTTGCCTTGTTGTATTTACTACAGCTCCCGTGGCGCAGTGCTTAGCGTGCCGGCCATATGCCACGACACCCGCCAGTAGCTGACATATTGGAAAGTGGAATATCAGACTGAATGGAATAAAGGCACGAGACCACATGTCACGAGATCTTTCTTCTTTATTGATGTTGATGCGACCTCTGCGCTTTCAATGTTTTCAAGGTACAAATATGTTTGGCAAAGTGAAAAAATTACCACTTGACATGTAAAACGTTGAGTTTGAGAAGTTTCCTCGAGTGCTTCAATTTTTTCGGAAATGAAGACCTCGTCAGCAGCATCCCTTACGGAATATGTTACATAATACCCTTGAACTTTACCTGACTACCTGTCACTCAGGCTGGAATACCCACACAAGAAGTAATCACTAAAGCCAGTAGATGTTGTGCTATTTGAAACGTAATCTGATGTCTGCTTTTTCTGAAGTGAAACATGAAGCTTTTTGTGGACCAAACTAAAATACGCTGCGGTTATGTATTATGCGGTTATGTACAAACCGTTCAAAACAGAGCCATATATGGCATTAACATGCAATTATTCCAGGACTCGGCATTTCATCAATTCAAACGCGTAGAAAGATATTTCGAATATGCGTGTTTCACAAATTGTGCTTCGCGGGTTCTTTTTGTTAACATTAAGCAAAATAATAGCATTGAGGAAATTGTGGGAACTGTGCCGATAGTCGTCTGGAAAGTCTGCCGTAAAACCCAGGGAAAGTCTTAGACAGCACAGCGGGTGGTAGTAGTCGAACCGACCACCTCCCAGTCTTCAGCATGACCTTGAGTGCCACCAGAGTGGATGCTTTAACCGCTCGGCCATGTCGCTGCTCAAGGCCGACTCTAGGCATGTGCGACTGGTACGGCCGCACCAAGCCCCGCACCTCGGACAATTTTAATCCTGTTGGAATAAGTTAGTAAGTTAGAGAGCATTTTCTTGGAGTTGTCGCCGTAGGGATAGCACCGGGGAGACATAATAGAGAAACTCAAAACCAACAAGCACGGAGCTTGGCCTAGACAGAATAACTGCCAAGGGCATTGTTTTGATAACGAATCAAACATGCAAGGCCCGATGCAAGGGGTGCAAGCCAGCATTTTAAACCACTGCCCTCGTGCGTTCTTCATGTCTTGCAGTAGCAATCACGCATTAAACCTCGTTAAGCAACGTGGCATCAACTTCCCCAGAACTATATCATTCTTCGGTATGGTTCAGAGTATGTACACATTGTTCGCATATCAATAAAAGGTGGGCTGTATTACCAAAAGAACGTTTCTTCCCTAAATGCGAAACCGTGTCTGACACGCGCTGGAAAGCGCGATCGAGTGCGTCAAGGCTATCCGATTCCAAGGAACAGCATAGAAAGTGCACTAATGAACTGGCGCAAACGACGGGAGATCTAGATGCGAAGCGGGGATTCCTCAATCTCCTGTTTTATGTTTTTATCCTAGAGAATTTGAGTTCCTGCTGAGTTTGGTGCGTGGCCACGAGCTGCTTGTATACGTGTGAAAAGTATGATGAGCTAAGGCCTTTACAACGGTATGAACGGGTCAGACCATGTCCGCTCCTCGTGCAGGTCGAAGCACTCGTTAATTTCGTCAAGAAACTATCGGGAAACCGGTTCACTTCTGCCGTTCCTGTAGCAAACGAACTTGCTCAGGAGCCAGACGTCACCGCACAATTCGAGTCCAGGAGAACGAAAAAAAAAAAAAAAAAAAGACGACATTTCTTTTACCATCACACGGAAGTGGTAGACCACGTTGAAGAATGAACTATTTTTTGCGTGTTGTCGACCAGTGTTTTGTGTCCCTAAAGCGTCGCTTTACACAGTATGATGCTTATATGGCAACCTTCGGGGTTTTGTTAAATACTAGGGCTTTTTGGCCGTAATAAACCACGAAAAAATGTGGAAGAAAATGCGGGTATGAAAGCCGATACGCTCTGACTCATGATGAATCCAGAGACATTGGCGGGGAGGGCTCAGGTGCGGATTTGAAGGTTTTCTCAAATTTGCCAATGGCGAGGCTATGTGCGCTGGACTACTTGTGCAAGGTTCGAACGAGCACGGTGTCCTTTCCAAACATCACAGAGGCTCTCAGAATCTTGCTGACTACTCCAGTGACAGTCGCCAGTGGCGTGATGAGTTTGTCCAAGTTCAAATTTAACTACTTGCGCACAACGATAGCAGATAGATGTTTATTATTATATACGTTATATATGTTTATAAAGAAAAAACAAAGGAAAGGTTAGCCAGGCAAAGAGCCGGCTTGCTATTCCGAAAAAAAAGGAAAAAGAGGAAGGGGGAAAACGAAAAAACAAAAACAAAAAGGGGAATCAAAACAAAAAAAAGGAAGGAAAAAGAAACACGGGGGAATCAAAAAAAAAAAAGAAGGAAAGAAAAGAAAAACAAAAAGGCAACGAAAGGAAAGAACGGAGGGTGTTCTATGTTGAAGGTGCTGCTGGCAATACAGGAGTTGGTGTGGGATGTCAGCTTCCACTCCACAGACATTACAGTGTGGTGAATTTAGCCGACCCATCTTGAAGAGAAGTGAGGGTGTACGGCAACATTCAGTCGTAGACGGTGGAGAAGGGATTCTTCTTTACGGCTGCGGTGGCAAGTGATGACGAACTCCATCAATGGGTCGATAGACCGTAGGAATGAGTTGTAAGTCGTAGTTTCGGCACGGAACTGCTGAGCACATGTGGCACACCGACGGGGTACGTATAGACGGCATGTGGAGGCTGTAAGCGGCAGAGGTGCCAGGGCCGAAGTGTCGTCAGACCCAGCGCGTCTCGTTACTGCGTCTGCTCGGGTATTTCCATGCACGCCTACGTGGCCAAGGACCCATTGAAACGTGATGATTGACTGGCCTTTCAATGCTCTCAATCGAGAACGAAATAGCAGAATCTGTCGACTTACCAGATACTATTCACGTGTTTACCAGCAAGAAGGAAGGAGGAATCGTTTTTATGTTTGTAAGTATGTACCTAACGATCTATTTATATCTTTATAGAATATTCTAACCATCAGTTTACACACGGATACGTATAACATAGGTGATAATAATAATAATAGTTCGGGGTTTTACGTCGCGAGACATCTGTGTAGGCCATCACGTAAAGCGCACAAAAGTGTAGTGAAACAACGTAGTAAAGACAACAACAACTTTATTTTGTATACGTAGTAAAAATTTTGCAGGTGCTGCTTAGCATTTTTGTTGTTTTGTCGCAGATTATTTGGTGTCTTATGGCGCAAACGTACAGCTGGCCATGATGCTGTTTTTTGTTGTTATTGTCTTTTTGTGCTTCCATGATTTGTATATCAACTCCCGCATCGGTTCACAGTACCGGGCACGGCAGCTTGCCTTGAGACGGCACTGCCGCTGCTCAATCCAGTTTCGCCGTTTCACTGTCGCACTATGCTGTCTATATGTTTGTGATTTTACAGCTGGTGCTTATGTGTATGTTGTCGTAATGATTTTATTACGTGAAAATAGGTAAGTGCTGCAGTGGCCATGTGAAAGACTGTGATTGAATGTTGCACGTTTGTGCCAATGCCAACGCACGTGATATTTAGGAACCCAAATTAACCTGGTATGATAGCCTGGTGCCATTTGCCGCCGCTGTACCAAGTGATGACACGGCTTCGTGAAGTTGGACGTGTCACCCTATAGTTGTAGCTCTTGCTGTTTTAGATGTTTTTGGTTTCTTCGGTTTCTTCCTGGCGCTTGTGGTTTCCTTCTTCGCCTTTTTCTTCTTTTTATCGTTCTTCTCCTTCTTCGTCTTCTTTTTGGGTACGGGAGCGGGTACACATTCACCACGTATACATATCTGAAGCGACAGAGAAGAAAGTTACTTGCCCGTGTTGTAACCATGTTACCAACGTTACGAAGTAAATCGACCTGAAAGATATTTCACGTGCACATCACCATTGATTAAAACCCTTCCGCGAACGTGAGGAACGATCGATCAACCTTGAAACCATTGAAGGATCCATATACTGACACTCGTCATGTGAATGATCGTGTTTTTTCCACCCCTTAACTTACTAACCAGTGCGGCAACCGCAACAGTGCAGCATTACACACGACATACGACACACTTTATTCACAAAGATGGAGCAATACATGTTTGATTGGGGCCACGTGGTCGTGCCTGTCAATATGTCCCCGTAAGCTACACAACCTGATACTATAGTGTCTTGGGAACATGCTGGCAACTGTTTAGGCAGAGACTAGTGGGACAATTCATTTAAAGCAATGTGCCATTTATCTCATCATAGACAATAACAAGAAAGTTTCAGTAAAGGAAGAAGTTGTGACATACGAGCAAATATTAGCATTTGCGCCGCTCATCACCCATGTGCAGAAACGAACTTCACGTGCCGCAACCAACCTATTGCGCTAGGATATGTAAATGGGTATACTCCAAAGAAATCATACAGGGAAAAAAGCTGGGGAGAGAGAGGAACAGAGTAATGGGCAAAGCAATGGACTTGAAAGGATTCGCTGCCCTCTCTGAACTGATTTAAACAATCGCAGCTGAAGAAAGGCACCAGCAGTGGGATTCGACTCGCTCCAGTCACTCCCACATCCACAAAGACGAACACACTCCTGGCGGGCGGCATCTTTCTCATTGCCTCATCCACTACTAAATTTACATGAGAGCATAACTCAATATCCGATTTAGTCCAAGTGCCAAAGTGCGGTGCCATCATAACCTCAATGCCCCGTTGTCCAACTTTTGCTTCGGTGTCTCCGATTTGCCGTGGAAGATACGCCTCATGAAAGTAAAGCTATCTTGGACGAATGCAAGAATGCAGCAGAATTCCGTTAGGTGGACCCGTTCGGCAACTTAAAAGTTAATAACCGGAGTCCATAATTTTCGTGGAAGCGAGGGTCAACAAAGCATCAGAGAAAAATGGTAATTTCAGTTCAAGGCATGCCTGGCATGAGCTTGACCTGCTTCCCTCTGGTGAATGGACCTCTACTATCGGTTCACAGTAGAGAAACGTCATCATGACGTTGGCAGACAGAGTGAAACCGAAACAAATCGGAAGGGGAGGGCTGGCTTCCACGAATGCGCACTTATTCGCTGCCTCCTATTGAAAGAAAAGTAGGACTGAAGGTCGCGTCCCTGGCGGGGACCATCGTAATCCCCTCAAGACCGAAGCTTTCTGGCGCGACCTTGTTCGCCTCTAGCTTCGAGCGTAGTTCAACTCTACCAAAGTCGTGGCGCTGTGGAACAATACGCCGTCATTTGTTTACAAACAGGGAGAGGTCTATTCGCCTGGAATGTTACAACGTTGCTCAGTGTTCCGCAGAAATAAGGTTCCAACGCCATGCAAGCTCCGGGGATGGGGTTGGTTGGGATGATATGTAAAAATGGCGATGCAGAGAGGTTGGTCACAAAACGTTAGTTGAAGCTCCGCCTTCAGTCTTCAGAAGGCATGGAATGCTATTAATTCCGATACCTCACCAGCCTTAACCTGAGAAGGGCGCTACAGAAGCTGAGGTAATTTAACACCTGACAACTTGGCAACGCCAACTTTCGTCGTTCGATGACACTGGATGACACAATGGCAATCTATTACAGGGCATCAACAGTGGGATTCGCAGCAGCCTCTCATTTCCGGTCAGATGTGAAGCTACTGTTACATCCATGCTAGGTACCCTCTGACAAAGAATGTGTTGAGGGTAATGCATGTCCCCGTGCTATCTAGCGTGGCTTGTTATGTTGACGACAGGATGTCGGATGTCTAACAAGAAATCGGGCGATTTCCTGGACTGCCGCTCAATAAAAGAATCTGAAGAAGTTGCACAACCAAGGACTGTCGCAGGCCGTTCGGTTGTGTTGCCCCCGACTAATAGCCTGTGCACACATTAATTGTTAACAGCAACTGGTAGAATGGGTAACGTAAGGGGCGTGTAGTGGAAGACGACAGGTGGATACTTGAGAGAGACAGAGGCAGTAGGTCTGCTATATACCGGCCTCGGTGGCTCAGTCGGTAGCGTGTTCGCCTTCTGATCCCGAGATCGCGGGTTCGAACCCGGCCGAGGACGCCAGCAACTTGGTGGCAGGGTACAAGTTGCTTAGACACGCCGTCTTCCGCGAGGGACGTTAAATACGGGGTGCCGTGTGATGAGCTTTCATCGCACGTTAAAGAACCCTCAGGTGGGCAAAAGCAACCACAGACCGACCGCTGTGGCGTCGCTCATGATCTCAGTTGTCTCGCGACGTAAACACCCAATTATAAAAAGGTCTGCTATACTCGAAGGAAAAGTAAAGGAGGCACAGAACGGTCTTGTGTTCCGCATGGTCTCTCATACATCTTACTGTAAGAATGTGTTACATCGATTATTGAGGTGTGCTAGTGCATTATGCATGAGAATTGGACTCTGTAACATTCGAAAGTGACGAGAGCAAACAATTTTACCACCTTACAACTTCTAACATGTTGGATATAGGGCGTAGTTGTTCTGTATCAGTAAGCTAGTCGTATTCGCCCACTTACCATATTTTCACCCTGGCAGGGTGTTCCGTCCAGGCCAGGTGCCGTCCCAACGCGATATTGCCACCCAGTAGCTGTGGGGTAGGGGTTGCTCCGGCATGGTACTTCACACCCAACGAATGGCATATCCTGCGGTAACAAAGTCAATTGTAGTATTTCTAATAAGCAATTGGTACGCGTACCCAAGCAAGAACTACCCGGAAGGAAAAGCACTGCGTCCGTCAACAAAGGGGCGGGGGGGGGGGGGGCGTATCACCGCATTTCTAAAGGTCACGTTTGCCTCAGGAATGGTTAGAACAGTGAAGCACTGTGCTGTTTTTACGCTCAGCAAATGAACCGCTTCGTCACCAGATAATTTAGACTGAGTTCCAGGGCCGTTTAAAGAGAGAGTTTGGCCATTCTCCGAGTTTTTGCCGGCTCATGGGTGGAGCCTGCTTTCACGTTAGAGCCGCCGTTGGGCCGCCCGCAAAGCGTGAATCCAAGCGGTATCCGCTTATCAGCCATCTGATGCGCGCCATTTTGATGCTGTCCGCCAGCTGCTCGAGAGATTTGTGGTCGCGCTGAACGTAATCTACAGGTATCGCCGGATTAAGACCCACATCCGCCTGGGATTAGGGGGCTTTGGTGCTAAACTGAAAGAGTTCAAGGGCGAATGATTTTCCATGGACGAAGTATGCACGTGACGTGTCTTTCCTCCTTCCATCGTAAACAATGCTCCGCATCGAAATAGCGTCGGAGGCCATCTGACGACAGGGCAACAATAGAGCATGGCGACGAAAGTCGTTCAGCAGGGACGTCGCATGACGCACTTCAATTTAGGCTCCCGCCAATGGCCGAACTCTCTCTATAAACGGCTGTGCTGAGTTCCGAAGTTGTGCGAAGCAGATATACGAGATATAGAAATGGCAGATATAGAGATGGGCGTCGTGACACGGCGAGCCGTGGCAGGAGTGTCGTGCGGACAAACTCGACGCTGTCACCGATGTGCCCGATCATGTCACCGACGATGTCACAACGCACTGAATGGTACGCTCATGATTGGCTGACGCTTCTTTGTGCTAGCCAAGCTTAACCGGGAACACGCGTCTGGTTGTCTCGAAACGAGCGTCGTCAGCGCGAGGGGGAGGATTAACGCGGAGGATAGTGCTCTGACAAATCCTAAGGCATGTAGTGTCAGCAGCAGCCGGAAGCTCCCATTGCCGCAATGGTCCAGGGAAAATGGCGGCCTCCGAAACCCCGTGATTTCCAGGAGCCACTCACAGCGCTCCCGATTGAGCAGCGTGGGAAAAGAAAAAGCGTGGGTGAAGCGCGCAAGCACAACCCGACCACCTTTCCTACCCTAACCCCTTCGCTCCTCGGGTTTCTCGTATGCTCCCTCTCTCCGCCAGCTTCGCCTGTTTTCTTTCGGCGATTGCTGAGTAACGTCAGCAACGTGTTGCCCCAGAGCAGAGGAACGAAAAGCGATGACAGTTTGTAGAGCAAATTTATTTGCCTTCATGAATTGTTTCGAAAAAGTCACAGTGTACATGCATACGCACGCCTTGTAACAGGCATCACTTGGGCTTTAGGTGTTTCAACGCTGAAGAGCAGTTCAAACTAACCGCAGTCCGCACATCCACTATGTATACGTGAAGTTTTCGAAAACAGCTGAGCCAGGTGTGTCGTTGTCGCCGATGGCTGCGGCAGCACTAAAAAAATGAAAAGAAAAATACTTTATCATCATGCATAAGTCTGGACGAAATTTACTATGGTACTAATGAATACGGTATCCATGCTGATTTGCTATTTGAACACCAAAGCACACACGTCACAAACGTTCGTAGATCACAGTGAATGAATAGGTAGGACGTGAGGAACAACTAGTATAATCAGCACATATCACTTGATTAGCGGCATATCCGAAATGCACAAGTTACTGCACCGCAACGGACTATGAAACGCCTCTAACGTTACAGAGTGACTTGTAAATGTTGTAATACATTTCACGCAATAAACATGCATTACTTCCTTCAGTAACAAAAAGTAACCAAACTTCTCTTACCGTTCACCGGCGGGACATCGAAAGAAGGAGTGCCGACTTCTTCACGAATGATTTCTACGTCTTTTAAAGGCGCCTTTTGCCCGCCTTTCCAGTGTTGCGACGATCAGCTGGATCAGTCATTCTGTGTTCAAATTAGACGTTTACGAGAGTTCGCCACAATCTAAAGCGAAAGAATTCAAAACCATCGAAACTACGTGCTAGCGGCTGCGAATCTGCGAGCACAAGGGTCGGGGTACGAGAGAGCACACGTGACGTCACACGTGTCCAACCTCCAACGTTTTTTCTCAGTTCGGCGGTTCTGCAGGCAGTTCGGCTCGTCGCTCCTCAATCAGATGACTCTCGCCTAATCAGCGCGAAGTAAGACTGACGCCAGTTCTCGGAGACCAATGAGCATCCACATGAGCATCTGCGCCAGTGGCGACATTCTTTTCGAAGCTGCGCGTTTCGCTGAAGTGCCGACGGCTGGTGTCAGCCGGTGCTTGGATGAAAATGACTGAGAAATACAGGGCGAGCACGCTCAGTGTGTTCTTGTTGGAACTTTATGGGAATAGCTGCTATTACGCAGCAGGCATACAGCTGTGGCGCTCCATCTATGCAAGACTCACAAAACTCAGCGATGTTGGCAACATATCCTTGAGCTTGAGGTGGATACAAGGGGATGAACAAACAAACGTAGTCTTGAATATTGGCCTGTGTTGTACTCAGGGATATGGTTGCCTACTTCAAGTTTACACCTGCTCGGTTGCATAATCATTTTATGTTCAGCGATGTATTGCACTGCAAATTGTTCAGCTGCACAGACAATCCTAATCTATGAAATTCGTTTCTCTAGTGTCTCGTCATCCTGTTAAAAAGGGAACAAAATATTTAGATGTCGAGAAATATGAAGCATTGTGTTGTTTGTCTCATAAACACATTCCTGCAGGCGAGTGTCACTGTAGGTCTTGATTTCCGTTGTTTATGGAGATATGTAGGAATGAATCCTTACCCCGTCGAAAAAGAATGTCTGAGGCATATGGGCAAACGCTGCCCTACACAGCTCATTCAAAGACGTATTCGTGCCAGGCAGGTAGTGTGTTGTTGGTCTTGCTCTCCCTGTATCGTTCGTATGCAGACATGCACGGTCGTATAGACTGTTAACAGAAAAGCATGTCGTTACAGAACAATCTACGTGTAACCCGTTACATAGAACAGACATCCTCAGGCAATTCGAAAGCACGTCTAGGAATGCAACCTCACGCGTAGAAACGGTAACTACCTCAATTGCCTACAGGGTGGACATAGCGGTCATTGCACATTTCGAAAACGTAGCAAAAATGCAAGAGAGGGTCTAACTCACAATAAACTTTGCAAGGCGATTGCCATTTTGTCTGACGTTTCATTACAGTTCTTTGGAGGCGTTATTGTCGCTAGAAACGAAACAAAAACTAGACGACGAACAAAAAGAGACGACATATGTACGACGAATGTGTCCTCGTGTGCGATAGTCAAGTTTGATCTACTAGAAAATGTTCGGCATCAAAATGCGTTTAGCACTGCATGTTACGGTGCTTTTCTTGCTTGATTTCCTGGCGCAGTACAAGCTTGAATAGCGATCACGAAAGCCCGCCTCACGGTGCAACGGAATGATGTCTCACGACAACAATGGTGACAACGTTATCGATTATTTGTTAATACATACTTACTTAGCGACATGCTTAATCTGTCTTGCGCAACACTGAGAGAAGCGATACTGATTGGTGCTGTTCTTTACATAGCTCATAATATAGCCATCGGTCCAAGGGCACGTCCGGGCACCGGGGTGGTTCTCGACGGTACTGGATGGACCACTGCCATCATGAACGCATCCCAAGCTGCACAACATGTCTTACAGTAAGCCACAGTAAGTTGTGTTTGTCCTTCTACGTTTAATTGCCTGTTTCACTAAAACGTTACAATAAGCATCGTGCTGCAGACACCACGCAAGCAGTCAGCGCGGGAAGAGGACTTTGATGTATCCAATAAGGGAAGGGACGTTCTGAAATTGTATTACAGAATCGATAATGGACAGCGTTGAAAGAATAGTTTTCAGTAGCGCTTTTCCTATGAAATTTGTGCAGCGCTAATTACATACTTACAGTAAGAAATATATTAGTCTCGGATAGTAATATAGATAAGACACCAGTATTTGTCGTCGAAACAAAAGTGGAGTGGTTCCAGTCAGTGATGGGCAAAGTACCAACCACCTGCCATCATTGGTACTTGAAGCACAGCACACAATATTATAATATGTTATTATATTATATTATTATATTATCGCATGAACATTCGTTTCACATCGAACCCGCGTTTTCCTGTTCCATTCCAGCTTCATTCCATGTTCATTTTAAGTTTATTTAAGTTCCTATGGTGATGGTGATGTGATGAAGAAAAAACGGAGTCGCGACAAAGTCGGACTGGCTACTCCAGGACGCCTACACTCGGTGAATAAAACAGATGAACGGGTTAAAGTGATGGTGTGCAAATTCTAGTTCAAAGGGTTCAAACGAGTGGGTGTGAAATATCAAACAAGAAGAAGAATCACTGAGGGAGCACACGCCGCACACACTTGGCAAGTCACAGAACGTCCATAAGCCCAGTTGTAGGTAGCAAATCTTCAAGTGCCATCAGCGCCCTGTCGCACGACTCAGGACTTAAAAGTTTCGTGATGTCGAAGGCTCGCGAGTCCACACGAGTCAGGCTTGCCTCTAAAACCCTCCGAGTGCCAACGTCTTTTCGATGCCTGAGAATGATGTGTTTAGCGTCCTCTACAACGTCACATTCACTGCAGTTCGGAGAGTCACGCTTGCCCAGTTTGAAGAGAAGACGTGCGCTGTTGGGGTACATTGAGCGGTAGCCTATGTAGAACAGTCGTCGTTTCTCGCATGAAGGAAGGTGGTGCTCGAAAGCGTAACCCCGGGTCGACCATGTAAAGCAGCGAATCCCCAGCAGATCCTGATGGCCATGAGGTGCTGCACATTAGATGGTCGAGGTCGTTCAAGTTCCTTTCTTGGGCAGCCCATTACACCGCATTTTCTTGCTCTATAAGATGGCTCTGACAGAGATTTACACACTGACAGTTATATACTGGTATATCCTTTTCATGTTTGCATTATCAGCTCAGTACTTGAGTACTTTATCGAACAATGATTGTGGAGTTTCATCGCCAGGTACTTTATCGAAAAGTACCGAACAAAATACCTAAAGTAGAGTATAGTGTTGTGAGTTCAAATTGCGTTAACAGGTAGCGCCACCTTCTCACCTTTGCTTTTGGGGGGACACGCCTGGGCGAATAGAAGGACGTTCGACGGCATGCACGGCGGGGTGCGGGCCAAGTTGCGGAATCGTTCCTCTCTTCTGAGCAACATCCCACATGATCGTTAACAACGGTAGCCTTGAATCTTTTCCACACCGACATATCGACGGATACCCTAAGCCCAATCCTTTGTCAGCTCGTTTGGCGGCATGAAGACGCTCGCACCGTTTCCACACTTCCCCGTAACTGAAGACCAGATATCGGTTGGAACACGCTGGAAGAAATGGATCTCAAGATTCGAAAACTTCTTGGCTGGCTGTAACATCACGAACCCCGTGCGCAAGAAGGCAATGATTTTCCATTATGCTGGGCCCGAGGTCTACGACATTTCTGACACACTCACTCCGCGAGCGCAATTCGAAGCCGCTGCTGACTCAACTGGAAGCCAGACTACAGGATATCTTGGTAGAATCGCTCACGCATTACTTCCAGAAAAAAGAAAAAAAAACTGAATACCACAAATGCCTTTTTCGACAAGAACGCTACTGCCCGCAGAAACCTTAGTGACTTATCAAACCAGACAGAGACAAGTATTTACTCATCAATATTTACTAAGTCAAAGTCAAAATGTGACAAGCCTTACTTTTGAAGGAATGTAAAGAGGTTAATAAGATAGAAAGCGAGAGCTTTTTCAGTGTATATTAAGAATGGAACACCATCTGCTTACCAGAGAATTAAGACGTTATCTAAGCGCGTTCGCAATGTTGTACGAGAAGAGAAGAGAAAGTATTTTTTGAAGTTGAAGCACAGGCTGAGCCAGGGCAGCAAAGAGCTCTGGAAGTATGTAAAATCAATCAGCAAAGTTCAGGGTGGCATTTCTGTGATTATGTCCAATGACAGGTTCATATGAAATTACCCCGACATTGCGTGTGTTATTAATGATTACTTTAAGTCTGTTT
The DNA here is from genome assembly GCF_037126465.1 of Ornithodoros turicata. Lineage (NCBI taxonomy): Eukaryota > Metazoa > Arthropoda > Arachnida > Ixodida > Argasidae > Ornithodoros > Ornithodoros turicata. The sequence goes on from NC_088208.1 coordinate 9,735,878, forward strand.
TCTACTAGCGACAACATAAACTGTCCTGCATTGAACATCTCATTAGAAACCCCCATGCAGCCTCTCAGACTATCAAAAGACGGGATATGTTATCAGCTACGCAGCCTGAATGACAAAAAAAGCCAGGGTCCTGACGGTATTTCCACCGTCGTCTTGAAAGCTTGCTCCGTCATAGTGACGGAGTACATTTTTATACTGTTTAGTCGTTCACTTGAGACGGGCAAGGTACGAGGGTGGTTCCATAAGTTTGCGGCCCGAGGTAGAAAATGCGCTCGAATTGGAAAATGCGATTAAGGATGCGTGGCGCTATCTGTTGGAGGGCCGGAGCACCACCCTCAACCCTCTCCATGCTTTTGTCGGTTGGAGAGCGGCGTTTCAAACAACCAGGTTGCACTCTTCAGTTAAGATGGAAAAAAACGAGTACCGCGCTGTGATAAAATTATTGACAAAAGAGGGACTTTCGCCTAACGAAATTAAAGCGCGACTGGACAACGAGTACAGGGAAGACTCTCCGTCGTAGACAACGGTAAAAGATTGGGCTAAGCAGTTTCCACTGGGGCAAGAGTCCATTGAAGATGATCCACGCGATGGTCGTCCAGTGGAAGTGGTGACACAAGAAAATATGTCCCTTGTCGAGGAGGAAATGCTGAGCGACAGGCGTCTGAAGGTGAAGGAAATCTCAGAAAGGCTGGGGCTTTCAAAAACAACCGTTTTTCGCGTCATCGGCGAGGGCCTTCACATGAAAAAGGTCAGTGCGAGATGGGTGCCACGACTTCTCTCGTCAGTTCAAAAGCAACGGCGCGTCGTCTGTGCCAAAGAGTTTTTGGAGCTCTGTCAAGAGAACGAAGAAATATTGAAGTCAATTGTCACAGGGGATGAGACTTTGGTGCTCTACTATGATCCCCTTTCGAAAAAGGAGTCGATGGAGTGGCGCAAACCAGGAGAAGCACCCCCAAGAAAAGCCAAGGTCACACAATCCACAAAGAAGATCATGGCAACAATATTTTGGGATTGTCACGGGATCCTCGTCATCGACTTCAAAGAGAGGAACACCACAGTGAATGCGACTTATTATGCTTCACTTCTGCACCGACTGCGAGACGCCATCAAGGAAAATAGGCGCGGCAGGTTGAGTCGAGGTGTCCGGTTGCTCCAGGACAATGCCCCTGTCCACACGACTTCTGTTGCCAAGGCTGCATTGAAGGAGTGCTGCTTCGAAGAAATCCACCACCCACCCTACAGTCCACACTTGGTACCGAGTGACTACTTCCTGTTCTCAAACTTGAAGAGGGATCTCAGAGGACGGAGATTTCAAAACGATAGTGAGGTGCAAGAGGCAGTTTTCCAGCATTCTGCAGACAAAACTTCGGACTATTTTTACAAGGGTATAAGAATGCTGGTTGAAAGGTGTCAAAAGTGCATCGAAGTTAAGGGTGACTATGTCGAAAAGTGGTACACTTGTTTCGTCTCTATGACTATTAACAGTTGGTCGGGCCGGAAACTTATGGAACCATCCTCGTACCGTTGGAGTGGAAGTGCGCAAATGTTGTCCCAATATTCAAAACAGGGGACAAAACATCCGCTGAAAATTATAGGCCAGTTCCTCTTTTGTGTATAAGTAGTAAGATTTTAGATCACATTATATATTCTAACATTATAACTCATCTCTCTATCAACACTTTCTTTTCTCCAGCCCAGCATGGCTTTCGTAAGGGTTATTCGTGCAGCACACAGTTGGTATCGTTTTACCATGACATCGTTCTTAATTTCAATAATCAAATACGAATAGATTGTGTTTTCTTAGATTTTAGGAGAGCTTTTGACACTGTTAATCACCAACTTTTAATGTACAAATTAAGCCTTCTCAATTTAGACCCGGTTGTCTTAGACTGGCTGCGGAATTATCTAACAGATCGAAAACAGTGTGTTGTTATTAACGGGGCGAAGTCGAATGTTGTTGATCAGGAGTCCTGCAAGGATCTATATAAGGGCCACTGTTATCTTTAATCTATATTAATGATCTTGCCAACACTGTAAACTCCCCTATTCGATTATTCGCGGACGACTGCGTAATTTACAGGAGTATCAAGACTGAGGACGATGTTAGCATCCTTCAGAGGGACCTTTCGAGTATCGAAGCATGGTGTAATGGCTGGGGAATGGTTTTGAATGGACGTAAATGTCAATGTATATCATTCTCACAAAAAAATAGGTACTAGATTATAAGCTGTGCAACGAAGTACTCCAGGCGGTAGATAATTACAAATACTTAGGTGTTTTGATTAGTTCTAACCTCAAATGGGACAAACACGTTCAAAAAGTTGTTAATAAAGCTAGCAGAACGGTTGGATTCCTTCGAAGAAATTTTAATGGTGCTCCAAGGGACGTAAAAGAAATTGTCTACAGGTGTTACGTGCGACCATTACTGGAGTACTGCAGCATCGTTTATGATCCCGGCGAAGTCGGACTAAGCCTCAAAATTGAAAAGGTACACAACCAGGCTGCCAGATTTGTCACCAATACTTGCTCCCATTATGTGAGGTCTGCTGAACTAAAGCCCATGCTGGGCTTGTCATCACTGGAGAGCCGCAGAAAAATAGCTCGCTTGAAGCTACTTTATGACATTTACCATAGCTTGTCCGTTGTCTCAGGTTATCTGTACCTGCAGAAGCCTTGCTTCCTTTCAGGTCATTTGGACCACACCTATAAGATCGAGCCATATCGCTTTCGAACATCTACTTTCAAACAATCTTTTTTTGTCCAAACAATAGCGGATTGGAACAACCTTCCACGTGACCTTGCTCTCTCTCCTTCCAGTGAACTGTTCTCGAAGAAATTACACGAATTCCTTTCCCAGCAAAGTCTGTGTTAAATTATGATATCCTTTATGTTTGTTTAGCCATGTGTTACTGGTCTTTTGTGTTGATGTTCTATGTATTCCTCTCTCCCCTGCATAATTCCACGACTGTGGAGCAGCGGGGTACTTAAATAAATAAATAGGTAGCGCTTCTCTGCAACTTCCACGACACCGCGGCAGAACTCATGTCGAGTATCATTCAGACTTGCTCGCGCTAAGCAATAAAGCACTGGGCAAAACGGACCTGCACCTTCACGAGGTCCTCAAAGGTTTGCTAGCAATATGGAACTAGCAGAAAATCAAGCTATCAAGATGGATCGGACCATTCAGAGCTCTCAGACTACAACGGTCACGTCACCTACGGTCACGTCAACGTCAAACTTCCTGTGCATCAAACAAGCAGAACACCATATGCGATCACTGTGGAGGTCCCTACACCCATGCTAGAGATAAGCCCTGCCCGCCACATGCGCGGAAGTGTTTAAAGTGTGGAAAGCTCAACCACTACGCAAAGGTGCGTAGATCATCACAGCCGCAGCAGAAAGAAAAGAAACGAGTAGTTCCCCGACAGGCCCAGATCCACAAGACTGAACATGAACCGCCTACTTCAGATAATTCCGACGAATCCACCTTTCATCTTTGTAGCAATCACTCAGATCTGCCTAGGGCACTCATACAGTATGGATAGTTCGGAGTAGTGCATGCCATCGTTGCTTCGGGTGCTTCCGTAGAAACATTCGGTGAAGAAACGCTCCTCCGACTGAATACGCGCCCTAGGCTCCAAACATCTTCTCGACAGATTTTTGAGTACTGCTCACCTGCATCGCTTCCGGTGGTGGTATGCTTCTCTGTACGTCTACAATATAGCACAAAATCCTGCGATGGAGTGTTCATGTAATCAAAGATGCTGGACACCCTTCCCCCACCTTGCTAAGTCGATCATCAGCCATTGCGTTGGGACTCCTCCTTGATTGACTGCCCAGAGTTGATTCAGGTAATTGGGAAGCTCAAAGGCACCCTTGTGCATCTTCATGCCAACGAAAATGTCACAGCAGTGGCAGAAAAGGCGCGGAGGGTTCCTATTCATTTCAGGCCAAAGATGGAGGAAGAACTCCGAGCTCTTCTCAAATCTGACATCATAGAGCCTGTGGAAGGACCGACTCCGTGGGTATCTCCTATCGTCATCGTACCCAAGTAGAATGACCCTAGATCCGAATCTGTGAATCAGAATCCGAAAGATCCGAATCTGCGTTGAGATGTGCATGGCCAACACAGTCATCCAGCGCGAACGACACCCAACACCTTACAGGGGCTGACAGCAGAACTTTCAGGCTCTTGTATATTCTCCAAACTTGATCTCAAACATGGCAACCACCAAATTGTACTGGACCCAGAGTCCAGGGGTATCACCACATTATATACACACCTCGGACTCTTCCAGTACAAGAGATTTTTTTTTACCTGCTCTTCTTCAGAGATTTGTCAGAGAGTTCAGAGAGTAGCGCAGAAGGCACGCCAGGCTCTCACTGGCTTCATAGCTAAGGACGTCACACCGCTGGACGCCCCCTGGTCTCTGCCTGTGCTCACCCACCTTCGTACGTCTTCCGGACATCCTGGAACGAAGCGATGAGGTTCCCCCTCAAGTTCATCGAGCCAATTTTATGCACTGGTAGACGCGAAGTTTTCTACCACTGCCGCAGCTTACACCGATGGCGCATCTCGAAATGGCAAGTCCGCCTCGGCATTCGTCATCCCATCCGAAAGCGTAGTGGAAGGACGTCGCCTCTCGCATGAACCTCATCCACAGGTGCGCAACTCTATGCCATACTTTTCTTTCTGAAACACATCGTTGTTTTTAACCCGCGGGAATGGGTCGTGTTCACTCACTCTACATCTGCACTGCAAGCAACTGAAAATTCTGGCATCCGAGGCTCATCCGCACCGTTGGTGATGGATGTGTTAATGGCTTGTCTACGAAGCAGGGCACAGGTTGGTTCTCCAGTGGGTTCTAGCCCATTGCAGTGTCAAAGGGAATGAACAGGCGAGGCCGACAGCGCCGCAGAAGCAGCTCTCTCGTCTCGGAGAGGGACGCGTATTGCGCTGCTGAGAGGAGATCGTCGTTCTGCACTTCGACGCCTCGAGACTCCCCTGTCTTCCCGCCAATGAACCGCTGACATTCTTCACTGAAAACTTCAGAAACGGCTTTCGCGGTCATTCAAACATAGCCGGCAAATCGATTATTCATCACTATAATGCGGCATCCCATAATGCTGCGTGCTGTATGGCTGTATTTGACGTTTAAGGGCATTTGGGTTCTGCAGCAGCCTCCATATTCACCCGACCTCACCCCGTACGACTCCTTTTTATTCCTAAAACGCAAATCAGTAGTGAAAGGACACCCTTTTGAAACAACAAACGGCTCCGGAACGCAATGTTTGTGATGGCACAAAAAGGGCCGTAACAACAATTCCTGTTACAGGGTAGACCATAGGAAAGATATATATGTACAGGACATGTCAGAAAATGAGTTTCAGATATGCTACCAGCAACGGCTTCAGCGTTGTAGTAAGTTTGTACAGGAAGAATTGGAATACGTTGACAGCGATCACATTGTACTTGGTTAAAACTTAACGCTTTGTTTTCTTTTTACAGGACCGAAAAAAGTAACTGCTCCAATCCCTGTAAGTGTCCCGACCGCTGACCGCTTTTTTTTTTTCTTTCGTTTTTCCCGGAGCCGAACCTGAACAGAACCGATATACCTGAACCGCTTCAAGCTGATAATTTCGGTTCAGCGGAGCTAAACCCGAACCCGAACCGGACCGAAAAAAAATACCGGTTCCGATCCCTGCTCAACAGCGATTTGTACATAGTGACCACCTGCGACATCGTTCTGTGCGTTTTAAGGTTCTTGCTAAACAAGCAGTTTCACCTCGCTCTCCTGTACCAGCGCCTGCGGACACTGGGTCTTCAACTTCCCAGATGAACCCAGGAAAGGTCATGAAACACCAAGCCGATCACCTCCTCCTTCAAATACCAGTGCAGAACCTTCCTCTGTGCCAGATGGTGGGTGACACGAACCTTCACCTCCTACACAGGACAAGAAACCTGAAACAGGAAACCTGAACCCTTTCGCAGATGTTTTCATATTTCAAACAGGTTTCAGGAAATTATATGAAAGTGTATTGATGTCGATCACTGCAATTTTGTATCCGTAAATAAAAAGAACAAATGATGTCGAATGAAGGTGATAATAGGAGGGCACCACCGCTGATAGCAAGGGGTCATGTGAGCGTTGTATCCAATGATGAAAATACCAGCGGCATTTTGCAATGAACAAGTTCGCTCTCCTGCCTGCTGTGATATGATACCTACGGAAGGTTACAATGCCCAGAACCTTGGGATTCGTCGGGAAAGATCCTGAAATTTCGGGCCTCAAAAATGACCCGAGATTCCCAACAACATTACAAAGTGCCCTCTATGCAAGCACTCCGTCCAGTTGTTGTCTTCTAACCTGATTCCATGCAATCGTAATCAAGTCATTTAACCTTATTTCTATTAGAGCTCCTGCGGAGCAATTGGACCTAAGCTGTGTTTACATTATTGGCGTCAGGCGTAGACATATTAGATACACCTCCTAAGATTTTGTCGTGAGATCTGCTCTAAGTCAATTTGAATTTTCCTCTCCGTTCTCTGTGCATCTCTTTTCCTTTAGTCTGGTCTGGTCTATCTGGGATTTGGCAAAGGCGTGCTGTTCAAGCAGCTCTACTATTATTTTTCGCTTCCTTTTTGCTGTCGATGCGTGTTTACCGAGACTACCAGTATTGGAGTAACCAGTCCTGACACCATCGGTACTTTCGGTAACTTTTTGGAAACTTTTTTTTTTCAAAATCAGTTGACTCACACAAATGTGCTGTTTTCTGACATTTATTGGTTTTAAATAGTAGATGCTCGCGTATCACAGAAGGGTGCCATATTGAGACCGTGCGACGAAGAGAAGTACCTGTTACCAAGCTTAGCAGAGCTGCTTGGTAGCGCGGTACGATGTTCTCTGAAGTACAGCGGTGTAAGAGCACCCAGTAGATCTGTGCCGCCCTGTCACAAAGCAGCGTGACGGAACTGCTAAAGATGGTATATTCTTTGGAAGTGTGCACGAAGGAATAACAACGTTCTGTCCTCAGATTTCTCACCGCGGAAGATATGATTTCCGCTGGAGGTTTGCCGTCCAATTACAAGGCAGTACGGTTTGCAATGCACATCTCGGAGGCAAGTCGCCTAAAACGAGTCGCCTATAAAGTTGAAGAATGGTATGAGTAGTGCTGCGGCTGCTGAGGGGTTTCTTTTTGTGCGGACCGGGTCACAAATGGTCGACAAGCTTCAGACGAGAGTAGGCCAACCAAAACGTTTAACAGGAGCTCAGGCACCTGAGGCAGTCCACAATATGGGTGTCCGCAGTTGGTGCTCGAACTGCGAGAACGACGAGTGGACGCTTGTCAAGAGTCGCTACAGCCTTAGGGGACGGAAGGAGAGGTTTTTGAGTCGTACCGTGAGTAGAGATGTGAGCTGGGTCCACCTTTACCAGAGTCAAAGGAGTCAAGCAAAAAGTGGCGGCGTCCCACGTGTTTTAAAATTAGCCTAGCACGACAATGGATGTCATGACTGCAGTCGTAGGCCGATCACAACCACGATCTCCCAACTGAATGTCTCCCACACCCCTCATTCCTGGGGCCTAGCACCCTAGTACACGTTTTCACATTTTAAACCACTCAAGCTGGTAGCACCAAGTTTCAAGACGTCTGTGAAGTCAAGAATGCGGTGCATGATTCGTGGCGCATACGTCCAAACGAAGGTTCTTTTCTGTCCCATGATATTCACGATCCTAGTGCACCATTGGCAGCAATGCGTCATTATCAGTGATAGTATGTTGAGCAATAGACTGATGCAATTTCACCTGCATATAATATGCAATGAGTACAAATTAATTTGGTTATTTCTATTCAATCGTCCTCGTACAAAGGATATTGGGTGCGAATTTAATTGAAATGTAATCCACGGTGACTCTGAGCATCGCGATTCTGACGTAAAAAGTGCAATGGTCCATCGAAAACTCGTTGAAAGAATTTTGCACTCTTGGTTACTCACCTGTGGGCTAATTCGTGCGCCATGGTACGAACAGCTTTGTACGACCACGGCTTATCTTCAACTATGACCGTCCGGTACTCAGTGCATGCGCCCGCTACGTAGGCCAATCCTGCAATGAACGTTTAGAGAATCAGGGAGCTAGACTTTCAATACAGAAGGAATACTCCATTTATAGCCACTTTCTATCCGAGATAATAGTAACTAGAGATACCACGGAAAGAGGGAGCGTCAGACAAAGCGGCTAAAACGTCCTATCGATATCTCAACTGCGTTTCATTCTCCCGTACATCGGCAACAATGATACTCGTAGCTTAAAGTTTGAACGGCGGTCGACAGCTAGGGGTACGATGCAAACGCTCATAGGGCTCCTTGGCAATCCCACCCACTGTGCAAGGTGGAATAACCCCGTAATGATGATGATGACGACGTCTATGACAGAGCGGTTCTGCCTGGCGGCAGGTGTCGCAGTGTTCGTCACCCTATAATAAGCTCAAATCCAATCACCATCAGAATGACATGCTCTTTCCTTCAGAGTGTACACTAAAAACGAAGATCACCACGTAACAAGCTCTGCGCCAGCCAATGCGCCGACTGATAAAGTTGGGTACTCGCATGACAACTATTCCGGGAGCGGTGCTCGACCTCCACGGACGCTTACGGAACTATAGAGCTGCTTTTGGGGGGCCGATGGGTGTGAAATACGTAATACGATATTAGCCAGGAATATTGAAGCGACCTGCCGGCAGAGGGCTTAAAGAAGCACAGAGGTCATTTTTAACACCCTGTTTTCTTCCTATAAGACTGTTAAGTAGGTCAGTAAGATACACCAGTCAGAAGTAATTCACACCACGGAGTCATAGTTATCGCAGATATTGAATTTAAAGTACGCCGCAGAAAGTGACCGTGCGCAACGGCAGTGAAGAGCAGTACCAGCCTGTGATCTACCTGGAACCTCGCGCTGACGCTATAAGGAGAATGCTCCCTGATTGGTCTAGAGACATGTTGTCTGCTACTCCTCTGTCGTCTGCTACTCGGCTGTTCTGGTCTCTGAAAAAGCCTTATTTTTATCCGATAATCTCGCAGTAAAACGCGCAGTTTTGCACAGAAGGCCTCGTACTGTTGGCGACTTCCAAATATGTGATGACGACCTCGCGTTAAGACCCACTGAACCGAAGCGATGGTCTTAAACTAAGGAAAAATCGGCTACCATGTTGCGGAAGAAGCACCGCATAGTTTACGCTGGCAAAATACGTTCATCTCTAGGCTTTATGACGACGAAAATATGTTGGTATGCGGGAAAACGACATGTAAAGAAAGTCACATGAACTCAAAATGACGTGCGACCAAGACAAGATGGCAGTTTTGCCAAAAGCACCCGATGGGTAGTTACAACAATGGCGGGTTTGTGTCAGCCCTGTTGTCTCCGAGCTCGTTTGCATCGCGTTCGTATCGCAACATGCTAAGTGAAAAGTCCTCGGTAAATACGCCTACTTTCGCCTATGAGTGCGAGAGTGCGAGTTCCCACGCGACCACGCGTGGGACACTGTGTTACGTTGCTGGCTGTACGACCATGTGCGACGCTAATGTGGCGCTGTACGCCATGTGTGACGCTGCTGATGAAAGGAACGACGCTTTCTCATTAGAACATACCCCTAGTGGAATCTACAGGTGAAAGACTTCATTTCGCAAGGGCACCAGTTATTAGAGAGTTTTAGGGCGTCCATTTCCTCCTCGGCAAACAAGATTGAGGCGACCAGCAGTGGTGGGAGTGCATCCGCTACTAATAAAAAGAAAAGTTAGCTGTCGTGGATGATTTAAATCATCTGCGGAAGTTGTCGGCTGCAACGCGATCCAGGAAAATGGCAGGAAAAGCAACACGTAGCGAACTATGTAAACAAGTTGACGGGCAGAGGCTACAGCGTCCGTGCGGTGCCGTGAACGTACCGGTTATCTCCTACAGCTCTTCCGAAACCAGGACATGGTAAACTTGAGAAAGTAAGTGTAAGTGTAAGTGTAAGCAAAACACTGTTGCATTTTTCAGTTTGCAATGTGGAACATATATCAGCCTCTAACTCGAAATTCCTCCTGTTGGCCATCGGCAGGAAGACCTCCAGATCTGGAGGGGAAACCTCAACCTTGGCTATTTCTTCGTTACGTTTCGTATATGTGGAGTCGGTCGTTTCGTTCGTGCAACAACAACCACTTTATTTTTAAGATGATGATTAGGGAGTTTCATCTACAGGGGCGATACTCTACCCATTGCTGATGGTGATGTGGGGAATGAAATAATGACCAACGACTCACTAAAACTCTCTATTATAAAGGCAGTAGAAGTTATCCAGTCAAGCCGTCCCAAATATAAAAGTAGTTTTTCTGAACATGACTCACCCGCGACATCACAAGCCAAGCTTTGTCCTCGAATGGCGCACATATCTCTCCTGCAACAAGGACACTAATTATTTTCGGTTTCGTTCACACTACGTGCCCATGATTACTGCTCATGGACATCGTTTCACGCTGAGTTCATCACCATAGAGATGTGCTGAAGCTGAAAACAAATATCTAGGGCATCTCGAGTTTCCATAAACGAACAAGATAGCCACAAGATAGTGGTTCTCAAATGCTGATGTCGGGATTCGCATCGAGGCCGCCAACAGCTGAATGGGTCCGGCAAAGCTTAGACATTCTCGAGCACCCCACAGACATCAGTGCTGCCAAGAGTCTCCCGACTATTGTATAAAGCAAATAATTATCTACTTGTACGAAATGTAGTTCGCCTAACCCACTTCTACCCAGTTGTGTCTAGCAGTAGGTTCCCCGAAGTCGTGCTGGCACGATCACCCATTCCCGCTGGTTGACAGAAGCATTTTTTTTTAAATTCCTTGTTAGCGCCGCGAAGCAACTGTGGCTATGAGTGGCGTACAGGTGGAGACAGGACAACATGAAAGAGTGGGAGACAGGGGGTTAGTATGCGTCCTGGGCCGACTTCAGGGGGAACTGTGCCGACCTTCGTCTGGAATGTCTGCCGGAAAACCCAGACAAAACCTCAAACAGCACAACCGGTGCGGGGAATCGAACTCGCGTCACCTCCCAGCATGAAAGAGTGGGAGACAGGGGGTTAGTATGCGTCCTGGGCCGACTTCAGGGGGAACTGTGCCGACCTTCGTCTGGAATGTCTGTCGGAAAACCCAGGCAAAACCTCAAACAGCACAACCGGTGCGGGGAATCGAACCCGCGTCACCTCCCAGTCTCGGCGCGGAAGGCGATCATCCTAACCACGCTGTAAGAAAAAATGGAGTAAAATGGGAAGTAATTGCAGCTTCTAGTCCCCTAGACTGCAATTGCTCCCCATTTTACTTCCTTCCTCTTTTTCTTTTTATTCATTCTCTATATTAAATATATATCTTCCAGTATCGAGGTGAATTTCCGTTTGTTCTCGGATGACTGTATGTTGTTCTCTGTAATTCGGAATAGCGAAGACCAACTCCGTTTGAATGATTGCTGAAGGAAAATACATAAATGGTGTAGGGACTGACAAATGGAATTGAACGTCAAGAAATGTGCCTATATGAACATAAGTAGGAAAAAAAAAAAAACGTTCACAGTTTTTTGTTATCATATTGATGGTAAACACTTGCAAAAGGTTGGCTCTTTCAAATAACTCGGAGTTATCATTTCTAATTATCTGCGCTGGAACAAACATATTGAACATATATCACAGAAAGCCTCATCGAAATTATGGTACTTACGTCGTAAGCTGAAGCATGCAACATGGAAAACAAAATTAACAGCCTACAGGTGTTGTTCCAGCCTCAGCACATCAGTTCTTTCAAAGGCCTACAGGACCTTTATACGCCCTTTCCTTGATTATGCAGACGTTATTTTGGACCCCCACACACAGATCAACATAGATAGGCTTCAGAAATAACCAAGGAAAGCACTCGATTAAAATTTTTCTACCTTCTGGTCAATGGAAACTTAAAGATAATGCTTGAAGATTACGTTACACCAAGTGAGATGTACTCGATTTACACATAATCGCCAGTTTAGATGTACTCCAGCCAAAAATGATTGTTACAAATATTCTTTTTTCTTTCGCACTGTCCAAGAGTGGAATAGCCTGCCAGAAGAAGTTGTACTATCTCCCTCCTGCAATAGCTTCGTTAACAATGTCACTAACGCTCTAATACGTGGTAATACATGAGACGTATGTTGTACTTGTATTTGTATTTCAAGATGTATCCAAACTTGTACGCACGAGATGTATGTTGAAGTTGTACCTTTGTATAATGCTGCTGTTTGAATTTTTCTATATTTTGTACACTCCTACTTGGGCCTCCAACGGGCGACCAGTACTATTTCTAAAAAAAAAAAAAAAATCGTCCCCTAGCACCGACATCTACTCCTCAGGACTGCAAACTGGCACTGATACTTCACAAATGGTCTTTTCTAATGCAACAGTCTGCGTAAATATGTGCTCTTGGTCAATTTGATGGCATAAGGCTGGTATAACTCAGCCAACCTCACAGTTTTCCACACACACAGAGTAAGAAACAGTTAGCGCTTCTTTCTTCGGAAATTGTGCCCTATGTATGTTGCAAGATTTTATATCGCTCGATATATCACGGTTGGCGGTTTGATTCAAAGTATTTTCATGCATGCACACGAATTGTGTACCTGGGAAACAGAGCGAGAAATGCAGACCCTACTCCGTGACATTCATTTACTCCCGTGCATTTATTCCCGAAAGGGACTATTGTTTTCTGGCAATGCACTTAATCCCCAAAAAAGGATTAAAAATACTCTTTTTTTTAAAGCGCACTGGCTCTTAGAGTGCGGGAGCTGGTGTTCCTGGGTTCACGTGGGTAAGTGCTAATGATTACATCAACGATATTTCTGACGAATATCACCTGTGATGTCCTGTAGCGTAGCACCTTGATAGCAGTTATGAAACACCATTGGCATAGCGCTTTTTTCATTGATCTGGGGAGCCAGGATCAAGTGACAATCCGAGCGAGGGGACGTTTCGCTGCCCGCGAAACACGGCGGTCTAATTTATAGCTGCCATTTTGCTGACCTCCTTTTGACCTGTAGTCTCACAAACGTTGCTGAAGCCTGCCCTCATTGCATCTACGTAAGTATGCATGATGGAATTACCATTTACTGCAAACACTTAATGAGAAATAAATGAACACCATGCTACACAGTGCAGTTTTTAACCAACAGTTCCGCGAAACCTATACCACCATGCGCCATAATAAAGCCACCTTGACTTGTGATGAACACATGCTCATTAATTTTTAATAAGATTTCGTAGCTAACGCAGCAAGAATGTCTCCTAACATAAAATCCGCAGCGAGTCAGACTCAAGGAACTTTACGAGAATTCATGCAACTTGCTAGAAAGTAGAATAGACGATTTCAGAAATTGCATGGATGGCCCACCAGGGAGCGCCGTGTTGCGAAAGCCCCGCTGCACCTTGGGATTTAGTTTTCATAAGTGAGAGAGAAGAAGAAGGGCGCAAACGGTTTCGGTTTTCTCACTCCTTCACCTCCCGCACCTTCGAGCAACAGGCAGACGAGCACGAATGTAAACCACTTCCCACGACGCATTGCGCGATGCGCATGACTTGGGCGACGGAGGGCCCCCGTGCGGAGCACAAGGGTAGTATCTGAAATCGCCTATTGATTACGACTGCTGCATTCTTTCTGAAAAACATATTTTCGTTTTCAGCGCTTGGATCGTGCATTTTAATACTACTTGATAAGACTTTAGATACCTCATTGAAGACGGAGGAACCATTTAAGAGCTCATGTAATTACGTAAATGCATTTACATGAAGAAAATGCAAATATCGAGATGACCTACACGGACACACTTTACTATGTTGACTTCATGGTACTCCGACCACGAACTATTCACGAAACAAAAGTGAAAATACACAGATATGCATAGAGACTTAGAGATAAGTGAATCGTTCGTTTGACATAGGAAGTTCCGTTAGCAGTTATGTTGCAGCTTTACTCACAGTATTAATTGTTTTGCTAATCGTGGACAAAATACGTACCCCGTGACTAGTACGAAGATATCCACTTTTGCAAAGAGGTCATACTGCTCCGCCATGTAAGTCATCCTGAAGTTGTCTAAAGTGGTTCGCGTATCGCCTTTGTGATGATACCCGTATGTGCCAAAAGTTGAGATGTACTTGTCATCGATGCGCTGTAATAAACAAACATCTGTAGTAAGTATTGGTCGACCTTTTTTAAACTTGATGGACGAATCACGGGCCCTGCAATCAGCAGTTCAAACCACCTTTAGCGAGTCAGTGAACTATCACTGCATTCAGAGCGAAATATTCTCGCTGAAACAGGGGTTATGAGAGCGGGAATCTGATTTACTCTAACCTTTTCAATTGGTTTGAGTAAAAAGGAGAAAACAGTGGCATATCCCATGCGTGTGCGGGATTACCATTGATTGAACCGCGAAACGTGAACCGCTGCTTTTGTGTGTGTGTTTGTGTTATGCTGTTAGGCGTCAAAACCTTACTAATGTTTCTAAGACAAACGTTTCCTGTTACCAGAGTACATAGCGCCTAATTATCGTACTGTTGAACAAACGCAGGTGCAACAAGAAATGTCAGAACATTTCTTTAAGTTCGGCCAGGAATTGTGAGTACTCATTGAGAAATCAATTCGCGTGCCACATTGCATGACTCGTGGCAAATTGTGGAATTGAAACACTCTCGTAAACACTACCATCACTCGTATGCACACTCTCGTAGACAAACATAACGTATCACTTTTTGACAGGGGTAAGTTCCGTTAGTTTTAATATTTGTCAGCTGACCATAACAATGTTGTGTTGTTATGAACATCATAGCATTACTATCTGGTCAATGCCTTTCTGTATGTCACTTGGAAAGTATTATACAACGGGCGTGCTACCAAAAGGTGGGGTATTCGACAGCTTTTTGGGCGCTTGGTATCTATTGGAATCTGTTCGTAAATTGTTTTAACTGGATAATTTGCGTTCGAGTACTTACAGAGTCAGCCTACGGGAGTTGAAGATCAGGGAACATAGGTAACTGAAGTTTAATATTTCAATGTTATTTCTATACGTTCAACAATATGCATTGTGATATTACTAGTCATTATCTAGCCGTTGATAAGCGCCTGCACCATCATTTTCTTGACACGGTGCTACGGAAACCTAAAGCGCATACGTTAGTCACTTTTGCAGTGTTGTAATAGCTTGAAATAAATATTTGTCAAAATGTACTGCTTGTGTGAGCTGCTCCGTATTACTCTCCCACTAACAGCATGCACTTGTGAAACAGTACACACATACAGAGAAGCTTTTAGATTTGGCCTAAGTAAAGACTAATCAAGGTATAATCCTACACATTTTTGCTAATACAGATCTAGTACAGGGCTAGAACATGCCTTAGTCTGGTATATAAAAGTCTCAAGTTGCGCTAGGGCAAGACGTTGGATGTCTATGGTTAGACGTCTAGGTGGCGTAACGTTAGCTGTGCTAGAGGGACTCCTCTAGGGCCTACCGGTCTCGGTGGCTCAGTCGGTAGCGTGTTCGCCTTCTGATCCCGAGATCGCGGGTTCGAACCCGGCCGAGGACGCCAGCAACTTGGTGGCAGGGTACAAGTTGCTTAGACACGCCGTCTTCCGCGAGGAACGTTAAATACGGGGTGCCGTGTGATGGGCTTTCATCGCACGTTAAAGAACCCTCAGGTGGGCAAAAGCAATCCACAGACCGACCGCTGTGGCGTCGCTCATGATCTCAGTTGTCTCGCGACGTAAACACCCAATTATAAATTATATATAATCATCTAGGGCCTATGGGAGACATCTACTGACATGTCGCTCTTCTAAATTGAGGCGTCAATTAAACATATGCTATCCTACCTTTGGCTACATGGGGCAGCCAGCATTCGGCTACGGCTCTATATGAATTGAAGCAACTTAAGGAAAAAGTGCTGACGCCAGGAATCGAACGTGGGTCTTCCGATTTTCGGTCAGATATGCTACCGCTACACCACGACAGCAAGACTTTCCCTTGAGTTACGTCGCAATGAACGTGGGTGTTGCACACAACGCGCCAGTAGCGGCGAGTCTGAGCTTTCTGATGACCTTTCTGGGTCTGATGCTAGTAGAGGAGGAAGAGGGGTCCAGTTCAACGGCTGGAGCATCTCAGGGTATTCAAAGCTTCCGTGGGCTTCCGTGGGCCTTCGAGACTGGGTGGTACCCGGGTTCGAATCCCTGTGCCGACGCTGCTGTCTGGGGTTTTTCCTGGGTTTTCCTCAGACGCTTTCAGCCATATGTCGGCACAGTTCCCTTAGAAGTCGGCCCAGGACGCACAATCCCCCAGGCCGTAAGTCGTGACGTCGTCCCACCTCTGTGAGGTCGACAACGGCGAGCCTTTCATCTACGTGTGCCGGAAACGTTAGATTCCACGACGGAAGAATGGAACACGTTTCAAGTGAGGTTCCTCGCTCCACTGGGGTAGTAAGAGTTACCCATGATGCAGACAAGAGAGATCTCCTCATTTCTTCGTTGAGCCCGGAAGTTTTTAACCAGTTGTTTAATGTATTGCAATTCAGCGATGTCTTTCAGGACATCATGGCGAAGCTGTCGGAACATTAAACTCCGAAGCGGTTCGAGAAATTTGAGCGGTTCAAGCTTTTCTCGACCCGACAGGTGGAAAACGAGTCGGTCAATTATTTGGCGCTGCAAGTACGACGTCGAGAGCG
The DNA here is from genome assembly GCF_037126465.1 of Ornithodoros turicata. Taxonomy (NCBI): domain Eukaryota; kingdom Metazoa; phylum Arthropoda; class Arachnida; order Ixodida; family Argasidae; genus Ornithodoros; species Ornithodoros turicata. The sequence goes on from NC_088208.1 coordinate 9,752,638, forward strand.
ACACCCGGGCCTGCTCGTTGTTGACGGCCTTCATCTTGGGAAGCCAAAGCTACAGTCTTCGCCTTATCGACTGCGGGGCTTGAACAAGGGCAAAATTCCTCTTAATGGACAGAGAGAATTGAAAGCTTCTTTTGGAAACCGAACGCAAACGTCGCGGGTATTGTTTACACTAATTGAATAAACGAATTTATTTGGAAGAGAGTGGACCAGGAAACTGGACATCGACCTCAACAGGCTGTTTGACGGGAGCATCGGTGTAGCCAATGATTCATTGGACGAGATTTTGGGAAAACACCCAGCCCTTTTGCGTCCTGGCCCGGGAAGGTGCACGAAGTTTTTGGTCCACCTTCATGTACAAGGGGGAGCACAACCCAAGTTTTTCAATCCGTCATCTCTTCCTTTTGCCACGACACAAGGCAGTGGAGGCAGACTTACAACGTCAAGTGCAGAATGGAGCGTTGCAACTGGTGGAGGTATCCGACTGGGCAACATCAATAGTGGTCATGGCGATACCAAACAGGGCCGCTCGTTTCTGAGGCGATTTCAGTGTGACGACTAACGAGCAGCTCGCCGTTGCACAGTACCCCATTCGAAGTCCTGAAGAACTCCAGGCGATCATCAACGGTGGTGAGGAATTCATGAAACTGGATCAATTGGATATGCGAGGCATACCTTCAAATCAATGTTGTACGTATCCCCGTTACAGTAATCGACACTTTTTCGGTATCGCAGTGCGTATCGGCAATATTTTTTAAAATCAGTATCGGAAAAGTATTTCCGTTACAAATTTATGGTAACGCGATATCTGTATCGTTACCGATACCGACGAGAGGCGTTGGTCGTCGTTTTCGGCGTTAGGAAATTCCACCAGTACCTATGGGGCCGAAAATTCCTGATGTACACCGACCACAAGCCACTTACGGTTATTTTGGGCCTTCAACGACAGCGAGCCGCCTGCAAAGCTGGGAACTCACCCTAATGACCTACAGCTTCGATCTCCATTTCCAGGATAAAATCACATTGCAAATGCAGACGGTCTCTCTCGGCTTCCGGTAGGACCAGACCAAGGATTTGACAAGGCAGCCGAAGACGATATCTTGAGCGTCGGTACCCACGAAGTCCTTGCTGTCCAAGATTACCAGATGTCATCACTGCAGCAACTCTTCAAGAGTCAGTGCTAGCGAAGGTGGCGGAATTCGTTTCACGTGGATGGCCAAGCCATATTTCCGCAGACCTATCTCCGTTTCACCAACGGCAGAGAGAGCTCACGATGCACAAGGGCTACATACTTTGGGGAATGCGCACAGTCGCGCCTACCAAGTCGAGGCACAAACTTCTGGATTCCCTACACCGCTGCCTCCGCCGCAGCCAGTGAAGATACCAGCCAATCGCCAAAGATTTCGAAACAGCTTCGAACAATTTCGAAACAATTTCGAAACAGAAGCTTTCTCTGGCTACCAGTGGATGATGGCGGCTAGTCTCCATAGCTACACTCTAAGAAAAAAAAGGGTAGAGTTTTCTACCAATCTCGGTAGACCACATTTCTGCTCAAACCAATTTTACCTTTTAGGTATAGCTGCAGAGTAGAAAGAAACTGCAGAGTGGAAACTGTCGTTCTACCAGCTTGGATGGGAAATTCTACCATTTTTTTCTAAAGGCGGGGTCCCATAGCCTCGATTTGAGCAGCAGCAGCAGAGCTGCAGCGACACGAGCTGTCCCATAGCACTGTGCGAGAGCAGCAGCGCTGCCGAGCTGGAGAAATTCCCTGCTGCTCCCGTATCCGAATTTTTGGCTGCTGTGCTGCCCTGTTGCTCTGCAGCCAGGGCAGCCGGTCTCGCTAGCCAATCAGGATGTTCGTTGGTGTTGTTTTCATTCGACGGTGTTTAGGGTTAGCAGGGCGGTGACGGCTGAAGGTTTGTGTCTCGTTGTTTTGTGATTTGTTCCTGAAGAACCAGTGGTTTGGAGTGAGTGTTCAACCATCGGTACCGCATGAAGTGGGCTTTCGGGACATCATTCATTTAATTTATTTTACTATTTGCAGCTAATAAAATGTTCGACGAAACGTGCGTGAGACGTATGTTGTGCCAGATTTGCAGATAACATGTTCGCTTGTTTTCTGGTATGTGCTTTATAACCCGTGACCTGATAACGTACAGGCAAATTACTACCACATCCATCCTGCGTGAAAACCATACCAACCACATTTCCTGTGGGGATCGATGACTTGCGAGCTAGGTTGTTGTAAATGAAACTGACCCTTGAAAAGGGTTCCATAGAGACTGGCAATGTTCAGGCTACGAAAAGGTTCGGTAGAGATAGACAATGAACTCGTTACCTTACGAAAACAGGCAGAAACTAGTGATGACTAGCAGAAGAGGACTGTTTTCGTTAGACAGCTTTATTTCACTACCAGCAACACACGCAGTTGACAGTCACAATAAATGAAAATATCGAATCCTAGTAACGAGGCGATATTTATACGACAAAATCCTGTAGAAGAGTCTCCGTACAACCGCAGCAGAGGCTGTTCTACACAGCAGTGCAAAAGGACGAACCTACGTTGAATGTCACGGGACTTCCTACATATCAACGAAGAGTGAATAAGGTAATATGAGGCTCAGACCACCACCATAATCATTTCACAGTCCACTTGTGAGCTACAGATCCATAATATATCTCACACACGTGCATTCCTACGTGTGTGTACTAAAAGGCTTAGCTACTGCGTACGCCTTCGGAATGTTCGAAACGTAAACTATACCGTACTTGCCATCACGTTTTGGACCTCCTACGCCGTTGCTGCCGCTAATTCAAAACGAAGCTATGGGACGCCTCAAGCAGCAGAGCCGCGGCAGCAGAAAACTGCTCTGCTGCCATGTTGCCGTGTTGCCGCTGCTGCACCCTGCTGCTTTCCTGCTGCTGCTCGCATAAAGCTATGGGACCCGGCCCTAAGAACAAACGTGAGAGAGGGGAACCAGGGAAAGGACGCCTCCGCTTATACCCGTGGAAGAGAAGCCGCTCGTGGTATGGCCCGAAATGGTAGAAGTACTGTCGTTCTACCAGCTTGGGTAGGAATTTCTACCTTTTTTTCTTAGTACGGTCGCACGGGGGCGGGGTGGCGTCGTTATTACAGTTACATTGAAAGCGCTTTACGCATCGTTGCCGGCATCTAAAGCTGAAAAACCAAAGCACTCCCTCCCCCCTATAGGAGGTGCACAAGAGAGAAAGGCTGGGGATGTTAGCGAACAATTAGGGGGCGTAGGGGGGGGGGGAGGGGTCTTCAGCAGGGTTCCTGGCAATCCAAAATATGTACACAAAATGTTTACACATTCGTTTCGTTCGTTTAGGACTGCGCTGTCGATTCGAAGATGATGTGACGCAATGGACAGCAATAATCTGTGGGTCCTTGATGCCAATGGCATGAGATTTTGCCGTACTTCTGCTTCTTAATCTTAACAGCAAAAAACTCGTATCCTCAAAGCTGTGGTTATCCGTTTTGGGTCCCTCGCGAACACTTACGTTTTTATTGAAGGTGAAGCCAGTGATCTTTATAGTCACGTTCGGGTCTGCGATGGTCTCATACCGGAGGTTTACCTGCAACAACAACAGAAAAATTAGTGAAAACCTAGTGAAAAATTAGGTTGCTCCTTGTAGAAGGGTCCCGAAGGGAGCCATCGTCATGTTTCCTGATTTGCTGGGGACGAGAGGCGGACACCAATTCTGTAACACTCTGCGATGCAGAGTGCGAAAGCGAAAGCGAACTACTCCCGTCTTCAACAGTCAGAATTTGAACGATATCATAGTGGCCGCTCGAGGAGAAACTTTGCAAACGAGGACGCATACATTTTAGACGTTTTCTGCGCATCTTCTGGTACCATATGTATCTCCGGCTCAGAGAATTGCGGTATAATTAAACAACCGAAGACTGCATGCAGCAGACAGACGCGAACGATGTACGCACTCTTCGGTTGTTCAGTTATGCGTAACCAACACGCCATAATTTCCATTGTTACTAACTGTGGTATACGATGGAAACCGGCTAAATGTGACCTCCGTTATTCCTGCGCTCCTGGTCTAGCAACCATCAGTGACCGACAATATGTATGTATTAGCAGCATATGACTTACTTTGTTTATCTCCAACATTGCGTGAAGTATACGTGTACCTGCTTGGTGCATCTCTACGTGTTGTTGGCATTTCGTGATTGTGGTGCGGTGGCTTCACGTTCTGACCAAGTACATGAAGACTAGTTTAATAAGCCACAAAAGCCAGCGGCATGGCCGAGTGGGCTAGGGCTTCCGCTCGTTGGTTGTAGCCAAGGTCGTGCTGAAGACTGGGAGGTGGTGGGTTCGAATCCTACCGCCGGCTGTGCTGTCTGAGGTTTTCCCTGGCTTTTCCGAAGACTTTCCAGAGGAATGTCCGCACAGGTCCCGCGGAAGTCGGCTCAGGACGTATACTAACGCCCCTGTGCCCCACACCTCCGTGCTGCCCTCTCTCCATCCGTCCACGTCTGTACGCCGCTCATAGCCACAGTTGCTTCGGGGTGCTAACACGCAATTAAAAAAGAAACAAAAACAAAAGGGGCCGGTTGACACATGACTAGGGAACGTAGCGACGGCGGAGGAAAGTCACGTGGGGTTGAGTCACGTCAGATAGATAAGTTAGGGAAGATGTGTGTTCCCAAGCAGCACAACCCAAGCAGCACAATGTACTGAAAGTCGAGTGCAATGGGGGTGTACGGGTAGGTGGAAGGCCTTGAACAGAACCATGAAACTAAGTAACATTGATAACACACATACCGTCCACCCCCATTGCACTCGACTTTGAGTACATTGTGCTGCCTGGTTAGAACTGTTCACCGATAAGGGCGAACGGTATTGCTGATAAGGTGTGTTATCTTCGGGGTGATAGAGGACGCTGTTAATCTGGTGTGTTTTCTTTTTCTGGTCTTCCTTGTAATAAAGGTTGCAAGTTCTGTGTTCACCGTGTTTGTGTGTGTGTTTTTTCCTCCATCGTTGCTATGTTTCTTAGGTACTAGTTAACTACGCTTTATTATTTATACTTCATATGAAGTAATAAATCGCAAATCGTTCAAATGTGCAGCATGTACCTTAGTTTGGTTAATTTGCGTATCAGTTTTCAACCTCAAAAATTTCTTTCACGCAGGACATCACTTTAATGGTACCGTAACGCAGTAGAGGTGCAATCTCAGAAGATATATCTACTGGGGCGGAAAAGTTTGGGAGTCGCCCCCTGCTCTCAACCGAACGAACCGTGCCATGGGGGTATTCCCGTGCAGTATCCGCAAGTCAATGCACGTCTAAGAGGCTGTACAGCGTTGACCTTGCCTGATAATGCATGACGAAAACGACATATCTGTTCTAAGAAGGCCGCATTTTCGTTCCAACTGTAACTAACAGAAACAAAACCGAAACGAGGATCCCCACCAAAAGGCCGTACAGTAACGCCCCTAGTGAGGGTCTCGCCGCCAATTCGGTAACCTAATCCCCCAGTACACTTACTTACGTCACAATTTTCGCCACAACTGCACTCATAGTTTCTTTCTTTTCTTTTTTGAAAATTAAGACTGAAAATTATGGACAACACTCGTCGCCGACTGCGCGATGCTCGTCAAGTACAGCGGCAAAACTACATTGCCATAAAAACTACACAGACTAAAGGCAAGACGTTGGCTACGCGTCGGCTACATAAGCATCATAAACAACAAGTCAGTTAGGAACATAGGTAACGCTTGCATGATGAATTGGCGAATATTTCCGGCCAGACATCACCCAGAGCCGTTTTACCTCGATCTTCGTAGCAAATTAAAAATATTAATTGTTCTGTGTCCCATCTGTAACTCGTTGTTCTGGGTTTGCAAACAACCAGCTATTAAAGTACACCGTCAAACTAAACTGCCTGTCTGCTGGCTTGCGGTACCTTTAAGCCGGTGTGTCCACGAAGCAGTGTACGTTTTCATGAACGCTTAGAAAATAGAATAATCGTTTTCAACCACGTACGACCGCCAGGAATAGGGCGGGGTGTCGACCCTGGCGCTGAAATTCCGCGATCACACCATTAAAATAAAGTAGTTGTTGTTGCAACTCCATCCACCTATGGAACTGGTCGTTGTGAGGCTTCCGTGTTGTGTCCGTCCTTCTGTGTTCCACTGCCTCGGCCACAAGTTCGTCACCTCTGAGCGAGTATTTCAACAATTGAAGTAAGGACATTGAACCATAAGTTGGACGTCGCACGAATTACTAATGAAAACTACTGCCTTGAAATTGATCGATTGCATTTACTAGATGCTGTAAATGTAATTTAATACAAGTGTCGTTACTTACGGAATTGAGAACGGCTCCATAGTACGCAATAATATCACTTTCTTCGTAATTGAACAGCTGGTAGTATACAGCGTCCATGACTACATGTATTTCCGGCTTGATTCTGGTGGTGCTGCGTCCCTCTGCGTGATAAAAACGGAGTAGTACTTCATTATTCACCTGTTAGCTGGAAAGTCGACACGTAAGATGTAATACATGAGAATGGACCTGCGGTATAATAGTATTAAACCCATGGCACTCGGGTCGATTTTTACTGGTCACTAGACTTTTATTCGACTCTAAGTTACTTGTAGATGCCACGTGCAAATTCTATCCACAAAGGCACCGTACTCATTTTTACGGTGGGTTACCCCAGAAGGTCTCGTGACATCCTGCTTACCAATGACGACTTGGTCACGCTGCACTGTGGAGTCGTCGGAGCGAGGCATGAAAACTGTTGGAAAGAAAGTAGACTAGGTTGCACCAGTCCTACACTCATTTGTTCACACGGTACAACACAGACTATGTTCCATGCTCTAGAAACATAACTTCATTGTATAACACAATAGTCGGCAAATCATTGTGATGAAATGATACAGTTATCGCTTCTGATTTCAGGAGAGAGCGGGGTGTGCGCCCTTTTACAATGCTGCCTATGACATCACACACACACAGGACATCACACCACCTGCAGCACGGCCATGAACCGACGCAGTACTCCGCCGCAGCGCACGGAGAGGGAAATCAACCGTATTGCACGCTTGTCGCCATTCTACCATGCTCCTCGCAACGGAACGCCCACGCAAAGTGCGTACGCCATCTGACGAGCGAGAGTGGAAGCGCAGCGAGCGCTGCTGCTCGTTGACACTCGACATTTAGACCGAAACCCTGGTGAGCGATTAGACCATTCGGTGACTCGGTGCGAGAAAGAATAGTGCCAACAATAATAGATAGCAAAGGTTGCACAAGAGGGGGCAATGACGAAACATCTGCGTCATTTCAGTGTTGTTTTCTCAAAAGCACACAAGACCATTACAAACCTCCTGGAAGGAGTCGGCAAGGGTACAGCGAATGGGAGTCTGGCCCGGAAATAGAGTAACCGAGCTTCTGTCGAGTTGGCATGATTCCTTTTCCTTTGCTTCGTAAAACAAGCGCAAGAGTGTTGTTTGTGTGATTGTTGCGGAAAGATGATTCAAGAAGCAAGCTGAGCACCTGCTGCGAATGAATTAGTGAGAATAAGCGACCAATACGGGAATACTACAATGACGTCAATGAACCGAAAGCGCAACTACAAGAACGCTTCTCTTTCATTTTGATAGATGTAAATGATCTAGAAGCGACGCAATACCAGGAAAATGTAATCTTGTGTACTGATCAGAAAATGCAACAAAAATTATGGAATAGAGCACCAACATATTCCGCATGTGTAAGATGCAGCTGTTTGCACAACGGTAGTATCGCAACGGATGTGCCTTGATGGTTTTGTTGCCCTCTGTTGAATGAAGTAATATGGGCTAAACAGCTTTCAGTTTCATACAAGAAATTTTACACGCCCTCCTCTGCAGGCATTTAAAAAAAAAAAACTTGACGTCGTAGACGCTACTCTTGTGCCTCTCGTGGTCGATGCCGGCCGTACATTGACTTTGTCTCGCATGGGTACGCGATGTAGCCAGTCTCATCCACATCCAATTGGTGCACTACAGACTTTTTCTTTTAGTCTGCGTCGTATGAACCCCCCCCCCCCCCCCGCGCTTTGTAGATGACCATATGTACAGAAAGAAATCCGTGCACTACGTTTCACGGAGGTGCTACCAGAGCCGTATCAAGGCAAGTGCGGGACCCTGTGCTGTGAACCGAAGCGGGGCCTGATACGAAAATGCTGGAAGCGCGAAAAAAAAATGAAACAGCACCATGGCAAGAGTGGCGCTTGCGCCATAAAGCCCCAAATTATCAGTGATAAAACAACAATCGTGCTTCAGCAGTACGACAAAAATTTGCGACATCGATATACTACACTTTTGTGTACTATACTTGATGGCCTATATTATATCCATGCATATGAGTACAAAACTGTAAGTTAGAATACTATATGAAGATATACATAGAGCGTTGTAGTTGCAAACTTACAAAACTATTTTTCTTTCCACCGGCCTCGGTGGCTCAGTTGGTAGCGTGTTCGCCTTCTGATCCCGAGATCGCGGGTTCGAACCCGGCCGAGGACGCCAGCAACTTGGTGGCAGGGTACAAGTTGCTTAGACACGCCGTCTTCCGCGAGGGACGTTAAATACGGGGTGCCGTGTGATGAGCTTTCATCGCACGTTAAAGAACCCTCAGGTGGGCAAAAGCAATCCACAGACCGACCGCTGTGGGGTCGCTCATGATCTCAGTTGTCTCGCGTCGTAAACACCCAATTATTATTATTATTATTATTCTTTCCTTCTTTCTGGCGAACTCGCACGTAATATCTGATAAGTCGACAGGTTCTGCTGTTTCTTTTCGGATAAGCAGCACTGCATAGCGCGTTCGACTCACGCTTTGGGGACGCTATCTTTTCCGCATTAGTCCCGAAGTGCGGTGCCCGGCGCGGTCGCACCAGCATCGTATTCCTAGAACCGGCCCGGTGCGACATTATAATATTGGTTCACGCAGAAAATCGCTAGCAAAGTCCGGAATGGCGTCCGTTTCAAGCAACTTTGTGAAGACAAGCTTTGGAGTCCCGCGTAGACACAAAATCGCTATAGACACAAACATCTGCTGTACACTGTGCAGTGAATTGTAAATTTTCCTACACACACGTTCAGCAATATCGGTCAACGACATATTCGTTTGAGAATGTGTCGTCTGTGAAAGGAAGACGACAGTATGGTTGGGACTCTTAACCGCTGAAACATCTGTACATAACGCACGTTGCACATAAGAGCGGGTCCACGTTTTTGTAATAAACTCCCAGTATTTTTCTTTTTCTTTTCTCTTTTTCTGCACGGTTACCGTTACGCTTACCGTAGTCGTGCATAGCAGCTTCACTCGTCAAGGTTTCCTCACGGTGGATTAGATGAGGAACGTGGCCTTCTGCAGTTCGTTCCATTGTCAACAGGGGGCGGATGCGTAGTTCATCGCCGATGATGCCATTCTGCAAAATCCTAACACTTACATGTGCGTTTTGGGGCTACTTCATGATGAAACAGAAAACACGAAAAATCAATATCGAGGAGACAGATTCCGCCTCCAACCTGTAGATGCTACGCAACACAACAAAACACTCGCCATTGACAGTTGAAGAGAGATTAGACAGTGCTGAAGTATAACTTCACCACAGAACATACGCGACCCCCATGGTAGTCGTGAGTGAGAGATTCAGCGCGGGGTCACGAAACAGCTCCGGAACTTCAAGAAAAAAAAAGGACAGCAGATGTTGTCCTTAGGCCAAGTTCTGCACACTGGTGCGCGTCACAAAAAAGGTGGACCCTGAGGTCTTGCAAGCTCGCGTTAGTGAATAAGAACAACCATTCGCGCTGGCATGCCGTTTCTCTTTTCCGTTTCTGTTTTCGTTTTTGCGGTAGTTTCTAGCCCATCTGATTGACTCTGACTGCATTAACTGTCGAATGAAATTTCGTCGTCAGTTTTACGTAGTAACTGTTCGTGCACTGAAATCGACGAGCTTGAGGCATCGCGAAAAGCCCGGTTTGTGATGGGTCGCAGAGTAGCTGTGTTTGGAAAGCACTGTCTTAACCAATTGAGATTCGGAATGATGTCGGTCTCTCTTGTGATTGGTTCAACACGGGTGCCCCCTCCCCCTTTTTCTAGACCGTTTGCATTTCTCTTTAATTGTCCAAGGAATGCGTACAGCCTTTGGTTTCAACAAGTCAAAGGAATGATGAGATTCATTTTGAGGGATGGCTGACTCCGGGTAGTGTTAATGCGAATGACAGTGTTCACCGAAGCCCTATACAGTGTTCAGAGAGGTACGGTTTTCTGGCATGGCGTTGCTCAGCTGGGCTTGACCGCAGACCGAGCAAAGCTAAAGCCGACCTGGTTTCAAACGTTAGTAGTGTGGGCAGCGGAGAAGGATGTGTTCCGGATTTTTTAAGTCACGAAAGTGACGGCAGCTTGCAGAGCTAACTTGTCGCAAGCACATACACCACTTTGCACTAAGAGCCACGTTGAGTCGCGTCCGATGAATTAATGCATCATCCCGACGAGAGATACCTTGCAGCATCCGTAAAGCGGAGAGGGCATCAACGCTTCAAGCAGATATATGCACACAAGGTCAAATGCGAAAATACGGGAATTCGAAAAACTGTATCTGAAACAACAGCATACCACATGGAGTCCGTCTTGTTCGGACACTACTGCGGAAGCCATGCGATGTTGATCTTGGAAAAGCTTGCTGTTGATCTCTGACGTATCCACCTGATGTAGAGATCCATTACATCAGCAATCACCCTTTTACTACACCTTCATCTAATAAAAGCGTGAGTATAATTTTGATTAATTTGATGATTTTGATATAATTTGTAATAGGACAGGCTCAAAGTGAAAAACAAAAACAAAATACATACAAACTTTTCGATGACTGTATTATCTTCTCCCGTCGTTCTGATGAGTAGGTAGTCATCGAACGGAGATCTTTGTTCAAGGTGCAAAGTGAGTTCATCGTTGAGTTTCAATATTCTTGCACCACTGTCTGACCTTCCTTCGAGGAACTGCGGATACACGATTGTCTCCACCAAGGACGCTGAAAATTTGACGAATTAAAACCACGTTCCAAGTTCGAAAATCTGCTTCGAATTGCGATCTCTTTCAAGCCATATTTCACTTATGCATCTACATATGAACTCTTGGAAGCAGAGAAAAAGCAAGATATATTTCTCCGAGTGTGTCCCATTGAGTGAGGTAAGCGAGGAGATGGCAAAATGCACCACCGAGGCAAAGCGGATCAGCTTTATTTCTAAATCACATTAACAAATGCCACCACGCTTTTTGATCCATCCGATAGTCAGTATTCTTCTCATTCTCCGGCTTCAGTTTTTTTTTTTTTTCTGTGGGCGCTGAGATAGCATGCTCCGTGCGCCAGATGAGAAAGGCACTTTCTTCGGGCTCTCTTGTAGTATTCAGCGATCTGATTATTGTATTTCTAAGTGCGATACGCAAATGGGCCTATGCAAAACGTAGGGTCTCCGACGTTTATAATACACTGAATGTTCCAGCGTTGGGCATAGTAGGCTTGAAAGTAACGGATTCTTACATTAAAGCCTCGGTGTCTAAAAAAGAAGGGCAAAGCAGACCTGATAAACTGGATCGTGGTCGATCCGTCGCACTTTGTAGAATTTGCTTGGAGTGATCCAAAATTCACTGGCAATTTAGCGGTAAATGCGAGAGAAATACGTTAGCATTAACCGCCTTTTCCGGTCCAAACTTGACTTCTGAGTATCCACTTCCTGTTTAAACCCAAATTCCGGTTGTCCACTTCAAATCTAAACCCGACTTCCGGTTGTCCACATCCCGGCTATACTTGACTTCTGGCTGTCCACCTCCAGTCAATACTTGATTCCCGGTTTGACACTTTCAATTACTATATATGTAAGTTCACTTAATTAATCTTTAATTATCCTCAATTACTTTAAATTACCCTGGAATTACCCTTTAATTACCTTACCTTACCTTAATTACCTGCCGTTACCTGAGGTAATCATGAATTCCCTTAATTACCTTTAATTACATTTAATTACCTCCTGTATAACCTGCGGTTACGTTCGGTATTTTTAAAATGTCATTTACTCTTTCTTTTAATTGCATATATCTTACATTCATTACCTCTAAACTCAACTTTCTTGTTTTAATTGCCTTTAATTACCTCTACTTACCTTCAGTTACTCTTACCTCTTACTCTTAAATACCTTCGACTACTTCAATTTCGAATTATTTGCCTTCATTTACATTTACCCTCTTATATGCCCTTTGCATGTCCACTTATACCGCTGTCTCGGTGAGGCTTCACAATCTCACACACGGACACACACACACACATACATACAGCTTTTTCCAGTTTGACACTTCTAATGCTAACGCATTAAAAAGGAAGCGATTTCCGTTAAATACTAGTGTTCGCTGTCACTTGTTATGTATGGTTTGCTCTTTCTTCGTTCTCGCCTTTTCTTTGCCACCGACCGCTACTCCGGCGTACGCTTCTTGGCAGACACTGGCGATTAAGTATGGGTTATTCCTGCTTCCCCAGATGACCAAAAGCGCTGCAAGCCAAGTAGCACACTCCAAGCAGTAAGCACGACACTCATTCCCACCTCCGTCGGAAAACTCGTGACGCTCAACCTAGGAATCGAATGGTTTTCTGGTGCATTTTTGTAACTGCAAAAGTGATGCACGCTATCATAGGAACGGATTTCTTGGTGCATCTCGAGTTTCTGGTCGACATGAGCCGGAGAGGCCCTTATCGATAACGGTCCATCTCGCCGTCCAGGGCATACTCATCCTAACACCCAGCTAAGACGTATGCTCTCTGGCGACCTCAACCAAGAACAGAGTATGGAGCCACTCTGCAGGAATTTCCGGCCATCCCTCAATCTTCCGATTGGAAGCGGCCGGTGCAGCACGATGGTAAACATCATGTCGTGAACGCTGGGCCAACAACAGACACGCAAATTAAAGGGGGCAAGCGATGAGTTTAAGCACATGCCGAAACTCGGATACCCATTTGATACCATTGTTCCCATTTGGGAACAAAAACATTACCTTAGTCTAAGCGATCGCGCAGCTTTCCTAACGCCGCTATGATGCCGAAATCAGCTTGCATTGTATGTCAAGATACCAACGCTCAAAAGTATGGCCTGAAATCGCGTTTAGGTGTCTACGTTTTCAGCTGTAGGAGGATTCGTCTGCCGCATTTACCAAATTTGCGATTTTTGCTGGCAATGAAGTTTCCATCACGTGCTGCAGGTGCGTGGCATACCTGTGTGGTTATAAAAGTTCACTAGCCAAATATTCCAATGTGAGACAAACATTTCCTCAATTGTTCCCATTTGGGAACAATGGGTTCACGTACATACTTTGCCGTATTCAACTGCTTGACGGGCAACACTTTTGAATCTCTGCAGATATTTTCAAAAAGTTCTTCGACATTAGTAGAAGTTTTGGAAATGGTTCTAGGAATCAGCGACGGACACGAGAATGATAGTGTTGGGCTATGCACGACCGAATGTGAAGGGATCGTGACCTATGAAGACCAAGAAGACGAAGAAGCCGTAGCACAGACACTCTGCTTGCTGAGCTCAAGATCGCGAGTTCGATCCCGGCCGAGGGTGGTAGGAATGTGGGGGAGGCGCTGAGATAGTATGCTCCGTGCGCCAGATGAGAAAGGCACTTTCTTCGGGCCCTCTTGTAGTACTCAGCGATCTGATTATTATTATTATTGTATTGTATTTCTTATTATTTATTGTATTGTATTGTATTACAAGTATATTGTATTTCTAAGCACGATACGCCGAATACGCACGAATGGGCCTATGCAAAACGTAGCGTCTCCGACGTTTATAATGCACTGAATGTTCCAGCGTTAGGCATAGTAGGCTTGAAAGGAACGGATTCTTACCTTAAAGCCTCGGTCTCTAAAAAAGAAGGGCAAAGCAGACCTGATAAACTGGATCGTGGTCGATGCGTCGCACTTTGTAGAACTTGCTGAATTTGTAGAACATTGTTTCCAGCACTGTGTGTCGGAGATTTCCCGCGCACGTCAAAAGAACCCCCAGGTGTTCCAAATTATCCGCAGTCCTACCCTGCGGCACATGCAACATGTCGCCACACTGCGCAGACAAGCCTTACGTATAACATCACGGTACCATTATTATTAAGTGGAAGGAAGAAGTGGAAATTGCTGTGGGTCGGTCCGACGTACAGAACGGACGTCATGATCCCCTAAGAAAGAGGAACACGAGCACGGTCGGTGCAAAATGGGTAAAACGAGAAGGATACACTATCCCAGCAGCCGCGAGTCAGCCTGAAACAATTTCCACCACTTGGTGGTTTGTCGCCTTTTAGACTGTTCAAAACGTATTTTTTTGGGCTCGTAAACGTAAACGTAAATGGGCTCGTCAGAAATGAGCTTCGAGCTTCCATGCGTTTCATCCGCTTACCCTTGCTTGCGCTTGCACCGCAGAGAGTGCAAGGCGGTACAGATACAACCACGTATAGTTGTGTTTTTACTACCCCACGCCATTTCACAAGTCAATCAGTTCAACCGGTACTATCGTCCGGCATTGTCCTATAGCGTGAGGTTACGGATATCTGCCCTGTGGGGCAGTTCATTATAGTCATTCAGGACACGTATAGTGTAACACCGTCCCTTCTGCAAGTTGAGAGCTCAGCTTCATGACTGTAGTGGACTTTTCGGTAGGTTTGTCAGTAACTACAGGCCTGTCGTTACTAGCAAGGAATGGTAAAGGCAACAGCCCAGAAACATGCTACAAACAATCCGCATCGCAGCCTGGAGTCTTCACCTATATCTAAGATGTTGACCTAACTACGACCAGCTGAGCTGCATGAGACTTGTTATGGAGGGACTATTCGCTGACTGTGATGGTCCGTTCAGAAGAACAGGTCCACTTGGCGAACTCTGTTCTCTACCAAGAGCGGGACGACGGTATTATAGGTCTCCGAAGGAAAATATCGCCGCTGCAGACAGTGCTAGAAGGCTGGAGGACCGATATAAAAACTCTGTCAAGTGCATCTGCACAGTCAGTGGGCAAAGCTTTTCCATGAGTCAGACTTGCTGTAGAATGCCTTGATATTGAGAGATCCCATTGTTCTCATTTGGGATCACTCCGTATCTGGCCAACGGCGGCATATTTTGCCTCGCAAATTTATATTTGCGTATATCTCCACATAATAAGCCTTTCTTCGAGGATTTGTTGTTGTAGACGTATCGGAAAGCAGGGCCGGCACTAAAGGGTAAATCAGACCATGTTCAAGCAATTGGACTTGAGCCCTCCACATGGTACCGAAGAAGACAGGGGATTGGCGGCCGTGTTCTGGAGTATGGCTTTGAATCGCGCCACGGTACCGTGCCGCTATCCTACACCAAGGCTTTATAGGAAATCTAGACACGAAGCAAAACTTTCCTTCGAGGTCGACCTCGTACGCCGCTTAGCACCAGATATCTGTGGCACCTGAAGACGTCAGAAAGACTGCAATCACTAAGCCGTTTGGAGTGTTTCCTTTCTTGCATATGGCAGGTCGGCCTACGGTACGCGAGACAAACATCCCGACGTTTCATCGACTCAGTCATCAGAGGTCTTCCGTTCGCCTTCGTGTATATATTCACGACTTGCTAATTGCTAGCTCCTCACGGCAAAGACATGCGGCCCATCTTTGCGCGCTCTTCGCTCAGTTTAATATGACTTTGGCATCGTCATCAACGGCAACAAGAGCGAGTTTGGAGTAGAATAGCTGATTTCCTTGGCCATCGCGTCACCAGCTCAGGCATAACGCCCCCACCAGCCAGAGTGCAAGCCATTGAAGACTTCCCGCAGCCGACTTCATCTCGCAGGTACCGCGAGCTCCTCGGAAGCGTCAATTTTTGCCGACGGTTCATACTCTACAGCGCGTACACACTTCAGTCGCTGGGGACCTTGTTAGTCCAAGTAGCCAGAGGTCGTGCAGCCCCAGTTACTTGGATTCAGGCAGCCATCGACGCGTTCGAGAAGGTAAAGCGTGATTTATTCAACGCCACGCTGCTAGCTGACACTGTGCACGGTGCGCCCACTAACGTAATAGTAGTCACTTCTTCAACCAGCAAACTTCCAACACTTCTCCCGGAAACGCAGGGAGAGAGAAATGCGCCACAGGAATTTTTCTCGCAAACTACTTGCAGTCTTCCTTGCGGTGAAGCACATCCGTGACTTCCTTGAAGGCCTCAGCTTCACAATCTATACGGACCATAAGCCGTAAACGTATGCATTCGTTGCATCTGGAAACAACTACATTCCTCTGGAAAACCGGCAACTCTCGTTCATTTCTGAGTTGTCCGCGGACATCCTACACGTAAGCGGTTGCAAGAACACCGTGTCAGACACACACTGTCGCGTCGCCAGGATAGTGCAGGAAAACCAGCAGTCAACCGGCACACATTTGACCCTCGAAGAGTTAGGCAAACTCCAACGTACGGACGACGAACTAACCGAGCTACGCGCCGACACGAAATCCAACTTGCGCCTCGAAGAACAGCCGTTTGCGACGTTTCTTTGGAACATCCGCGGCCTTCGTCCCAGCAGCTCTACGTCGACAAGTCTTTGACGCTCTGCATGCATTGGCGCACAGTACGTGCAACACAAAAGCTGATTGGTACCCGCTGCGTCTGGCCTCGCCATGCAACCCAATATTATGTATTGTGAACAATGCCAGACAGCAAAAATCCAGTGGCACACCTTTCACGTTCCCATCAGTCGCTTCCTTCCACCAGAAACGCGACTTGACAAGGTTCGCTTGCATATTGTTGGGTCATTCACGACGACACAAGGTCAACAATACCTGCGGTCCGACCGTTTATCGACGGATTCACACGGTGGCCAGAAGTAACACCAAATCATCACAGCGGCAGCATGAGAATTCATGAGCACGTGGGTTGCTCGTTTCAGACTCCCAAATACCGTAACAACGGATCGCTGATGGCAGTCCGAGCCGTTTATATTCAATGCTCACACCGCCCTCACAACAGATCCGGACTACGGCCTACCATCACGTATAAAATGGCCTAATTAAAATGTTGTATCGCCACCTCAAGGCTGCTGTCAAGGCACACAGCAATACTACGGCTTGAACACAGGTGTACCAATCGTCCTGCTCGGCCTCCGTTCCTTTTAAAACCAGATTTGGGATGTGCGTCATCTCAACTCGTCTGCTGGACATATCCCTCATAGTACCTGTCGAGTTCTTGGCTCCAACAAAGGCCGCCAGCGTCCTCGACACAGACGGACTATGTCAGCCCATCAATTAATTTAAGCAATCTTCGGGCTGCTCCACCTCGCGACCGATCACCGACGAGATTGTACATACATAAAGACCACCATACCTGCGCGCGCTTTTCGTGCGCGTTGACAGCGTACGACGGTCCCTACAGCCTCCATACAATGGCCTAACTAACCAAGTCTTCAATCGTACATCAAAACACTTAATGCCCTCCATCAATGGCAGGCATACATCGTTTGGAGCCAGCCTACATCGAAACTAATACCGGTCCAGATGACTTCCACGTTGACCCAAGGACAGTCACTCCTGCGTCTCACCCAATTCCTGTCAAACAGCGCGTTACAATTTGTTGGGCACCCATTCTAAGAACATTTCACTCCCAGACTTCGCCTGCTCGCTAGAGGAGGGCAGTTAATATGGCAGGGCAAGCGCTATCGTTAAACACCACGCGCTAAGCTACGGACGGCACAGAACCAACAGAATAGAATAGTTCACGTTAGCACGTTCAAGCTGTAGGTTGTCTGTTCTTAGATCCATTCCGCTTCATAGTCGATTGTCATGTAAACCGTCGGCCTTCACGACTCTTATTCGACGATACCATACATGTCCCACCCACCCATGGGTGGGCATATATTATAGTACATTGTATTATAATAGTATTACTGTAATACATTTTGGTAGTAGTACTACGTATTTTAATCCATATTTTCAAGAAGTATTATAGTATGCCAAAATATGAATTACCCGTATGACTGTATTAATAGTTGAGACAGTAATACTTTTCGGCTTTCCCAGCGGGCACTGGCTATTCTCCCGTATCACTCAGCCAGAGCACACTATGATAACAAGGGCCCATGTGCTGTGAAAACGGGTTGATTGTCATTGCACCTTCACACTGTTCCATTTCCACCTCTGTCTTTGTCGCAAATTGGCACACCAGGTGAAAAGGAGATAACAAAATATTCCGTCAGGAGTCTTGCATGCAGCCTTTGTGACCGTCTCAAACTTGCCATGGGTGACCTGCTCAAGGAGGTGGGAGGTAGCTCATTTTCGCTGTCACATCCACCAGAAAAGTCGCACAATTCTGAATGGTAAATTTTTCGTGGGGGTTCATGAGGTACCGGGGCACGACATGCAAGTCCCAATCTCATTTTTTTTAGAATTCCGTGTTAGCGGCGCGAAGCAACTGTGTCTATGAACAGCGTACAGAACGTGGACAGATGGAGAGAGCCCAGCAGGAAGGAGTGGCAGACGAGGGGGTTAGTACGTGTCCTGGGCCAGGGGGAACTGTGCCGACATTCGTCTGGAAAGTCTTTGGAAAACCCAGGGAAAACCTCAGACAGTACAGCCGGTGGCAGGATTCGAACCCGCGTCACCTCCCAGTCTCTGCGTGGAAAGCGATCACCTTAACCGTAACGCCACGCGAGCTGGTAATGTCAAATATGCCACAAGACGTTCTTTGCTTCGACCAAACAGGCGAGCTAGCACTCGAAGATTAGATTTTTGAGAAAATTTTATTATTAAAGTGAAATAGCCAGTAATGCATCTATTGCTTCATACGACAGGTACAGTACACTGTGAAATCAATGTTGTGCAAGCGCTGGACTTGAGGGAGAGTCAGCTCTCCATCGTCTACGCCTGAATGTTGCCCGTACTCCATCGTTCCTGTTCAAGATAAAGCGGCGTTGCTCTTCGGCGTGCCCCTCCTGCTCCATCGACGCCGACACCTATAATTTAATCTTGACCTGTCCAAGATATGCCGCTCCTCGGACTGCACTCACGCACCGCCTATCTGCCCTAGGGCACAGAGACCTCTCTTTGGCCACCCTACTTGGCCCTGTAGGGCAGAAGCAATGGACTGTTACCAGAGCGCCTTTATGCTTCCTGGGTGACTCTGGGCTCCTTGACTGGCTCTGAGCGATCATGCACTCATGCCCCCCTGCTGCCCATGTGCCGCTTGCGTCTTTTTCCTTTTCTGTTTCCTGTTTCCTTTTTCCATTTTTTTCTTTCTTTTTATTCCGTTTTTTTTCATTCTTTTTAGAAGGAATAGCAAGTCGACTTCTGTCTGGTTGACCTTTCCTTTCTGCTTGCCTTTTTTTCCCCTAATAAACATATCCCCCACCCCTGGACTTTCCCAAAAAGTTATGTATTCCTTGTATTACCATAATGTACGTATTATTATAATACAGTATTAGTATTATGTTTTATAATACACACTTTCAGAAGTATTATTGTATTGGTATTATACGTGTTTTTGTGAAGTATTGTGGATCACTATTATAATACAAAAAAAATGTGTTACTGCCCACCCGTGCACCCACCACGTTCGTCCATGTACCGTCCATGCGCCACAACTTTGTCCAAGACGACACGGTTGGTCGTCACTTCGGGACAGTGGATTGCTACATGCAGTGAATGCACAGATCGAACGCTGCCCTCCAGAGGAAGAACAGGACACGTTTCAAAACTGGAGTCAGTATACCAATGGAGTCACAATCTTTTGCGGCAATGATCCGTCCCCGCAAACGGTCGCAGAACGTAGAGCTGCTTCGTACTTGACACAACGAACACAATCGAAAACTAAACAAACGCTGTCACATATTCGCTTGTCATACTCGCCGTCACGGTGCAAGATATTTCAATTAACTTCATATGAAATTATTTACAAGTGAAGGTTTTTCTTCCATGAAGCAACCAAGTCCCCGACTGGAGCCAACCGACTCGAGACAAAACTTAGCTGCGGTTTATTATATCCCAAACAGTCCTCGTGTCGTCCGCCAACGCGCAATATCACATGCTTATATTACCGTGGAACCCCTGCCGGACTTGAACACGATGTTCATTTTTTCGTGTCCATCCCGAAAACTACGACGCTCTGTTGAGTGAAATTTTGCATATGCCAACTCCATATAAGTTACAGTCGAATATAGTCTCAATATCAGTCCACAGCTCCCGACACTGCCATTGATATACGTAGTATTTGTTAATATAAAACGGGAACTCACCGTCGAGACACCAGGTGTGCTGCGCCCAAATCATTACCAAAGTGATGCACGGCCATACGTGAAAGCATAACCGGAGTAACCTACGTTTACACTCGTGGAAAGGCATTACAAAGGCACTGTTGGCGGTCAGAGACAAAGGTTTAATACATACGCGTTTTGTAAAAAGATTCACAGGCAGCTGTATTTAAAAGCTAGTCACACGTGGTTTCTGCGGACAATGCACTATCCGATATTCGGAGTCACTGCATTTTTCTGTAAGAAATTTTTGGAGAATCCGATGAAGACAATAGAAATTAATCGATTGTCCGTCTTTACAGGTGATCGATGGATATGTGCTGCCATGAGAGTATTCACATTCAAGCATAGTAATCGTTTTAATTTCCGGCCGTAAGGTAACTTAGAAGCGGTAATTCACGTATTGAGCTGGTTCACTAGTACTTGCTCGAGAGATAATTGTTCAATCGGTCATACACGACGTAACGCAAACTCGGCCAATTGTTTCTATGTATTTCTTGAACACGGTTCAGCCGTTCATGGCTTGCTCCAAACGGGGTCCCTCTCTGTCTGGTGTTTCTCCAGCCTCCGTTGCAGAGTGTTGATTGGCTTACCCAACCGTGAAATACACTGCGTAGCTAACTGCGGGAGAGCGTGAGGAGTAAAGCAGCAGGGAAGCGTACGGCGATAGTGAAGAGGGCGCGAGGAGGAAAGCGGAGACAGTGGTCCACGCTTCAAGCGGAGCCAGAACGCATTTGGTTGCAGTTCAGTGGGCTTGTCTCCAAACCTGCGACTGGAACCGTGACGTCTGCACATTCCCGGCAGTTACGGGCGCTCAACAAAGACATTCAGCAAAACTGGATACCTATCGAAAGGCGCACAGTCAGCCGCGTTATCGATAAGAAGACTTATATGTCGGTGAGGAAATGCCAGCTACCTGTTGTGCAGGCGAGTATCATCACCATTCACAAATCGCAGGGTACTCCTATGCCAAGAGTCATCCGCAAAAGTTGGTATACGTGGCATTGAGTCGCGCTAGATACATACCCGAGCTGTACCTCACCAACGTGGACCACGACTTCAGAAACTGGGATGGGAGTGCTACCTGGAGAAAGTACTATATGTGGAAAATAAAAAGAGTGGGGTATAACTCAGCTTCAACAGCTGCGTTCAAATTTCGCAGTCCCGACTGTCGCAATCGCCCAGTGAATTTCTCTTATTGCCACCATCGGAGGTGTATGTCTCTCGGCTCACTAAAAAATAGTTTTCCTTTTTCTTTTCACCATTTCATCATCAGAGGATTTAAGAATGTCACTTTCCCTGTCTCGAATGTACTCCCAAAGGCACGATTTTCGAGGGGGGGGGGGGGTGCTTCAACTCAGAAACCTACCCACACCTGGCCACACACCGCCACGTGATCTGTTTCGCGTTTTTCTTCTTTTTTTTTTTTTCTTGATGCAGTTTTGAAATAAAGGTTGCCGTTTTCTTTCCAAATTCCTCTGCTTCTCTCAGCGGACGTTCAGCCGTTTAGTTCAGTCTGTCATCGTGATTATCTATAGGAGCGTGTTGAGGCCGTGAAGTTCTTCTTTTAAAGTGTAGTCCGTCAGCAGAGTTTTCTTCTAACGATAGAAACACGGCGGTCGTTCTTATCAAAACACGAGCGAAATGAGTGGAGGATGTTCCCAGTAAGAGAAACAAATCGCGCCGCGCGACACTATCGGCGATACTCGATATACTAGCCACGGAGTTCGTGGTAGTGTTATTGTTGCTTCATTTCCGACGTATTGTTCAGTGCCTTATAATGACACTCATGTGTGGCGAGAATGGGCGTCATGTAGCCGCGTGTTGAAGAAAAGACGACAAAGGAGAATAAATAATAATAATAACAACAATATTAATAATAATAATAATGGTGCCGTGATGTTACACGTAAGATTTGTCTGCCTAGTGTGGCGACATGCTGCACGTGCCGCAGGGTAGGACTGCGGATAATTTCGACCAGCTGGGGCTTTTTGACGTGCGCCGTCCGAAGCCAGCCGTCAACGGGAATTGTGTGTTATACGAGTATATAAGCATATAGTGACGACAGCTAACGTTACATCTTGGCGCCCGAACGCGGACCACTTAAGCCGAATTGATGGGGTCTTCCGTGTTTGCCTCATCTATTACCATCTGTCCATCCCTACTTGGGCCCCACATTCCTCTCACAGTGTCGTGGAATGTGATTGGGTGTTCCACTGTGAGCTTCAACGACATGGGCTACAAGGCGAAGACGGAGGCGTTTCATTTAGCCCTGGAAAGTATTTCTGGGTCTGTATATAACACTGGGTGTACCTGCATATATATCTGGGCATATATGTCTGCGTATAACACTCTGCCACAGCGGTAGGCCCTTGTCCGGAGCCAGCCCTGAACTTCTGAAGCGAGTTCTCTAGTACCGAAGAATGCGTTATATAGCGCGTCACCGATTCATGCTTGCATTGTACTACTCTATACCGGAAATTTACAATTACGACTCAAGGAAGTGCTAATGAACCAGTTCAAGAGGAAAGTACCGTTTCTAAAAGCCTAATGGCCGGAAATTAAAACGGTTTCAATGATTGAAGGCGATTACTCTCACAGCAGAACATACCCGTCTCTCGCCTGCAAAGACAGATAATTAATTCATTTCGATTGTCTTCACCGGATTATCGGAAACGCAGTAATTGGGCATAGCGGACAATGCTTGTGCGCAGAAAGCAGGTGCGAAGAGTTTTTCGATAGAGCTACCTGTTGCTCTTGTTAAAATACGTGGATGTATTAAACCTCGGTGGCTGACCGCTAACAGTGATTTTGCAATGGCTTTCCTCAAGTGCGAACGTCGATTTCCCCGCTGGTGTCCGAACGTATGGCTGTGCATTACCTTGATGTTGACCTGGGCGCAGCACACCAAGTGTCTCGATCGTGAGTTGCTTATTTTGATACTAAGTACCATCACTCTAAGAAAAACAGTAGGTATCACGACACCCTTTTGAGGTATATTTGGTAGTCCCATTTTGTGTTGGGATCCGGCATATCCCGAATCTCGAGATGCCGGATGTTTTTGACGTCCTGAAGTGCCGGGATTTTTTTTCTCTCTCATTCGGTGTTTGCTATATTGTAGTAATCCCGAGTGAAATCGAAAATAATCCCGAGCGGCACTCGTGACTACTGCCTGCAAAGCTACCTGGCTTCTTATTTAAGGATAATGCAAAAAACTGCCTCGTGAGGTCTCGCAGCATACTAAAACACAATGGAAAGTATTCAAAGAATTGCTCAATAGACTAGGGACGGCGACAACAGACACACACAGTTTGAGACTTCGTCTGTGTGTGTCAGTTGTCGTCGTCCCTTGTCTCTGGGTTTTTGCCGTCATTGGATGTATTAAAGGAGCATTAAAGTGGTATCCAACATGACCAAAAACTGCTGTCACATTGTAAAGCAGTATGTGAAAGGCATTCCCACAAAATATTTCTGCCTAAAGTTGTTTCACCGCGGCGCAATTCATTTGCAAAATCACTGCCGCGATGACAGGTCCGGGCGTCACGACTCCAGACAACGCCCCCCTAGAGTGACGTTTACGGTAGAGAGCCCCCTCATTCGTTGGGAGAAAAAAACGTCTGCCACGAACATTGCGAGCTGTTTCTTGCTGACTGCTATTCATTATATGATTTATATCACGTTTTCGGAAAAACAAAGCATATATCCAGCCCGACAAAACAGGATTGCGATCACGAGAGTAATATCCGTGGCTTCAGTGCAATCCTTCACTGCACGTCTACAACTGGAGAACTGTGTCAGTGCACAGTTCAAAGCGAGAGTACTTCGAGGCGTTTGCTGTAGGGCGTATCTCCGACGTCTTTGCTAGTTCCCTGTCAAGGGAAAGTCTGTTTGGTCTGTCATGTCTCCACGCAAAGGCCCCCACGGCCAAGTGTGTGGCCGTATAGCTCACCAGCGCGGAGTCCAGGGTTGCATGAATGAGAAAGGCAGCGCCTGACTGTCTCTTGCACAAGGGGGGGGGGGGTATGTTTATTAAAGAAGAAGAAAAAGGAAAGGAGGAAAGGTCAGACAGGCCAAGGTCGCCTTGCTATTCCCAAAAGAGAAAAAAGAAGCAAAAAAAAAAAGGAAAACAAAAAGTGGCGGGGGACGATGGGGTGGCCAGCTAGCCTTCAGGTAGCTCAGGAGGGCTCGGGTGACTGCCCACTGTTTGGAGTTCCGGACAGGTCCCAGCAGCGTCGCCAAAGTTCCCTGTGGCCTAGGGGAGTGAGACTTGAGGCGAGAACGAATCGGGGGCCGGCGTACCGCTTGCAGTGCAACAAAAGATGGCATATGTCGGCGACTGCAGCACGGCAGGGACACATCGCGGACTATGTCTATCCATCTTAGAGAGGAGCAGCGGAGCCCTGCACCATCCGCGGATGGAAGCGGAAATCCGCGGATATCCGCAAGATACTTGCGGATTCGGATGAAAATTTAGCACTTTCTGCGGTGTGCGGATCGGATGCGGTTGACGCGAGGTCGGATGCGGATCGGATGCGGATACGAAGGCAGCGGATCGGTAGCGGATCGGATGCGGATATACCGCGTGCTGTCATTTTTACACCAGCAATTTATTTGTATTGCGCGCCGACAGCCGACAGCGAGCGCATGCTCGGGTTCACCTGTGTCCATGCACGGCGCCAAGATGGGAGAGGAGGCATTCTGACGTCTCGAACCGCGCGAGCACCGACGAGGTAGCGTTCCACGCGTTCCAGAAGTCCCTCCATATCCCGTTTGTTGAAATGTTTACCTTTGCTTGTCGTCATGACTGAGTGCTTCCGTGACAGCATGGAGGCATCCGAAATTATACCAACATGCTTCCGGCGGTCTTTACGCATCTTTTGAAACGTGCGGATTTTGCGGATCGGATGCGGTGGTGCGTTTTGCTCAGCGGATCGGATGCGGATGTAAACTGTTGTGTTTGGTGCGGATGCGGGTCGGATGCGGATGCCAAAAATCTCATCCGCGCAGGGCTCTAAGTCAGGGCAACATCGAGGCCCAGGCGATGAAGGATCGGCTCCTCCTGTCGCGACAGCTTGCACAAGGTTCCGCCGAATGAGCCGGGAAGAAGCAAGACGCTCGCTTTAATTCGATGTCAGGATACAATGCCTGATACAAACCTTCGAATATGGGGTAGGTACGTCAGCGAGAGCGATTATCAATCACTGCCGAGCGTTTTTGTCGTACGTCAACGATGGAACAGCAGCAGATATTCCGACGCTCGGTCGGCATGGCGATGCAGCTGCGGCATGTACATTTAACAAACGCGTCCCCTTACAGTCCGATTCATATGTCGATGTCCAGGTCAGTTGTCACGTACCGGTGGCGTAACCGAAGCCATTTCTGAAGTAACAACTCCATAGAGCCGCACACCGTTGGGGAGAACTGGGGTGTCCGTGTACAACGCACATTGAGATTTGTGTTGCACTACTCGTTCTTCCCACAATGTCAGCGGTCCCAAAACCTCAGGGTCGTTCACGGCCTTTGAGTCCTTCATTTCGGAGATGAGGTAACCGAAGAGCGTCAAGTGTCTCGGAAGTGATAGCAGACAGTAGCAGACGCTCCAGGCTTAGTGGCGTTGCTCACCGATGGTGGCCGACGCAACCTCGATCATGCGACCCCACATCCAAAGAGGAGAGTGTCTGCTACACACGTAACGTGCTGTGTGCAAGTGGTGTACGTTCACACTCCAGCAACGTTGTATATTGGTCAGATAGATGAGTATAACACAGTACAAGACCTTTCTCCTGGGATGTACTTGTACTTTCTCTCAGCTTGCTTCAATTGGATCTTATTCTTCAATCTGCTGGGTACAGATGTGCATGTTCTGTGTTCATTTCTGTGCTCTGATATGAGCACACTTTAGCTGAGTACCCTACTACAAAATGTATAGGTGCTCGTTGCTTGGTGCATATCAGTCTTGAGCCTGCAAAGTTCTCTACTCAGTGGGCAGAGTAATGTTTTCTGATGATGTGTGCGACGCGTACTATAAAAGGCCAAGCTGATAGCAACATTCTCGAAATACTATTTATTGCGCACAAACCTAAAATGTTGAGTGGACATACACCGAAAAACCCAAAACGTGAACGACAACAATGAGACGCTTACATCAAGCATCGCATCTGTTATAAAGCAATTAAGGTGAGCTGTCAGGTCAATGAAGGGCGCATACTGAACGGTAGCTGCCCAATAGAGGCATAACACAACAGTCAGTGACGATGCCACGTCATCGTCGTCAATAGTGGGTCTTTGAGCACTGACGGTCACGCCTTCTCTTGTTGGTGTGTTGACTGCTAGGTATGTGATGTAGATCTCCACCGGATCCTGAAGATGGAAAGCAAAAGCTGTTGTAATTTGCGTTGGTACATCAGTGGCTCATCCAAGGGACATTCTCGGGAGTAGGTAGTAGTCTGGCTACTACCGCTAGGTTTTTCCGTGTATGCGTCTTGCATGGGGATGATTGCACAGATGATTCCTGCACTTTACTACAGATAGTAGCCTGTAGTGTACACATCAAATTCTAGCTTGCAGTGCTGCGATGGAAAGGAAACACCTGCGCTCAGCACGGCGACAGGGTTTCGTTATCGCTTTCAGCCTACCAGAAACCAGAGATAGCGAGATCAATGGAAACTCAGGGGTCCTCAGGAACAGCAGGCACTGCCACTCGACTGCGCGTGGCGTAGTACCTCATTTGACCTTACGTCACGAAACGTCAC
This sequence comes from Ornithodoros turicata, assembly GCF_037126465.1. Classification (NCBI taxonomy): domain Eukaryota; kingdom Metazoa; phylum Arthropoda; class Arachnida; order Ixodida; family Argasidae; genus Ornithodoros; species Ornithodoros turicata. Next base: position 9,779,707 of record NC_088208.1, read on the forward strand.
CACGGTTTTACTCGTTAGCCACATTGAGGGAGCATATGAGGGGCGTGCAGTATGTACTAAGTTTAAGTATAACTGGGTATGCCACAATAGCCCACCTGCTCGGATGCGCGTCGGCCAATTACACGAAAGCGGTGTCCCGGCGAAGCAGACGACAGACCTTTCAGTGGAGCCAAACCAATCGAGTACGCTGACGTATCGCGAGGGCGAGGGATACTAGAGAGACCTTCTCTTCTAGGTGGTGTTGGTTGTAGGCGGTGGCAGCATTAGACTGTGCCGATTTGGCTTTTTGGACGTCTGTGATTTTGAACATGTGAATTCTTAAGTATGGGATATCCGGATACAACCGACGCAATACATTGTTGCAATGTTGCATGCATAGTGCATCCTCCTCCTAGATAATAGTTACCAGTCACTTGGCCCTCCTCTCTCACTCCATCTCGCGGGGCGTTGACGACCGCTAGGAGGCAATGGCTGAAGCGAAACATCAAACCTCAGCATCATGTCATCATCGAATTTATGACGAAAGAGGGAACAGTGCCAGCAACGCATGAAGAATGTGTACGGGGACCGTGCTTCGTCACAAGCGACTGGGAAAAGGTGGTCAGCTTTGTTCATGCATGGCAGGGAGCCTTTGAAGTCAAGGAAATGTGCCCCAAAACGGAAGGCATGGATAAAACCAGAAGGCGTGTGACAGTTCTTCAGGTTGCTACGGAACTGGACATTATAGTACTGGGTCCGTAGAAAATATGTTGCACGAACATTTGCGTTTGCCCGCAGTCTGTTAGCGTTGGGTGCCCAAAATGTTGACACCTGAAATAAAGAAGAATGGAGTGGAATCAAATGTTAAACGCTGATCAGAGTTGATTTTATAGGTGGTTAATGGCTCGGGATGAAACCTGTATTTATAGCCCCGAGAGCACGCAAGAGAGCGTCGCCTGGTGCCACGATAATTTGAAATACTTCTGCGGGAAAGATATTGGGGTTATTTTTTTCGAGATGAGGCTATTGTTCTGCGGACTGATTGCCTACCACCCAAAACTATGATATCAGGAATCTATTACGCACTAGTAGAGGTTCAGTTGCGGAGGCTATCAAAGAAAAGCGCCGGGGAAAATTTAGCAAGAAACCTTTGCTGCTTCATGACATTGCCCTAACCAACACGTCCCCCCACTGCACAACGTGCTGTACGGGAATGCAGGTTCGAATATTCGAAGCCGTTCGACAACCGTTCAGCAGGGAGAACACACGAACAGAACACACGAGAACACGCGAGCTTCCCTCAGCAGCCTTCTATATTGGCGACTGTAGGATGGGACAAGGCGTAAAGCATCCCGTACAGGGAAGCTTCCTCGAACGTGGTAAATGCCGACGAAAATAGCGCGTTAGAATGTCGTAAGCCGCGTGATGTTGCGAGATGCCGCAGGTGTTTACCGCGAGATGTCGTCCACCAGGTTGAGAACCTCACCGAATGAGAGACTTAATGCAAACTCAATAGATATATGTGAAATACGCAACGACGCCGACGCCGATAATAAAGTATAGTTAACTATGCACGCGTTACATGAGTCGATAGGGCCCTTCCCTTGTTTCATAGATATGCCTCCTAAACCTCAATACCTGATGACGTTCCAGTGGAGAAGTGGCTGCGACTTTTCGAAGCCAAGACATACACTCTGGATTGGTCAGACATCGACAAAGGCAGAGATTTCTGTCACTACGTTGAAGGAGATGCCTTTCAGCGGTACCTCAGTGAATTATTCGAAGTCTGCACAAACATGCGAATAAATAAAATCATCCATGGCTGTTTGCTTGGGCACCTCGACCTCAGATCCGATCCGTATGTTCATTCGTTGGCGGCAAAGAAGGGAACAGTCTTTCAGGGACTAGTACGATCGGAAGTGCCTGGGGGAATTGGCAGGCCTCAGAAGTCCCACGTCATCTTTGGCCTCTCTGACGGCTTGCTTCCGGAATTTGAATGTCCGCTCGCAGGACAAGAGTTCAAATCACCATTGCAATGGCTCAGCGTCGTCGAGAAGCTTGACAAGAAATGCCAATGGGACCGAGATCAGCTTTCCCACCTGCAGCGAAACCTAGCGGCTGGCGACGCGTCCTTCTCGGCGCACCGCCTTTCACCATCGATAGCTCAACTATACCGTCACTCCCAAATATCAAAATCCTTAGTGGGCAGTTTCATTGGCAAAATACATGCTCATATCGACCACAAGTGTGTGCTTTCACTCAGCGTCAAGGAAACGAGGCAGGCGACCCAAGGTAATCATTTTCAAAGCATTTATCGATGATCATCCTGTTCACAGATTTCCTGATATGGGAACAACACTTACGTGCATCAGCGAAGACGTCTACGGGGAACTTAAGCTTCAGCTGATTTAAAATTGTAGTATTCGCATGCCTTATGTCAAGTCGCCAGGGTGCACTTTGGGTCGCGTCAATGCTCATTTTCATATCGATTATGTCATGCGAGGACTCGAAAGTTCGTGTGTTGCGAGGTGTACAAGCCGAGTTACTTCTTGGTCTCGATAACGCTCCTAAATTTTTGGCTATCACACGACATAGTGACATTAGCGCTCTCGCCAAACACGAGCTGCTTGTGCGAGAATTCTCCTTCACCCTCTCAACCGGATGTAACCTCTGACAGCGGGTTTGGCAATATTCTGACAACTTCGTACTCTTCCCAGTAGTCTCCTCTCACGTCCACGGAAAACAAGGCTTTAGCAGATCTCATCCGCAAACACGTAGACATCTTCTCGAAGTCTCAAAGCGACATAGAGGCAATCAAGACTGAACTGCACTGCATCACATTATGAAACCTTGTACCTATCCACAGAACTTCATACTGGACATCGCAAACAGACCGAATGGAGAATCGTAAGAAGTTCCCGTCGCTGCTGCAGCAGGGGTTCATACGGTCATACGGTCCATAGGGTTTCACCCTACGCCTCCCCAGTCATTCTTTCTGAGAAGAAAGATGAAGGATCAACGCGGATGTGCATCGATTAGGGAAAGTTCGATCCACGGATAGTACCTGATTATCAACCCATTCCATGGACCCACGATGTACTAAATTCCTAGGGCCCACTTTAGCACCCTTGACATCAGTTCTGTGTACTGGCATGTCCCCATGAGCTCCTATAATATTCGCAAGATGGGATTCGTCACCCAGACCGGTTACTATGAGTGGACGGTCATGTCCTTTGGTATCAACAATGCTCCAGCAACGTTTCAACGAGCTATTAAGGCTGTTATTAACAAGCACTATCTAAAGAACGTCGTGAACCACTTCGATGACAGCGTAGTCCGTACCACCACATTTCAGGAACATCTTGAACGTTTTGACGCTTTGGTGACTGTCATGAAAAAGGAGAACGTCAAACTTAAGCTCAAGAAATATCATTCTGCCTGAACTCCTGAATGATGGCTCCCATATCTAGTAACATCTAACTCATTCAGAATTTCGCTGTCCCTTAGTGCGCTAAGGAAATGCAACGCCTTTTGGGAACCATCAACGTCTACATGCAATACACTCCCAGCTTCAGGCACCATTGCGCCCCGCTCACATCCCCCAGCAGAACGCCAACTGGGAGTGGTCTACCGCGTGTGAGGAAGCATTTGCAAAGTTCAAAACGTCCGAACCAGTCTTCCGTATACTCGACACAAACCGTTCATGTATTCTCTGTCGTGATACTTCGTCCACTGGAATCGGAGCAGCCCTGAAACAAACAGCATACGACGGAGCAAACCACCCTGTGGCACACTATTCCCGGAAACAGCATGAAAGGAACTATACAGTCGCCGAGTCGGAATGCTTGGCCATCGTTGATGCCTTGGAAAAAATGCCACTGCTATCTCAACGACCAGCCTCCACAGTACTCACGGATCACTTAGCGCTTCAATGGCTGAAGTCCATAACGAATCCAACTGGACACCTTTTCCGTTAGTCATTATGTTATCCATGTACGACGTCAACTACCAAAAAGGTTCCAACGACGTCGAAGCACACACATTATGGATGTTACCAGCAGTGCAGCTCTCAACCTTGGAAGAATTAGAGAGGGTCTCTGGTGATTGTCCTTGGTCGTTAGTCCTCGTGTGATCGTCCTAAAGAAATGTGGCATTCCAAAGGCTTATGATCCTTCATCACTGCGTAGCAAGGTACTTCTTAAGGCCCATCACGTTTTCAGGCATGTGGGAGTTAAAACAATGCGAGATCTGACTGCGTTACAAGAAAGCGAAAGTGAAAAAAATCGGTACTTCGAATATTTGCTACTAGCGGAACCTCCCGTTGACCTGATTGTTATGGACACCGTTGCAAAATATGGGTCACTCGAGAAATCCATTAAACTTGGTCGTCGACCACGCTGCCCGGTATGCTTTGGCTTTTCCACACAAGAAGGCAACTGCCGATTCCCAAATCTCGTGCCTCCGACAGGTCTTGACGGTTGGCACATCACACAAGTTTTTATCGGATCGTGGAACGGCATTCACCGCAAGTAAATTTGCAAGATTCATGAACAGTCATGACATTCACCAGCTATTTACTTCTTCTCAACATCATCAATGAAATGGGCTCATGAACGAACAAACCAAACCCTCATTACTCGCCTTAAAAGTAAAATTACTGGTGGCCCCGGTTGCTTGGTGATGTCTTTAACGAGTACAACCGTACCCCACATGAGGTCACCAGATATGCACCGCGTTACGTCTTGCTTGACCTCTTTCCTTACCAACAACCTCTCTCCGCACCACTACCACCACTCGAAGATGCACGAGGGAAAGCAGTCATAACTTCTTAGTCTACCATGCGAAGAACAAGGCAATTAACGACAGGCAATTTATTTCCTTGGACTTTACACCTGGAGGTGAAGTCCGCTATGAAGCATCATGACGGGAAAACTTGCCACCTTCATGGAAGGCCCGTACACTACCCTCCCCAGGGTTTCACACGTCAATTACGAGATCAGCGGTCGTGTGCAACCCGACTACGGACATTATACATCACCAATCTTGGAAAGGGGGGCGGGGTTAGAAGGATTGGAATGATTAGAAGAGATGTAGCAGATTGAAAGGAACGCCCAGCACCTGATTCCTCTGAAGTGACTGACATCACATTCCTGGTCTTGGATTTGATAGCTTCCTTTATATTGTAGCATAGTTTTCGTCGAGCGCCTCCGATGTGGTGATACTCCCTAATGTGTGCTTCTTTTAGATTCATTCCGTGTTTGCGCCTCGAAGCAACTCTGGCTATGAGCTGAGTACTGACAGGACAACAGGAAGAAGGGTTCGAGGACAGGGGGTTTTGGCGTGCGTCGGGTACCGACTTTACGGGTACTGTGTACCTGACATTCGTCTGGAGAGTCTGCCAGAAAAGTGAGGGCAAACATTAGACAGTATCGACAGTGGTAGGATTCGATCCCACAACCTCCTAATCTTCCGCACGACATCGGCTACCACCAACGGGCGGACGCCGTTGTCCACTCTCAGTGTCTGCAGAGCGCGTCTCACGTGATGCCGTCGACGTTGTCTCGCAACACGAACCCCGTGGAGACAACGGGGTGATGCAAAAGAGAACAAATTTGTTTCACACTTGAGTAGCCAAGTTAGCTTGAGTTAACTATAAGAAAGCGCAAGGGGTAGCGCGAAAACGTATACCAGGTCAGCTTCGTAACTGTGCATTCGAATCGCCGCGTCACATCGCTTGGGAAATAGTGTAGAAAGAATGCGACGTTTCCTTAAGGTTTCCCAAAAACATGCGCACAACTGACACACGGGTGTCTCAACATCACCCTGTAAATTATAAGCCATATTCGTACACGCGCTACACGCTTAGAAGATCTTATCTCTATGACAGCACCGAAACAGGTGTCGCGTGCTCGCGTGTCTCTTATATTCTTGAAGCGCAGGACACTCGCTGACTGCTATTTCGGCCTCGTAACCGGTAAACGTGAAACTGACCTTCACGAAGTGGTTGTTGATCAAACACCCCGGGACTTCGCAAGTAATACGCGATAACTATAGCCTTCTCTTCGGACAAGTCGGTTACGCCTGCCAGAAGTATATGAGCGCGTGTAATAGTCGTTCGCCTTCAACGCATCGAGAAGCATCGTTCCAGTTCAGAAATCTCAAAATCGAAACTGAGCGACAACCTGGATAAGTCCACCATGTTGAGATTTAGATGCGTCACCTACAGTCATGCAAAACGCGAATAGAGTGCGCAGATGTGTCGGACGGGAGATGCGGACGCGGTGCCGAAAATAAGGAACGTAAGCCGTGTACGACCGGGGGAGGATCTATTTATTTCCACAGGAAAGGGCGGCCAGAAAGGACGGCTTGCTATTCCTTAATAAATGGTTCGTTAGAGCGTGGTCCTGCGGTAGTTAAAAGTAAGGCGATAAGTAAGGCGACCGGTAATGCAAGGAAGCTGCGTGCAAGATGTCCGGGATGCGTTTGCAGGCGACACTCGTGTTTTTGCACGAGGCCCATGCCAACCTATGGTCGGGGTTGTCGTAGCGACGCCCGGCAGTCGTGTACAGTGACAGCGCAGGCACCGCCCTTCGTCTGCTGCAATGCTGTCGCATTTCGTACGCATTTGGTAGTGCGCCAAAGAGTACAGGGAATGTTCTAAAAACTGATTTCAGTCGGTACATTTTCAGGCTCCTTGGAAAGGAGAATTGTGTATCCGCTCTTCCTGGAAGGAAGGTCGGAGAGTGGTGCAAGAATATTGAAGCTGGACGATGGACTCACTTTACACCTTGAACAAAGATCTGCTTTCGACGACAAACTACTCATCAGAACAGCGGGAGAAGATAATACCTTCGTCGAAAAGTTTGTATGTGTATTTTGTGGCTTTCCCCAGGAGCCTTCTTAGGGGTCTACGGTTGAGGAGAATGATGATGTGGAGAGATAGATGAACTTGTGTATGAAGTCCGTGATTTATGAGATTTTTTTTTGTGATGTAAAGATCGACTAAAAAGCAGGCAAGCTGGTGACAGCAGATCTCCAGAACGAACCCTGAGAATGGGGGAAGAAGAAGAGGAAAGGAACAGCTTGAACTGCTCCGTGTACGAAACAGAGAAGTGCATATATCTAAGGCTTCCCGTAAAACTCTTTTCACTGTGTCAGCCTCTTTGATCGAAACCCTGAACTCCTTCAAAAAGGTTTGTCTTGTCAAACTTGTCGAACATGTTGAAGATTGCAACAATTGCGTATCCGTTTGGAAGGAGGCTAGGGTTTTGAGTAAAGGAGGCTGACACAACGAAAAGAGTTTTACGGGAAACCGTCGAGTTATGCACTTCTGCGGATGTCATTATAGCAACCCTTCGTGTTTGGCACACGGAGTAGTTGAAGCTGTGCCTTTCCCCTTCTTTCCCCTTTCCCCCTTGATTCATACATTCGTGTGGGATGATGGATTAAACCTCAGCTGTGTTTGAGACTTGTGTATATGTCGTTTTCCCTTGTCACAGGGTTACTTATGGAGATGTTAAAAGACATTTAATGTTTATGATATCATCAATATATAGTCGCAGAATAATTGGTTGAAACTATGCCTATGATTTTATTTTTCGTGGCGCGTAATATATTTCATACTTTTCATACTGTTCCAGTGCTTCTTAGATCTGTATGCGAATTCCCGAGCTTCGCTTAGCGAAACGGGTTAGAGAACAGGGAGGCGTTTTTTTTTCTGTTTTTTTTTCAAGTTCTTTTTCTCTTTCCACTTACCTTCGGAGTGCATTCGTTGGTGTATCGCGCTACAGGATTACACTCTCAGGTAGAATAACAGCAGTAGGGTAATTTGATTGGCTGATTGTGTCTTTAAAATGAGCAGGCTAATTTGGATGAGTCCCTTAATGGTACTTCGTGTTCTCATCGCTATTGAATAAGGTTTGTAAAATGAATAAGTGTTTTAACTACTAAAGGAGCGCTAGCCAATGACAATGATTAAACCCTGACTGGTCGCCTTCGGCGATGTTTACGGTTTTTGTTTGTGGAAATACAGCGAATAGGAGCAGTCGAAAGCCACCCTGTATGTGTCCAGGTTTTGCTATCAATGGCAATATTTGTAGATCAAAAAGGCATACTGAACGGCTGAATAAGCACATAATGCCTCTCTACATTAGATGGATGCGTCAGAGTTCAACAGCAAGCTTTTCCAAGATCCACAGCACATGGCTAGTGCAGTAGTGTCTGAAGAGGACGGCCTGCGTCTGGTAAGTTTTGTCATATTATTTTTTTTTTTTTCGCGTTTCCTTTGCTCGCACATCTCCGGTGGCGAGAGGTCATGTAGCGCACCCTTTCCTGATGCCGCGCAGCATGCACCTCTCGTCAAGGTGTCGCATTCGGATGCAACTCAGTGTAGCTTTCACTGATGTTGCCCCGTACGACAACTTGACTTTCGAAGCGGGCGTCACATTGGTGACTTGCAACATCTAGAATGACCTCTCCTTCTTTGTTGCTCCCACTACCAACCCTTCAGGAGCAGATTTACGGTAGATGGTAAAGTCCAGCTAACCGAACGCCATGCCCTAAAAGCACGCTTTTCCCGACACTGTGAGGCTTGGATGCTGATTACCATATCCGCATCAAATCACTACGTGCAATGGGTAGCAGTTTGGCCAACTGTGATCGATCAGTTCAGTTTTTTTTTTTATGTTTATATGTATATGTATGTTTCACTTATCTATATGTTTTACGGATTGAACTATTAGTAGTTTTTGCAACCTCGTACAGCAGTGCCTCCCAAAATGTGGGTCGCGGCCCCACGAGGGATCCCGACCGGTTCAGGTGGGGTTCGCGAAGTGGCTCGGGAATTTGAAAAAGGGACATCAACAGTTTCCACTGAAGTCACTCCCCGAATTTTGGTGCAGGGTTGACATGAAGGTACACGCTCTTGAGTGCTGAAGCCATGAGTATCATTCTTCCCTTTGTCACGACATATACTAATGTGAACTTGGCTCACTGCGGTGGCGCCGATAAAAACAAAGTACAGGTCGCAGCTCAACATCGAGCCGGAAATGAGAGTTGTTCTCTCTAAACTCCGCCCTCGGGTTGAATAACTGTGCTCTAACAAACAACTTTATTGTGAGATGATGAATGGGGGGGGATGAATGGGAGGTTGAGTATCGCCAGGGGCGATACTCTACCCCATCGCTGGTGATGATGCGGGGAATGAAATAATGAGCCCCATAGCAATAGGAACCGAAGTCATATGGTATCCAGAAAAGTCAAAAGAGCTATCAGGGCAGACTCAAGGCAGACCTTTGAGGACAAGGTAACTTTAGTCACTAGCAACAGTCAACCTTGCTGGCATGCTTTTTCTTTTCCTCCTTTTTGCGACGGTTCCTAGCCCAGCTGATTCACTCTGACTTCAGTGTGAAACAAGACTTCACCGTAAATTCTGTGTATAGCGGTCCCCGCACTGAAATCGAAAAGCGTGTGGCATCAACAAAAAAACAGGGGTCGGGGTGTCGCGACGCTATATTTTAAAATTTTGATGGGTCTCACTGCTGTCTTACGGAATTATTTTGTGAGCCTCCATTTAACGCGCTTAAGGTTGACTTCGTGGCGAAGGTTCTGATACCAAGATAATGTTCTTATCTTCCTGTGTCTAGTCTGTTGACAGACAGTCCTGTCACTGTTAGGACACAACTTCACCCCATAGCACCATCCGGAGCGAACCATCATGCAGAAGGATATCGTTTTCTCTGTGACCTGTAGGAATCAAGGGGTGTATATAAGCCTACGTCATGTGATGAAGTACTATTTTAGAGCAGCATCGAGATGACCCCATAATTTATTTTCTTTTTGACTGGGCTGTGTTGTGCGAAAAAAGAAATATAGGATGAGCACCCCCGAAAGAACGACGAGGTCAGGCGACCTGCAGCGCCTCTACAGAGGCCTGTGTCCTACACACCTAACAAAAAAGGCTCCTCTCTTGGAAAGATCGCGTCGGAGAACGAGCGTAGGAGGTCGGCATGGAGTGACGTCATCTATCCCACTGGCAGGGACGATCATGTAACTTGTGACATAGACATGCGCACCTTATACAGGTATAAACAGTGCATATGAGCTGAAAGGTAAGAAACAAAAGGTGCGTTCTTTTTCAAAGAAAAGTGCTGCACTCGTACTGCACCAGTTCTTGACTGCACGCAATGTGTTGCACAGTTCTGATCCAGTTGCACTGACGCGACACCGCCGGCGACTACAAAGAATGAGGAAGTCCAGACGGTGCGGACCTTGTCGTCTGCTTTGGACCGGAACATTAGCATGGCGGTGTTGTGGCCTGTTTCCTTCCTGTTTCATTCGCGCATTGTTTGTACCAGTGGTTTGTACTAGCAACTCGTAAACGGCCATTGGCATATTCTCGTTCCTTATATTGTCCTCTTTTAACAGCGCGAATACTCACAATAATGGTCGAGTAATTCGCTATTCTAACTTTTGTAGACGATATCAGTTTTGCGACTCAGATGGAGATGGAGCGGTACGAATGAGCCCGCTGCCGAGCCTACGCATTTATAGTTTACTTCCGCGTTCACGGTGCGAACAAGAAGCATGACAGATATTTAAAACGAGGCACACATAAATTTTGCTTGATGTCACATGTAAATACTCCCCATCTTGAATGATACGCTCGCCATTATCCGACAACACGGGCCCACGAACAAAGTGCTCTCCGCCGCCTTGTCGTCTGTTCCTCTGCGCCCTTCCGTTGCACGACCGGGATACGTCGTGCAAGAAAATCGAGAAGTTGTGCAGAACTAGGTCAGCACTTCCCCAAAAAGGATGGGGACGCGCAGGTGCAGTGCGAGTGCATGACAAAAAGAATGCGAGAGGGTTGCACTCCTTGCACTTTCAGGAGGTGCAGGTAAAAAGAACGCAGCTAAAGAAACGAACAGGGACTTGTCCACGTTACGCGAGGCGACCGTGACGGCCGTCGGCGGCTACTTTCTCCTATAGTCACTAAATACGTTTCGCTTATTTAGTGCTCCCGTACCCTCTCGCTCACAAAATTGCTTGGTCCCTGGCCCCATCCAGCACACCAACGCTCTGCCCTCAAGGCTCTCTTCACCTTCCTGGACACCGCATGACTTCGATCCTTATTGTGAAGAGGCTCATTATTTCATTCCCCGCATGACCACCAGCAATGGGGTAGAGTATCGCTCCTGGAGATGAAACTCCCCAGCCGTCATCCCCTAATAAAGTTGTTGTTTTATTTTCTCCGAACGTACTTGTGAATTTGATCGCGCAGTGACAATACGCTGAACAGCGAAACTATTTTGCGTTGGTTCCTGACGGACGAATAAAAATAGGGTTTCGAGCCATGTCAGATGTCACCTCATTGCTTCTTTAATAATGTGTACCTTGCTTTCAACAGTAATTGACGTGTTTTTTGCTCTACTGCATAGCATCTACAGCTCAGGGACCGTACCTTTCTCATCTATATTGAGTTTTGCTATATTCTGTTGCCATCACAGAGTAGTGCCGCAACACACATGTAATGTTTGTGATTTCGTAGAATGGCATCATCGGAGAAGACATGCTCATTCGCCCTCTGTTGACGATGGAACGAACTGCAGAAGGTCACGTTCCGCATCTTCTATACCGGGAAGAATCCTTGAAGAATGCAGCTGCACTAGACGACTACGGTAAGCGGAAGAGTAAGAGTCTCAAGAAAAACAACATACTGTGAGTTTACTACGACCACTGGCGGCGCTTTTATGTGTGCGATGCACTACCGCACAAACATTTGGATGATCGAGCGTCCCAACCAGACTGTGTTCCTTTAGTAGTCAAATGCATCGTATATGACGATATTGTTGAACGCGTGTGTAACAAAATTGATAATTCGCCACACAGTGTATAGAGAAAAAGACAAGAACGAAACAATGTTGTTTCTACACTTGGAACCCGATTGCGGGTTCGCCAGTGATATCCTGCACGAGCAATAAATGGCGCACCTCGGTGAAAACGAAGTGCGCGTAGTTGTTTGCGATATATTTTGCTGTACGGACTGATACGACGTAGGGTACATCAACGGCTATACTAGTTCAACGCGTATGACACCTGTTATGTCGTGCACCCATACCATACATAGTCTGTGCGCGACGTAACTGGGGGCAATGTACGGCCAGTATAGAAGACGTTAGTATTAGAGAGCGTTAGTATAACCGCTATCGCGAGCCCGGGAGCCTACCGCGTCTTCCGCACACAATCAATAATAAGGTACGGTTACTTGACGGTACCAACCGTGATGCGCGTGACGCTATTGTGAAGTCACACACCCTACGTCACCAAGACTAGAGAAGCCTTTGCCAGCTCCAACAGAAGCTTATGCTCACGGTCTTCTAGGACTATAAAGGTCCAATAGTGGAACATTACATCACCAACGGACTTACTGTGAATAGTACGTTATACCGTGATCTGCTTGAGTATGACTTGAAGGCAGCAATCAAATCAAACCGTCATGGTTTGCTCAGCTGTGATGTGTTACTGCATGCACGCCCATACACGGCACGTGCGACAGCGGAGAAAATCTGCGAAAAAAAGGTCTGTGGCCTGAGTGGCTTTCCGCACCCGCCATACTCACGGGACCTCGCACCGAGTGACTTTGATTTGTTCTGACTTCTGGAAGCGGCTCTTGGCGGAATGAAGGTTTATACAGGCGGTGATCTGATAGCAGCGGCGCATGCGTGGCTTAAGTTTCTTTTCTTTTTTTTCATGCGGCATCCATGCATTGGAAAAGCATTGTGTCAAACGCCGGTAGGGCGTGAGAAGTAAGGCGAAAAGTGATAAAGTGCTTTTGATGATGTCTTTGTTTTATGCAAACAAACAATTGATTGCGGCTACATTTCGACCCTGCATCCTATTTTGCCGTATTGATTTGAGCAACAATTTGCCATTAAACAGAGGGCAACAAAACCCAATGAAAAAAACGGCTAGGAAGCAAGCGAGCTGGTGAAGATGATGCATAATGTAAAACCCCGAGACTAGGGAACACGAAAGGACAGACACAAACACGAAGTCTCAAACACAGCTCAAGTTTGAGCTCACACCTCAAGCTCAAACACAGTTTGAGACTTCGTGTTTGTGTCTGTCCTTTCGTGTTTCCTAGTCTCGGGGTTTTACATTATGCAACAAAACCCACCCTGTGACTCCCTTGCTGTTGAGATGCATAGCCCCACTCGAACATGACTCAGATATAATTATCGGGTGTTTTGGTATCGAATTCGATACTGACCGTGCAGATTACACTGGCACTCTGTCTTAAATACTTGTCTAGAAACATTCAGGAAGAACACCCCGAGTTCAGTCGTACGAGACCGTTTATTTGGGTGATCATGACTGAAATGTAGTTCCCCCCCTACCACGCAGATGATGTTTGAAGCATGATACCCGAGCTTCGCTTCAACGCGGAATCTTCGACCGGTTTTTCATAATCTTTTTTTTTTGTCGTATTTTCTGTTCAGTACACGAAATGATTGTAGCATTTTTACAGGTTTACAACTGTCAAAACGTTAACAAAGCATCATGTCATTGTCTTTGCGTTATCGCTAGTTTGAGGTCATTAATCTTACTTGCATTGTTCTTGCCCCTCTGCCTTATTCACACCAGCTAATTCGCAGTCGACGGTCAGGTTGGTGCTCGTAGCATATTCGCACAATCATCAGAAAACAACGACGTCCGCGCCATTTTTTCTAAGCAGAAAAAAAATGACAGCTGATGTCGCCGTAAAACCTGAGTTACACTCCTTCATGGCCAGAGTTCCATATGTACACCCCTGGCGATCCGTTAGTTGCTGGTCTTTCCAGGCAGCTCCCAATTTTGCGTGCGTGTGAGTAAATTGGCGCTGGAATGAGAGAGATTTGTCGTTCTTTGTTTAATTTTGTGCGAGCTTTGTTATACACCACCTTATTGCACTTGACGCTATTCTTCATCTCACCAAGTCCAGTGGGTGGACCAGTTTCTTGTCAGTCTTAGGGTTAAGCGTCGTGTGTCAATCATACTACAGCAAGATACACCACAGACACAGAACTTAGAACGTCACACACCAACTTGAAACCAACCATGACTCAGAACGATATCGTTCTTTTTTTCTGATTTCTGACAATGACAGAAGTACGCCCTCTATAGCAATTTCGATATACGCAACTTACACCATAAAAGTGTACTCCCAGCTCTCCCGTCATATCGGAAACGAGTCTAAGACAAACAAAAGTGTGAAACCTAATCTACTGTCTATTCCTACAGTTTTCATGCCCCGCTCAGAGGACCCCAGGTTTGAGGATCGTCAAATCAGATATGGTAAGCAGTATTTACAATACCTTCTGCAGTAAACCACCACTGCAAATCCCGCAAAACTAGAACGTAATATGATGACCGCTCCCGGTAGGAGCGACGGCACACGAGATAGGGTACCTTTGGGGTAGATTGTGAAGGAACGAGGCCAACACCAGTAAATAATGGGCACACAATTTTATCTAACACAAGAAATCTGTGCACAGGCTGCCGGCTCACTATAATTGGACGTTGTCCTTGGGGCACAATCTGTGACGGCACAGTGTTGGTGGACGCTGTCGAGCTGCTTGTACAGAGTTTGCATACTCCGAAGTCCGTGTCGGGCCTTGCGATACCAGTTCTTGAGGGTTGCCCGTCCGAGCGATGACTCGTTGCTCCCGGCGGTTCTCTGACGAGTCGTGGTCGTTCGGCGTCATATCTCTTTCCCCCTGGTTATGGAGCTGCACCCCTTTTATGGACTCTCCGGTCGCCATTCCCACTCACATTCCTTGCTTAGGGAAAAGCCGGCCAAGTAATGAAACGGCTTCCTGGAATCGGCGGTTTCGTGTGAAGTCGTGATCGCCTCCCTCTTCCTATCTGTAGCTTCAGTTTACGTGCCCTTGCAGCCTCTGCAGGCCACGGCTATTCCCTGCTTTGGAAAAGTATACGACTGGTCTGCTCGATGGGCACATCTGGAGAACCCATTTAGTGATTCTAGGAACCTCGCTTCCTAGGAACATCACAGTAACATGTGACAAAGTTCAATGCGAAAAAGAAAAGAAAGAAAGAAAGTCAGGCGCGGACTTGAATTTCCTAATATGGGCATGACCGCCCAACGGGGAGAATTTCATCCCTTGGTAATCATAAGGAATATGCATGAACAATGGAACTGATATACTACTAAGTGTCGGCTGTCTCATAGTTCTTAAACATGGTACATCAATGTAACTCAGATTACTCATCTAATCATAGCGACCCTGTATAAGAATATTATATCCCTGACGCAACGGGATCTCTAGAACTCCTTTGATCTAAGGTCCTTCATGATTTGGAAGGGCGCTTTAATGAAAATATTTCGTGCATGCGGCACACGGCACCGTCGATCTCGGTTAAAGGAAAAGTTGTTCGTCGGACGACGCTGAAATAAAGATGTCTGGCAGGAGCGTTCGACTTCTAACAACACTCCTGCCAGCGCTTTCGTTCAAACTATTTCCAGAGTTATTCGTATTTTGCCGTGACAGCTGGCAGCGGATCCTCGTCTACGGGGAGAAACAACCGAAACCTCTTCCTCATACGCTCGCGTGGCGTTTCAGTTAAGGTGGCTGAATACCAGCTCTCTCTGTGTAGGGTGGAGTCACACTTTGAACTCACTCACTCAACAGTCACTGGTGGAGTTTGAAGAAGAGAACGCCCCCAACTCGCCATTTTGGGGCCCTGGGTAACCATGTGTGGAAGCTGTGTTCCGCTTTTACTGACTTCTTCTGGCCTACTCTGCTATGGATTTACTCAGTTCCAAAATGTAGTGTATAGCCAAGTACATAAGGTACATCTTTGTCAACGTAGAGCGTGGGCTTCAGCATGGCGGACGTCGCTGCAGACGGCGCGATTGTCCTTAGCCTATACAGAGGGAGCTAGTGTTCAGACACCCGAGTTTCGCTGACGTGCTAGCGCCTTCTCCCACACCTCAGCCTCACGTATTCTCTGCAGCGCGACGCGAAGAAGCCTGCAACAGGAAAGCGCGAAGTCAGGCGCCGAGGGAACGCCCACATGTCCTCAATTCGACGTCATGCCTACGACGTTCCACGCGCGAAATTTAAAGTATATCGGTTTGATTTATAAGGCTCATAATAATTATACAGCTCGAGTTGGCGAAATGTGAAGGAGGTAAGTCAGCGGAAATGTCGCTCTAAGCGTTTCTTCGTAGTACGCTGCCAAAAATGTGGCAGTAGCTTTTTAAAATAAACAAGCACATGGAGAGCAGTACCGCATATTTTGAGTGGAATAAATTGCAAAAAATGCGAGAAAACACTACAACAAACCCCATCCGGTATTAACAAATCGGGTATAATGGCCTCGAGTTGACTCCCGACTACATACCTTCATTTAATTAAAAGTGGCTCGCAAATGTAACCTGAGGAGACTTTTTCCATGATTATTAAGTGTTGTAGAAGAACACATTTTTGCTTTAAGTTATCCTAGGAAGTAATCATAGGTGGCGCCGCGTTAGAGGCTGCGCCATTTCGGTCGGAATGCGATAAGGACCGGTACCGAAAAGGAGATTCTCCGTTATCGTGTATCAGTGGCCAGCAGAGGTGCCTTTCTCCCGAAATGCATTTTGGGTTCCTGTACGTCAGAGAGGATTCGAAGAGCACCTTCAACACCTGTCCTGGATGACTCGTGTACGGGATTTTCACAGATGAACATGTCTCGGGTGGTGATACCTAGGAAGAATTGCACCGAGGCAGTTTCTATAACATTATGGTCCCAAATCGGTGACTCCTTTTTACCTCCATCTTCCATAAACGTGGTATGCATCCCGAGGACGACGCACTGTGTGCTTGTGGCTACCGCGCGATGCTTTCGCGTTCTGAGTTATGTGAGCATGCTCCAGCATGATCGGCACACCCTGCGACGGTGCACGCTGAGACGTTTTGTAATGTGCTACCACAGTGACTTTCCGCACATCCAACTTGTTGAAGGCCATTTGAGCCAGACTAGATAAAACAGCAATTACGAGCCACATAAGGATAGGCTCACACGCCTTCGTGGGCCTTTTGCCGTTTTTGCGCATAACGTTGAGGTCACACGGGAAAGTTCGCGTCCACGCATGCGTCTCTCACAATCCAAGCAACGATGACAAGCATGGGTCGCGAATTCACCCTCCGTCTCTCGGGTACTGTTCCCACTCTTGAGTTCTCTTGCTCGCCGTTCGCAGAAGTTTCGAGAGGTACGCCGTGAGCAATTTAACCTGCTACTCCCGACTGGAAGAAAAAAAATTGTATAAGTAGTTAACTTCGGGGTCTTAACCATCGCGAATTCAGATGGAGAGACGTTTGGTGAATATTTTCCACCTACGCTGATCCTGCATAACGGCGTCATTTGTCAGATACTTCGCGGGACATTACTTACTTACTTTACTTACTTATCGGTGTCATTTATTTCGCGGGACTTTAATTTCGCGGAAAAATACGATTCGCGAAAATTACAGCTGATACAGCTTTTGTTTTTGACTGATTATAAATCAATATGGACTGGAAGATGCAGTACACAAAGTGTAGGTGCTACTGGTGAAGATTACAAATTTCCACTTAATATTTAGAAAAAAAATGGCGAACCTTGTAGATGACGTCATCATCAGCGTTAGAGTTCGCCTTCGAGCGATGGCGAAGGTCGAACCATTCAGGTCTGCGTGTATCCAGAAAGACGGCAAGGAGCTGTGATATGGAATTAGAAACGGCCTTGGAGCAAATACTTGACGGGATGTAAATTGGCCGAATGGTTGCGTCATGCTACTCAAAACCCGAAATCAGTTCTATGTTACCTCCGCGTCACGTACAGAAACGATATTTTGCAAGAATACCACGTGGGACACGTAGATCACAATTCCATCAAGAATCGAGAATCAATGGACAATTCTATTCTGAAGAAACTACATTTAAAGAGGCACTTTAAAGCCAATTAGTGCATAGATGAACGGGAAAGATCTGCTTCCTTTCTTTCGGCAGCTTTCTTTCACACGTAAATATAGCTGGTTCCGCAAATTCACGATTCCGAATGTGTTCCTTTCTCGGTCGAACGCGACGAAGTGTTGTTCCTTCGACACTGAGTGCCAGGCATTAAAACCAGGATTCATATGTGTTATGGGGGTCATATGGGCGAATGGGTGGAGGGTTATGGGTTAATATGGAGGGTCATAGGGGGAATGGGTTAAGCTGCAACAGTGAGGCCGGCCCCCACCTTGACCTCACTTCTCGATTTTAGCTCTCTTGGCGTACACGATGAGCAAAATCAAAATTGCAACGTGCTGTGGTTCTCTGATACGCCAAAACAAACGTTTTTCTGGTAAAATTCCAAGAAAAACTTTTTTCGCTGTTTAAAAACACGTCGCCAATCTAACAAAACACAAGGTCGCAGTTCCCAGCGCAGGCCCGCGGGCGGGCTGGGGCGGGCTTTGCGTTTTTTATGAGGGCCTGGCCCGGGCTCGGGTTTCAGCCACCGGGTCCAGGCCGGGTATGGGCTTGACAACGCCGGCCATAGTCGGGCATGTACGCGAATATATTTCACGAGACTGGATAAGCGGCACTGGACGGGCACCGAGAACGCATAGGGCAGAGGCGGGATGGGACCGGGCCTGAGCATGGAAACAGTCGGGTACGGGTTGGGCCCGGGCTGGAAATCTGTAGAAGACTTCGAGCCCGGGCTGGGTGCGGGCCGTCGGGCCTGGGCCTGAAAATTAGGCCCGTGCAGTGCCCTATACGAGAGCACCTCAATACAAACACGCACGTTCGCACCGTACCATGATGAGGCAATGTATTATGCTTTGCATCAACCTGCATGGTAACAGCTTTATAATGACGATATTATGTTATCATCTAGGTGATGTCAAGGAAATCCAGCCAGAAATACACGTCGTCATCGATTCAGTATTCTACACGGACTTTGGTAGAAAGGAAAGTGATATCATTGCCTACTTCGGAGCCGTTCTAAACTCAGTAAGTAATGCTCTTTATATTACATCACATTGACAACCTCCAGTAAATGAAGGCGATCAATCTCAACAAAACACGTTTTCATTATGAATTCGTGCGCGTGGTGGATTCCAAGAACTGGCAAGTAGTCCACTTATGCTTAATTTCCTTACGTGACCAGCTGAAAGATACGGAACCTGTTAAATAACGAAGCACCAGATGAGGTAATGAATTAATGAATGAGTTTAATGTGCCCAAGAACGGCTGCAGGAGCCTTGATGTTGGCGCACTATCACATCACAGCAAAGTACAAGTAATATATACATATAGTATGCACCAACGCGGTAAAGTCATAAAAAGAACAAGGGCAACACACACACACACACACACACACACAGACAGACAGACAGACAGACAGACACACACACACACACACACACACACACACACACACACACACACACACACACACACACACACACACACATACATACATACATACATACATACATACATACATACATACATACATACATACATACATACATACATACATACATACATACATAGCGATTCACCGCCGCTGAGGCGGTACACTGCCCGTTACAAAGAAAGGCAAGAACGCACATGAAGGTGGAAAGAATGAGCATATATACAGGAGATGGACATATGGGTGACATAATAGAACAAAACGATAATTGGGGGAGAGGCACCAAAATTGCAACATTTGAAACAATACATGAGACAGTGAAATGATGAGAAGGAAAGGTCACTAAACAACAAAAGTCAAGGCAGCAAGATCAAAGAAGTCGATGAAGGCTACTGAATTTCAGGTAAGGAAGATGCAATGTTACGTTTAAGTTCAGCATATGAGGAAAAAATATCACATGAGGACGAAAAAGTGCAAATTTGGCAACGTCTGAGTGGGTCATAAGGGCAAGTTTTGTGTACATAAAATGACGGGGGATTGCGAAGGGCACCACAAGAATAGCGGAAATTTATGCGGCCTAGCGAGAATGGGGAGTCAACAGTGGAATATACACACTTGTAAAGGAATGTGGCATCAGCAATTTGACGCCGCTGTGTTTGGGGGAGGAGTTGAAAGTTTTTTTAGGAGACTGGGCTAGTCGAATGATTCAAAGCAATGGATATCCCGGAGGTATAGAAGTTGTGAACAAAGTGAAGTGCACTTTTCTGAACAGCTTCGAGGCGATTGCTCTCAGTAAGGCACGCACAAAGCGTTCCATGCAACAGATGCATACTCTAGTTGTGGTAAAAGGAATCCTTGTAGAGTTTTACAAAAACAGAGGTAGTGCCAAAACCTTTGCACTCATAAGTTAAGTAACCCAGTGTCCGAAGAGCAGAACGACGGATGACACAGGATGACGAAAAGACTACTTATGTGCCTCAGAACGCCCACGTTTATGTGTGATTCGATTAAAAAGTCTCACTTGATGATCAGCCCCACTGGTAGAAATTGGGTTTACAATCCCTGGGATACAAACTGGCAATCCCTGTAACGGCTTTCAATCTCGCTGGTCTGGAAAGCCCGACCCCTTATATCATCTACACTTCACTTCGCCCTCAAACTTTTTCCTTTAGGAATAGCAAGCCGACCTTTGGTGAGGCTGACGTTTCTGTAATAAAACGTATATCCCCCTTCTCACGGCTGCAAATTTGCGACGTAATCTCATCCAGCGAATAGTGAGGCGCGCGCCATCTTATTCCTTTTTTTTTTTTTTACCTTTTGCAGTTGTGTTTGGCGCCGCGCGTCCCGCTTCTACTAAAAACGAATCAGCTTGCTCTCGCTGTAGCAGACGATCCTTGGCAAGAAATAAAAGTGCTCGCATAAGGAGTTTGGAGAGGTCGCCGCTCCTGCACGCATTCGTGTAAACTAACTTTCCCGGAAAATCCGGTGGTTCCCAACGGAAATATGTTGCAAAGAGGTACAGTATCGCCCCTGACGGTGAAAATCCCTACTCATCATCATTCAAACAAATGCATTTTTGTTATTTTGCGTGACAGTTCGTGCAAGCACTGCACACGGTAAAAAAAAGTATGTTTCAGGACGAAAGGAAAGTTAAGTAGCAAGCGAACTGGTGGTGACGATCCATGACTTGAGAACCCGAGACGAGGTAGGGACGAACCGACAAACACAAACACAAACACGGTCTCAAACTCAGCTCAGCTCAGCTCAGCTCAGCTTTGAGGGGCGTTCCGTGCTTCTTCAATTCAATACAGGTTAAAATTGAAATCGAGAAGACAAAGCACGGCTTTCATCACAAAACGAGGGCTGACACGCTCCGATAATCAAAATTCAGCTAGATTTCAGGTATATGCTTCACGTATAATATTCGCCCGAGAAATCTGCTTTTTGTTTTTGCAACATTTAACATATCCCTTGTTATGCCTGCCGTGTAACAACGGCCAACGTATTATTGCCGTAGTCATGTGAGCTTGTCCACACTGTCATTCACCGTCGCTTACAAACGATATCAAAGTGCACCACTATGCATTCATGGCTGTCTTACTGTGCAGAGCAAAGTAGTGGCAGCACGATTCATAGATATGCGGGCTAAAGTTGACGCCCTGCGTTAATGAAATCGAGGCTATTGTCAGCTATATCAAGTGCTGTATGTAGAAGGTGTGTTACTACAGACTGACCAAAATTTTCTGAAATTAGTGGATCATTTCCCTTCGATAGGGTTGCCGCATATTGTTGTTCCCGGTTTGGCATATTTAAACATAATATCTAGTCAGTAATTCATGAAACTTGTAAGTAACATTGATAATTAACATCCTTAATTAATTTGAATAGGTTGACGGATTAATTGCAAAGTTAGAGCCTTGAGGTCCGCTTGAGGTTCTCTAAATCCACAAAAATCAGTGCAAGTGCAAAAGAGGCGACCGGCCTCGGTGGCTCAGTTGGTAGCGTGTTCGCCTTCTGATCCCGTGATCGAGAGTTCGAACCCGGCCGAGGACGCCAGCAACTTTGTGGCACACTTGAGGGACGTTAAATACGGGGTGCCGTGTGATGAGCTCTCAACGCACGTTAAAGAACCCTCAGGTGGGCAAAAGCAATCCACAGACCGACCGCTGTGACGTCGCTCATGATCTCAGTTGTCTCGCGACGTAAACACCCAATTATTACTATTAAAAGAGAAGAAAGTGCGATATTTTCGAGCGTCCTGAGGAGTTCCGTTTTCTATGTGCCGCCTTTCCCATCCTCCTCTAGGTGTTGCCCTCTTTCATCCTAATGACAGGCTGTTCCTGAATGCATGGTGCACCCCCGCTTGTATTGCCGGTTGAAAGATTACAAACTATTATTTTTGTTTTCATAGCCTACCGTAGAAGGAAGAACCAATACACTTATCAAGCAGTGACATCGGGAACAAGTGATTTGTTGTTGTTGTTTGTCTTGTTTTCTTTGCCTCCTGACAATGTCAAAGTGTACACACATGTACATAAAGTTGACGCCTGCACAAGTTGAAAGTTAGCGCTAGCATTAGGTACCGCCTTTGGCAATAAGAAGATGACTGCCAGCATATTTTCTTCGTGGCACCGTCAGCTTTCACCAAGCCCGAACTAATTCCTTGGAGCCTGCCTGTCGCTTCGAGAACAAGGAGAAGCCGTGGAAGTTCAACAGGCGCCAACCATGACAAGGCGGCGGACATCCTAAATTGAGTCCTCAAGGATCCACATCTGTGTCACTAGTCGGTAGCGGCAGAGGCCGGCGTCACAACCTTACTCACAACCACCTGGAGACAACTATCTCATCATTGAAAACAATGTTTTGAACAGTGTAAAGGGCAACAAACCACCAAGTCGGGGAAATTGTTTCAGGCTGATTCGCGGCTGCTGGGATAGTTTACCCTTCTCCTTTTACCCATTTTGCACCGGCCGTGCTCCTGTTAATCTTTCTTAGGGGTTCATGACGTCCACTCTGTGCTACCGACCCACAGCACTTCCACAGCCCACAGCAATTTCCACTTCTTCGTTCCACTTGCCCGCTACATCACCTGGCAGCGTAGTGCTACGTCTTCTTCGTCTTCTTGGTCTTCGTGGATCACGTTCCCTTCAGAATCGGTTGTGCCTATATAGCCCAACACAACCATTCTCGTGTTCGTCGCTGATTCTTAGAACCATTTCCAAAGCTTCTACCAATGTCCAAGAACTTTTTGACGATATCTGCAGAGATTCAGAAGCGTTGGCTGTCAAGCAGTTCAATACGGAAAAGTATGTACTTGAACCCATAGTTCCCAAATGGGAACAACTGAGGAAATGGTTGGCCTCACATTGGAATATTTGGCTAGTGAGCTTTTCTAACCATACAGATATGTATATTTGTCTCCCTGCAACAACAACAAGAGATATACTCTGATGATGAAGTGGGGAGGTTTTCCACTCCAGGAGAGGAACGCTACCCCATAGCTAGGGGGTCTAATATGAGTGTTGACAATGATGAGTGATGACGATGACAGATGACGGGAATGATCGGAGCGGCGATGGCGATCCTGGTCGTGATCGAGATGGTGGGAATGTCCGAGAGCGCTGTTGGGGTCACAAGGGTTCCTTTAGGCCTGTCATCTCAAGAAAGCCAACTACATGACGTAAGGCCGCCCTGGAGTGGGTCGCGGTGTCCTAAGGCAGTTACACCACCACTGGTAGTTACATAAGCAACGGAAAGGCGACGCACCTGCTGCACATAATGGAAACTCCCCCCCCCCCCCTTATTGCCAGCAAAAATTTCAACTTTGGTAACGGCAGACGAATCCCCCTATCAGCTGAAAACGTGAACACCTAACCGCGATTTCGGACCATACTTTTGATCATTGGTATCTTGGCATACAATGCAAGCTGATTTCAGCATCATATCGGCGTTAAGTTGCGCGTTCGCTTAGACTAAGGTAATGCTTTTGTTCCCAAATGGGAACAATGGTATCAAATGGGTTAAAATACGACGTTCTGCGTCCTGACGCCCAAGGATGACGCGTACATGGAAATGGTATTTTGCTCGGTTGAACTCCGCATTCCCTGAGAAATAGATCGGGACCTGGTGGTGATGGTGCGGGTACTGCTCGCTGCAGTCAGACACAGGGGCAAGGTCACGATTACCTGGACTATTATCATGAATCTTTCCCCTTCCACACTTTGGTTGGTTCTCAGTTTGGGGGCCGGTACTTGCGTCTGAAAAAAAGTTTAGCTCGGGCTAACCCCTTCCGTTCTGCTGGGGAAGGTCTCACACGTGTGTGTTGCCACGGTTACCAAGGTTCTGCCGCGTCCGCACGCATTGAAACACAGTAGTGTGAACCACGGTTTACGACCCTTTTGCAAAGAGTAATATTGTTTAACTTATGTCTGTTCGTTTTTGTTTTTCTTGCAGATAAACCTTAGGTATGCCACCATCATAGACCCGAAAGTCACTGTGAAGATTACTGGCTTCACTCTCAATAAGTCTGTAAGTCCTGATGCGGGCCCCAAAAAGGGACACCCACAACTTTGCGATGTTAAGATTAAGAAGAAAAACATAAGCAAGACAAAAACCAATGAAATCAATGAACCACAAATTTTTTGGAGCACGTCACACCATCACGTCCATCGATGGAATTTCATTTAGTGTTATATTGCTGTCATACAAGTTGCACGGGATGAGTGACGTCATGTTAGGGGACCGAGAGACAAGGAACAAGAAGGGCGGAGGACAAATTCTCCGAAATGGAAGCACTTTCCGTCGAATCAACAACCTCATAAGACCAGAGAGAGAGAGAGAAATACATGATGACGATGATAGGGGGATCACTTCCGCTCATTGAGCAGAATGCTACCCCATTGCTATTTTGGGGAAAATGCCATAAGACCAGATTGCAGGGATGCAATTGCAATTCTAGTCTTGCACAGGTTGAACAGAGCCACATTGCGAAGAGTACATTCGTCGAGATTCGGAAATGTAGATGGGTCCCCACAGATAAATCCTGCGTTTGGTAACACGCATGCTGCCATGATTGACGTGACAGTCTTGGCAGTTGCGGGTTGAAAACATTTTGTGTAGACATTTCTGTTTGCCTCGGAACCCTGGGAGTTTAATGGTACAGTAGCCGCAACGCAAAATATTTTTGTCGATCTGTGTCAGGACGCTGCCCAATGTAATTTAAGAAAGCGGCGCAAACACTTAGCAACGCGCGAAGCGGCAAAGCAGGGAGACGGGTCCCGATCCTACGGTCCTGACGTCTGAAGATGAGCTCTCGTTTGCAACTGAAAATTCAACTCCTACGTACTTTCCAAGAGCAAAACTTCACAACAGTCACACCGCCCAAAGCACCGCCCAGAGTCGTGTCATTCCGAGTTGTCACTCGCTATTTGAGGAGAGCACGGCGTATGCCTCTGTATGTGACTGATAACATAAATGTGTCAAAAAAAGAAAGAGAAAAAAAAAAGGCGTGCGCTTTCCTTTCTAAACGAGTGAAAAGAAAGAACAAGAGTACTCGGAACGATGATTGGCCAAGAGTGTGTTATACGACAAGTACTGTTCTTAGGGTACTACGGGAATTTAAAGTATGGATCAGTATTGTTCGTTTATTACAGGTCTACGACGAGAGGTATATTACAACTTTTGGCGAATACGGTGAAGAATTTCAGCAGTATGTCGATATGAAAAGCTCTTTGTACAGCTTCAGGAATGCTTATCGCAGGCAGCAGCCTGATCTGTTTGCGAAGGTGGATGCCTTCGTACTAGTCACGGGGTACGTATTGCGCCCATCATACCCTGTGTGAAATTAAGACAAACTCCACAACTATGAGCGTATCACACCAACGATTGACATATCTGTGTCTCTGCATCTTTAACTATCATAATCTTTCATATTCTGCATATCTACGTATTCTTTCTTGTTTTGTGAGTGTTCGTGGTCGGATTACCAGCAGGTGACGTAATGACATGTGTTCGCGCTGTAATGTCCTATAATTTGCGGCATTTGCGTCTTCCTTATGTAAATACTGGAATTTGAAATAGTTGTTCCGACTTCCAGAATTCAAAAATGAACTCAATGAAAAATCCCGTGGCACGAAATGGTACGTCCTAGAAGCGCAGAAAAAGGAAAGAGCTGTTCGGAAAGAACGCAACAGTTCTAACCAATTCCACTCCATAGCAAATTGCATTAATCCACGTCAGCTTTCTTCAGGTTGACTCGCTGTGGATTGTATGTTAGCGAACATCTTGGCTGCGTTTATTTTGACAGCTGAAGTGAAAAGGAAGAATTTAACAATTAAACTAATGGTAACGGAAACAGAAACGGTATATTACCGAAATTGGAGATGGTAACGATAACGGAAAAGCAGACCGCGGTCCTCCATTACCAGAAACAGAAACGGAAACAAAAATTGCAGTCCGGTATTGAATTCGGGTAATGACTATTCCTGTTGTGCAATGACGTTTGAGTGACTTTTAATTTGATATTGTATTTTTAAGACTCCATTCCCTGACTGACCCTGACTCCCCTGCTCTAAATACTACACGAGTGCATGGAAACAAACCGCACTATTGGATGTCGAGGGTGCATCCCTCGCTTGCCTATTCGTCCCAGTCCTCATACTCCATGATCAACGCCCATGAGACTTTTACACAACATAGATTCCACGCACTCTACACCACCATAACACAAGTGTTAAAGCGTACGGTATTTTATATCTTTTTTTACTTCTTTTTCATTTCACCGTTGAAATAACAGTATTATTTACTACTGAGAACGTCCGCCTATGAATGGGACACTGGATGAAGGTCGCTCCCACATTTTTTTTTATATTTGAAGCTGTGTGCATCCCAAAGACGTAAACGTACTTCTGTGATGTGTACGCGTGACACTGAAGCAGCACTTGGGCAAAACAGGGTGCTCTCAGAGCCGGACGGGATGGCCTCCCGCAGCTCTTTCACAGTTGCTCCATTACCGGAAGCGGAAACGCAGGAGAAAGGAAACTGAACGACTGGTATCAGAAACGGATAACGGAGACCAAAATATATAGCTGTAACGAAAATGGAAACCGTAACGAAAATACGTCCGTTATCATTCCCTTGAAATAAACATGTAATCGTTTCACGTTACGGGATTGACAAACACCTTGTGGTATGTTAGGTTTGGTAATCGTTAGGATAGTTAGTTTGGAGCTGATTGTTAAGGACCCTGCTTCATATAGTCGAAAATCGTTAATATGATCAAGGCCGTTCCCGTGGATTTTATTCATGAAGCAAATTATCATAGAGTGATATTAAACGGTAGGAGTAACTTATTTATTTACACATAACGTAACAAGACTTCCGTGCACGAGACTACACTTCTTCAGGTTAGAAAAATATGAACATGATACAGGAACATATATACAGTTGACGAAGGAGTTTTTGTATGAGGGGGTAACAGGGTGATGGAAATGATGCAAATACAGGTAAAAATGAAAAGAACGTAAATACAAACGAAGGGGTATCAGAAGCGCAACATCACGCGAGTCCAAAGGCTTACACAGGAAACGAGAACGCATGTAGGTGACTTTCCAGGAATTAAGGATAAAAAGGGAGGTTATGGGGACGGAATGAGGACACAGGTGCGGAGTACAAAGGTGACCAGTGGAGGTGACCAAAGAACGTGAAGACATAGGTGGTCTCAGGAGAGTCTAACGAAGAGGTTTCAGGTTGTATTTACTCTTTACTCTTTCTGAGTTTCAATGAGTTACAAATGGGACTGTGAGGGCGTGCCCTGTATAACAGTCCCAGCAGTAAATACACAGACGTTCATGAATATAACAAGCCTTGTGGGAAGGAAAGAAAGAAAGAAAAAAAGACATTGACAAACAATTGACAAAAATGCATTGACAAGGAAAGTGAAACATTATGGTGCAACCTGTAGTAAGCAAAAAGCATTACCGACATGGATAAAACAATTGCATAAGTCATATCAAGGGTGTCTTATGTCAAGAAAGAAAGGAGGAGATCATTACTAAATCATACAGCTTTCGTGTCCCACTACCATTGTGATAGATATAGACGGGAATATCTCTTAAATTGAAAAAAGGAAGACAGGGTTCTGATATGCAACGGTAGGGAATTCCATACCTTGGAACCAAAAAAAGACATTGAAAATATTCCATAATTTGTACGTGGAACGTGTACGGAAGTTGAAGCATGTCAGGCTGATGACGTAGGTTGTACAATGTATGAACTCGATTGAGAGAGACCAAGTGGTCCGTGATAGCCCCATGGATCAACTTGTACATGAAAAGTGCGATTTTATGCTTAACAAGAGAATAAGTATCTTGTACTGACAAACACTGAAAGGCAAACGCTATTGATTCGCAAGGGGGTATGAACAACATTATCCTCAGGGCCCTCCTTTGGGAGTGTAAAATAGGAAGAAGGGTGGAGGGATAGGTCAACCCATAGACCTCCAGAGCGTACGAAATATTGGAGTGGACTAGAGCATGGTAAACCATTAGAAGCGCCTGGATAGAAAGAAATTGTCTTAACTTAGAAAGTGCGAACAAAGCGGAGGTGATTTTGAGTCCGACAAACTTAACATGATCATCCCCTGCTAGGTTTTCATGTAAAATAACGCTGAGAAATTTGACTGAAGACACTCTGCTGAGAGGGCGGCCTGCGAAGTATAGCTTTTCCTGGTCTAGGTCCAAATATTTTTGTCGGGGGCGAAATATTACGTATCAAGTCTTGTCAATATTTGGAACCAGTTTGTTGGCAGAAAGCCAGATGGAGAACCGACGTAAAACGTTATTTGCCTTTGCAAACAAGCTCATAGTGTTAGATGCGTAAATAAAAATGTTAGTGTCGTCTGCGTAAAGGAAACAGTCTTCATGTAGGTAATCATGGAGATCATTAACATAGATAAGAAATAGGAAAGGTCCCAAAATAGAGCCCTGAGGAACGCCTGTTGTCAGTGCTCTAATGCCAGAATTAGAGTTGCTGAGTGATACGTTTTGTTTCCGGTTTTCGAAATAACTGGTCAATAAGTTCAAAGCTAAGCCACGTACACCGTACCTCTCAAGTTTTTTGAGCAGGATCTGATGATCTATTAAATCAAAAGCTTTTGTCAAGCCGATAAAGATGCCCATGGTAAGTAGTTTTGCTTCGATATTGCGCTTAATCTTTTCAGTGGCATTTAGCTAACGCTAAGGTTGTGGATTTCCCCGGGCGAAAACTGAACTGGAATGGATGTAGTAATTTATGTTTTTCGAAAAAGATTTCGAGCCTCAGGAGCACTAATTTTTCGAACACCTTACTAATAGACGGAAGTATGGATATAGGACGATAATTACCAGCCATTGTCCTGCTGCATTTTTTTAAAACTGGAATAACCTTTGCAACCTTTAACAAATCCGGAAAAGACCTCTGGGAAAAGATATCGATTGCCAGAGTCGCCAATGGTGCAGCGAGCAGATGACCAAATCTTTGCAAAAGAGCTACCGAGATGCCATCGTGGCCACATGAATTTGACGATTTCAGTGTCTTAATAATCGAAAGTACTTCATCAGGTGTAGATGGTCCTAGGAAAAGGCTATATTTGTTTACAGGAGGTAACGGAAACGTTTGCGTGAACTCGGTCAGCTGAGGCACGCTTTTCGCAATGTTGCAGAAGTAATCGTTGAACTCCTCTGCCACGGCAACGGGACTGGTTAGAAGTTCGTCATTGCTTAACGGAGCATCAAAGTGGTATCTAACATGGCCAAAAACTGCTGTCATCTTGTAAAGCAGAAGCATTCCCACAAAATATTTCTGTCCAAAGTTGTTTCACCACGGTGCAATTAAATTGGAAAATCGCTGCCGCGGTGAGAGGCCGGAGCGCCCTAACTGCAGACCACACCCACGCTACTGTGACGTTGGTGGTAGAAAGCCCCTCATTCGTTCGTAGGAAAAACCGTCTGCTACGAACATTGCAAGCTGTTTCTTGTTGACTTCTATTCTTTATATGATTTATATCACGTTTCCTAAAAAAAAAAGCACGTATGCAGCCTGAGAAAATAAGATTACGATCACAAGAGTAATATATCCGTGATCCGTGGCTTCTGTGCAATCTCAGAATTCACAGTAGTAGTACAGTGGCTGAAGTAGTAGAAAGCAAGCGATGGCGGCGGTATTGTGGCGCCACATGTTAACCACTGAACCAACTGCGCGGTGAAAACGACCGGACAGCAGGCTGCACACATGTCGAGAAGCACGGGGTTTTCGCTGTACAAGCGCAGTTAATTTCGGGCTGCACCACTCGTTCTTCCCGTGGTATCGGCGCTCCCAAAAAATTGTGGTTGTGTCGTGGACAGGCTTGAAACCCTCCGTTTCGGACATCACGTAGCCGGAAAACGCATGGCGTCTCCGAAGCGGTAGCAGACTATCCGGCCTGCGCGATGTTGTTCACCTCGATCATGTGATCCTAGGTCCAATGAGAAGCGTCCTTACCACTTGCGTCACATAGTGACGCGCATGGTGGCGCTCATCACGCGCCTATCGTGAAGGCGAAGGAGGGTGTTTCGCGCACAGGAGGTTCGGGGAGCTATTGCAGGCGTTCCAATTTCGCTACGGTTGCACTGATTGTGGGAAAACTGTTTTCGGCCGCCTAACATTCCATACTGACCAAAACCAGAAACAAAGTTGTGGGCCTCTAGACTGCTCCTTTAAGAGTGAGATGGCAGTATCAGCCTTGACATTCCTTTTCGACAGGATGCGATTAATCCCGTTCCACATGGCTTTGGGGCTATCATTAGCGTCAGCGATAATTTTGGAGTAGTAGTTCACTTTTGCTACTCGTAGAACATTCCTAAGGGTATTATTGTATTTATTGTATGTCAGTCGTAAATTAGAATTTGACGGTGAACGCCGTAGCTTGATGTACAAGTTATTTTTATGTTTTATGCTTTTTAGTATTGCCTTCGTCGAATCGTGTTACGGTTACTAGGCGCAGTACTGGAAGAGCTCTGTCGAATCATCTCCGACAAAGTTGACAAGAAGTAATTTAGTTTCGCGGTCACGTCTGTGTGCAAAGAGAAATCCCAGGACATCTGACTCAGACGACGTTCTAGGGATTCGTAATTAATGTGGGTGCGTGGGACGCAATCAGGGCCAATCTGTACAGACTCCTTCGCGCCTACATAAATCATTTCATGGTCCGTTATATCACATCCTGCAACACCATATATCAGGTTATCAGTGGGGATATTTGTCAGTACATGGTCGATGAGAGTTCCATGTTCAGGTCTTCCAATGCGGGTTACTGAAGTGATAAGTTGCTTGAACCCGGAACAAGCCAAGATATCGTTGTAATCTAACACAGCTGAATTACTTTGTAAGAGATCGATATTAAAATCTCCAACGAGAAATCGTTAAATCTATCCACGTTAAATCTATGTTGGCACAAGAAATGCAGCGTCGTATCCAGTGCGTCCAAAAATTCCATTAAAATCGAGTCCGGTGATCTGTACACTACGCCTATGATTAAAGGACGGTGAGCGAAGGTGCTAATGGCAGGAGGACAATTGGGTACCTCTATAAACAAAGATTCTACAAGCTGGCAGCAAAATGAAATGTCGGTTCTCGCTGTGTAGGGTATCCCAGAGCGAATATAAAGGGCAACACCACCATGTTGCCTGCCATCTCTATGACTGAACTAAGCCTCGTAATTTGCTATATTAAAATAGGCTTCACGCTCCTTTTGCAGCCATGTTTCGGTTAGTGCAAAAAACGACAGCTTATTTTCCAGCAACTGGACTACTGTTTTTATTTCATCGAAATGCTTTCCAAGGCTTCGTATATTCAAATGAGCCGTAAAAAGATAATAAGGGCACGTTTTGCTCAAGCAGTCTAGTGAAACTAACGACATGAATATAGGAAATTAGCCGCGTCACACCACAGCCCAGTGAGGTCACTCAAGCTTTTTATGCGCAGTACACCGGAGTCTGCATCACGACGCTTGCGGACATGGCCATTTCGTACCCAGACGTACTGAAATTTTTTTGCTTTGCCGTTGTTCTTGCATGCCAAGGCAGTGACTTGTTATATGCGGTTAGGTTCTCACAGAGGAAAACCGACGGTGGTAAATCAGGATTTTCACATGTATCTTGAGTCTTTAGTTGGTGTCTTTTACTCAGCCAGAGATCCCTCAGTTGCCTATCCTTAAAACGTACGATGATGGCAGGAGCTGTGTCGTTCTTTGAAGGAAGTCGATGCGCGGCTTCAATGTCGGCGCGTGAGAGTTGGGAAACTTTAAGCTTATCAGCAACAAGATTAAGAATTTCCAGTACATCTTCCTTGGGACGCACAAGAACCCCTCGAAGTTCTAGATTGTGGCGCCCGTTGTACTGTTCCATGTCGTTTATCTGTATTTTTAGTGCTGAAACCTCCGCATCCTTCTGTGCTAGAGCGCTTTGAAGGTTCGTCGTGCAGGAGGACAGCTCATTAAGTGAGACCGCGTTTTCATTAACACGGCTGGCAAGCGCATCATGCTTCAGTGAAAGAGATTCCATTTTTGATTCCAGGATGTCCATTCGGCTAAGAACCGTTGAAACTTTTTGGCCAACACTCCGAAGCTCTAGCAAGGTTGTCGACAACATGGGATCTTGCGCGCTTGAGGAGCCGCTAGGGCTGTGGGTCCTTGCGCCATGCGTTTTACAAGTTG
This sequence comes from Ornithodoros turicata, assembly GCF_037126465.1. Lineage (NCBI taxonomy): Eukaryota > Metazoa > Arthropoda > Arachnida > Ixodida > Argasidae > Ornithodoros > Ornithodoros turicata. The sequence continues at coordinate 9,812,339 of NC_088208.1, forward strand.
TGCAAATCCAAGTCTCATGAACAGAACATGGAAAGAAAAATGTTGAGTTGTTCTACAGTTTGCGTGTGTGCGTGTTTTTGTGTTATTTTATTTTGTGCGAGAAATAATATTTACGGGTTAAATAATTGTAGTGGGCCTGCGTGGATTTTCAAACCGTGCGGCTTCAGAGACTGGAATTTTGCGATTAAAAAGGATTCGCGATTTTTGCGCCTCATGTCACTGTTATAACGCGATTCAAGGATAACGATTTTGAGGTCTGTGTCCAAAGCGTGTCCAGCGAGGTTAAAATGTGTAGAAACGGGTCTAGTATGGTTATTAAAGGTCAGCTATGCCGACATCCCAAATAGTCGAACCGGTTGTGATATTCTGAAAGCGAAAAAAGTTACAGATACACCGACTTCACGTAACAAAACAACAATTTACTGCGGCCCTCTCCCAGACAGGTACAGCGACCTCCTTAAACTGGGTTAGATGTCATTCTCTCGTGTGTGCTCGCACTGATGATGTCTCCTGCATGGGGGACGAAATGTCTGTCAAGTAAATTGTTGTTTTGTTACGTGAAGTCGGGGTATCTGTAACTTTTTTCGTTATGTATAGTCCCGGCTTGTGGAACATTTTAGTATTCTGAAAGCCCACATCCAGCCCTCCCCAAAATGCATTTTCATTCTCTCAGTTCGGTACGGTACCATGTAAAAGAAATAGATAATTCATTACGAAACACACATGGGCGCAGCCATTTTTATGACGTAGATGCACCCGAACGGGCATTGTGACGTGTACGCGCCTTTGTACTTGTCAGTGGATTCCAGCTACGGCTTCTCGTGGCTTCACGAATCTGTGCGTGAAGATGGCGGACAGCCGGGTTCCGCGATAAGTAAACAGTCCAGCAGCTGCGAACTCATCTGTGAACCAACCTCTGTGCGATGTTGTGACTGGAATTCTTCGTTTGTGTTTTGTGAGCACGTAATTTGTTTCAAGTCGCGTCTGCGTTAGCCCCTTTACAGCACTTGCCCATTGTAGAGACTGACGTTTCGACAGCCGTTTTTTATCAAGAAAATGCCGACAACGTTTTATTCTTGCAGGAAAAATTCGTGCTATGTACTTGAGAAACCGCATACTGCAATGGGACAAGTTTTACGTACGATTTATCAATGTGCAACACCGTCAACGATGCCATGGAACGACGAGGACGAGTGACGTAAAACGAAATACACATCACATTTTAAACTTTGTGTGGGATTCTGTGCATTTTCCAGAAGCTTTGTTTGAATCACACAATCCCATGTCACGCTGCGTTGTGTGGCACGCTACAAACTTCTGCATTTTATGTCTAACATCTGGATATTGTTTGTAATGAGTACCGTAGCACAAAAACATGCACACGAAAGCTCCAGGAGCCATATTGTTGCACACTATGTAGACGCAAAAGAATTACCAGAGCACATACTGCCACTTAGAAATTGTGTTTTTATAAATGTGGGATCTGAAGAGTTAGGGCATAGCATAGATCCTAGAAATCAAATTAGTGGGTGCACGTTATCCTTCTGTAGAGTGCTGATGCGGTGTAAAAGTGTTAGAGGCAATTATGTGACTTGTCGTCCTGGGTGACATCAGTGGCCAGCCTCGGAATTAATTCCGTACTCAGGAATTATTGCACAAATCACTTTGTATTTAACATTTATCATGTAGGACATCATAAACAATATGTAAGTCGCAACCCTGTCTGCAGCATTCTCGACTGTCTCTTACCTTTACAGTTAGAGACACGTTACCAAACCATTGGCAAAGGGCTGCCTTACAGGAGCTGTGTAACTTGAGTTTTGAATTTATAAAATTTATGAAAAATAAGTACATAATAAGTAATATAAAATTTATATAAAATAAAAATAATTTATAAAAAATAAATAAAAAGGCTTCATGGAAGCAATGCGTTGCATATCCATTGCACATAAAGCACAATTATATGTGCCTGGACATCTATTATCTATCTAATCTTCTGATCCCTATGTGTGGCTGCATACGAAATTATTTTTTATGCGCATGCTCTACCTTCCTAGTCTTGCATGTGCACACGAATAACAGTGAATATATGTGAAGTGGCAAAAAGCTATGCTAGACTCTACCATCATTGAAGCCCCTTTAACTTCTCCACATTTATGCCTGGTGAACAGGGAATATCTCACTTGAAAAGACGACATTTCTGTATTGTTTCGCAAGGAAATAGATATATGTATTTCATTTTCCATCAATCAACAATGTTGTGACCTGGTGCAAATATTAATGTCAACAAGGAAAGTACTAACTAATTATTCCTATGTACTCAAATGCAGATACGACAATTCTCTTTTTATACCTCAACACAGTACAGTTTAAAGATTAACAAACTGCACAGCATCAGCAATCTTAAGTATCTCAAGAGGGTAATCACATAAAGCTCCAATTATAGTCTGGGCGATCAAAATTCCAAAAGACAAGGTAGCAAGAAAAATCTCAATAATCGGTTGCCATTGTGATGTGTACTACTATGTACAGTTCATGAATGGAACATGTCACTTCACTGTATTGCCTCCATGTCAGCACTAGAACAGGCAGCTTTCCAGGTCGCTCTTTTCGTGTATTTCTATGGTCCTTTTTTTCTCTTTGCAATAGCAAACATGGCCATAGTGAAACACAAGCAGCCTAGGACAGGATGAGACATGTACAATGCGACTGCTAACCCTCAACTGATATATTTATTAGCAGACTCTGGAATATACACATATATGCTGCTAAGCAAATGACAATTTAACCAACAGAATAACAGACAAGAAAAAATGGTTATATATCTCCCCCTCTCCCCATTCTGTTTCACAGGCGGCCCTAGTATCATTCTGAGTGTGCCAGTGCGTCCCCTTTGAGATAACGTATCTCGGACAGAAGCAAATCCAACAGCGGACTGCTTACACATGCAACTGTCTTGGATTTCTCTAACCGCTTGTTGTTTAATAGCTGCCTTGAGCTGCGTGTTCTGGAAATTTAGGTAGCATCCAGAGCCCCTGCAATGTGTTGCTATGTTTCCCGAGGGCATCAAATGTATGTCTGTCCTTGGCTGCCTGTGTTTCACTATGGCTCTCAGATGCAAACTACCCCATTTCAACAGAGTAGGAAACACAGACTTGTAAATAGCATATGTTGATTGCACTGTACCTAACCCCCATATAAATGGTCATAGTGGATACTACATCTTGTTCGAACACAGGATCAGGAACACAAAAAAGCTAGATTTGAAACTACTCTTACGTCGTGGTAGTAGTATTTGTGTGAAGCTACGCAATTCCAGTCCTGGAGATAATTTAAATCATATGTTTCATCTGCCAGCATGATGATCCCGTGAAAAGCAATTCACACTTGGCTGGAACTACCGGTTCTGTAAACTATCCCTGACATGTGAAGCCATCAGGGAGGAAAACCAAGGGCTGCGGTTGAAGAGACAAACACACCCGGGCTATGTTCTCGCTGTGTATCAACTGCTCGGGCAACTAATAACAACATGTTCCAAATTAATATAACATGGCTTGACATGATACGTCGGCGACAGCTAACCAATAAAATTAGTAGTTAAATGTTCAATACATAAACACTTGCCATAACATGACAGTTTCCTTCCTGCATTCATGCAGTGCCATTCAACCCATTTAAAGAGTGCACTGATTTTTTTTTATACCATTACACGCTCGTTTGACAGAACTTGAACAAGATTACATAGCACACGATAAAAGTAGAGTAAACATAATGTGCAGAAAAAATGGCTAGGAAGCAAGCGAGCTGGTGAAGATGATGCATGGTGTAAAACCCCGAGACTAGGGAACACAAAGGGACGTGTTTGTGTCTGTCCCTTCGTGTTCCCTAGTCTCGGGATTTTACATCATGTGCAGCTTTCCATTCACACTTACTGGCCGCAGCAGTAATGCATGAAGGCCACTGCTAAGCTGTGTTGAGAAACACTACTTTCTGTTTGCCATGTCTAAAACATACCTAACCTGATCCAAATTAACCGTTCTGAGTCTGGAACACACAAATAGAAAAACGCAACACATGCTACAACATTATCAGATTGGCAAATGAGCTGTGGCGAGCTCCACCTTGGGATAAAGCCAACAAGTAATTCACCAAAAGTCTATGAGTGCCTGAAATGTAACCTCTCTGACTGGTAGCAGGACGCTCCACGTCCAATTCCTGGTGCTAGCACCGAATGGCTTTTTCACGATTTATTTGTTGAAGTTTCCATGTGCTTGAGAACATGAACCATTTGTCAACCATGGTATCCTCATGAGGTTATGAGGGTTTGTCATCCCAAAGAGAGTCCCTTTCTTGCATGTGCGTTATGGTTGCTCACCACTACAGAAAAAAAAGCGTTTAATGACAAGAAATGGATAGTCATATTTATTTTATAATGATTGTGCGCAACAGAAAGAAGACTTTCGCACAGAAGGCTGTACTTCTTGAGGTCTAAAGTCAAGTTACAAAATTCCAGAATATATGACATGTTGTAAGATAGAGAACAAGTAGAGTTGTCAAGTTGTCGAGTTGAGTTGTTGAGTTGTACCCCCCTTTTATTTTACGATATAGGTTGTATAATTATTTGTATGTCTGCTTGCTGCCCTTGCTCTCTATCTTACAACATGTTTTATATATTCTGGGATTTTGTAACTTCATGTTAGACATTAACAAGAGCATGCATCCTTGTGCACGAAAGTCTCGTCTCATTAAAATTTAGATGCCCTCGACAGTCTTCTGTCTGTTGTGAGTCTCTATCGCAGCATACCTGCACACTGCTGTTGAACGTACCGTGACTCTGCCGTAAGATTATGGACTTTGGATAAAAAGACTACACAGCACTGCTCAGGTATTTTTGCCTATCGAACAGCATGATGCAGTGTGCACACAGCATTTATGCACTGGACCCACTATAAATATAATGAATGTGGCATTGCCCACAGTAATGCACCAGGTTCAACACAAGTATTGCAGAATCCAAGTATTTTAGCTTACATGTCAATCCAGTACCACATCCACTGTGAGGTTGTGACAACTAAATAGTTCCCATTTTTCTTAGCTCTCAGAACACAGACAGTGAATACGTAATATTAACATTAATACGTAATATTAATACGTAATATTAAGAATACGTAATATTAACATTAATTATCGGCTATTCTTCAATAAAAGATTCACAGATAGTAAAGGGACCTTCCTGAGTGAACGTTGATGAGAGTGAAAATTATAAAACTTTATCAGACGCGACATCAGCTTCTACGTGTCAGAAAGGATTGCATGTCCAATAGTAATCCACCTAACAGTAAAAAAAAAAAAGTGTGCAAAAGACAATTTAACTGAACTAATGTAACGTGCCTTCTATATCAGACAGTCAAGCTTGTAACACGCCATCCACAGGAACCAGTGTCCAGACAGCAAAATTGCTTGAACTGGGAGATAGCACCTAATCGGAATGGCGACCTTTCTTTTCCACCCTGAAAGCACAGACTGTAACTTTGAGGACAGATTTAAGAGTGGCGTCAAGATGTCTGCATGAAAAGTGGAAGATAGGTGAATACTCAAATTATACCATCACACTGTCATAGCTGTTGATGGAGGTAGACTGCAACTAACGTGCCAGCAATTTCATCATACACTAGATGCAAGCCAGATCCTGCTTCACTTCCGCCTTTAGCGTGCACCTGTGGTAATTCAGAAGTTAGATTATCAATGCTATTGTGTTTTGAATCGTGGTTATATCAGAGTAAGCGCAGTAGGACAGCTGCACAATCGATTCATGAAGCTTGCAATTTTTATGTCTGAACCTCGACTTACCTTTTTGCTCTCGTTTTTTTGCCTTCAACCTCTGTGGCACGTTCAGAATTTTGTGCGTCGGGCACCTCAGATTTTCATCAGACGATTTCGTGCCGAGATTCCAAATTGCCTGTGAGTCGCGTGTAACGTATGATAACATTCGTGGACGAAATCCTTGGAGTGGAACTTGGAGTGGCACTGCTTGGATTTTGGCAGCTGATAATAGGTAACACTTGAATGCTCCGATGAATTGTTCTAACAGCGTAGCACCGTCGCATCTTCGACAACTTCGCCGTCGCATATCACGTATCATATCGCTCCAGCCCACAAAAGGCAAGGTCAGAACAAGGAAGTGCACTTTCCAAACGACGCCGTGGCAAAAAATATTCACATGCTTCGTTTCCGGCTTAGCAATAACATAACAGCTGTTGGCTTATGTACGATGCACAGAGGACGAAACGGAAGAAGCCAAGCGGCCAAGCCAAGAGTTCATGCCAAGCCAAAGACAGATAAACCGAGAGCAGTGACGTCGGTTCGCCAGTGCGCAGGGTTTGCCGACGGTCCGACGATCTGCTGCCCTTTCTTCTCATCGTTTCTTTTTGAAAACATGCGTGTATCTGCATGCAGAATAACTGAAGAAGTGCATTCAATCACAAGAATTCAGTCCCCTTCCTTCTCATCGTTTCTCTTTGAAGACATGCGTGTATCTGGATGCAGAATAACTGAAGAAGCGGATTTAATCACAAGAATTCAGTCCCCTTCCTTCTCATCGTTTCTCTTTGAAAACATGCTTGTATCTAGATGCATGCGGAATAACTGAAGAGTGCATTTAATCACAAGAATTCCATTCCCGTTCCTCGTGATCCTTCCTCTTTGAAAACATGCGTGTATCTGGATGCAGAATAACTGTAGACGTGCATTTAATCACAATAATTCAGTCCCCTTCCTTCTCAGAGTTTCTCTTTGAAAACATGCGTGTATCTGGATGCAGAATAACTGAAGAAGTGCATTTAATCACAAGAATTCAGTCCCCTTCCTTCTCAACGTTTCTCTTTGAAAACATGCGTGTATCTGCATGCAGAATAACTGAAGAAGTGCATTTAATCACAAGAATTCCATTCCCGTTCCTCGTGATCCTTCCTCTTTGAAAACATGCGTGTATGTGCACGCGGAACAACTGAAGAAGTGCATTTAATCACAATAATCCTTGTCCCCTTCCTTCTCATCGTTTCTCTAACTAAGAACTAAAAAAATGTTTTCTAAAAAAACTACGAACTGTTGGACCAAGCTATTTCGCACACATATTCAGTCTTCGCCATTGAACACACAGCGCGAGTATCGCTCAGTTCTGCGCGCTTCAAAATCGGCATATCTGACCTTTAACGATATTGGACTTATGGCCGTAAAATCTTTCCCTCATTGTGTTCCAAATTTCTTCGATATACCGAATACAGCGTTTAGTGCAATTAATAAGGTAACATATGTTGAAAGAGTTGCAGTGCAACCCCTGTCGGATTTCCAAAGTAAAATAATTTGAGGTGCTCGAGATAAACGTACACGAACTGATGAAATGACATGTCTGGCAGCGTTCGTTACCACAACAACCAGGATTTGATCGGGATAGATGGGATGAAACTAGTAAATTACGAATGTTACCTGATCGGCAGAATGTGACATTGGGGAGAGCAGGAAATATTATTTTAAGTCTTTCGTCGCTTTGAAGTATGCTGCGATGGCGGGTGAAGATGGATCCTGCGCCACTGAGTGCTTTGTTGTAGGCGGTAACGAAGGATAAGGCAAATTATCATATTAAGGAACACCACGTGTTACAGGGTGTACAATGCTTTTTACGTAAGCTTCGAACCGTAGAACATTATGTAATCCGTTTACAGAATACGAATAATGGGCGTTTTAAAAGGATGCATAACACTTGTTTTATTTTTAAACAGTTTAAAAGTAAAAAGTCAGTAACATGACAGTTACAATGTGTTACCCTGTAAAAATCTACCCGCGCCCGCATGCGATGATCGGCAGATACTCAATGCAGATGGAACATGGTGTTGTTTAGCTCCGAAGGACATTCGATCCTGGTGAATTTGGAATCGATTGAGCCTTGTTGCGGAAGATACAATGCAAAACATTGTAACCCCGTATCCAGATTCCAGAACAATCAAAATGGCGGAATCTAGCAGATGAGTTGTGACGCTGCTCCCGAGACGACATCGCGGCGCGGAACATTGCGCTGCCGCGCCACGCTGCCGGTAATTTTCGCAACGCCGCCGGTTCCAAACTGGCGGGCCGAGGGCCTCTTCGTGCCTGTTTTCGGAAGCGAAAACGTGCAGCCCTCTCGCGCGGTCACATTGGTTGCTGGCGATGCCGATGGCGGTAGGTTGCGGTTTTCTGCTTTTTTGACTTGTGTTCGCACCGCTGACGCCGCCGCCGGTCAAAACTCCATCTGCGCACACGTCTACCGGTGTCTTAAAGTGTCCTGCGGTGGCAGCAGCTTCAGCGTTGCGCGTCATTCGTTGCACGTAACTTACATTCTGTAATCTCGAAAGGGGGCAGCGGTATCAGAGGGTTCCTTTAAACCGTTGGTTGAATGCCGAGGTTACGCAAAAATTTCGTTGCTTCCGCAGTTTCAGTTTGTGTTCCCTTTAAATGATATAGGGTGAGCTATTATGCGAGAATGGTCACCTGGTTGTATCAAAGAAAGGACATCGCTGCAGCCAAAAGTATTGGCTGCACGTCTGACGTTCTGCTAAACGAGTTTAAACACACCAGCTCCAGCAGCTCCAATGGACCACCATTCGCTGTGAACTTTTATCGAAGCTCTTCTTAAAATGGCATTTTTTACTAAGGACCTTTTCATGTCTTGTGAGGAGGCATTGCCATCTATACTGTTATCTTTTGCAGCCGCAATCGTTTCGGTGGCATTGAAAAACCTGAACACTACGTAGTCACACACGCGGAGATTTTACGTATAAACGTAAAAAAAAGAGAAGAAATAACGATGATTCTGTCCCTAGACAACAAAAGCGAATTCGGAACGCATCGCTGGGACCGCAGTTGGTGGACGTCCGAACTGAAGAGATACCCCAGAGATACCAGAAATGTGCGAATGTAACACCCAGGTACATCTCACAGACGTTTAGCGGACGTAGCTACCGGATGCTGTCCGGACGTGTTATAGCTCTGAATGGGATATATTCCGGCAAGCTCGGGCTTCCTGGACTGTACTTCTGCATGTAGCAATAGTGAACGTGGCTTTTTTCTCGTTCTTTTCTTTTTCTTTTTGAGAAGTGAACACGCGTTTGCAGTCGAAATTTTTTCCACGCTTTTTCTGCCATATTGTTTCAACCTAGGCCACCACACATTCAATGCGCTGCGTTGATATTTCCGTGCATGTTACATAACCACCAGTTGGGCCAAATTAATCCGTAGACCGACCTCTGTGCCTTCATTCATATTGATACTTATCTCGCGATGTAAAGCCACGTATATGAGATATCATTATTTGTTAGATTGCTGTCCGTAGGATGGGACGCAGGACTATTTTTTGTTGTTCGCATTTCCTGTAACCAACATTTAGTGCGGCGCTTTAAAGAGCAAAAAAAAAAAAAAAGAAACAAAGAAAGAGAGAGAGAGAAACATGAATTCTCCCGGACCAGTAGACCAAGAAAAAACAGGTATTATACAGGGTATTCCAGAAAACGTGCCATTGCATTACAATAAAAGAACTATGCCACCTAGAATCACACGGTCAACGGCATTTCTTTTTATTAGGCTTTTGCCACCCTCTAATGTGAATGCCATGTAACGTAAGTTTTATTATGTAAATTTTTGCCAACCGAACTCGGAAATTTGCCAAGTAAAAGTCACTATTTTACACCACCAGTGTGAAGAGCGTGCCGAATTTGCTCAAATTCGTGATAATTAACAGATATATGAGCGAGCTATCCCATCGGGAAAAAATAGCCGAAGATCATGCTTTTCGGGGCACCAAGAGCATAGCGCTTGACGACTTTTTGAGCGCAATATTATCGTTATCAGTCCGACGAAAGGAGGTGGCAAACCCAGCCCACAGAGTGATAGCAGAAAGAGATAACACAGGATTTTCTTAGCGCACCCGGCATCCACTGGGATCATGCCTTCCCTTTCACAATTTCAGGAACTGTCGCTTTTTTATTATCACTTTGTGGGCTGCGTTTTCTTGCTTCGCCAGCCGCATCTTATAGCCGCCATCTTGCTTCGCGATGCCAATGTTAATCGGTCTAACCGACTGACAGCGTGGTCGTTCGAGCGAAATCACGCGACCTACAACTAATGTAACCTATGTTTGATCGGAAGGGATGTCTCTTCTGTAACGCTAGGTGCTTTCAAGTTACTGCAGGCAGTGTGAGTTGCTGAGGCGCATGTCGATCACCGTCACGAAAGTGTTCCGTTCCTTTGCACTGCGGTTTGAATTTTTTTTATTCATACACTATTGCGATCCCAGTGAAGGTTTCTGAGAGATTTTTTTACACTGGCAGTTCCGTAGGATTGCTTGGGTCATTCAGCAAGACGGGCGTAGCACCTGTTCTTCGTTTGTAGGGCGATGCAGTGTTGTTTTTGCAACTCTATGCAACGTGGATCAATAAGAAGATCTGCAGAAATTAAAAAGCAAAAAGGAGAGAGAAGTAGTATCAGTGATGGGCATTGTCACATTTTCCAACTGTTTAATTGACATTACATCAGAGTACATAGGAACATAGTTTCCATTACGGGAGTCTGTGCGCGACTGACGCGTTGAGGGCGTGTTACACGTTACACTCTGTTACGGAATATCCCACAGTTGACATGTGCGATCGTTTATCTGCCGATATCAGCCGAACGCGACACCTCTTCCCGTCACATTCTTTAGTCCAGTCCCACAATCAGCCTTTCCGGAGGTCTTCTTATTTGTTGGGGACGGGGCGTCTTTGCGACTTGTGCATTCCCATTTCCTAGATCAGGGACTGTTGTATTCGGAGCGTGCACATTCTCAGTGGTCGTGTGCAACTCGCTCGGAGGAGTAATTTCTGCTTCTGGATGGTGTGGTCGATCCGCTACCACGGGCTCTTGAGTAACACAGTCATTTGAAGTTGGTCTGCGGTTTTCTTCTCGCGTGTTTTGGCGTTCGCAGGCACCCGGTTTCAGCTGGTCGATGTGCCGGCGCCAGATTTTGTCACCAACCTTTACTTCATAGGTCAATGATCCGTGGCGTCCGAGTACAATTCCAGTGGTTCACTAATCAGTTCCTCTGAAGTCACGAACAGAAACATGTTGTCCCGATTCAAAGTAGCGTTCCCTTCCATGGTTCCGCTCCAACAGTTTATATTGCTTGGCTCGTATACTTTCTTGAACACTTGTCCTGATAAGTGCCAGGCGGGTGCGAATTTCACGTCCCAGGAAGAGTTTAGATGGAGTTTCTCCAGTCGTTGTGTGGGGGCAAGTGCGATATGGAGAACTTTGCGAGATCCTCGTGGATACTCCCTTCCCCCTGCATAGATTTCAGGCTTGACTTAAGTGTCTGGACAAAACGCTGAACAAGTCCATTGGCTGCTGGATGGTATGATGCTGTCAAGGAATGTTGAATTCCATTGTTCCTCATGGACCCCATGAACATGCTTGATATGAACTGTGGTCCATTGTCAGTGACGATACGTTCGGGTATGCCGTTTCTGGCAAAGTTCGTCCGTAGGACACCTACAGTGTGAGAAGCAGTAGTAGAGCCCATGACGATTACTTCAGGCCTTTTGGAGAAGGCGTTCACGACTACTAGGGACATTTTGTCTTGGAATGGCCCGGCGAAGTCCGAGTGGACTCGTTCCCATGGTCCGTTAGCAATTTCCCACGCATGATATGGAGCCTTTGGTGGCTCATTTTGGTTTTTCAGACAACCTTCGCAATTCTTTGCAAGAGCTTCGATGTCACGATCGATGTTTGGCCACCATACGTAGGATCATGCCAAAGCTTTCATTTTAACGATTCCCATGTGAACAGGGTGAAGCTCGTGAAGAATTGACTGTACGAGTTTCGCGGGAATGACGGTGCGAGTTCCCCATGTTAGAACCCCTTGTTGCATAGATAGTTCATCTTTGCGTCTGAGGTAAGGCACAAGATCGTCGTCCAAGTTAGAACTGTCCCAGCCATTCATGACATTCCAATGTCTCTTGGACAGAATGGCATTTCTCGCAGTTGTGAATGAGTAAGAGGGAGTTGCTCAAATTGGCTGAAATGGTAAAGCTCAGCTTCATCTGGGCCCTCCAGTGGAACGTCCGGTAGAGGTAAGCGTGACAAACTGTCAGTATTGTCGTTGTCTTCTGACTTCTTATACACTATGTCGTAGTCCATGACGGAGGGAAAGAGAGCATAGAGTTGGAGACATGCTGCTTGCATTGCAGGTATGCATTGCATTGCACGTGCTTCAGTGGTCAGAAGGTCTGCGTCAACGGTTGCGGGTCCGTTATAAGTCTGAAATGTCTGCCAGTGTAGAACTTATGTACTGCCCAGGCAATGGCTAGGGCCTCTTGGTCAATTTGTGAGTAGTTCTTTCCGTCCCATCAGGCATTTCGTGAGAAAGAACTACGCCGAGACCATGTAGTCCGGCATCACAAGCGAGACGGAGTGGTAACTGCGGACTGTGTCAGACGCCATAATTTTGGAAGGCTACTTTGCAGTGTTTTGTCCAGTTCCACTTCGCAGATTTTTCCTAAAGTGCGTGCAAAGGTCCCAAAAGGTCTGCGCTGCCCGCAATAAATTTTCCGTAGTAGTTGATTAGCCCAAGGAAGTAACGCAGCTGGGTGACGTGTTGCGGTGCTGGAGCTTAAAGTACAGGACGGATCTTGTCTTGGGTCTTGTGTAAACCTTCGCTGCTGATCTTGTATCCGCAGTACACCATGCTGTCTTGGAAAAGGAGCACGGCACACACACACACATACATTGGATGGTGATGAAATGGGCGATTCACCACCGCTGAGGCGGTACACTACCCTATGTCGCGTTGGGAGAGCATGGAGGGATGATGATGGGGGCTTTCAAAGAGGCATCGCCAGACCGGTGGAGCGCAAATACTCCGCCAGAAGGCGAAGGCCCTGCGTCTGATGGGCAGCGTTCGCCCACGGACCGAGGATCTTCGCTAGGTTGAACGGCCGCTTGTCAATGCGTTGCATAGAGACTTGCATTAGTGCACGCTCGTGGCAGTATTGCCCACAAGCCAGCATGACGTGGCTGAGGCCTTTCAGCACCGTCTAGGCTCCCCCTCGTCCTCCCTCTGCCCCACTTGTGGAGTACACAGCGCAAAATAGGCTCCTCCTCCAGTTTTCAACACATCTAGGGCGAGAACGTTGCCATTCGGGATGATGGTTGGCTATGAGCGTGCTATGTGGTGAAGTTCATTTTTAAGATTGTAGACGTAGGGTAAACGGTTTCGAAAATAATGTATTTCCTCTTTGCAGAAGGGATATGTGCAAATTAGAAGAGTCGACGTCGACGTTGAGCTGTCTTGTTGCAGGTGAGTCAGGATGGGATACATTTTATTTATTTTTGGAACGTATTGCTCGGATGGGGCATTTATAAAGCTGTTGAGGTTGGTGTCAAGAACAAATCCGTCAGTTAGCGTTGTCCCAATGCAACTAAACGGGGTCATGTACGTCCAACGCCATGTTCTCGTCCACTCAGAACTACTGCGTCACCTCCATCATGCTCCACTTGGACCTTTTATATCCGTCAATTTCATGGGCGGTCTGAACAAGGAAACATAAATGTGAAACCACGGAGAAAAATTTAGATTTGCGCACGACACACACGAAAGCAGGCAGTTGAACAAACACCCCGCTGCGTCAAGCAAATCCTGAGCATGTAAATGCCATACAAAAGAAAGGTCACGAGAAACTTGCTAACCCGGAACCCCTTGCACATAAAACGTTATTTCCATTTGGAACGAGTTCTTCATGAGTGTAGTCATCTCTCCCGTGGGTAAAAGTTTTAACATAAAGTGGTTGCGTTCAACGTAATATATGGTAACAAGGTACTTGTGGTTTGGGCGTTTATGTACCCCGGGTCCCGGCCACACCGGCATTCAGGGCAACGAAGAGGCAGATTTGGCGGCGGCGGCGGTCCACCGTATCTCCAGAGCCGTGCCCATTATCCTCTCCAACGGAGATAGGCGCTCCTACTTGTCTGCGTTGGTGTCACCCTTGGCCCGCCAGCAATGGCTCCTTGACATCACTCAATGGTCGCTCCTCCATGCTGTGGACCCGTCATTATCATTTAGGATGCCAGGTCGCTTCCCTCGCAGCTTTACGACACTCCTGCGGCGTCTACGACTCAAAGTCCCCTTCATCCCTGTGTTCCGTGTTAAGCTGGGTTACAGTAACACGGCGCTGTGCCTAGATTGCCACACCCCAGCTACGATCCTCCGTATCATCGAGGACTGTGACCGATCCACGTGTGAGCGCCGGGTACTTCAACGCCAACTGGAACTACTTGACCATCGACCATTCAGCTTGTCCAAAGTAGAGCTCTTCGAGGAGCCCAGTGGCTTGCATGAAAGCAAAAAGGGAGCGAAGAGCCCGGCACTGATGCGCAGGGGAGCTCCATGGGTCAAGACCCATGGAGCTCCCCTGCGCATCAGTGCCGGGCTCTTCGCTCCCTTTTTGCTTTCATGCAAGCCACTGGGCTCCTCGAAGAGCTCTAAACGGAACTCCGACCTGTCGTCGCTTCACTTTCACCATAATTCATCCTCTCATATTAACCACTGTGAAGTGGGGTAGGGTCCTGTGGCTACCACGGGGAAGCATCCCATGTCATCATCACTTCTTCATTTATTGTTGTTGTTGTTCTTTATGTACCATCAGCGTTATTTGGGTTTTTGTAGTAGATCATATGTGGCATCTAACATCCACATTGCCCGTGCCGTCTTTGCTGAATCGCAGTTCGCGCCTCATCTTTTCCCTCTTTCGTTTCCCCTCTTTCATTGCTCCAGCAAGCGCAATATACGCTGGTTCACATGCTGCTGTAGCAGGCGTATCGCACTTGCCCAAGATGAAGACCGACGGGGAAAGACAGATCAGGAGTTTGAGCGCGGTGCGTTCCTTTACCGTATGTAAGTGTGCTGCCGTGCGGTCGACAGCGGCGTATCTCGACCGGTACTAGAGCTCTTGGCCCCGAAACGTGCCACAGATCGGTGCCTCTGGAGGACTATTGCGATGCTTGAGGCGCCGTAAAATGCCAGGTCGTTTAGTGGGCATGGGGCAGTGGGCATCGGAAGGGACGAGGCATCGTGTCTCTTGTGATGGCCTTCGGAGTGGTCGTTCGGTGATCTTGAGTCGATGCAAAATTTAGTATGGTGAAGTGTCGAATTGCTACCGGGCTATTGTGTTCATTGTCCGCGTCACCAAATGTAGAGGAGGTGGTATCCATGAGTCCTGATCGGCGATGATGGAATGTCACGGAGGGCTTCTTAACCCGTGGCCTCACCCAGGACTGTGCCGACAGACCTGGCTGACTTGTGCCATGGCGCGCGGTAGTAGTGGCGCGTCGTTGTTGTCCACAGACCGCCACAGTAACATTTATCTGCCTCGAAATTTCTCAGGTGCGCATGGGCCTCTCGAGAGGGTGCAAGGGGGGACTTGAATCTTATCCACCGGACCCTCTGTATGTCAAAGCATTCGATTGTCATAATGCTACAGTGACTTCCACGCTTTCCGCCCACTTCCGCCGGAAGCCCGTTGTCCTGCCCTGGTAAAAGACCTGAAAAAGAGAAATAAGGATGATAACGTTTTCTCCTGCGTCGTACCTCTAACTGTCGGCAACTTATGAAGCTTCAAACCAGTAGTATCACTTTTGCTAATTTTACGTGACACTGAAACGGAGTTTAGAATTTTTGTAGCACATGAAGGGCGTCTTCGACTCTGCTTTCTCTGTGGTATCCTGAGCTTGTGGCACCTCTTATTGAAGTGATTTGAAATGAAGTATGTCTTCTGCATTCCAGGTTTATCTCCTTTTTTTTCTGTGCGTTCATTCCAGGAGAGGCTTATGTAGCGGGCGCTTGCACAGAGTACCGGGCAGCCATAGTTGAAGACAAGCCGTGGATGTACCATTCTGTTCGTAACATTGCACACGAATTGGCCCACAGGTGAGGAGTAAACAGTGGAAAGTTGCGACGGGTTTTGGATTGAGCTCTGCAGTTCATATGTCAGTTCGTAGTCCTCAGGGTTATAATGGAAGAAATTCCATTCAGCTCAGAGCTACACTGTCATGAAAGAACCTCCTTCAAACATTTGCGCCACCTATCATGCACCGCATTTTTAACTTCACCGTTGTCTTGAAGCTCGGCGCCACCAAGGTGCCCTTCCAACAAGTGGAGGAAACGAATCAAAGAGCATAAAACATTACGAGTGGGGTGACGACGTGCCCTGTCATGAGGATGAGACTGATTTATTCGGGGGAGGCACGGCAAAGTACAGTTCATGTGCCTTCTGCGTGCTGCTAGCGTTATTTCTCGCGTCAAGCGCTTATGGTCTTAGATGACGTTACGGTAAAGCATTATGACTTTGACGTAGCCAGAGATATGGCAGTATGGCTCGCAGAAAGGGACGTACCGTAACGGAAAAGGTACACTCAGGTAAATGGAATATATTTACACGTAAGGTGTGTCAGCCTATTACCGTGGCGACATGCTGCACGTTCCGGAGAGTAGGGCAGCAGATAATTTCGACCACCTGGGGTTATAATGGACTTCCCAGCCACATCGAATGCTAGTCGCAGCTTCAGCAAGCTGTGCAAGCCCATCGGCACATCTCAACCCCCACTCGATGAGATAGTCTCTCCTCGCGGCAAGCTCCACCGTCGGAAACTCCTCCAAAAAAGCTTTGTTGCTCATTTTCGAGCTCATCCACTAACAAGGAAGGCTATAGGAACATGCAGCTTACCAGGAGATAACTTTGCGAACCTTCTCTTCGTCCTGTTTCCCACTCCACTAGTAAACATGCGGCTAGTCAAGGCAGGCAGACCGCTCGTCTGCCCGACGTTACTCTCCATCCCTCCACACCCCCGGGGTTCTTTTGACGGGCGCAGGAAATCTCCCACACACTGTTCTTGAAGCAATGTTTACGTCGCCCACATTGATGCCGTCATCTGATCTGGAAGCAATTGAGGGATTAATTATCATGTTGGCAATGGGTCTCCCCGGTCTTCTCACAACTGGGTACTTACGGGAGCTATGTGGTGACTTCATATATCGCATGCAGCTCCATTTCTTGTAGGTGTTATAGGTGGTGATATCCAGAGAAAATACTTTAGCAGGTGTCACTCTTGAGTGAATGAGACGTGACACTTTTGGTTTGGGGAATCATGTCTCTGATTTTAGAAGCGGTCTGCGGTGCCGCTTTCTTTAAGAAAACCGAAGAGGCCGTTCTCCGCATTCTTTTGCTATTTAGAGCAGGGCCATTTACCTAGCAGCTTACAAAAACTGAAGGGGCGCGAGTCGAGCTTGCTAGGGCAGCTTCCAGTTTTTCTCAGTGCTGTTCGAAGGCTGGGCATTGGATGATCACGTGGAGCGTAACTTCCAATGTCTTACGTGTAAGGCCCTAGACCTTAGACCTTAAACCTTAGCCCACTTAGTGTGACTTTAACATCATGAACCCGATGCTATGTGTACATTTTTGTGTGTGCGTATACTTATGTGTATACTGTAGTGTATATGTGTATACTTGTGTGTATACTTGCGTATGTGTGTTATGTGTATGCCATGTGTATACTTATGTGGTATAGGTGGTATATATTTACATACTTGCTGGATTGGTTTAAAGTTTTGCGTATTCCTGCTGCGAAATCCGTCAGGGATCCGCAGGAAGCTCACACTGCGTGTTCAGGTGTCCTTTCCAATACTTGCCATTTGTTCAGTGTGGCTGTCTTTTTTAGCGTTGGCTGTCGTGCTCGTTCATCTGTCACATAGATCGGCAAATAGTCACTCCCCTTTATTGTCAGTGTCGACTGTCGATTGTAGCTGATTTGACATTCCATGGGTGCACACAGTCACATCAATGCAGCTGCTGTACAATGGGCCGCGAAGGTATGTTGGAGAACCGTCGTTGAGGACAGCGAAATCCATGCTCATAAAAAGTCTCTCCAACTTACGTCCCCTACCCCCATTATTTTACTGCCCCACAGTGGGGAGTGCGAGTTCATATCACCAGAGATAACGGCGGGAGGTGGTAATACGCCGACTAGGGTCCTGAGTTTGGCTGGGTCAATTGTCTTTTTGGGAGGAATGTACACAGCTACTAGAGTGAGAATTCTCGAGGACAGCTTCACTTTAACGGCCACGTATTCCGTCGACGATGTGACTGTAAAAACACTGATGGGATGTCTCGGCGTAGGGCGATAAGAACACGGCTTTTCGAAACCGGATCCTGGCCCGGGCACATGTAGTTTATGTAGTTTGCGATTCTAATGGATCTAGGGAATTAGGGACTCCAGCCTCTACGAAAGCAAGCACGGGCCTTCGGCCTTTGGGCCTGCCTCAGGGGCTAAGAGGCACAGCTTAATGCTCTCAGCGAGAATGGCGTCCAATTCCTGTTCTAGTAACATGCGAAGTAATATGGTACGACCTCATCTGGCGTATGGTGCAGCTATGTAGACCAAGCAGTGTGCCCGTAGTGAGTCCCCAGCGAGCGCCACGCACATAGAGTGAGATGCAAATCTGGCATTCTGCTTTTGCAGTCATGCGTTGTACCCCTGCTGTCCACAGAAGAATGAAGTCGATGACTATTCCAAAGGATTTGTGGTGCGATACGTGGCGCACCATATGCACACTTCTGTAGAGCTGAATGGTTTTCAAGCGCGGACTTGTCAATGCTGGATTTACAGTTTTCTCTTACGAGACACCCACACCTCCGTGAAACAGAAATGTGGTGCAACATCGTCAAGAACACTCTATGCCAACGGCCCTGTAATACTGGCTATTGCTTTCTGAATCACCACATCCATGTGCCATCGGTATACAACCTCATACGCACGCCTCATTGGAGGAGGGCAGGGAGGGCAACCATGGCTACACCCAGCGCGATCACCTGGTCACACTGAGGGACACAGCCCTGTAGAATGCTTGCTGTTACACTGTGACGGCATATTTCGCCATCCGCGTTCCCTATGTGCGCCGACCTGTCTCGAAGACACTCGGATACAAATAAGAACCCCCAATAACACCCAATGAAAATAGGTAATGTAAACAATGCAACATATGAAGATGACTTGCACTACGCTCTTTCCACTTCTATGAACACTGGAGCCAGCCCATATTTGTGTCGACGACGAATACCTTTTTCGTCTATCGGTAGCGGTAACCACATCATAATTTCTTCCTCACAATACGCATAATATGGCAATGCACAATTCGTAGGGAAAGCGCAATATTTTTTTTCGCTTTTACTCAAAGATATTTTTCCAGTACTGTTCGTTTCCGACATCGCGATATACGAAATCTCAGAACATCAGTGTCATTACTGGTTACGTCAAACATATCTAACCGTAGTGACTTGTGTTGTCGTGCTTCTGCGACACGCCTCTTACTGAAAGACGTGCTATGCAGCTTGGGATGCGTTCACGATGGCGATGTCCCAGAAAACGGTAGAGAAAACCATCCCGGTGCCACGGGTTGCCCGTGGTCCGATGGCTACATCATGAGCTACTTACGAAACTCCACAAACCAGTTCCAGTTCTCTTCGTGTTGTGCCAGACGGATTAAGGATGTCGCTAAGTGAGTATGTTTTGAATAAACAGCACTGTCGTTGTCGCCATCGTTGTCGTGAGCTATGGTTCCATATGCATCGTGCGGCGGCATGAACTCAGTTACTGCGACTGCAGATCGAGCACCCAGGTGTAAGCTAGTGCTACATGCGCATTTTGATGGCGAACAACAACAACTTTATTTTATCGTGATGATGGGGGTGTTTCATCGCCAGGGGCAATAACGAACTCCCGTGGTGGTGTTATTGCTCAGGTATATTAGCCAGGCGGACAATAAGGGATCTGCTCCGTTCAGGGTCGTTGTGCCACGCAGACTACGTAAATCTTTTATACACAATCTCTATGACCCGGCTTTGGCTGGATGTGAAGTTGCAACATGGCCGGGAATGAGGGAGGGTGTAGTGAAGTTCGCACAGAATTGCGCGTTACGCCAACAGGCAAATCCTCACGGGAGAGAACCGATTGGAGCGTGTCCACAGTCGGGACATAACTTAACCGCATAGCACGTTATCCGCCAACCATTGCCACGAATGATAGGGTTATCGCTGCTGATTCGAAGAGCGAGGGGGCGTACGCCTTTTTGTAGCAATTTGGATATATGATGATTGCTATGAAAAGGCGCACGCCCCTCACTCTCTCCTCAAATCAGAAGCGATAACCTTATCATTCGTGGCAGTGGTTGGCACACAACCTGCTGTGAGGTGAAGTACTGTTCTGAGAGTGTAGAGAGCAATATGCCTTGGCAAATCTTTGAGTGCGATGTAATGGGACCTTTTCCCCGCAGTCCACGCGGTAATCAGTACCTGTTTGTGACAACAGACTAATTTACAAAGTGAGTAACGCTTTTTTTTTTTTTGCTGAGGGCGCTCACTTCACTTAAGCTTTGCGAACGACTCCTGGAAACAATTTCTCGGTTCGGTTTTCCCTCACAATTTATCACTGATACCTCCACGTACTTTACGAGTAGAGCGTTCTCAGACTCTTGTGCTGCTCTATGTAGTAGATACACGACAACATCTCCCTGCGACCCTCAAGCTAATATTACTAAAATGGTGAATAGGATTTTGAAAATGATGTTGATTGCATTTACTTGCCATCATCATTGTGAATGGGACCTTAGCCTCTCAAAATTCTCTTTCGCTACGCGAACAGCTGTTAATCGTGCAACAGGTTACACGCCTGCGCTGCTGAAACTAGGACGAGAGGTGTTCTTTCCTCTCGAGAACGACGACCTTGGCCTACGGAATAACTCGGTCGCGCGTCACTACTCGAGCTTCGCGAAAGGACTCCGGAACTGGCTCAACGATGCCATTAGGACAGCTCAGGAGAACCTCGATGTAGCTCGACTGAACCAGGCGCAGCAGCACAACCTCGGCCGGAGGAACGTGGCGTTCAGCGGGGGTGAATGCAATGAAAGTTTCATTTAGTTCACTCAGTTAGTTTTTATTTCATTAAGCAACCATGACCAAGGCTGAAGGGACTGCCAAAAGCAGCTGCAGTGCTGCTTCACAAGGGCACGTCCCCACACTTTTACAGCGACAATCATAACGCTATACAAATCAACTATCGGAGGCCACACACTACATGCAAATAGAAAATTGCATTACATTGGTACAAAGAGAGAGAGACAGAGCAAGGCAGAAACAGATATCTCAAAATACATGTCATGACCCAAAACATTGCTCTTAACGATCTTATTGAAATACAAGCGAGGTCAATACCCCCTCTAATGTACTATTTAAAGTCACAGAGATGTTGTGTAAGTTGTACATAGGGTAAGTACATCACCTTCAAATTCAAGTGATAGGACGATGTTTTCTCGTGTCTAATACCTAGGGTAGCACAAGAGTCTGCGAACACTCTACTCGTAAAGTACGAGGCCTTATCAGTAATAAGCTGTGAGGGAAAACCGAGCCGGGAAAATGCCTCCAGGAGTCGTTCCCAAAACGTGAAGTGAGCGCCCTCAGCGTAAAAAAGCTCTACCCACTCTGTCAACTGGTCTGTTGTCACCAACAGGTACTGATTACTGCACGAACCGCGGGAGAAAGGTCCCATTACATTGCAAGCAACAACTTGCCAAGGCTTATTGATGTCTATAGTCTGCAATCGCCGAAGTGGTTGTCCGTCGCGAGGTTTTGCCTATGACATGTCGCGCAAGTCTGTGCGATCTTCGCTACGTTCTTTCTCATCTCTGGCCATGTCCCAACACGACATAATTTTTCGTAAGTTTAACTGTGACCTGGCAAAGCCGAGTCATGGAAATAGCGTATCAAGAGAGAGAGAGAGAGGAAATATTTGTTTATTTACAAACATTGGAGCTGAGTGGAGCTGAGCCGAGTGAGTCTATAAAAGACTTAGATAACCTGCGAGGCACAACCATCTACGTGAGAGGGCCACGTGCTTTGGAGCGCGGTTGATCTGATTATATTAGCGGTAATCTGTTGGCCATGCAGACTGCTTTCCGGCTCAGTCAAAGCCGGGGTCGTGTCGTTTCTTCGCTAGAGAATTACGTAGTTCTGGTTTCGGCCAACCTGCATAGCAAAATTAGGGAATTGGTATCTCAAGGTGTTCGCTTTTTAGGGCGTTTAAAAAAGCGAT
This sequence comes from Ornithodoros turicata, assembly GCF_037126465.1. NCBI lineage: Eukaryota > Metazoa > Arthropoda > Arachnida > Ixodida > Argasidae > Ornithodoros > Ornithodoros turicata. The sequence goes on from NC_088208.1 coordinate 9,834,536, forward strand.
TGATTTGAACAATGACTGGATAATGAATGACTTGAATAATGACTCTTGGATTTCCGAGAAAACATCTAATTAATAAGTGGATTAAGAAATCAGTCGACCAGTAGCTGCATACTCTTTCTTAAAAGATGTCTGTCCGGCCGTATAACCCACCCGCGAAAACGAAATTTATGCAGGTATAATAGCTTTTGTGTAGAAAATGGGTGTCGAATAAAAAAAGAAAAGAAAAAGAAACACCCCGTATGTCTACCCAGCTGTCTTTTCTACACGGGAGTTGACTCCCAAAAATGCAATAAACGTCAGGAGAGATGGCTATTAGCTTGCAAGGTTCGAGGGTGAGTTTCACCCGACGTTGCATTCATGAAACGCGGTCGAATATATAATAATTGTTAAACTCACCCTGTGGGCTTTACTCTCTACATGCGAACTGCGTTGAAAGGCTAATTGGCCTTTCTTCGCCTTACCTTTTCTAGACGTACAGGTCAATTTTAAGTTCACGATAGACGCGAGTGGCGTACTTTTTGTTTAGAGTGAAACCCTAGCGGCGAGCTGAAACAGGTTCTTTCACTCATTAAGGAGGTTGGAAACCGAAACTACCGCGGTGTGGCGCTACCCGTGCACTCGACCGCCCCTCTCAATGAATGGATGAACCGGCCTCCGCGCGCCGCTTTGGTGGCCTGCTGAACAAAAAGCACGTATTCCGTAAGGTTTTGTCTGGACCTGTACTCAAGCTCCCGAATTGTTCCAGAAAGTACGATGCATGTAAGGAAATATACAGGGTGTACACGCTAACTGTGAACATATTTTAAAAAATATATATATAACACTTTTTCCAAGATGAAATCAATTGCAATATAGCATATGCTGAAGGGCACTCCCTAGGAGTGCATTAGCAAAGTCCAAAGGCAATGTCTTAATTAACTTTCATTAATTAACTTGTTAATTATAAAAGCGACAAAGTTGTCCCAATGAGAACATCTGTTCCTTTTGGTCACCTGATATCGTAGCCGTTTTCAGAACAAAAATCCGTTCGATAGATCGCCCGCAAAAAATTAGTGAAGGAACGCCATTTTTTTCTTTATTTTGTTCATTGCGCATCTTCGCAGATGCGTATTTCCTTCATCCCCAACGTTAGAGGGGAAAGGAGTACAGGGCCGCCTCATGCGTCGAAGATGAGCTTTAACTTCCGGAAACAAAACATATTTGCATTTTGCAATGCATAGTTGCATTTTCTGTTTCCTTTTAATCTTTTTCCAGGACGCGAGAGGCGATAGTGTGCTCTTTCTCCCTCTCACATTGGCGGTGAAAGAAAGACGCGTCTTCTACGAAGCGCAATGAACAAAATAAAGAAAAAAATGGCGTTCCTTCACGAATTTTTTGCGGGCGATCTATCGAACGGATTTTTGTTCTGAAAACGGCTACGATATCAGGTGACCGAAAGGAACACATGCTCTCATTGGGACAACTTTGTAGCTTTTATCATTAAAAAGTTAACTAATGTAAGTTTAATTAAGACATTGCCTTTGGACTTTGCTAATGCACTCCTAGGGAGTGCCCTTCAGCATATGCTATATTGCAATTGATTTCATCTTGGAAAAAGTGTTTATACATATATATATATATATATATATATAGGTATTCAATAAAGGTCAGAAGTGGAGACGGTGCTTCCACAGGATAAGGAATAAAAGGGGGACTTTATTAAAAACTAAGAGGGGGTATTCGACGTTTCGACAGCAGCGCTGTCTTCAACAGGAATGGGATACTATGGTGACGCAAGACAATTGCAAAGAATGAGAGGGGAATATGTACAAGGAGAGAGGGCAGCACACGTGCTTTGTCAAACAAAGGTAAAGGGGTACAATGAATCATAGGCAGTCAAGTTCTTCGCCGGAGGGCAATGATTTCCTGGGGTGACCAACCGGGGAGTCTGAAAGAGATACAAAAGAGTGTATGTATTCTGAGAGAATTAGGAATTTAGGTTGCGAACTGTTGAGAGGACGCCGGGGTCCTCGTTGATCTGGCTTTTAAATTTGTAGATCAGGAACGATTCTCTTTGTTCTCTAAGGCGTTGGGATTGAAACCCCGATTGCAGAACGAAAATGGTTATGTCGTTAATTGAGTGGCCGGGTTTACTAAAATGTCGAGACACTGGCAGATTAGGTTTCTTTGATACGTCGGACGTGTGGTTGTTGAATCGGATTCGGAAGGATGTAGCTGTTTGACCGATATATTGGGCCTTGCACTCATTACATTGAAGGAGATAAAGGATGTTAGAAGAGTTGCAGTTAAATAGACCATTAATTTTTGTGCGATAGTTGGAATTTGTGCTTTCTACTCTGGTAGCAGTTTGCATTAATTTACAGATCTGGCATCTGCGTCCGTTGCATGGTTGACAACCGTTGTGTTCCGAGGACTTGTTTAACTTGGCGTTCACAAGTCTGTCTTGGATGTTCCTTGCTCGACGATAAGTAACGCGGGGTGGTTCCGGAAACACCTGACTCATACGATCAGATTGGGTGAGGATTGCATAGTGCCGTTTAAGTATACGGTTTACGTCCGGGGCATAACCGTTGAAGCTAATAGTGAGGTTTACCGAAGAATTCTTATCGGCTCGGGGCTGTGTTTGGAATAGGTTCTCTCGATCGGTTGATCTAGCTCTGGCTATGGCATCTTTTACGACCTGATTAGGATATTTTCTATCTGCGAAAGTTTCTTCAAGGCTCTCAAGATGATTGTCTAGTTCATCATCGTTAGAACATATTCTCCGGTAACGCAGTGCTTGTCTATAAGGGATAGCTAGCTTAGTGTGCCTGGGGTGGCAACTCTGGAACGATAGATATTGTTGGGAGTCGGTAGGCTTGCGATACAGACTGGTGGTTATGATTCCATTATGTAGTTTAACTTCCACATCCAGAAAATTAACAGCTGAGGAGGAGTAATTGAATGTAAATTCAATACTGGGATGTACTTGGTTAAAGTCGTTAACAAACAACTGAAGGTCGCATTCGGAGTGGGGCCAAATAATGAATATATCATCTAGGAATCGCTTATATAGGAGTGGCTTCAGTGCACAGTTTCTGAGGAACGGTTCTTCCAAGGATGCCATGAAGATATTTGCATAGTTAGGGGCCATTTTTGTTCCCATTGCTGTACCATTGACCTGTATGTAGTGTTTGTCGTCGAATTCAAAGTTATTGCATGTTAGGATCAGATTCAGGAGCTCCGTGAGGACAGACGTATCATAACCCTGATCCGGTTGATTCTTAAATGCACGCTCTGCTGCTGCTATTCCATCTGAGTGAGGAATGTTAGTATACAGGGAAGTGACATCTAGGGTTGCTAACAGACAGTTAGGGGGAACGTTTATTTTACGTATATCTTGAAGGAAATGGTTGGTATCCTTAACGTATGAGTCGAATTTAGACGGGATGGGCTTGAGGAGATGATCCACGAATGATGAAAGATTCTCAGTGGCTGTACCATTACAGGAAACAATCGGTCTTCCGGGGTTACCCGGTTTATGTATCTTCGGGAGCATGTAAAATCTACCAGGCCTAGGGTCCTTTGGGAGTAAATACTGGTACAAGCTCTCGTCAATCTTTTTAGCGTTTTTTATCTTTTTCAATCTTTTTAGCGATACCAACCATTTCCTTCAAGATATACGTAAAATAAACGTTCCCCCTAACTGTCTGTTAGCAACCCTAGATGTCACTTCCCTGTATACTAACATTCCTCACTCAGATGGAATAGCAGCAGCAGAGCGTGCATTTAAGAATCAACCGGATCAGGGTTATGATACGTCTGTCCTCACGGAGCTCCTGAATCTGATCCTAACATGCAATAACTTTGAATTCGACGACAAACACTACATACAGGTCAATGGTACAGCAATGGGAACAAAAATGGCCCCTAACTATGCAAATATCTTCATGGCATCCTTGGAAGAACCGTTCCTCAGAAACTGTGCACTGAAGCCACTCCTATATAAGCGATTCCTAGATGATATATTCATTATTTGGCCCCACTCCGAATGCGACCTTCAGTTGTTTGTTAACGACTTTAACCAAGTACATCCCAGTATTGAATTTACATTCAATTACTCCTCCTCAGCTGTTAATTTTCTGGATGTGGAAGTTAAACTACATAATGGAATCATAACCACCAGTCTGTATCGCAAGCCTACCGACTCCCAACAATATCTATCGTTCCAGAGTTGCCACCCCAGGCACACTAAGCTAGCTATCCCTTATAGTCAAGCACTGCGTTACCGGAGAATATGTTCTAACGATGATGAACTAGACAATCATCTTGAGAGCCTTGAAGAAACTTTCGCAGATAGAAAATATCCTAATCAGGTCGTAAAAGATGCCATAGCCAGAGCTAGATCAACCGATCGAGAGAACCTATTCCAAACACAGCCCCGAGCCGATAAGAATTCTTCGGTAAACCTCACTATTAGCTTCAACGGTTATGCCCCGGACGTAAACCGTATACTTAAACGGCACTATGCAATCCTCACCCAATCTGATCGTATGAGTCAGGTGTTTCCGGAACCACCCCGCGTTACTTATCGTCGAGCAAGGAACATCCAAGACAGACTTGTGAACGCCAAGTTAAACAAGTCCTCGGAACACAACGGTTGTCAACCATGCAACGGACGCAGATGCCAGATCTGTAAATTAATGCAAACTGCTACCAGAGTAGAAAGCACAAATTCCAACTATCGCACAAAAATTAATGGTCTATTTAACTGCAACTCTTCTAACATCCTTTATCTCCTTCAATGTAATGAGTGCAAGGCCCAATATATCGGTCAAACAGCTACATCCTTCCGAATCCGATTCAACAACCACACGTCCGACGTATCAAAGAAACCTAATCTGCCAGTGTCTCGACATTTTAGTAAACCCGGCCACTCAATTAACGACATAACCATTTTCGTTCTGCAATCGGGGTTTCAATCCCAACGCCTTAGAGAACAAAGAGAATCGTTCCTGATCTACAAATTTAAAAGCCAGATCAACGAGGACCCCGGCGTCCTCTCAACAGTTCGCAACCTAAATTCCTAATTCTCTCAGAATACATACACTCTTTTGTATCTCTTTCAGACTCCCCGGTTGGTCACCCCAGGAAATCATTGCCCTCCGGCGAAGAACATGACTGCCTATGATTCATTGTACCCCTTTACCTTTGTTTGACAAAGCACGTGTGCTGCCCTCTCTCCTTGTACATATTCCCCTCTCATTCTTTGCAATTGTCTTGCGTCACCATAGTATCCCATTCCTGTTGAAGACAGCGCTGCTGTCGAAACGTCGAATACCCCCTCTTAGTTTTTAATAAAGTCCCCCTTTTATTCCTTATCCTGTGGAAGCACCGTCTCCACTTCTGACCTTTATTGAATACCTTTATTTTTCGTGGTCAACCGCATTCGTTTATTTCAACTTATATATATATATATATATATTAAAAATGTGTTCACACTTAGCGTGGACACCCTGTATATCGACTGCTTTGTAATGAGATTTTTTTTTTCGTTTACTGTTAACAGCCTGCGTAGCCATATCTGTCTGCATGTGAACAACACACAGAGAGAACGACCAACAACACACTACTTGCCAGGCACGAATATGACCTTACATGAGTTTTGTAAAGCATCCCTTGCTCATAAGACTCGAGTCTACTATTTCGACGAGGTAAGCATTTATTCCTGCATACCCCCAAAAGTGAAAGACATATCGGTGAAATATACAGTGACAGTTGCATACATGAATGTGCTCCTGAAACCAGGCTGTGGAACCGGAACTGAACTGCTATTTTCTCCCGAACCGGTACAAAACCGATCACATTTTTTTCTGCATTCTTGGTACGGAACCTGGACCAGAACTAATGAAGAGTAGCATTCGGAACCGGCTCTGCAAACGGTTCAGTATCCTGATTTTTTTTTTTTTTTTTTTCGTAAGGCTCTGACAAGGATGATATGAAAGGTGCGAAGGACACCTTAGTCGAGGGCTAAAACTGCCACATAAGTCGCAAAGGTTACTGAAAATTCCATCTACATGCAAATGGTACCAGGGATATTCCGAGGATTTCAGTCTCGGGGGCGGTGTGGGTGGGTGTCCCGTAATGGGGGGGGGGGGGGAGAGTAGCACCCATATCTTTCTCTCTGAATTCTCTCTCTCTAGTTTTCTCTCTGAAAGGGTGATGAGACATGAGACGAATAAACTTTATAGATTAACCTTGCCTGTGCAGCTGAGAAAGTTACGGCATGTAGAAAATGAAGTTACAGCATATAGTTCTCGGCAAAACGTACATATCGCAGAGTTCTATACGCCTTGCGTGGACGACAGTCTTGGGCTGCACGACTGTTATGTAGTAGACACAGCATCGGCCTCGAGGTTGTTCTTACCAGGCTCCACCAAGCACACACAGCGCTCGCTCGCCACACACTTCCGAATAATTTCCTTCCAAAGTCCCCTAGTGGCCGCCGACGATTTTTTAAAGTGTACGTAGCGGTTGGGCTAATCTGTGGCTCACCTAGGCCGTGAGAAAAATGCTTGTCACGGAAGATGTCCACGATGTGACTGACGCAAACAAGACAAATTACGATCGTCCACGCCCGTACACAGTAATTCCAATGGACGGCAGCACCGCGTCTTCTGCTGAACATATTACTAACCGTGTATTCACACGAGCGACATTCTCACGGAAGATTGTACAGAAGATAAAGCAAAAACACTGGGCACAGAGCCGAAGGTCGGTACCGCGTTATGTTGAGCATTCACATGGTGCAGGAATATCGGGAGTGGCATACTGCGCACTTAGCAGATGACACCGTCAGCATAATGAAGTAAACACGACGCAAAAGACAAAGGGACGTAGGGACGGACAAGGGGACGGACACCGTCAGCGTCTATTCCTGTCCTCTGCTACGGAATATCTTGTGGCTGTGTCGCAGGATATTCCCTACGGTTAGCAGTGTATGTGAAGACACGACGTTGAGCACTCATGCTCAGTCACAGCAGAAAGCTATGACGTTTTTCGCATCTTCCGCTGTAGCATTCTGGGGAATGTCGCTCGTGTGAATACACGGTAAGTCTCCATATGTCGGTAGGGCTCAAATGTGGTCTGTCAACGTCACATAGATAAATGATGTCTGCTTATTGCCTCCCACCCCCCTCCTTCGCTACGTCGACATATAAAGCCAGAACTCGTCTGCTACCGTGATTCGCCGTTTTGCGAATCTGATTGCAGCTAACTTCGCAAAGTTGAACCGGTAGAGTAAAAGTGCAACACGCTTTAATCAGTCTTGAGAAAAATATGGGATCATGTTTCGTTTTATTCTCTTTTCCCATTTATTACGGGGACATTTACTCGCAGACGACAGTTGCTGCGCATGAAGCCGACGGTGGCTCGTCTCCATGGTTGCGACCGCTGAAAGCACGTTCGTGATTGGCTAGGGTCGTTGAAAACACGATCCTCATTGGCTCACTCTTAGTTGTTACGTCACGTCGACGAGTAAGGCTTTCTGTATATAGGTGGTGGTGGCTATATACAGACACAAGAAGTTTTCATTGGCCTTTCAACTCAGGAAGTTAGTCACAGCTTCAGCGTAGTCCTGGACTACATATTCCGTATGTTGGGAACGCTTGCGCCCTAATTGACCTACACGACCCTGTGAGGACTCAATAGTACTTTAGGTGTAACTGGGGGCGTATACCCTAGAGAGACTAGTAACTTTTTTTGTGTTGCTCTGTTGCAAGACCCCGCCATAACAGAACAGCCATAACAGCCTAAACACCTGTTGCCTAAACAGCCATACTCAATGATCCAGCTTCTGGGAGCGTTTCCCACTCTCAGAGCGAAGCCCATCCGTCCCGCACAACAAGAATTCAAAACAAGAACAAGGTTTATTACCTTACGAGAAACATATACTGTGTGCACGTTTCAAGTTGAAAAGCAAACGAGTGCGACAAGCCACACGGGAACCAGAAAGAGAAGAGCCCCATTCCCTTGAAGCAGACTGCTTAGGTCCTGTGTTTCTTACTACACGCCCCTTGCCTCTGGGGCATACTAACCGAATGCGAGTTTATCGATCGCGCCCTCCCTATCAGGCGTGTAATCACCCATGGTACCAGAGTTTCGACAAGCGACAAAATAAGATTACGATCACAAGAGTAATATGCGTGGCTTCTGTGCAATCTCAGAAGTCACAGTAGCAGAAAGCAAGCAACGACGGCGCTATTGTGGCGTCACCTGTTAGCCACTGAACCAACTGTGCGGTGACAACGGTCAGACAGGCTGCACACTGTCGGGAGACACTTAGGCTGCACAACACACAGTTGGATTCATGCTGCACCACTCGTTCTTCCCGTGGTATCAGCGGTCCCAAAAATCGAGGTTGTGTCGTTGACAGCCTTCAAATTCTCCGTTTCGGACATCACGCAGCCTGAGAACGCCGGGCGTCTCCGAAGCGGTAGCACACGCTCCAGCTTGCGCGGTGTTGCTCACTTGGATCACGTGATGCCAGGTCCAATGGGACGCGTCCCTACCAATCACGTCACATAGTGACGAGCGTGGTGGCGCTCATCGCGTGTCTATCGTGAAGGCCAAGGAGGATGTTTCGCGCACGGGAGATTTGGGGGCTATTGCAGGCGTCCCAATTTCGCTACGGTTGCACTAATTGTGGGAAAAGTGTTTTCGGCCGTCTAACATTCAATACCGACCAAAAACAAAAAGACAAAGTTGTGTGCCTCTAGACTGCTCCTTTAAGGGCGACCAGCACTCAGAATGATATCGTTCCGTCTCCGTGCTTGAGAAGCCAATGCGGTGCATCACGGTTCTGACAATTTCTAAGACAAAACTGACTTTAAAAACACCGGCATACCCTCACTGTTGGCAGAGCGCTGTGGCAACACCACCTAGATACAGAAAGCCTGCTTACTCGTCGACGTGACGTAACAACTAAGAGTCAGCCAATTACGATCGTGTTTTCAACGACCGTAGCCAATCACAAACGTGCTTTCAGTGGTCGCGACCATGAATACGAGCCACCGTCGGCTTCATGAGCAGCAACTGTCGTTTGCGAGTAAACGTCCCCGTACTCAATGAGAAGACAAAATAAAGCGCGACATGTTATCATATTTTTATCATATTTTTCTCAGGATTAAAGCGTGTTGCACTTTTAGTCTACGGGTTCAAATTTGTGAAGTTAGCTGCAATCATTTGCGAGTTTCGCATTACGGCGAATCGCGGTAGCAGACGAATTCTGACTTTATATGTCGACGTAGCCAAGGAGGGAGAGGAGGCAATAAGCAGGCCTTCTACATCCAGGTGGCGTTGGCTTCGGCTTCCCCTTGAATTTGTGGGTCCAGCGTATTGGGAGTCCTTAGTTTCCTGAACACATTTACCAATTACTTTAAAGGGGGCCTAAAGAGGTATACAAGGTGCGCATTTCTCTGCGTTATATTATTGCAACTCAGGCAGTGAAAGCTCCTTGCAATTACAAACGCTCAAAACCAAAAGGCGCTTGCATATTGATGAAATACTCGCTGCACTCCTTCGCTTTTAGCTCCGCCCTGCGCTCTAACTTTACGTCATTTTGACGTGGCAGTAGCACGCAGCACACCGCGAGCGCGAATGAATATCCGGCGCTACAGTTCCGGTAGGTATCTTAAGTAGGTGCGCCATGGGTCATCTTCGTCATCTTCTAATGGTTCCGACGACTGGGCTGCAGTAGTTTGGCTTGAGCCACGCGGCATCGCGTCACCAGCTCGCGTGGCACAGTGTGCGTCCTGGCACATCGTGCTGGTCATGTCACATCGTGACTGGGAGGTACCCGGGTTCGAATCGCGCCATATTATAGCAGCCCAATTCAGCCTCTGTATGCAATAAGGGGATAAGTCGATTTATCCCCTTTTTACTATTTTGTTATAATGACATATACATACCAGTATGTACCTGCCAAGGAAAATTTGCGACCGTATTGCTATTTATTGACCCGGTACAGGACGATAAAAAACGGGAAATGCAGGCGTGTCAATGGGACCGACCGTCAGATCAGGCCTCTTTTCTCGGTTTGTGATTTTTCGACTTATCCCCTTATTGCATACAGAGGTTATTGACGTTTGCGCCAGCCAAAGACGTTGGAGATGTGTCACGATGGGTCACCTTCGTCATCTTCGAATGGTTCCGACGACTGCGCTGCCGTAGTTTGGCTTGAGCCACGCGGCATCAGCTCGCGTGGCACAGTGGTTAGTGTGCTGGCCATGTCACGTCGTGATTGGGAGGTACCCGTGTTCAAATCGCGTCATATTATAGCAGCCCAATTATTGACGTTTGCGCCAGCCAAAGATGTTGAAGATGTCATTACGTTGAATTTCGTAAGCACGGGGCGCAAAATGTAGTTCCAGACAATCAAACGGAGCTCTCCGCCTTACAGGTGATAATGAAGCCTGTTTATTGGCTGGTAATTTGAAACGTCATGTGTGGAGCTCTGCCCCGCGATTGGACGGCAAAAGGCTACGTAGGCATGTGACGTATGGGTGGTGGAGAGAGGCGGGCTGGTTACTCATGTTTGAAATCATTTATATGGGTCACTGAGCTGGCACGAGGTGAACGAGAGACATATATGGGTATTATGACCTGCGTTCCTTCATGGGGTACCATTATTTGTGAAATGTCTGCCGGCCTGTTTACGGCTCCTTCAACACTAGATGGAGCATGTGGCCTCGCGCTAGCAGAGCCGTATATAGGGAGAGTTTTGCCATCTTTTGATCTTTTGCCGCTTCACAAGCGGAGCCTGCTCTGGAATTTCATTTGTTTGAATTGGACGCGTTTCTCGAATTAGTTCATTTTCCACACAGACGTACAGCGTTCTTCCTATATATATTATTACTTAATTTGAGAGTTATGGTGTATCGTAGGTCGTGCTTCAGTAACTGACTTCTCACTTAATTTACTGGCGGCCATGCAACACGTTGGCTCCCATTAAATCAATTGGAAAGCAGTTTTTCATTGATACACATTAAGCCAATACCTGATTCCTTCTATTGGTGCAGTCTGTAATAAACAACGTTCCGGACCTCATTAAACCAATTGGAAATCAGCGTTTCTCATTGACGCCCATTAAACCAATTCGTTGAATTGGTTCTCTACTCCGTTGATGCGGTCTTCGTCTCACAGCACGGCGGAGCCCGGTTTCTTGCAGGCAGCTTCTCTACTAAACTTCCAATTCAGTCAATGAGAAATAGTTGTCTTTCACACGTTGAAGGAATTCGCTGTCTGATTTCTCACTGAATCTCATTAAAACTGCGGGAAGAGGTCAGTGACATCATGCCTACTATTTCCAGCAGGGATTGACGTCAGGGTCGGTGTTGCACCGCCCAAAAAGCCTGAATCCAAGCGAAGTCCGCTTATCAGCCAGGAGGTAGGCGCCATATTGATGCAGTTCTCCGGCTTGTCGACATGTACTTTTGTCGCGCTCAATGTAATCTACCAGAGTCGCCGGCTTATGACTCTCAGGCGCGTGTGAAATGAGGGGTTTGTTACCAAACTGAAAGGATTCAAGGACGAAGGGGTCTCGAAGGACGCGGTGCATCGTGACCAACGCCCTTCCCCCTTGCATCGTGACCAACGCTTTGCATCAACATGGCATCGGCGACCGGTTGACCCATGACGCCGTTCAAGTTAGGCCAAACTCTCCCTCTAAACGGCTCTGCGCACTAGTGGGCAACTGACGTTCGTTCCACACCTGCGCTTGGAAGATTACCTTCAACGCTCGCTTTCCTGATGCCAAGAAATATCTGTCATTCGGATTACGCGTTGATTCGTGGGATACGGGTGAATGTCGTTTGTTGTGTGTGGAGAATCAGGCAAGTTGGTCGGGGTCATTAACCACGGGGAGCGAATTGAAAACGCGGGTAGCCAAGGCTACACACACTCACGCCGCAAATGCACTGCTTACCTGTCGGGACACCACTGGCACCACGGCACCAAAATTGCGAGTTTTATATATCGGAAGGTGCCCACGATAACGGCTCCGAAAACATGGTGAGAGAATCGCCCTGTTCCTTTGAAGCGCGTGACATCACATTGGTAAGCTATGGATTCGACATCTTCCTTGATCGTATCGTTTTTGTAGAGTTCTTCCGCTGTACTAGGACTCGCTAATATTTCGGGAGGGGTTTTATGGAGAATTTACATGAGGGAAGACAATTTAACCCTTGTATACCTCTCCCAAATGCACTTCCAAAGGTACCATTTCAGGGACGTTTAAACCCTCCCCCATCCCCTTTAGCTACGACATTGCTGGGCACTACAGGACTTTCGTACGCACAGTGAAGTTCATCATTCCATCTTCGCCAAATTAGCGGAATTGGGTACAGAATCGCCACCGGCGATGTAACATCGCGCTCATTTTCACCAAAATAAGGCTGTTGTCCACATGATCACCATACACCAAAGCGTTTGTATACTGCAGAACGAACCATACGTTGGTTGCATGGTACCGTGCAGAACCGCTAACTACCAGGCCGGCGAAAAGCCGGTGTATAGCACTGCGAAGGTATTCGCCATTGATGGAATACGCTGCAATGGAGGAAACAAGGTAAGTGAACTCACCGGATTGACCATATTTGATTAGCTTTGGGGCCTATGAGCATTGGTTGGACGTTGTGCGGAAGGTAACGTTGCTTAAACTATTATGTTTCGAATTTTGAAGAATCTGCGTCTGAGGTGTGGGCTAGCATCGATCTCTCGCAGTATACTATAGCACAGACAACTACCGGTTACATAGGACGGCAAAAATTAATTTCATGGTTATTGTCATAGCTGGGCTTCCTCACTCATGAGGACCCTCATGAAGACGCCTCACCCTCACCTCACGACGATGAGGTGAGGGTGAGTGAGGCCAGACCACGCTGAATGTTCCTCACGAGGACAGTCGTGAGGGATTGTCCCTCATGAGGCCCACCGTGAAGGCCCTCATGAGGCCAGTCGTCGTGAGGCCATCAATACGTGAGGGTACAACGTATTCCGTGAGGAGCTTCACGGATGAGACCATGAAGCCTTTCGTGAGGGGCCTCACGGATGATGTGATGGGTTCGGTCTCCTCTTTGCTGATGCCAAACACGAACGTTAAACTTCACTGTGACAGTAACAACTGTTACCAAATTTATCGAAGCACAGCACGAAACCCTATAAACAATTTAATGCCGCGCAGTATCATTAGTACCAACTACCGACACAGTAGTTCAACACCGACGTGTCATGAGAACATCACGGGTAGTTCTTTGGAGGCTCATGTGCCTTCTAGTGACTTGAAGACACGTCAGGCCATGAGGTTATTCACGAGGCGAGGGCTCGTGAGGATGAGGGGTCGTGAGGCCATGAGGGTCCTCATGAGGCGAGGACATGAGGGCCCTCATGAGGTGAGGACACGTGAGGATGAGGACCCTCATGAGGTGAAGGCATGTGAGGATGAGGATGGTGAGGCCTCTCGGGATCCCGATGCCCTGAGGTGAGGTTTGTGAGGGCAAAATTTAAAATGGAATGTGAGGGTGAGGGCGACTGAGGTTTAGTTACTGGTGAGGAAATTTGGTGAGGGTGAGTGAGGCCAATAAAGTCTGTGCTTCGTGAGGTGAGGATGAGTGAGGCCGCAGGAAAATGCCCACCTATGGTTATTGTACAGCTGACGTGAAACGCTAGGACGTGAAGGGCCGGAATTAATTTCGCATTAAACCCGCAATTTTTTCCGCTGTTTCGTGTGCGTAAATTCTTCGGGCATCGCCAGTGTGCTGAAGCTCGACACAAATACTCGAGAGCTATAGTGTCAACCGTGAATTATGTTGTCCCTCGTGGCTTGCGTAGAATACACCCTTCTCTAATGCATCGCCTGCGCCTGAGTGTTACGCACACGTCTCGCAGGATGCTCAGAATGACGAAATGTAGCTCCCAGAACGGTGCGACCTGTGGCACACTAACAGACATTCAGTACATTTGCATTCGCTCTGCTGCTCATGAACGGCCGACGGCGTGGTTGTGCCTATAGCTATTACCAGGATCATCACCACAGGCTGATTATATGTGAAAGTTATCCTGGGGCTAATCAGTCGATCCAGCGCTTGCTCACCGAAGCCCCTAGTATACGCTATGTCCATGAACACCGGATTTACTCTTCTCTAATTGTACTTCTGGAACGTGGAAGTGGCTGACGTGTTCGTAACAATGACACGCGTATTCTGTAGCTCCTAGTTGTAGCTTCTGCATATTTCTCTTTACATATCCCCATTCAATGATTTGCTCTCTGTGCTTTCTGTTGTTTTTAAGGAATCGCAGGTGTGCTAAGTTTCTCTACATGATTGACAAGTGGTGTATAAATGCTATTATCAGGAATTCATGTCACAATTTACAGATGTAGAGGAACTTTCTTTTCGTTATCTGAAGCACAAAGAAGTACAAGGTCAGTGAAGACCGTAGTTAAAGAACGCAAGGACAAAAAGCACTGAAGACGATCGTAGAGTTATTATGTTACAAGCGTTCGGACGGATTTCGTCCTTCATCAGGTGCGCTGACGATGTCGTCATCCCTCGTCATCTCTCTCAATCCGTGATGATGATGTCGTTCACCTGATAAAGGACGGACTCCGTCCGAAAGCTTGTACCATAATAATTCTACGATCGTCTTCGGTGTTTTTTTTTTTTTTTGTCTTTTCGTTATCTGTTAAGGTAAATGACAGCACGGTCGAAAGCGGCTGTGGTAGCCAGTTGCCTGATTTTTAGGAACTGCTTCACAAGCAGAGAAATGCGATTATCCACATCACAAGTGCCGCTCACTGCATCCATCCTCCTCTTAAGCGTGAACCGCATGGCCCGAAAAGCGTCCGAAATCTTCCCGAACTGAATTCGGGTCCGAACCTTTTTTTGGAGAACAGAATTTCGGGCCGAATTCGACCCGATCTGACCAAGCCAGATTTCTCCTCCGAAATGGGAAGTGACGCCAACCGCAAAAGTAGAAGCATCCAATGGCTGTTCAGCCGGAAAAAGAACCATAGCAACGATGACGTAGCAAGCGGGTCGACCGTTGCCGTGTGTGCGACTTCTACCTCTAAAGAATACGGGGATTATCTCATTGAGCTGGATGGTTGTAAGGCGATGTTCCCCGAGAAGTCATCGGCGGAAATTCGGGGTGCATTTCGGTAGCATGCGGTGATGCACAGAAAAAAGGTCGGTCCCGATGTCGGTTCGCCCAGTTTTCGGCCAGTTCTTCGTGCCATGCGGTTCAGCCTTTAGCGTTGCTCACGCCGATGACAGATAATTGGTGAATGGTGTCAACGCATGTGTACTGTATTTTACGTTATAATTATTTGGCAATATTATTTTCTGTCGCTTCAGGTGTGCATACGTGGGGAATGTAAAGCCTATCCATCGAAAACGTAGAGCGGATAGACAAGCAAAGCACCGGTACAAAAAGGAAAAAAAGAAGACGAGGGCACCGAAGAAACTGAGAATGACGCTCCTAAATATGTACGCGCTACGCAGTGAATGGAATAAAGGGTTCAAACCAGAAAGTTCCCAGAGTGTGCCCACATGCAAGGACCGGCTCGTTGAAGCTCAGCTACGCCGATTTTCGAGTGTTACAGAACGGAGCAATACTCACACAACGTGTTCATTAGGGAACGCTGATCATGTAGTTATTCCAAACTCTTCGCGTTTTCTTTTTCCCTCTTTTTTTTTTTTTTGAAAAGTTAATTGGCTTTACCATTCCGACTTACGACCTTCAAACCTTGTGTCGACGTCACACTCGATGTCAGGGATGTTTTTGGATTGGCATGGCATTTGGCTTGGCTTCTTCTGCCGAGCCGGGATGTCTGCTCCAGTCCCTGGTGCATGTCGTATTTCGTAACGCGTACTGAAAATGCGAACCACGAGTTTGCGAAAGACGAAAGGAGAAGCTTTTGTATTGCATGCAGCGATCGGTTACAGCTCCGATTGGGTTCCACCTTCGAAAGCAGTGATTTGTTCCGATCATTTCGGCCCTGAATGTTACGGAAGCAACGCGCAACTCGAGGAGAATATATCTCAACCGGAATGCTGTGCCGAGGATATTTGCAGCTGCAGATTGCGGAGGCAGGAAAAGACAGCGGAGGGAGGTAAGTCGAAGTCACAATAGTGACCGCTTGTTAAGTATACCAAACAGGCGTGCGATGCAAATTCGTACATTCCCACAGATATCATGAAAGGCAGTAACAAGACTTCGTGTTTCAACCACAGTCTCCTTAGTTTTGGGATTAAAAAGAAACGTTTGTATCGGAAAGCTAGGTTATCTAACACTCCCAGATCTTGGGAAGCCTATCGGATTGCCGCTAAAATATACTCCAGGACTGTAACCAGGTCCAAGCGTTTCCTTTTTAGAACCACATTACCCGCATTACTCTCGAACAATCCTCGTCAATTCTGGAAAGTAATCAACCAAAAGGAGGAACCTGACACCCATCTCATATGTGAGCATCTCATGTGTCAGCAACCCATCCGTAGTCCTCGGTACGGCCTTGAACAGACTGTTCTTTCTCCCGAACTGACCCTCTTTTGTCTTCATCTGGTTGTTTCTCTTCCCCCTGTTTGTGTATACATTTCTTGTATGTGAAGTAAAATTTTCAGCTGTGTTTGAGAACCCGTGTTTGTGTCCGTCCCATCGTGTTCCTTACTCTCGGGGTTTTACATCATGCATGATCTTCACCAGCTCGCTTGCTTCCTAGCCATTTCTTCATTACCCATCTCCGTTCCACTTCTGGTGACTTCCTCCCTGACGAATCATCTGCATCTGCATTCAACTAGTTCTTTCTGTTGCCTTTCACTAGGAATTCCTCGTCACGTCCACCAAGCATACCCGTATATGTAACTTTCCTCCCATGGGAAATATCACTGTCCACCCTCGCGGGATTGAAAAGTTGATTGATGACTTGAAAACATCCTCATCTTCAGTATTAGACAGTAGCAATTGAAGAATCTTGAAAAATCCTAAAACAATAAGTACACTGCAAACTGAAAAACACCCTTATGGGTGTAAATGGCTTGTCCTATAACTGACACCTCTTTGTACACCATATGGTCTGGAACACCCTCTCCAGAGGGTGTATCCTGTGTACAACACCCTTTGAAATGGTACTTTTCCTTGAAATTGCTGTCTTTGGCACACTTTATACAACCTTTTAGGAGGGTGTTTAACAATTTTACACCCTCCTAAAAGGGTGTTTAAAGGGTGAAGAAGAATAATTCGTCACAATAGATAAACAAGTACACTGCAAGTTGTACAGAACACAGGTGTAGTTGAGGTGTTTCGTGGTAAGTCTTACGTGCAGAATGAGGTCATTCCCCACAAACCCGTGAAAGGGGTTGCAACACCATCATCCCACATGAACATAAAAGCTTCTTTGTACCAATGTGTGTTTTACAAACCAAGGTGGGAATAGTGTGTACAAAATGGGCACCTTGAATAGCAAAACTCTGATGTCACAGACCTTAGGGCTACAAGTGGAATTGGCTGTATCTCTGCTGTGTTTGACATCCGCGATTGAGTCGGGCATCTGTTCGAGAGCTTCACACCGGATACCTAGAAACCCGCTGCTCTTCTGGAATGCCCCCTTCTAGATTTTCTTTCTTTAAATAAACATATGCCCCGTGTTCCTCTTCTTTCTCCAGGAATGGCATCATCCCAATGTCCATTATACGCATATGCAGATTGTAGGGGTATAGTATAGAAAAGGTACAATGTCTTGTTTCACTGGAAAACCAGTGGCCCAACCTTCGCGTGTATTGACATCGTGGCGGAAGACCAATCATAACCCAGCAAACCAGATACATCCAGCAAATGTCCGTAAGATATCCTGCCCGGGACATTTGGATATCCAGTGGAGTTTGCCACAGATCCGTTTTACATCCATGCGATATCCCAGCGACTAGCATTTCTGCCATGTTTGTAGATCCACTGAAAGTCCCTGCGACGTCTGTCACGGATATTTGGATATATAAGGGAGATTACGAATGTCGTACATATTTTGCTTCTTAAAATTTTGTGCATCACATATTTGGTGTTCGTAGAGTGCGTAGAGAACACTGCAACTGTGTACCAGCAAATAATATTTGTGTGTTTTAACCAATTTGATACTATTGTTCCCATTTGGGGAACAAAACATTACCTTAGCCTAACAGGATTCATCACAGTACAGCAACACTGTGGGAACTGCCAGCATAAGAGCCGAACCCCGCCCGCCTTACTTGGACCACTTTTGAAAAACCGCAGTAACCTCTATTTGCGAGCTGGATGGAACATATACTGAAATACAAATCGTTACACACACGTTCGTTAGGGGTAGCTTGGCGTAAACCATTTGTAACGGTGATGAGGATGTATCTTCGCAATTCCTGTGTTTCTGCATCAACTCACAGTATACCCAACAACATTTCCGACATCCCTTCCTATCAACTACTGTGTTTTTAATTCAGGTTACCGTCTCTATAAGGACAAACAAATCTTTCCTGGATCTCCCATAGATATCCCTAGGATATGCAGGCTGCCTGTCATGGGACATTCAAACATCCAGAGCGCGATATCCTTCCAACGTACCAGGGACATCTGTTGTTTACTGGAGTAAGCCCAACACGCATTGAAATTGTGTGATATCCCAGAGATATCTTACGGATGTCGAGATATTCAGGACATTCGCGACCTTGTAGGGATGTTCCAGGGATATTAATGGTTTGCTGGGAAGGACTGGCTCCCATATAACTATCTCAACAAGCTAGGACTAAAACTAGAACTAGTGGAATGCCAACTGCTGCTTGTGAAATCACGTCACGTTAAGGATTGCTGTTCGTCCTTGTCGTCGCCATTAAACAGACCAAGACTGCGGAGAGTTGCGTACGGGGTAACGGCACGAAGGAAAGTAACGCTTAGTAATGAACAACGTACCTTCCATGCGTTTCTTCGAATAGCCCAGACGAAGTTAGCCAGCGTCTTCCGAACTCCATAGCACCAAGGGCTGCTCTCTCCCTCTGTAAAACTCTGCGAACACCCGCTCGAACGGGGCTTAGAACGTGTGACGGCCCCCGAGCGCGGCTGCCGTTTACTGCTATGCAGTGCGCAAGCCACACCTGGTAGTTTATCTCTACGGCTAAGAGAATGAACTGCCGTCTATCCCGGACTGGAACGGGGTGTTGAAGGAGCGTTTAAATGGTGCTCCAGCGAATCTGTGGAACCCCATACAGCTCATCAACTCTGTGCCACAAAACGTCGGGAACGAGACACTCATGAAAAGCGTGCTGCGCAGTTTCAGGGCTAGAACAGAAAGGACATCGAGGCGAGGCGAGACCATAACGATGCAAACGACCCCTGAGCGGCAGGACATTGTGCGCAAGTCGCCACTGCAAACTTGCACGACGAGAGTCCAACCATCCTGCAGTAGCATAGCGCCACGCGGTCTGACGCGCAACAGACAGCTCCGGTGCACCCGTGGGTGCCGGAAGTAAGCCCAGCAGGGACACATAGAACCGCCTCACTGACCATGTAGAAAGATCAGCGTCCACGTGGCTCTCGCGGAGGCCACGAACTGATGACACGTACTCTTTTAAGTGGGGAGCTGTAAACTCTGAGCGCGGCCTATTCTGCTGAAACGAACAAAAGAAACGAATCTCCGGGCCAAGAAGGTAGTGCAAAAGGTCGTGTGCAGGATGGTTAAGCTCACTCAGGGCATCAAAAATGGCCTTTACTTTATTTTCCTAACCGCCACCAGGATTTCATCTCTTTGACAATTGGCACAGGAAGAAAAAGGAGCTTCAAATTCATCAATAAGTCATCTATGACAACTGAAGAACTGATGGAACTTCAATCAGTGACTAACATGTTGTGTGCTCTGCATGTGTGCCTCTTTCGGCATGAACGTGATTTTTTGTTTTGCCAACGTCTTCAACAAAGGGATATGTCCTCTTTGTGTGCAGTCCTCAGACGGACGGCTCCCAGACGTGCACCATGAACCCAGCTACACCCTGCTCAGACTTCAACTCTTCCCGTCAATCCCACTGGCGTGAACCTTTTACCGGCACTCACGGCACTCCTCTCCAAGACTCCCAAGCCTTGTTTGGGAGTTCTGGCTGGCGCGGTGGTCGGTGCCACTCCAGATAAATGGCCAAGTTTTCTGGACATGCGTCAAGCAGCAGGCGACAAGTGCCCGCTGATGACATTTAAGTTCTGTGTTGTTGCATTGCGTATACTGGCCCGAACGTGAACATTAGGCACGTAAACTGAAATCTGGTGAAAGAGTCTGAGAATGTTACCTGAACATTTACTGTTCATTCCAGCCTGTGCGCGTTGGTAGGGAGACGACAACAGCTTTTTTTTTTTTTTTTTTACGGAAGAGGAAGGGCGGGGAGGTTCATCGCCAGAGGCGATACTCTACACTATTGCTGGTGGGGAGGTGAGGAATAAAATAATGAGCCCCTTCACAATAACGCTCGAAGTCCGATGGTGTCCACAAATGTCAAAGAGCTTTGAGCGCAGGTCGTTGCTGGGCTGGATTGGGCCAGGGACCAAGCAATTTCGATAGGGAGAAGGGGCGAGAGTCCAGCTGACTAAGGGACTCGGAGAGAGCGGTTCGGAAAGCTTGGTAATGGGGCCAATGAAGAGAATGTGCTCCAGATCCTCAAGAGCACCACAGTGGCAGCATGTGGTAGAGTCAACTTGTCTCAAGCCGTAACACTACTGAGCTGTAAAGGCCACATGGAGGCGCATCCGGTGGATTAATGCAGCATCTTGACGAGAGGTATTTCGTGGCATGCGGAAAGCGAGCGTTGGATCAACTCTGCTTAACATCGAAGGGGGGAGAATGTCGCTTGTCCATTGGCGGGAAGCCAGGGGTGTCACGAGGCGTCGCGGAATGGAACGGCGATTCCCTCTTAGTAGAACAATACTGGAACGTTTCCAATACGAGAGTGCTGCTTCTGCGGCGCTGTCGGCCTGCTCGTTCTCCACGACACCACAATGGGCTGGAATCCACTGGAGAACTAACCTGTGGCCTGCTGCGTAGACAGTGTGGTAAGCCATTAACACATCTGTGACCAGGGCTGCGGATGGGCCTCGTATGTCGGAAATTGCAATAGGTTGAAGTGCAGATTTGGAGTCTGTGAGGACGGCCCATTCCCGCGGTGCAAAATCAGCGATGTGTTGTAGGAAGAAAAGGGTGGCATAGAGTTCCGGAGCTGTGGAGGAGGTTTGATGTGAAAGACGTCGTCCTTGCACTGCGCCTTCGGATGGTATGACGAATCTGAGATCGTGTGTGTTTCGTGTTTTCTTTCCTCTTGTCTCTGGGTTCCCTTCGTATTATGTTATGACGAATGCTGAGGCGGACTTGTTATTGTGGGATGCGCCATCGGTATATGCTGCCGTAGACGTAGAAAACTTCTCGTCTACCAGAGCAGGAAAATGGGCTCGGAGGACTTGAGGGGGTACCTGATCTCTCTTTCCAGAAGGTTCGGAAGGCTTACGAAAGTCGGCGGTACCGGTAGAGACCAGGGGGGTTCCGGCGGTATAATGTCCTTAGCTATGAAGCCAGTGAGAGTCGGGCGTGTCCTCTGCGCTACTCGATAGAAGTCGCTTTCAGGGCGGTATCGAATTTTCCTGAGGAGCGGGTGACTGGGAATGTGAGCACGCAAACGTAGAAAGTGGCGAGCCGTTTCACGTTCACGTAGAACCTCAACCGGGTTGGTAGGAACATTGTCACTGAGCTAGCGGTTTCTTCGGATAGAGTTCGTGACGAATAAATGGAAGCCGCTTAAAGATTGACAGTTAATGAAGAGGGCAAGAGCAGTGGGAGAGAACCCATAACCTCTGATTTCCATTCGGTGACGCTATAGGAGTTACACCGTGCTACCTACACTCCCATGAATTCACCAAGCCATGCTAGAAAATCTAACGGTACAAGCACGCACCCTTAACACATTATCTTTACATTGTTGCCTGTGACTCGCACTCTATGCAGTAGCACAGGCTTGAGTCCGATCTAGGACCGGCAAGGCACAGCCAATGTAGACCCGACAGGATGCGCTAGTGAAGCAGTGAAGGCTGCGTGCCTTGTTTCTTTGTTTGTTTTTTTCTTCGCAGTTCACGCGCTGCTTATACATGCTTGAGCTGTGACGCTGTACGACACTGTTCACGTGAGGGGAGTAGCATACGTCACGACCTCCTGTTCCGCGATGCGCTCTTTTCACGAGAGGAAAAGGATTTCTCAAATGTGTGCGGAACAGAGCCCTCGCGCTCGCGCTGTAGGTCACCTACGCGCCATTGTTCTTTCGCAGGAACTCATTTTATTCCTTGGAGAACACGCTGCACCGAAAAACGAAAAAAAAAAGAGACAGACATATTGTGCAAAGACAGAATATTCTTGTTGTATATGACAAAGGAAACGTCACGCGTTCGATAGCCATTCTGTGTGTTGTCCGCCATTCGCCGCTAATGTAACACTTCGAACTGAATGGAACAATCACCAAGGACGTCATCAGATTGTGACATATTGCATAAAATCAAAGCAAGCTGCTCACGTCCATGTAATCCAACCACTTGTACAATTAATACCCACACTGAAGCTCTTCGCGACAACGACATAATGGGTGTACCCTTGCAGCAGTCGGCACCGTACAAAGGTCACCGTTCTATGTGAACGGAACGTATTGAAAGCAGAACGAGACAATTACAGTGCAAATACATTATTTTATAAATTAATGAGGACAGCCTCCTTTGAAAGGCTCCAACAGCTGGTCAAACGGATGTTCTTGATGTCAGAGTAATTCCTGGAGGAATTTCGGGGAATACATGAACCACAATATGATAACGTAAATCAGGTAATGAAGAAGAGGAATTGCAGAGTTAGCGAGCATTACTTCGATTGATTTTCTTTTAAAATGTGCCAGCCCGGAGCTCTACAATGAGGTACACTTGAAATGTGTTTAAGGGCGGCTTCGAAGACGCAGCGAACAAAGAAAATACTTTTCTTATTCCGAGTGCCGAAGGCACGCTTGTATGAATAGGCCTGCATTTTTGTGCTGTCTGAGATTCGGTAGCGGCCGTTACATGGATATCAGGATTTCCCTCAATGTGAAGAAGCCCTGCAAACAAAAGGCCACTTTTAGGATAAAACCACCTTTCTGCTCCACGCGTTATTGCTCCGAAATACGCTGACGAAATCGGAGTCGCGACCCTCAGAGGACACAGTTGTGCCCCTTCACTTTCGCGAAGGCTTGGAGCGGAGGACCCCTGCAAACCAAAGCAGAACTCTGAACGTTCACCCAGTAAGAAAATTTCGTACACATCCCTAAAAGCAGTCACCAGGGCCGGTGCTAGGGGTGTGCGGGGTCTGAGGCAAATGCACATCGCGGGCCTGTTTCACACGATTAAGTGCATACTTGATATTTTGAAAAAAAATAATCCCTGGTTGAGGGCTTCGCGCGGGGTCTACACTCTACAGGGATCGCCTTACTCTCCCCCTCCCGCTACCCCCCTATCGCCGGCCCTAGCAGTCACGCGCAGAGAAGACACAGAGGTTCCCTTATATTCTGCATCGCCATGCTGTGCCGTACGCGTTCTCAAGTTCAAGGTAGTTGAATACGAAAGGCTCCTCATGTGGTCGCATGTTGGAATGTATGGAATGTTAGGCGGCCGAAATCAGTTTTCCCACAATTAGTGCAACCATAGCGAAATTGGGACGCCTGCAATGGCTCCCCGAACCTCCCGTGCGCAAAACACCTTCCTTCGCCTTCACGATAGGCACGTGATGAGCGCCACCACGCGCGTCACTATGTGACGCAAGTGGTAAGGACGCTCCTCGGTGAACCTGGGATCACATGATCGAGGTGAGCAACATCGCGCAGCCCGGAGCGTCTGCTACCGCTTCGGAGACGCCATGCGTTCTCCGGCTACGTGATTTTCGAAACGGAGAGTTTGAAGGCTGTCCACGACACAACCACGATTTTTCGGGACCGCAGATACCACGGGAAGAACGAGTGGTGCAGCCCGAAATTAACTGCGATTGTACAGCGAAAACCCCGTGCTTCTCGACAGTGTGCAGCCTGTCCGACCGTTTTCACCGCGTAGTTGGTTCAGTGGCTGACAGGTAGAGCCACAATACCGCCGCCATCGCTTGCCTTCTGCTACTGTGAATTCTGAGATTGCACAGAAGCCACGAATATATTACTCTTGTGATCGTAATCTTATTTTCTCAGGCTGCATATATGCTTTGTTTTTTTTTAAAGAAAACGTGATATAAATCATGTAAAGAATAGACGTCAACAAGAAACAGCTCGCAATGTTCGTAGCAGACGGTTTTTCCTACGAACGAATGAGGGGCTCTCTACCACCAACGTCACAGTAGAGTGGGTGTGGTCTGCAGTTGGAGCGCTCCGGCCTGTCACCGCGGCAGCCATTTTCCAAATTAATTGCACCGTGGTGAAACAACTTTGGACAGAAATATTTTGTGCGAATGCTTTTCACACACTGCTTTACAAGATGACAGCAGTTTTTGGCCATGTTAGATACCACCTCAATGCTCCTTTAAGTTACTTGCAGGTGCCACGTGCAAAATCTTATCCACAAGGGCGTCCTACTCATTTTTATGGTGGGTTACCGCAGACGGTCTCGTAACATTGTGCTTACGAATGGCGTCTTGGTCACGCTGCTCTGTGGAGTCGTCTGAGCGAGGCATGAAAACTGTTGGAATAGAAACCACTAGGTTGCACTAGTCCTGCACTCATTTGTTCACACGGTACAACGCAGAATATCTTCTACGCTCTAGAAACAGAACACTCGACAAATCATTGCGCCGAGCGATGCAATTATCGTTTCTGATTTGAAGGGGGAACTGGGCGTGCGCCCTTTTACAGCAGTAGTTGTATTAGCGAGGTTTTGCGGCGCTGACGGCTTGTGGCGAGCCTAGCAGAAATGAGATGACGTCACTGCGCTATGACGTCGCAACACCACGTGATACAGTGGATGCTCCTTATGACATCAGTCACACATGACATCACACCACCTGCAGCACGGTATGAACCGACGCAGTGCTCCGCCGCAGCGCAGGGAGAGGGACGTCAACTGGTAACTGCACGCTTGTCCCCACACGAAGAACCCAACCTATATTATTTACATTCATATGAGTACAAAACTAATTTAGAATACTATCAAGCTATAAATAGAGCGTAGGTAGTTACTAAGACTATTTTTCTTTCCTTCCTTGTCCCGAACTCGGATGTAGTATCTGATAAGTCAACATATTCTGCTGATGAAAGATTAAATTAACTGTGAAGGCTAGCCAGCTGTAGGACTCGAACCCACATCTTCTGGATTACCGGTCCAGGGCTCTACCAACTGAGCTAAGCTAACACGCCTTCTCAGCCACTTCCAAGGATGCGTCATCTGAAGGGACAAACCAGCCACTGTCTCTCATCCTCCTTAAACTCGCTCACTCATAAACCCATTCATACGACGGGATCGTCGCAGGCGGTAACAGTTGAACATGAAAGAACTGATGTTCTGAGGCTGGAACAACATAGAAGGGACAAATACATACAAAGCATCAATTTGCCTAAGAAATTAACGATGAAAGATTAAAGTCACTGAAAAGGTTAGCCAGCTGTAGGACTCGAACCCACATCTTCCGGGTTGCCAGTCCAGAGCTCTACCAACTGAGCTAAGCTAACACGCCTTCTCAGGGACTTCCAAGGATGCGTCATCTGAAAGGACAAACCAGCCACTGTCTCTCACTCATCCTCCTTTCACTCTTACAATTTTTGCTCACTCATACACACATTCATACGACGGGATCGACGCAGGCGGCAACAGTTGAACATGAAAGAACTGATGTTCTGAGGCTGGAACAACATAGAAGGAACAAATACATACAAAGCCTCAAAACAGACCTGCGGTCTGCTTTGTCCAATAAAGCTGGGAGGCAGCTTTCTTCTTCCTTTCTTTCTTTCTTTATTTATTATAGACACAACATGTTACATCAGTTGATTAGAGGCGGCCAAAAAGCGGCAATACTGCAGCTTAACGAGGGCACGCCCCTTTAATAACGTACAGCAGCATCACAACAATTGTGCAACTATATAAAGCAAACTATAATAAAGCAAATCGCAAAACAAATCGCTAGCACTGCATCAATGTGAATTCACAATAACAGACGTAACAAAACAAAAACTAGATAAATCTAACGAAATTAATCAGAAATAGAAGTTACAGAGATGACTCTGATGCAAGGCCTAGTAACAAAATATTAGTCGCAAGAGAAATTGCAAGTTGTCAGAATCCAAACATGGCTCTTAGAGTTGTAAATGACGTATTCGCAAGATCGATACCGTTTTTGATGTACTTATTAAGAATTGCTGCAATATTATACTGTATCAATTGAGTACCGAAATTAGTACGCAAGCGGGGTACATTCCAGTAGACTGCCTGGCGTGTCCTTTGGGTGAACTGTGACTGCAGGTTGAAAAGTGACAGTATTACTAAGTTGTTATTTTTTACGGCCGATATGTAGAACTTCAAAAGGAGGTATTCATAGTATTGATGAACTTTCATGATACGAAGTTGTGTAAATAATTCCGCAGTGTGATGGCCAGGTGGCACACCGGCAATCACCCTCACTGTGCGCTTTTGTTGAAGATACAGGTCTTTGATGTTATTTTGAGAGGTGGTGCTCCACACAAGATGGCAATAGGTTAGATGCGACCTTATCAATGAATTGTAAATAGAAATCATAACATCTTTTGGTAAATTATGGCGATATCTACAGAGTATACCCGCTGCCTTTCCTATTTTAGATTTGATATAACCGATATGAGCATCCCATGTCAGGTTGTCCGAAAAATGCACACCAAGTATTTTGACAGTCTTTACGATCTCAATGAGTTGATGGTCTAAGACAATGTTTAGTGACAGCTAAGAGGCTGAACCAAGCAGGGGATGTATTCCTGGAATAGAGAAAACTGGACCCTCTCACCTTCGATGGTTTTAAAAGCATCCGACATCGGGTGCTCATCGCTTTTCTGTACTTTAGACGTATGTCCCTCACCAGTCTCTACATGATGTAAATATATTCTGTGTCGCCTTCCCCCGTATCATGCGTACCGGCGTCTGTCTCCATTTCCCTGCATAGTTTGTTGGAGTTCGTCTTCACGCTACCCAAACTGCCGAGTTACAACATCGCCCAGTGAATTTCTCTTATTGCCACCATCAGAGGAGTATGTCTGTCGGCCCACTAAAAAAAATCGTTTTCTTTTTTCCTGTTATAATTTTATCATCAGGGGATTTAATAATGTCACTTTCCCTATCTCGAATGTACTACCAAAGGCACGATTTTCGAGGGGTGCGGGGGGAGAGAGTGTTTGAACTCTGAAACCTGCCGTATGGCCACACCACTCCAAGTGATTTGTTTAGCTTTCTTCTTTTCTTTTTTGTGACGCAGTTTTGAAATAAAGGTTGCCGTTTTGTTTCCAAATTCCTCTGCTTCTCTCAGCGAACGTTCAGCCGTTCAGTTCAGTCTGCAATCGTGATTAATCTAGGAGCGTGTTTAGGCCGTGAAGTTTTTGTTTTAAAGTGTAAAGCGTCCGCACCGTTTCCTTTGAATGATAGAAACACGGCGGTCGTTCTTACCGAAACACGAGCGAAATGAGTGGAGGATGTTCCCAGTTGTTCCCAGGAAGTTACCACGAGAAACAAATAGCACCGCTCGACACTATCGGCGATACTCGATATTCTAGCCACGGAGTTCGTGTTAGCGTTATTGTTGCTCCGTTTCCGACGGATTGTTCCGTGCCTTATATTGACGCTGATGTATGGCTCATAATAATAATAATAATAGTAATAATAATAATAATAATGGTGCCGTGATGTTACACGTAAGGCTTGTCTGCGTAGTGGAACGAAATGCTGCACGTGCCGCAGGGTAGGACTGCGGATAATTTCGACCGCGTGGGGGTTCTTTTGTAGTGCGCCGTCCGAACCAACCGCCCACAGCAAAAGGGTGTTATACGAGTATGTAAGCATCTAGTGACGGCAGCTAACTTTACATCTTGGCGCCCGAACGCGGACCACTTAAGCCGTCTTCTTGGGGTCGTCCGTGTTTGCCCCATTCATTGCCATTTGTCCACCCTACTTGGACCCCACATTCCTCTCACAGTGTCGTGCAACTTGATAGGGTGTTCCACTGGGAACTTCAGCGACATAGACGACAAGGCGAAGGCTGAGTTAGCTCTGCAAAATATAGCTGGGTGGACCGAGTGAATCAACACTCTGCGACAGCGACAGGCCCTCGACCGGAGCCAGCCCAATGAACTTCTGAAGCGTTGCATAATGTAAAAAACCCGAGACTAGGGAACATCCTTCCTAGCCATTTTTTCATTCTGAAGCGAGTTCTCTAGTACCGATGAATGCGTTACGTAGTGCGTCACCGATTCATGCTCGCATTGTACCAATTCATACCGGAAATTGACAAGTACGACTCCAAGAAGCACTAATGAACCAGTGCAAGAAGAAAGTACCGTTTCTAAAAGCCTAGTGGCCGGAAATGCAGACGGTTTCAATGATTGAAGGCGATTACTATCACAGCAGAACGTATCCGTCTCTCACCTGCAAAGACAGATACTTAATTTCTATTGTCTCACCGGATTATCCAAAACGCAGTAATTTGACATTGTGAAACAATGCGTTGTGCACAGAAAGCAGGTGTGAGGTGTGTTTGAATAGAGCCAGGTGTCGCTCTTGTTAAAATATGTGGATGTGTGAAACCTCGGTGGCTGACTGATAACAGTGATTTTGCAATGGCTTGCCTCAAGTGCGAACGTCGATTTCCCCACTGGTGTCTGAGCGTATGGCTGCTGGGCATTACCTTGCTGTTGACCTGGGCCCAGCAAACCAAGTGTCTCGATCGTGAGTTGCTGATTTTGATATTAAGTACCACTGTCACTCTAAGAAAAAAGGTAGGCATCACCACACCATTTTGAGGTATATTTGGTAGTTCCGTTTTGTGTTGGCATCCGGCATATCCCTAATCTGGAGATCCTGGATGTTTTGACGTCCTGAAATGCCGGGATTTTAGTAATCCCGAGCGAAATCGAAACTAATCCTGAGCGGCACTCGTGACGACTGAGAACGCAAAAAATAAAATAAAAAAAGAATATGCCTCCTCACGTCTCGTAGAATACTAAAACAGAATGGAAAGTATTAGAAGAATTGCTCATTGGCTAGGGACGGCGACAACAGAAACACACAGTTTGAGACTTCGTCTGTGTGTGTCAGTTGTCATCGTCCCTTGTCTCTGGGTTTTTGCCGTCATTTGATGTAATAAAGGAGCATTAAAGTAGTATCCAACATGACCAAAAACTGCTGTCGTATTGTAGAGCGGTATGCGAAAGGCATTCCCACAAAATATTTATGCCTAAAGTTGTTTCACCGCGGCGCAATTCATTTGCAAAATCGTTACCGCGGTGTGAGGTCGGGGCGTTCCGACTGCATACCGCACCTCCTTAGAGTGACGTTTACGGTGGAGAAGCCCCTCATTCGTTGTGAGAAAAGAACCGTCTGCTATTAACATTGCGCGCTGTTTCTTGTTGACTGATATTCATTATATGATTTACGAGGGGTGTACAAGTCAAACCGGGACTTTTCATTTTTCGCAAAAGTAAAATGAACTTACAGGCGAAAAATTAGTTTTATTTTTCGACGTAATCTCCAGTCCACTAATGCACTTGTCCCAGCGTTTCACGAGGACTTGGAGGCCAGCAGCGTAGAAATCCTTACCGATGCGTAGCAGCCATGATCGGACAGCATGGTGGTACCACTGGGCAGAAAATCAACATGAACAACGCCAGCCTCGTCCCAGAAAACCGTGGCCATGACCTTACCCACAGACGGGGTGCTCATTCGGAACTTCTTGGGAGCTGGCGAGCCCGGATGTTTCCACTGTTTGGATGCGCGTTCAGACTCAGGGGTGAAATGGTGCACCCACGTTTCACGGCACGTGATGATCCGATCAAGGAACGGCTGTCCTTCAGTGTCGAAATGGTACCTTTGCTCTTGGGAGATTTACAGTCTTCTCTGCCGGTCAAACACGGAGAGCTGCCTCGGGGCCCAACGGGCACTAACTTTCCGAAACTGGAGGTGTTCATGAATGATAGTGTTCAACGTTCCCACAGACACGTCCGTTTTTCGAGCCAGTTCGAGACATGTCATTCTTCGGTCCTTGAGGATCAGGCGCACCACAAGTTGGATGTTCTCAGGATCTGTGACACTGGGCTCTGAGCCGCTCCAGCCGGTATCGTCCTGCACTGATGTACGGCCGTCTCGGAACCCTTTGCACCACTTAAACGATTTGCTGTGGCTAAGTGTATCGCGGCCATACTGAGCCTGAATGCTTCTGCGAATTTCAGATGACTTTACGCCTTCATACACGAGAAACTTCATGACAATTCGCCTTTCGATGTGCGCGCTCACCTCGCTGTCGTCCATCTTGTCCAGCACGTGTCTTCTGTTATGCACAAACTTTCGACCACCATGTGGTGAACGCGGAGGCCTATCGCGTTTGAAAATGACGAAGTAGCACGAGCCATTTGTACACTCAGGAGACAGAAAGTCCCGCTTTGATTTGAACACCACTCGCATATCACGTTTTCAGAAAAACAGTGCGCCGAAACGCACTGTTAGCGCCAACCCAAGATCGTGTCACTTCCCTACGCCAGGCTGACGAGTCCCAAGTAGGACGAAACAGCTGTACTTGGCTGGGAGTGCACGATCAAATTGTAAACATATGCTCAACGTGCAGCTACAGAGCTTCGGCTATTTACCCTTTGTATATATATATATATACTCATGGAACGATGCGACAGCACCAGAGGACACGTGTTTCGCCGTGTTTGCGGCTCGTCAGCTCTGGGTAGCTGCGCATCGTTCGGAATTGGCAAACCAGGGGTCACTCAGGCGAGCGATACACACCTGGGAGGGTGACTTAGCACTCCTCAATGCCACAGTGCAAGCCAGTGAATTATAATAAGGGGAAAAAAGTCATTAAAGAAACAAATAAATGACACTAGACGTGTTTGAAATTCAAAATTACAGATTAAGATGGCTTCTATGGCTGCACGCAGAGAAACAGATACTCAAGGAACGATGCGACAGCACCAGAGGACACGTGTTTCGCCGTGTTTGCGGCTCGTCAGCTCTGGGTAG
Organism: Ornithodoros turicata; assembly: GCF_037126465.1. NCBI lineage: Eukaryota > Metazoa > Arthropoda > Arachnida > Ixodida > Argasidae > Ornithodoros > Ornithodoros turicata. The sequence goes on from NC_088208.1 coordinate 9,865,793, forward strand.
CTGCGCATCGTTGGGAATTGGCAAACCAAGGGTCACTCAGCGAGCGATACACACCTGGGAGGGTGACTTAGCACTCCTCAATGCCACAGTGCAAGCCAGTGAATTATAATGAGGGGGGAAAAGCCATTAATGAAACAAATAAATGACACTAAATGTGTTTGAAATTCAAAATTACAGATTAAGATGGCTTCTATGGCTGCACGCAGAGAAACAGATACTCATGGAACGATGCGACAGCACCAGAGGACACGTGTTTCTCCGTGTTTGCGACTCGTCAGCTCTGGGTAGCTGCGCATCGTTCAGAATTGGCAAACCAGGGGTCACTCAGCGAGCGATACACACCTGGGAGGGTGACTTAGCACTCCTCAATGACACAGTGCAAGCCAGTGAATTATAATGAGGGGGAAAAAGCCATTAAAGAAACAAGTAAATGACACTAGACGTGTTTGAAATTCAAAATTACAGATTAAGATGGCTTCTATGGCTGCACGCAGAGAAACCGATACTCATGGAACGATGCGACAGCACCAGAGGACACGTGTTTCGCCGTGTTTGCGGCTCGTCAGCTCTGGGTAGCTGCGCATCGTTGGGAATTGGCAAACCAGGGGTCACTCAGCGAGCGATACACACCTGGGAGGGTGACTTAGCACTCCTCAATGCCACAGTGCAAGCCAGCGAATTATAATGAGGGGAAAAAGCCATTAAAGAAACAAATAAATGACACTAGACGTGTTTGAAATTCAAAATTACAGATTAAGATGGCTTCTATGGCTGCACGCAGAGAAACAGATTCTCAATGAACGATGCGACAGCACCAGAGGACACGTGTTTCGCCGTGTTTGCGGCTCGTCAGCTCTGGGTAGCTGCGCATCGTTGGGAATTGGCAAACCAGGGGTCACTCAGCGAGCGATACACACCTGGGAGGGTGACTTAGCACTCCTCAATGCCACAGTGCAAGCCAGTGAATTATAATGAGGGGAAAAAAGCCATTAATGAAACAAATAAATGACACTAAATGTGTTTGAAATTCAAAATTACAGATTAAGATGGCTTCTATGGCTGCACGCAGAGAAACAGATACTCATGGAACGATGCGCAGCACCAGAGGACACGTGTTTCGCCGTGTTTGCGACTCGTCAGCTCTGGGTAGCTGCGCATCGTTCGGAATTGGCAAACCAGGGGTCACTCAGCGAGCAATACACACCTGGGAGGGTGACTTAGCACTCCTCAATGCCGCAGTGCAAGCCAGTGAATTATAATGAGGGGAAAAAAGACATTAAAGAAACAAATAAATGACACTAAACGTGTTTGAAATTCAAAATTACAGATTAAGATGGCTTCTATGGCTGCACGCAGAGAAACAGATACTCATGGAACGATGCGAGAGCACCAGAGCACACGTGTTTCGCCGTGTTTGCGGCTCGTCAGCTCTGGGTAGCTGCGCATCGTTCAGAATTGGCAAACCAGGGGTCACTCAGCGAGCGATACACACCTGGGAGGGTGACTTAGCACTCCTCAATGACACAGTGCAAGCCAGTGAATTATAATGAGGGGGAAAAAGCCATTAAAGAAACAAATAAATGACACTAGACGGGTTTGAAATTCAAAATTACAGATTAAGATGGCTTCTATGGCTGCACGCAGAGAAACCGATACTCATGGAACGATGCGACAGCACCAGAGGACACGTGTTTCGCCGTGTTTGCGGCTCGTCAGCTCTGGGTAGCTGCGCATCGTTGGGAATTGGCAAACCAGGGGTCACTCAGCGAGCGATACACATCTGGGAGGGTGACTTAGCACTCCTCAATGCCACAGTGCAAGCCAGTGAATTATAATGAGGGGAAAAAAGACATTAAAGAAACAAATAAATGACACTAAACGTGTTTGAAATTCAAAATTACAGATTAAGATGGCTTCTATGGCTGCACGCAGAGAAACAGATACTCATGGAACGATGCGAGAGCACCAGGGCACACGTGTTTCGCCGTGTTCACGGCTCGTCAGCTCTGGGTAGCTGCGCATCGTTCAGAATTGGCAAACCAGGGGTCACTCAGCGAGCGATACACACCTGGGAGGGTGACTTAGCACTCCTCAATGACACAGTGCAAGCCAGTGAATTATAATGAGGGGGAAAAAGCCATTAAAGAAACAAATAAATGACACTAGACGGGTTTGAAATTCAAAATTACAGATTAAGATGGCTTCTATGGCTGCACGCAGAGAAACCGATACTCATGGAACGATGCGACAGCACCAGAGGACACGTGTTTCGCCGTGTTTGCGGCTCGTCAGCTCTGGGTAGCTGCGCATCGTTGGGAATTGGCAAACCAGGGGTCACTCAGCGAGCGATACACACCTGGGAGGGTGACTTAGCACTCCTAAATGCCACAGTGCAAGCCAGTGAATTATAATGAGGGGGAAAAGCAATTAAAGAAACAAATAAATGACACTAGACGTGTTTGAAATTCAAAATTACAGATTAAGATGGCTTCTATGGCTGCACGCAGAGAAACCGATACTCATGGAACGATGCGACAGCACCAGAGGACACGTGTTTCGCCGTGTTTGCGGCTCGTCAGCTCTGGGTAGCTGCGCATCGTTGGGAATTGGCAAACCAGGGGTCACTCAGCGAGCGATACATACCTGGGAGGGTGACTTAGCACTCCTCAATGCCACAGTGCAAGCCAGTGAATTATAATGAGGGGAAAAAAGACATTAAAGAAACAAATAAATGACACTAAACGTGTTTTAAATTCAAAATTACAGATTAAGATGGCTTCTATGGCTGCACGCAGAGAAACAGATACTCATGGAACGATGCGAGAGCACCAGAGCACACGTGTTTCGCCGTGTTTGCGGCTCGTCAGCTCTGGGTAGCTGCGCATCGTTCAGAATTGGCAAACCAGGGGTCACTCAGCGAGCGATACACACCTGGGAGGGTGACTTAGCACTCCTCAATGACACAGTGCAAGCCAGTGAATTATAATGAGGGGGAAAAAGCCATTAAAGAAACAAATAAATGACACTAGACGGGTTTGAAATTCAAAATTACAGATTAAGATGGCTTCTATGGCTGCACGCAGAGAAACCGATACTCATGGAACGATGCGACAGCACCAGAGGACACGTGTTTCGCCGTGTTTGCGGCTCGTCAGCTCTGGGTAGCTGCGCATCGTTGGGAATTGGCAAACCAGGGGTCACTCAGCGAGCGATACACACCTGGGAGGGTGACTTAGCACTCCTCAATGCCACAGTGCAAGCCAGTGAATTATAATGAGGGGGAAAAGCCATTAAAGAAACAAATAAATGACACTAGACGTGTTTGAAATTCAAAATTACAGATTAAGATTGCTTCTATGGCTGCACGCAGAGAAACCGATACTCATGGAACGATGCGACAGCACCAGAGGACACGTGTTTCGCCGTGTTTGCGGCTCGTCAGCTCTGGGTAGCTGCGCATCGTTGGGAATTGGCAAACCAGGGGTCACTCAGCGAGCGATACACACCTGGGAGGGTGACTTAGCACTCCTCAATGCCACAGTGCAAGCCAGTGAATTATAATGAGGGGAAAAAAGACATTAAAGAAACAAATAAATGACACTAAACGTGTTTGAAATTCAAAATTACAGATTAAGATGGCTTCTATGGCTGCACGCAGAGAAACAGATACTCATGGAACGATGCGAGAGCACCAGAGCACACGTGTTTCGCCGTGTTTGCGGCTCGTCAGCTCTGGGTAGCTGCGCATCGTTGGGAATTGGCAAACCAGGGGTCACTCAGCGAGCGATACACACCTGGGAGGGTGACTTAGCACTCCTCAATGACACAGTGCAAGCCAGTGAATTATAATGAGGGGGAAAAAGCCATTAAAGAAACAAATAAATGACACTAGACGGGTTTGAAATTCAAAATTACAGATTAAGATGGCTTCTATGGCTGCACGCAGAGAAACCGATACTCATGGAACGATGCGACAGCACCAGAGGACACGTGTTTCGCCGTGTTTGCGGCTCGTCAGCTCTGGGTAGCTGCGCATCGTTGGGAATTGGCAAACCAGGGGTCACTCAGCGAGCGATACACACCTGGGAGGGTGACTTAGCACTCCTCAATGCCACAGTGCAAGCCAGTGAATTATAATGAGGGGAAAAAAGCCATTAATGAAACAAATAAATGACACTAAATGTGTTTGAAATTCAAAATTACAGATTAAGATGGCTTCTATGGCTGCACGCAGAGAAACAGATACTCATGGAACGATGCGCAGCGCCAGAGGACACGTGTTTCGCCGTGTTTGCGACTCGTCAGCTCTGGGTAGCTGCGCATCGTTCGGAATTGGCAAACCAGGGGTCACTCAGCGAGCGATACACACCTGGGAGGGTGACTAAGCACTCCTCAATGCCGCAGTGCAAGCCAGTGAATTATAATGAGGGGAAAAAAGACATTAAAGAAACAAATAAATGACACTAAACGTGTTTGAAATTCAAAATTACAGATTAAGATGGCGTCTATGGCTGCACGCAGAGAAACAGATACTCATGGAACGATGCGAGAGCACCAGAGCACACGTGTTTCGCCGTGTTTGCGGCTCGTCAGCTCTGGGTAGCTGCGCATCGTTCAGAATTGGCAAACCAGGGGTCACTCAGCGAGCGATACACACCTGGGAGGGTGACTTAGCACTCCTCAATGACACAGTGCAAGCCAGTGAATTATAATGAGGGGGAAAAAGCCATTAAAGAAACAAATAAATGACACTAGACGGGTTTGAAATTCAAAATTACAGATTAAGATGGCTTCTATGGCTGCACGCAGAGAAACCGATACTCATGGAACGATGCGACAGCACCAGAGGACACGTGTTTCGCCGTGTTTGCGGCTCGTCAGCTCTGGGTAGCTGCGCATCGTTGGGAATTGGCAAACCAGGGGTCACTCAGCGAGCGATACACACCTGGGAGGGTGACTTAGCACTCCTCAATGCCACAGTGCAAGCCAGTGAATTATAATGAGGGGGAAAAGCCATTAAAGAAACAAATCAATGACACTAGACGTGTTTGAAATTCAAAATTACAGATTAAGATGGCTTCTATGGCTGCACGCAGAGAAACCGATACTCATGGAACGATGCGACAGCACCAGAGGACACGTGTTTCGCCGTGTTTGCGGCTCGTCAGCTCTGGGTAGCTGCGCATCCTTGGGAATTGGCAAACCAGGGGTCACTCAGCGAGCGATACACACCTGGGAGGGTGACTTAGCACTCCTCAATGCCACAGTGCAAGCCAGTGAATTATAATGAGGGGAAAAAAGACATTAAAGAAACAAATAAATGACACTAAACGTGTTTGAAATTCAAAATTACAGATTAAGATGGCTTCTATGGTTGCACGCAGAGAAACAGATACTCATGGAACGATACGAGAGCACCAGAGCACACGTGTTTCGCCGTGTTTGCGGCTCGTCAGCTCTGGGTAGCTGCGCATCGTTCAGAATTGGCAAACCAGGGGTCACTCAGCGAGCGATACACACCTGGGAGGGTGACTTAGCACTCCTCAATGACACAGTGCAAGCCAGTGAATTATAATGAGGGGGAAAAAGCCATTAAAGAAACAAATAAATGACACTAGACGGGTTTGAAATTCAAAATTACAGATTAAGATGGCTTCTATGGCTGCACGCAGAGAAACCGATACTCATGGAACGATGCGACAGCACCAGAGGACACGTGTTTCGCCGTGTTTGCGGCTCGTCAGCTCTGGGTAGCTGCGCATCGTTGGGAATTGGCAAACCAGGGGTCACTCAGCGAGCGATACACACCTGGGAGGGTGACTTAGCACTCCTCAATGCCACAGTGCAAGCCAGTGAATTATAATGAGGGGAAAAAGACATTAAAGAAACAAATAAATGACACTAAACGTGTTTGAAATTCAAAATTACAGATTAAGATGGCTTCTATGGCTGCACGCAGAGAAACAGATACTCATGGAACGATGCGAGAGCACCAGAGCACACGTGTTTCGCCGTGTTTGCGGCTCGTCAGCTCTGGGTAGCTGCGCATCGTTCAGAATTGGCAAACCAGGGGTCACTCAGCGAGCGATACACACCTGGGAGGGTGACTTAGCACTCCTCAATGACACAGTGCAAGCCAGTGAATTATAATGAGGGGGAAAAAGCCATTAAAGAAACAAATAAATGACACTAGACGGGTTTGAAATTCAAAATTACAGATTAAGATGGCTTCTATGGCTGCACGCAGAGAAACAGATACTCATGGAACGATGCGAGAGCACCAGAGCACACGTGTTTCGCCGTGTTTGCGGCTCGTCAGCTCTGGGTAGCTGCGCATCGTTGGGAATTGGCAAACCAGGGGTCACTCAGCGAGCGATACACACCTGGGAGGGTGACTTAGCACTCCTCAATGACACTGTGCAAGCCGGGGATTTAATATGGGGGGAAAAAGCCATTAAAGAAACAAATAAATGACACTAGACGGGTTTGAAATTCAAAATTACAGATTAAGATGGCTTCTATGGCTGCACGCAGAGAAACCGATACTCATGGAACGATGCGACAGCACCAGAGGACACGTGTTTCGCCGTGTTTGCGGCTCGTCAGCTCTGGGTAGCTGCGCATCGTTGGGAATTGGCAAACCAGGGGTCACTCAGCGAGCGATACACACCTGGGAGGGTGACTTAGCACTCCTCAATGCCACAGTGCAAGCCAGTGAATTATAATGAGGGGAAAAAGCCATTAATGAAACAAATAAATGACACTAAATGTGTTTGAAATTCAAAATTACAGATTAAGATGGCTTCTATGGCTGCACGCAGAGAAACAGATACTCATGGAACGATGCGCAGCGCCAGAGGACACGTGTTTCGCCGTGTTTGCGACTCGTCAGCTCTGGGTAGCTGCGCATCGTTCGGAATTGGCAAACCAGGGGTCACTCAGCGAGCGATGCACACCTGGGAGGGTGACTTAGCACTCCTCAATGCCGCAGTGCAAGCCAGTGAATTATAATGAGGGGAAAAAGACATTAAAGAAACAAATAAATGCCACTAAACGTGTTTGAAATTCAAAATTACAGATTAAGATGGCGTCTATGGCTGCACGCAGAGAAACAGATACTCATGGAACGATGCGAGAGCACCAGAGCACACGTGTTTCGCCGTGTTTGCGGCTCGTCAGCTCTGGGTAGCTGCGCATCGTTCAGAATTGGCAAACCAGGGGTCACTCAGCGAGCGATACACACCTGGGAGGGTGACTTAGCACTCCTCAATGACACAGTGCAAGCCAGTGAATTATAATGAGGGGGAAAAAGCCATTAAAGAAACAAATAAATGACACTAGACGGGTTTGAAATTCAAAATTACAGATTAAGATGGCTTCTATGGCTGCACGCAGAGAAACCGATACTCATGGAACGATGCGACAGCACCAGAGGACACGTGTTTCGCCGTGTTTGCGGCTCGTCAGCTCTGGGTAGCTGCGCATCGTTGGGAATTGGCAAACCAGGGGTCACTCAGCGAGCGATACACACCTGGGAGGGTGACTTAGCACTCCTCAATGCCACAGTGCAAGCCAGTGAATTATAATGAGGGGGAAAAGCCATTAAAGAAACAAATCAATGACACTAGACGTGTTTGAAATTCAAAATTACAGATTAAGATGGCTTCTATGGCTGCACGCAGAGAAACCGATACTCATGGAACGATGCGACAGCACCAGAGGACACGTGTTTCGCCGTGTTTGCGGCTCGTCAGCTCTGGGTAGCTGCGCATCGTTGGGAATTGGCAAACCAGGGGTCACTCAGCGAGCGATACACACCTGGGAGGGTGACTTAGCACTCCTCAATGCCACAGTGCAAGCCAGTGAATTATAATGAGGGGGAAAAAGCCATTAAAGAAACAAATAAATGACACTAGACGGGTTTGAAATTCAAAATTACAGATTAAGATGGCTTCTATGGCTGCACGCAGAGAAACCGATACTCATGGAACGATGCGACAGCACCAGAGGACACGTGTTTCGCCGTGTTTGCGGCTCGTCAGCTCTGGGTAGCTGCGCATCGTTGGGAATTGGCAAACCAGGGGTCACTCAGCGAGCGATACACACCTGGGAGGGTGACTTAGCACTCCTCAATGCCACAGTGCAAGCCAGTGAATTATAATGAGGGGAAAAAGACATTAAAGAAACAAATAAATGACACTAAACGTGTTTGAAATTCAAAATTACAGATTAAGATGGCTTCTATGGCTGCACGCAGAGAAACAGATACTCATGGAACGATGCGAGAGCACCAGAGCACACGTGTTTCGCCGTGTTTGCGGCTCGTCAGCTCTGGGTAGCTGCGCATCGTTCAGAATTGGCAAACCAGGGGTCACTCAGCGAGCGATACACACCTGGGAGGGTGACTTAGCACTCCTCAATGACACAGTGCAAGCCAGTGAATTATAATGAGGGGGAAAAAGCCATTAAAGAAACAAATAAATGACACTAGACGGGTTTGAAATTCAAAATTACAGATTAAGATGGCTTCTATGGCTGCACGCAGAGAAACAGATACTCATGGAACGATGCGAGAGCACCAGAGCACACGTGTTTCGCCGTGTTTGCGGCTCGTCAGCTCTGGGTAGCTGCGCATCGTTGGGAATTGGCAAACCAGGGGTCACTCAGCGAGCGATACACACCTGGGAGGGTGACTTAGCACTCCTCAATGACACAGTGCAAGCCAGTGAATTATAATGAGGGGGAAAAAGCCATTAAAGAAACAAATAAATGACAGTAGACGGGTTTGAAATTCAAAATTACAGATTAAGATGGCTTCTATGGCTGCACGCAGAGAAACCGATACTCATGGAACGATGCGACAGCACCAGAGGACACGTGTTTCGCCGTGTTTGCGGCTCGTCAGCTCTGGGTAGCTGCGCATCGTTGGGAATTGGCAAACCAGGGGTCACTCAGCGAGCGATACACACCTGGGAGGGTGACTTAGCACTCCTCAATGCCACAGTGCAAGCCAGTGAATTATAATGAGGGGGAAAAAGCCATTAATGAAACAAATAAATGACACTAAATGTGTTTGAAATTCAAAATTACAGATTAAGATGGCTTCTATGGCTGCACGCAGAGAAACAGATACTCATGGAACGATGCGCAGCGCCAGAGGACACGTGTTTCGCCGTGTTTGCGACTCGTCAGCTCTGGGTAGCTGCGCATCGTTCGGAATTGGCAAACCAGGGGTCACTCAGCGAGCGATACACAGCTGGGAGGGTGACTTAGCACTCCTCAATGCCACAGTGCAAGCCAGCGAATTATAATGAGGGGAAAAAGCCATTAAAGAAACAAATAGATGACACTAGACGTGTTTGAAATTCAAAATTACAGATTAAGATGGCTTCTATGGCTGCACGCAGAGAAACAGATTCTCAATGAACGATGCGACAGCACCAGAGGACACGTGTTTCGCCGTGTTTGCGGCTCGTCAGCTCTGGGTAGCTGCGCATCGTTGGGAATTGGCAAACCAGGGGTCACTCAGCGAGCGATACACACCTGGGAGGGTGACTTAGCACTCCTCAATGCCACAGTGCAAGCCAGTGAATTATAATGAGGGAAAAAAAGCCATTAATGAAACAAATAAATGACACTAAATGTGTTTGAAATTCAAAATTACAGATTAAGATGGCTTCTATGGCTGCACGCAGAGAAACAGATACTCATGGAACGATGCGCAGCACCAGAGGACACGTGTTTCGCCGTGTTTGCGACTCGTCAGCTCTGGGTAGCTGCGCATCGTTCGGAATTGGCAAACCAGGGGTCACTCAGCGAGCGATACACACCTGGGAGGGTGACTTAGCACTCCTCAATGCCGCAGTGCAAGCCAGTGAATTATAATGAGGGGGAAAAAGCCATTAAAGAAACAAATAAATGACACTAGACGGGTTTGAAATTCAAAATTACAGATTAAGATGGCTTCTATGGCTGCACGCAGAGAAACCGATACTCATTGAACGATGCGACAGCACCAGAGGACACGTGTTTCGCCGTGTTTGCGGCTCGTCGGCTCTGGGTAGCTGCGCATCGTTGGGAATTGGCAAACCAGGGGTCACTCAGCGAGCGATACACACCTGGGAGGGTGACTTAGCACTCCTCAATGCCACAGTGCAAGCCAGTGAATTATAATGAGGGGGAAAAGCCATTAAAGAAACAAATAAATGACACTAGACGTGTTTGAAATTCAAAATTACAGATTAAGATGGCTTCTATGGCTGCACGCAGAGAAACCGATACTCATGGAACGATGCGACAGCACCAGAGGACACGTGTTTCGCCGTGTTTGCGGCTCGTCAGCTCTGGGTAGCTGCGCATCGTTGGGAATTGGCAAACCAGGGGTCACTCAGCGAGCGATACACACCTGGGAGGGTGACTTAGCACTCCTCAATGCCACAGTGCAAGCCAGTGAATTATAATGAGGGGAAAAAAGACATTAAAGAAACAAATAAATGACACTAAACGTGTTTGAAATTCAAAATTACAGATTAAGATGGCTTCTATGGCTGCACGCAGAGAAACAGATACTCATGGAACGATGCGAGAGCACCAGAGCACACGTGTTTCGCCGTGTTTGCGGCTCGTCAGCTCTGGGTAGCTGCGCATCGTTCAGAATTGGCAAACCAGGGGTCACTCAGCGAGCGATACACACCTGGGAGGGTGACTTAGCACTCCTCAATGACACAGTGCAAGCCAGTGAATTATAATGAGGGGGAAAAAGCCATTAAAGAAACAAATAAATGACACTAGACGGGTTTGAAATTCAAAATTACAGATTAAGATGGCTTCTATGGCTGCACGCAGAGAAACCGATACTCATGGAACGATGCGACAGCACCAGAGGACACGTGTTTCGCCGTGTTTGCGGCTCGTCAGCTCTGGGTAGCTGCGCATCGTTGGGAATTGGCAAACCAGGGGTCACTCAGCGAGCGATACACACCTGGGAGGGTGACTTAGCACTCCTCAATGCCACAGTGCAAGCCAGTGAATTATAATGAGGGGGAAAAGCCATTAAAGAAACAAATAAATGACACTAGACGTGTTTGAAATTCAAAATTACAGATTAAGATGGCTTCTATGGCTGCACGCAGAGAAACCGATACTCATGGAACGATGCGACAGCACCAGAGGACACGTGTTTCGCCGTGTTTGCGGCTCGTCAGCTCTGGGTAGCTGCGCATCGTTGGGAATTGGCAAACCAGGGGTCACTCAGCGAGCGATACACACCTGGGAGGGTGACTTAGCACTCCTCAATGCCACAGTGCAAGCCAGTGAATTATAATGAGGGGAAAAAAGACATTAAAGAAACAAATAAATGACACTAAACGTGTTTGAAATTCAAAATTACAGATTAAGATGGCTTCTATGGCTGCACGCAGAGAAACAGATACTCGTGGAACGATGCGAGAGCACCAGAGCACACGTGTTTCGCCGTGTTTGCGGCTCGTCAGCTCTGGGTAGCTGCGCATCGTTCAGAATTGGCAAACCAGGGGTCACTCAGCGAGCGATACACACCTGGGAGGGTGACTTAGCACTCCTCAATGACACAGTGCAAGCCAGTGAATTATAATGAGGGGGAAAAAGCCATTAAAGAAACAAGTAAATGACACTAGACGTGTTTGAAATTCAAAATTACAGATTAAGATGGCTTCTATGGCTGCACGCAGAGAAACCGATACTCATGGAACGATGCGACAGCACCAGAGGACACGTGTTTCGCCGTGTTTGCGGCTCGTCAGCTCTGGGTAGCTGCGCATCGTTGGGAATTGGCAAACCAGGGGTCACTCAGCGAGCGATACACACCTGGGAGGGTGACTTAGCACTCCTCAATGCCACAGTGCAAGCCAGCGAATTATAATGAGGGGAAAAAGCCATTAAAGAAACAAATAAATGACACTAGACGTGTTTGAAATTCAAAATTACAGATTAAGATGGCTTCTATGGCTGCACGCAGAGAAACAGATTCTCAATGAACGATGCGACAGCACCAGAGGACACGTGTTTCGCCGTGTTTGCGGCTCGTCAGCTCTGGGTAGCTGCGCATCGTTGGGAATTGGCAAACCAGGGGTCACTCAGCGAGCGATACACACCTGGGAGGGTGACTTAGCACTCCTCAATGCCACAGTGCAAGCCAGTGAATTATAATGAGGGAAAAAAAGCCATTAATGAAACAAATAAATGACACTAAATGTGTTTGAAATTCAAAATTACAGATTAAGATGGCTTCTATGGCTGCACGCAGAGAAACAGATACTCATGGAACGATGGGCAGCACCAGAGGACACGTGTTTCGCCGTGTTTGCGACTCGTCAGCTCTGGGTAGCTGCGCATCGTTCGGAATTGGCAAACCAGGGGTCACTCAGCGAGCGATACACACCTGGGAGGGTGACTTAGCACTCCTCAATGCCGCAGTGCAAGCCAGTGAATTATAATGAGGGGGAAAAAGCCATTAAAGAAACAAATAAATGACACTAGACGGGTTTGAAATTCAAAATTACAGATTAAGATGGCTTCTATGGCTGCACGCAGAGAAACCGATACTCATTGAACGATGCGACAGCACCAGAGGACACGTGTTTCGCCGTGTTTGCGGCTCGTCGGCTCTGGGTAGCTGCGCATCGTTGGGAATTGGCAAACCAGGGGTCACTCAGCCAGCGATACACACCTGGGAGGGTGACTTAGCACTCCTCAATGCCACAGTGCAAGCCAGTGAATTATAATGAGGGCGAAAAGCCATTAAAGAAACAAATAAATGACACTAGACGTGTTTGAAATTCAAAATTACAGATTAAGATGGCTTCTATGGCTGCACGCAGAGAAACCGATACTCATGGAACGATGCGACAGCACCAGAGGACACGTGTTTCGCCGTGTTTGCGGCTCGTCAGCTCTGGGTAGCTGCGCATCGTTGGGAATTGGCAAACCAGGGGTCACTCAGCGAGCGATACACACCTGGGAGGGTGACTTAGCACTCCTCAATGCCACAGTGCAAGCCAGTGAATTATAATGAGGGGAAAAAAGACATTAAAGAAACAAATAAATGACACTAAACGTGTTTGAAATTCAAAATTACAGATTAAGATGGCTTCTATGGCTGCACGCAGAGAAACAGATACTCATGGAACGATGCGAGAGCACCAGAGCACACGTGTTTCGCCGTGTTTGCGGCTCGTCAGCTCTGGGTAGCTGCGCATCGTTCAGAATTGGCAAACCAGGGGTCACTCAGCGAGCGATACACACCTGGGAGGGTGACTTAGCACTCCTCAATGACACAGTGCAAGCCAGTGAATTATAATGAGGGGGAAAAAGCCATTAAAGAAACAAATAAATGACACTAGACGGGTTTGAAATTCAAAATTACAGATTAAGATGGCTTCTATGGCTGCACGCAGAGAAACCGATACTCATGGAACGATGCGACAGCACCAGAGGACACGTGTTTCGCCGTGTTTGCGGCTCGTCAGCTCTGGGTAGCTGCGCATCGTTGGGAATTGGCAAACCAGGGGTCACTCAGCGAGCGATACACACCTGGGAGGGTGACTTAGCACTCCTCAATGCCACAGTGCAAGCCAGTGAATTATAATGAGGGGGAAAAGCCATTAAAGAAACAAATAAATGACACTAGACGTGTTTGAAATTCAAAATTACAGATTAAGATGGCTTCTATGGCTGCACGCAGAGAAACCGATACTCATGGAACGATGCGACAGCACCAGAGGACATGTGTTTCGCCGTGTTTGCGGCTCGTCAGCTCTGGGTAGCTGCGCATCGTTGGGAATTGGCAAACCAGGGGTCACTCAGCGAGCGATACACACCTGGGAGGGTGACTTAGCACTCCTCAATGCCACAGTGCAAGCCAGTGAATTATAATGAGGGGAAAAAAGACATTAAAGAAACAAATAAATGACACTAAACGTGTTTGAAATTCAAAATTACAGATTAAGATGGCTTCTATGGCTGCACGCAGAGAAACAGATACTCATGGAACGATGCGAGAGCACCAGAGCACACGTGTTTCGCCGTGTTTGCGGCTCGTCAGCTCTGGGTAGCTGCGCATCGTTCAGAATTGGCAAACCAGGGGTCACTCAGCGAGCGATACACACCTGGGAGGGTGACTTAGCACTCCTCAATGACACAGTGCAAGCCAGTGAATTATAATGAGGGGGAAAAAGCCATTAAAGAAACAAGTAAATGACACTAGACGTGTTTGAAATTCAAAATTACAGATTAAGATGGCTTCTATGGCTGCACGCAGAGAAACCGATACTCATGGAACGATGCGACAGCACCAGAGGACACGTGTTTCGCCGTGTTTGCGGCTCGTCAGCTCTGGGTAGCTGCGCATCGTTGGGAATTGGCAAACCAGGGGTCACTCAGCGAGCGATACACACCTGGGAGGGTGACTTAGCACTCCTCAATGCCACAGTGCAAGCCAGCGAATTATAATGAGGGGAAAAAGCCATTAAAGAAACAAATAAATGACACTAGACGTGTTTGAAATTCAAAATTACAGATTAAGATGGCTTCTATGGCTGCACGCAGAGAAACAGATTCTCAATGAACGATGCGACAGCACCAGAGGACACGTGTTTCGCCGTGTTTGCGGCTCGTCAGCTCTGGGTAGCTGCGCATCGTTGGGAATTGGCAAACCAGGGGTCACTCAGCGAGCGATACACACCTGGGAGGGTGACTTAGCACTCCTCAATGCCACAGTGCAAGCCAGTGAATTATAATGAGGGAAAAAAAGCCATTAATGAAACAAATAAATGACACTAAATGTGTTTGAAATTCAAAATTACAGATTAAGATGGCTTCTATGGCTGCACGCAGAGAAACAGATACTCATGGAACGATGCGCAGCACCAGAGGACACGTGTTTCGCCGTGTTTGCGACTCGTCAGCTCTGGGTAGCTGCGCATCGTTCGGAATTGGCAAACCAGGGGTCACTCAGCGAGCGATACACACCTGGGAGGGTGACTTAGCACTCCTCAATGCCGCAGTGCAAGCCAGTGAATTATAATGAGGGGGAAAAAGCCATTAAAGAAACAAATAAATGACACTAGACGGGTTTGAAATTCAAAATTACAGATTAAGATGGCTTCTATGGCTGCACGCAGAGAAACCGATACTCATTGAACGATGCGACAGCACCAGAGGACACGTGTTTCGCCGTGTTTGCGGCTCGTCGGCTCTGGGTAGCTGCGCATCGTTGGGAATTGGCAAACCAGGGGTCACTCAGCGAGCGATACACACCTGGGAGGGTGACTTAGCACTCCTCAATGCCACAGTGCAAGCCAGTGAATTATAATGAGGGGGAAAAGCCATTAAAGAAACAAATAAATGACACTAGACGTGTTTGAAATTCAAAATTACAGATTAAGATGGCTTCTATGGCTGCACGCAGAGAAACCGATACTCATGGAACGATGCGACAGCACCAGAGGACACGTGTTTCGCCGTGTTTGCGGCTCGTCAGCTCTGGGTAGCTGCGCATCGTTGGGAATTGGCAAACCAGGGGTCACTCAGCGAGCGATACACACCTGGGAGGGTGACTTAGCACTCCTCAATGCCACAGTGCAAGCCAGTGAATTATAATGAGGGGAAAAAAGACATTAAAGAAACAAATAAATGACACTAAACGTGTTTGAAATTCAAAATTACAGATTAAGATGGCTTCTATGGCTGCACGCAGAGAAACAGATACTCATGGAACGATGCGAGAGCACCAGAGCACACGTGTTTCGCCGTGTTTGCGGCTCGTCAGCTCTGGGTAGCTGCGCATCGTTCAGAATTGGCAAACCAGGGGTCACTCAGCGAGCTATACACACCTGGGAGGGTGACTTAGCACTCCTCAATGACACAGTGCAAGCCAGTGAATTATAATGAGGGGGAAAAAGCCATTAAAGAAACAAATAAATGACACTAGACGGGTTTGAAATTCAAAATTACAGATTAAGATGGCTTCTATGGCTGCACGCAGAGAAACCGATACTCATGGAACGATGCGACAGCACCAGAGGACACGTGTTTCGCCGTGTTTGCGGCTCGTCAGCTCTGGGTAGCTGCGCATCGTTGGGAATTGGCAAACCAGGGGTCACTCAGCGAGCGATACACACCTGGGAGGGTGACTTAGCACTCCTCAATGCCACAGTGCAAGCCAGTGAATTATAATGAGGGGGAAAAGCCATTAAAGAAACAAATAAATGACACTAGACGTGTTTGAAATTCAAAATTACAGATTAAGATGGCTTCTATGGCTGCACGCAGAGAAACCGATACTCATGGAACGATGCGACAGCACCAGAGGACACGTGTTTCGCCGTGTTTGCGGCTCGTCAGCTCTGGGTAGCTGCGCATCGTTGGGAATTGGCAAACCAGGGGTCACTCAGCGAGCGATACACACCTGGGAGGGTGACTTAGCACTCCTCAATGCCACAGTGCAAGCCAGTGAATTATAATGAGGGGGAAAAAGACATTAAAGAAACAAATAAATGACACTAAACGTGTTTGAAATTCAAAATTACAGATTAAGATGGCTTCTATGGCTGCACGCAGAGAAACCGATACTCATGGAACGATGCGACAGCACCAGAGGACACGTGTTTCGCCGTGTTTGCGGCTCGTCAGCTCTGGGTAGCTGCGCATCGTTGGGAATTGGCAAACCAGGGGTCACTCAGCGAGCGATACATACCTGGGAGGGTGACTTAGCACTCCTCAATGCCACAGTGCAAGCCAGTGAATTATAATGAGGGGAAAAAAGACATTAAAGAAACAAATAAATGACACTAAACGTGTTTGAAATTCAAAATTACAGATTAAGATGGCTTCTATGGCTGCACGCAGAGAAACAGATACTCATGGAACGATGCGAGAGCACCAGAGCACACGTGTTTCGCCGTGTTTGCGGCTCGTCAGCTCTGGGTAGCTGCGCATCGTTCAGAATTGGCAAACCAGGGGTCACTCAGCGAGCGATACACACCTGGGAGGGTGACTTAGCACTCCTCAATGACACAGTGCAAGCCAGTGAATTATAATGAGGGGGAAAAAGCCATTAAAGAAACAAATAAATGACACTAGACGGGTTTGAAATTCAAAATTACAGATTAAGATGGCTTCTATGGCTGCACGCAGAGAAACCGATACTCATGGAACGATGCTACAGCACCAGAGGACACGTGTTTCGCCGTGTTTGCGGCTCGTCAGCTCTGGGTAGCTGCGCATCGTTGGGAATTGGCAAACCAGGGGTCACTCAGCGAGCGATACACACCTGGGAGGGTGACTTAGCACTCCTCAATGCCACAGTGCAAGCCAGTGAATTATAATGAGGGGGAAAAGCCATTAAAGAAACAAATAAATGACACTAGACGTGTTTGAAATTCAAAATTACAGATTAAGATGGCTTCTATGGCTGCACGCAGAGAAACCGATACTCATGGAACGATGCGACAGCACCAGAGGACACGTGTTTCGCCGTGTTTGCGGCTCGTCAGCTCTGGGTAGCTGCGCATCGTTGGGAATTGGCAAACCAGGGGTCACTCAGCGAGCGATACACACCTGGGAGGGTGACTTAGCACTCCTCAATGCCACAGTGCAAGCCAGTGAATTATAATGAGGGGAAAAAAGACATTAAAGAAACAAATAAATGACACTAAACGTGTTTGAAATTCAAAATTACAGATTAAGATGGCTTCTATGGCTGCACGCAGAGAAACAGATACTCATGGAACGATGCGAGAGCACCAGAGCACACGTGTTTCGCCGTGTTTGCGGCTCGTCAGCTCTGGGTAGCTGCGCATCGTTCAGAATTGGCAAACCAGGGGTCACTCAGCGAGCGATACACACCTGGGAGGGTGACTTAGCACTCCTCAATGACACAGTGCAAGCCAGTGAATTATAATGAGGGGGAAAAAGCCATTAAAGAAACAAATAAATGACACTAGACGGGTTTGAAATTCAAAATTACAGATTAAGATGGCTTCTATGGCTGCACGCAGAGAAACCGATACTCATGGAACGATGCGACAGCACCAGAGGACACGTGTTTCGCCGTGTTTGCGGCTCGTCAGCTCTGGGTAGCTGCGCATCGTTGGGAATTGGCAAACCAGGGGTCACTCAGCGAGCGATACACACCTGGGAGGGTGACTTAGCACTCCTCAATGCCACAGTGCAAGCCAGTGAATTATAATGAGGGGGAAAAGCAATTAAAGAAACAAATAAATGACACTAGACGTGTTTGAAATTCAAAATTACAGATTAAGATGGCTTCTATGGCTGCACGCAGAGAAACCGATACTCATGGAACGATGCGACAGCACCAGAGGACACGTGTTTCGCCGTGTTTGCGGCTCGTCAGCTCTGGGTAGCTGCGCATCGTTGGGAATTGGCAAAGCAGGGGTCACTCAGCGAGCGATACACACCTGGGAGGGTGACTTAGCACTCCTCAATGCCGCAGTGCAAGCCAGTGAATTATAATGAGGGGAAAAAAGACATTAAAGAAACAAATAAATGACACTAAACGTGTTTGAAATTCTAAATTACACATTAAGATGGCTTCTATGGCTGCACGCAGAGAAACAGATACTCATGGAACGATGCGAGAGCACCAGAGCACACGTGTTTCGCCGTGTTTGCGGCTCGTCAGCTCTGGGTAGCTGCGCATCGTTCAGAATTGGCAAACCAGGGGTCACTCAGCGAGCGGTACACACCTGGGAGGGTGACTTAGCACTCCTCAATGACACAGTGCAAGCCAGTGAATTATAATGAGGGGGAAAAAGCCATTAAAGAAACAAATAAATGACACTAGACGTGTTTGAAATTCAAAATTACAGATTAAGATGGCTTCTATGGCTGCACGCAGAGAAACCGATACTCATGGAACGATGCGACAGCACCAGAGGACACGTGTTTCGCCGTGTTTGCGGCTCGTCAGCTCTGGGTAGCTGCGCATCGTTCGGAATTGGCAAACCAGGGGTCACTCAGCGAGCGATACACACCTGGGAAGGTGACTTAGCACTCCTCAATGCCACAGTGCAAGCCAGTGAATTATAATGAGGGGGAAAAGCCTTTAAAGAAACAAATAAATGACACTAGACGTGTTTGAAATTCAAAATTACAGATTATTTATTTATTTATTTACATACGTTGAGGACCCCCAAGGGGGTATTACACAACGGAGGGCAAGGAAAAAGACAAGGAAACAAAGCATGGAAGAAAACAACAACAAAAACATACAGACAAATAGGAAAAATATTGCAACAGATGTACAACCAATATAAAACAATAGATTTGCAGTGCTCACTAGAAATGACATTGGATGAATGCAAAAGGAAAAGACGGTCGAGGTGAGAAAATAAAAGAAAAGAGGTGGCGGAAAGTGACGCTGGAGCGATCATGAGATGTAGGCTATGTTTTGTAGTGTTGGGTGATGGCAGCCTTAAAGTGGGCGGGGTCTTGCATAAAAACGATCAACTCTGGCAGGTGATTCCAGTCCCGAATTGTTTTAGGAATGAAGGAGTACATGAAAGAATTAGTATGACATTGTGGGGTTCTAATCTTGTGAGCGTGGTCGTGACGTGAAGAGATGTATTCCGCAGGGGGGAGAAGACGATCACGAGTGTTTCTGTTATAGAATAGCTTATGGAAAAGACACAGACGGGAGACCTTTCGTCTGAATGTGAGATGGTCCATGCCAAGGTCTTCTTTTAGTCCCGAGACGCTACAATCCGATGAATAATTGGAGGTGATGAAGCGTGCGGCCCTGTTCTGAACTGATTCCAGGGCATGTATCAAATATTCCTGGTGTGGATCCCAAACAGCAGAGGCGTATTCTAATTTGGGTAATACGAATGCTCGATAAGATAGGAGTTTGATGTGAGGCGGAGCAAGTGCAAGATGGCGGCGAAGATATCCCAGGGTCCTGTTTGCCTCAGACACAATCTTATCATTATGCAGGGACCAACGCATTGTTGAATCTAAGTGAAGGCCTAGGTATCTATACGTGGGAACGCATAACAGCTGGGAGCCCTGTAGCTGATAAGATGAAGAGACATGTGAAGAGGAACGTGAGAAGGACATGACGTTGAACTTAGTGATGTTGAGAGACATAGACCAAGTGGTACACCAACGGGACACCGCGAGCAGATCCCCCTGAAGATGATCATGGTCTGCACTGGACGCCACCTTCCTATATAAAACACAGTCATCTGCAAAAAGTCGAACGGTACTACTGAGACACTGGGGTAAGTCATTTATATAAATAAGAAACAATAAAGGGCCAAGAACGGATCCCTGAGGTACACCTGATGTTACGGAAGTGAAGTTCGATAGAGTGTTGTTAGTGAAAACGGCCTGTTTCCGGTCTGTCAAGAAGGCTCTTATCCAGGAGAAAACAAAGGGGTCGAGGTTTAGTGTTGAGAGCTTAGCCAAGAGACTTAAATGAGGCACAGTGTCGAATGCTTTTGAAAAGTCAAGGAAGATGACGTCCATGCGTTCCCTTGAATTGAGACAACTTTGGATGTCATGTATGAACTCAACTAGCTGCGTCTCGCATGAGTAGCCCTTCCTAAATCCATGTTGGAACTCGTAGAAGTAGTTAATTGAAGTGAGATGCCGGGCGACGTTCGAGTATATGATATGTTCCATCAACTTACAGGGAATGCTAGTTAACGAGATAGGCCTGTAGTTCGAGGGGGTGAAGGTATCACCACTTTTGAATATAGGGATAACCTTGGCGACGGGCCAATCGTTCGGAAACAGACCGGTTAGAAGGGACTGATTGAAGATGAGAGACAAAATCCGACTAGATGTTGGTGACGTATTCTTGAGTACTTTGGGGCTAATGTTGTCCAAACCGGGTGATGATGAAGAACGGGTACAGTCGATAAGCTTGGCAACACCAAGATGGTCAATGGTGATACTGGGCATGATAACAGTGTCTAGCATGTGTAAACCTGAGGCATCAAAAGTTCTCTCAGTAACAAACACAGAAGAAAAATAATTGTTTAATAATGCGGCACTATGCTCTAAGGGCAACACGTCACCAGAGCTACCTCTTAATTGTATATGTGAGTCAGTACTTGGGTTGATAATTTTCCAGAATTTTCTAGGGTTACTGTTTAGGAGAGAAGGTAAGGTCACGCTGAAAAACGTGCGCGTCGCATTTTTAACGGCAAGGGTATACTCTTTTGCGGCTACCCTGTACGTTTCCCAGGCAGAGTCACTTTTGCGGGTATTCGCTTTGCGGTACGCCCGCTTCTTTTTGTTGGCCAAGCGATTCAACGAGCGGTCGTACCAGTGAGCATTCTGGGATGACCGTATTGTAATTTTGGGTATGTACTTCTCAGTTAGATTGCTAAGAGCAGCTTTGAAAGCACACCAATTATCCTCAACAGATCGCATCGGAGACAGGCAGACAACCTCATCGAAAAACGTACCTTGCTCTCTGTTTATGGCGTCATAATTCCCTTTGTTGTAGTCCACTATATCGAATTTAATATTCTTACGTTCAGTATAGGGTACTTTTATGGAGGTGTGTATTAATCTGTGGTCGCTGAGGCCATCAAAAATCACTACTGGAGAAAATAGCTCTGGCGATGTGGTAAGCACTAAATCAAGGATGCTCTGACAGGTTCCAGAAATTCGCGTAGGCGCGGTGACCAGCTGTTGCAGACCAAATAACACGCATAGATCACAGAAATCGGAAGACAAAACCGCGGAGGCTTTTGGCTTATAGACGTCATTCCAGTCAATATCGGGGAAATTGAAGTCACCGAAAAGCATTATTTTGTGAGATGGAAAACTGCTTTTCACAAAGGCAAGGGCTTTATGAAGCTCAGCGACAAGACAAACATCATCAGGTGGGCGGTAACAAACTCCAATAAGGATCTTGTTGTGGGAGTGACCAAGTAAAGACCATACCATCTCAATGTTCCCAGGGACTTCAATGGGGCGAGATGGTATTTCATTTTTGATGCCAAGCAACACACCACCACCACGCCTTTCAACACGGTCATAACGATATACTCTAAAACCCGGCAGTATTTCAGCATCATGCACGTTAGGTGTTAACCATGTCTCGGTCAGAACAACAACAGCAGCTTCAGTTGTTCCTATAAGAGATAACAGGTCTTCACGCTTGGGTACAATGCTTCTAATATTTGAAAAGATAAGTGACAAACTATAGTGATGAGACAAGGAACTAGTGACATTCAGTGATTGCTAATCGCTAGTGGTTGCGGCTGAAACTGGGTTTGTTTCCCGAGATAGCAAGCTCCGTGGTTCGATATTTGGGACCTCTCGAACAAGCTGTGTTTCCTCGTCGTACATATAACACTTGCTACCAACCAGCAGCTTATTGAAACGGAGGCGAAAAGTTTGGCCCTGTGAGCGTCCGAAGGCAATCAGGTTCTTTCTGGCAGTACGAACAGCGGGAGTGAAATCCTCAGACACTGCTTTACTAGTGTCCTTTAGCTTATAAGAGTTTCTTAAAGTGGTATCCTTAACCTTGAAGTTCGCAAACTTCACGATTATTGGACGTGTCCTTGCCTCTTGAAAACGTCCTAGGCGATGGGCTCTATCGACATGCTCAGCTGAGACCACAACATCCAGTCTATCTTGACACAGCTTTCTAATTTTTTCCTCTGATTCGGTCCATGTTTCATTACTAGCATCTTCAATACCATAGAACACCAGGTTGTCCCTTCTGGACCTGCTCTCAAGGTTATCAATGCGTGATCTAAGCGAAGCCATGTCCGATGGGATGGCTGAGAGCATACCCTGTGTGCTGATAACTTCCGATAAGTTACCTTGCATTGAGGCTACATTGGACTCTATTTTACCAACGCGCGTAGTAAGGTTAGTTAAAGAAGCTCGAAATTCTTTTTGATCTTTCTGGATGGCTTTTACTTCTTTGAGCAACGTTTCCTGACCGGCGTTAAGTTTTTCGAGTAAGCCCATCATTGCACTAAATTGAGCTTCTTGTTCTTTTGTCATGGGGCCGGGATTTGCCTCAACGTCTCCCGCACACAGTAAGAGCATTCTAACAACAGAAAAACAGTCACAGGCAATTGCAAAACAAGTCCGTGGGCTCGGAAAGAGAAGCAGCATAACATTATTGCTTCTTTTGGAAAAGAGAGGGTAACAGGTACCAACCTGAAAAACATGAGGACGAGCCGTTAGTGACTGCATTGCAGCTCTCCCTCCGGGCCCACTGACGAGAAGTAGCGACCTATCTTCTTTTGTACGGAATATCGCTGTTGACGATGGGTGAGTGACGTACTGTTGCTCGATGTGATAAGCAGGTGTTCCACCAGTAGGGCTTTCACGAAGTTCATCAATAGCGTTGATAGCAAAAAACACTGGTGAAAGTACCGTGCTATCGCAGACTTGAAACACGTGACGGCAATCACACAGCCGTTGATCGAAGACGAAGGCCGATGGTACACGAGACACAAGCCACGATGGCGAAAGCAAGCTGAGTAGACAGTAGTTCAGCGCAAGTGCCCCAAAGTATCTCTGAAAAACATGAGGACGAGCCGTTAGTGACTGCATTGCAGCTCTCCCTCCGGGCCCACCTTAAGAGATGAGATGAGACCTTATTAAGATGGCTTCTATGGCTGCACGCAGAGATAATTATAATTCACTGGCTTGCACTGTGGCATTGAGGAGTGCTAAGTCACCCTCCCAGGTGTGTATCGCTCGCTGAGTGACCCCTGGTTTGCCAATTCCGAACGATGCGCAGCTGCCCAGAACTGACGAACCGCAAACACGGCGAAACACGTGTCCTCTGGTGCTGTCGCATCGTTCCATGAGTATCTGTTTCTCTGCGTGCAGTCATAGAAGCCATCTTAATCTGTAATTTTGAATTTCAAACACGTCTAGTGTCATTTATTTGTTTCTTTAATGGCTTTTTTCCCCTCATTATATATATATATATATATGTCCTGACAGTCCTGACGAAGACAGTGCCACTGTCGAAACGTCGACAACCCTTTTAGCATTCCAAGTATCTTAAATGTAAATAAATTATCCCTTTTTTCTTACTTCCCGTACCTTCGTAGTCTGTGTTTCAATTTTCATTTCAGCTATATATATATATATATATATATATATATACTTGGTGAATGGGGTTCGGACGACCGCGAATATATGTAGCTGAAATGAAAATTGAAACACAGACTACGAAGGTACGGGAAGTAAGAAAAAAGGGATAATTTATTGACATTTAAGATACTTGGAATGCTAAAAGGGTTGTGTACGAAATATATATAAAAATATATATATAACACTTTTTCCAAGATGAAATCAATTGCAATATAGCATATGCTGAAGGGCACTCCCTAGCAGGGCATTAGCAAAGTCCAAGGGCAATATCTTAATTAACTTTCATTAAT
Source organism: Ornithodoros turicata (assembly GCF_037126465.1). Taxonomy (NCBI): domain Eukaryota; kingdom Metazoa; phylum Arthropoda; class Arachnida; order Ixodida; family Argasidae; genus Ornithodoros; species Ornithodoros turicata. The sequence continues at coordinate 9,890,224 of NC_088208.1, forward strand.
TAACTTTTTAATTATAAAAGCTACAAAGTTGTCCCAATGAGAACATCTGTTCCTTTCGGTCACCTGATATCGTAGCCGTTTCCAGAACAAAAATCCGTTCGATAGATCGCCCGCAAAAAATTCGTGAAGGAACGCTATTTTTTCTTTATTTTGTTCATTGCGCTTCTTAGAAGACGCGTCTTTCTTTCACCGCCAATGTGAGAGGGAGAAAGAGCACACTATCGCCTCTCGCGTCCTGGAAAAAGATTAAAAGGAAACAGAATATGCAACCCAAGATAAGGCTAGTTCCGATAGAGTCACCCGATACATTTGTTTTTGTTTTGTTTCCGCAAGTTAAAGCTCATCTTCGACGCATGAGGCGGCACTGTGCTCCTTCCCCCTCTCCCGTTGGGGATGAAGGAAATACGCGTCTTCTAAGAAGCGCAGTGAACAAAATAAAGAAAAAAATTGGCGTTCCTTCACGAATTTTTTGCGGGCGATCTATCGAACGGATTTTTGTTCTGAAAACGGCTACGATATCAGGTGACCGAAAGGAACAGATGGGACAACTTTGTAGCTTTTATAATTAAAAAGTTAATCAATGAAAGTTAATTAAGACATTGCCTTTGGACTTTGCTAATGCCCTGCTAGGGAGTGCCCTTCAGCATATGCTATATTGCAATTGATTTCATCTTGGAAAAAGTGTTATATATATTTTTAAAAAATCTGTTCACACTTAGCGTGGACACCCTGTATATATATATATATATATCCAGCCCGACAAAATAGTATTGCGATCACAAGAGTAATATCCGTGGCTACTGTGCAATCGTTCGTTGCACATCTACAACTGGAGAGCGACGTGCGTGTCAGTACACCGTTCAAAGCGAGAATACTCCGAGGCATTTGCAGTAGCGCGTTTCTTCGACGTATCGCTAATCCCCTGTCACGGAAAAGTCTGTTTGATCTGTCGTGTCCGCAGACTACCGAATTGTGTTGCTGTATAGCTCACCAGCGCGGAGTTCAAGGTTGCGTGAAAGAGACAGGCAACGTCTGACTGCTGCTTGCAGAAGGTTCTCCCGAATGAGCCAGGAAGAAGCAGGACTCTCGCTTTAATCCAACTTCAGGATACACAGCGTGATACAAACCTTCGAATATGCTGTATAGGTACTTCAACAAGAGCGATTATCAATCACTGCCGAACGTTTTTGTCGTCCGGCAACGATGGAACAGCAGCAGATATTCCTCCGCTCGGTCTACATGGCGACGCAGTTGCCTCATGTACATTTAGTAAACTCGTCCCCTTACATTCGGATTCATATGTCGATGTCCAGGTCAATTTTCACGTACCGGTGGCGTAACCGAAGATATTTCTGAAGTAACAACACCATGGAACCGCACACCGTCGGGGAGAACTGGGGTGTCCGTGTACAACAGACAGTGAGATTCGCGTTGCACTACTCGTTCTTGCATAGTGCCAGGGGTCCCAAAACGTCAAGGCCGCTGACGGCCTCTGAATCCTTCATTTCGGACATTAGGTCACCGAAGAGCGTCAAGTGTCTCTGAAGTTATACCAGACAGTAGCAGACGCCAGGCCTCAGTGGCGTTGCTCACCGGTGGTGGCCGACGCTACCCAAAGCCGAGCCCATATCCAAAGAGAAGAGCCTCTGCTACACACATAACATGCTGACGCCCATCCCGCAGCGCTCGCCACGTATCTATCCTCAACGAGTTGATGGTGTTTCGCGAGCTATTGTAGTCGTCGCAAGTTCGCTACGGTTGTACTAATTGTGGGAAAGTGGTTTTCGGCCGCCTAACATTCCGTGCCGAACAAAATCAGAAAGTTCTGTACCAGACCTTCGCCTGGAGAGTCTGCCACAAAAGTCAGGGCAAAGCAGGGCAAACATTAAACAGTATTGGCAGTGGTAGGATTCGAACCCACAACATCCTAATCTTCCGCACGACGTCGGCTAGCACCCACGGGCGGACGCCCCTGCCCCCTCTCAGTGTCTGCAGAGCGCGTCTCACATGATGCCGTCGACGTCGTCTGGCAACACGAACCCTGTGGAGTTACAGGGCTGAGTGCAGGCATTGTGCTGCGGATCATTCGCGCCACTACTCGCGTTTTTCGCCAATCGACGTTGCACATCGGAAAACTCTGGACTAGCCGATCCAGGTACACACGGCCGACCCCGCGTTCACTTGCGGATAAGTTGGTGATTTTCGCATGGGTCGCTGAGCTACACCTGTATTTTGGTGTTGAAATCATGGATGAAGGAAACAGTGCAGACAACGACCAGCAAACAAAACCAAATGACTTTTGTTCTTTGCCACAACTGTCCCCTCTGCGCGCCGAGGGCACAACAGTTTGTATTTCCGCGTTTTCTTCTTTCCGCACATGGAATACCGCCTACTTTGACGTATCCTCGGAAGGGACGGATTGAGCGACTCAAAATCAGCAAACCTGTTATACCAGCAATGCATTTGTGTGAGTGGCAAAGATCTTGGAGCGGTACTGCCTATACGTATCTGATGAACGTTTTTTCCTTTTTTTCCCCCTTTCTGAAGCACATTTCTTTGCTGCTCACGTCAGCAAGGGAAGCAAAACCTTGTCTAGGCAAAAGGAAACAAGTTTGTTTCATACTTGAGTAGCCATTAACAATAACAAAACGCAAGGGGTAGCGCGAAAACGTATACCAAGTCAGCTTTGTAACTGTGCATTTGAATCAGCGCGTCACATCACTTGGGAAATAATGAAGAAAAATTGCGACGTTTTCTTAAGGTTTCCCCAAAACATGCGCACCACTGACACACGGGTGCCGCAACATTACCCTGTAAATTATAAATAGGGTTCGTGGTTTTCAGCATTTTCCGAAAAATGCCGGAAAACAGCCCCCGAATGATTTTTTTCTGATTCGGAATATTCCGAAAAAATCCGAATTTCTCGTATCTTGACAGCTGCCATTCCTGGAACCGCAAAGGGAAATCCGCTTGGAATCTCCCGTTGTCGACTATTTCTAGAGCGTGGTATTATTTTCGGGCTGTGCCCTGACCTCAGCTCTGTTGTGCGGTCCGTGACCGCCTTTTGGCAGCACACGTACTTAGTGACACACCTATCTTTAGTGAATTTACTATCCAGAACCTTTGTGGTCTGTTGTTGCCCGGTTAAAAAGAGATCACGAGTGTACGGAGCTCCCAAACGGTTTCAAAAGCCGATCGCTCATCCCCTGCCCTAGCCTTCTAGTTCATTTTTGTGTTCTTTGTATTCCTCTATCTACTCCCTTCCAGTTACGACTGGGAGTGACCCTTGTTTCCGTTCGTGAGGCACTACAAGGCACTTCGAGGCACTTCACTGTATGAAGACTTATTCTTATTTGTTCTACGAGATGAATCTCGTATGGATGATATAAAGCGCGAGTTTTTCGAATATGCTCTATGCCCTGCCCCTCAGGTGGATATATCTCCTATTCAGTTTTGGACGGCCCGTTCCAGCACATGGCCTTTGCTATCGCAGTGCGCCTTAAGCATACTGGCTATTCCTGTTTCTAGCGCTAATGTTGAGCGCGCGTTCTCTAAACTGCGTGTTATTAATCGCAAGGAGCGAGCCGCTATGACAGATGCGAGCATGATGATGTACGCTTGCATCTATTACAACAAGAGGTAGTCTCCTTGTTTGCTGGTTTGGCACAGGCAATAAAAGACATTGTTAATGAAACCATGAATCGATTCACTTCTTTTCGGTTCGTTGTTACTTCGCGCGCAAAATAGGCTTTCCTTCATGCGAAATAAATAGATGCCCGTATTCGGGCATTTATTTTTTGGACGGAATATAGATGCCGAAAAAATCCGATTTATAATCCCCCATATAAATGCCGATAAACACCCCCCGAATTGGGTTGAAAATAAATGCCGAAAACCACAAACCCTAATTATAAACTACATTCGTACACGCGCTACAGGCTTGATCTTATCTGTATGACAGCATCAAAACAGGTGTCGTGTGCTCACATGTCTCTGACATTCCTGAAGCGCAGGACACTCGCAGCCTGCTATTTCGGCCTCGTAACCGGTAAACCTGAAACTGACCTTCACGAAGTGTGTGTGTGTGTGTGTGTGAGGGGGGGGGGGGAGATCAAACACACCGGAACTTCGCAAGTAATACGCGACAGCTATAGCCTTCTCTTTGGACAAGTCAGTTACGCCTGCCAGAAGTATATGAGTAGCGTGTAATAGTCGTTCGCCTTCAAGGCATCGAGAATCATTATTGCAGTTCAGAAATCTGAAAATTGAAACTGAGCGACAACCTGGACACGTCCGCAATGTTGAGGTTTAGATGCGTCACCTACAGGTCATGCATAGAGTGCGCAGATGTATCGGACGAGAGATGCGGACGCGGTGCCGAAAATAAGGAACGTAAGCAGTGCGCGACCGGTAATGCTAGGAAGCTGCGTGCTACAAAGCGTGTCTCCATTACGCTCAGCCAGATGTCTAGGAATGCGTGAATGTGTTTGCAGGTGACGCTCGTGTTTTTGCACGTGGCCCATGCCAACCTATGGTCGGGTTTGTCGTTGCGACGCCCGACAATCGTGTACTGTGACAGCGCAGGCACCGCCCTTCGTCTGCTGCAATGCTATCGCATTTCGTACGCATTTGGTAGTGCGCCAAAGAGTACAGTGAATTTTTTTAAAACTGATTTCAGTCGGTGCATTTTCAGGCTCCTCGGAAAGGAAAATTGTGTATCCGCTGTTCCTGGAAGGAAGGTCAGAGAGTGGTGCAAGAATATTGAAGCTCCACGATGAACTCACTTTACACCTTGAACAAAGATCTGCCTTCGACGACAACCTACTCGTCAGAACAGCGGGAGGAGATAATACCTTCATCGAAAAGTTTGTATGTATTTTGTGGCTTTCCACTAGGAGTCTTCTTGGGCGTTTACTGTTGAGGAGAATGTTGATGTCGAGAGATAGATGAACTGGTATATGAAGTCTATGATTTAAGAAAGATTTTTTAAATAAAGATCGGCAAAAAAACAGGCGTGCTGGTGATAACAGATCTCCATAACGAACCCCGAGACTGGGGGAAGAAGACGGGGAAAGGATGCTAATGACACCCCCGAAGTGCATATCTCGACGGCTTTCCGTAAAACTTTTTTCACTGTGTCAGCCTCTTTGATCAAAACCCTGACCTGCTTCCAAAAGGTTTATCAAACTTGTCGAGCATGTTGAAGATTGGAACAATTTCGAATCCGTTTGGAAGGAGGCCAGGGTTTTTAGTAAAAGAGGCTGACACAACGAAAAGAGTTTTACGGGAAGCCGTCGAGATATGCACTTCTGGGGATGTCAGTAGCAACCCTTCTGTTTCACACACGGAGTTTTTAAAGAGTTGAAGCTGTTCCTTTCCCATTCCTCTTCCCCCTTTCCCTGTGACGGTCCGAGTTTCTTGACAAAATCGGTTTCACAGACTTTTTCCAATTATCTAGCACCAAAGGGACAGCGCGCCCTGTTACTTCCAAACGGTTGCGAGAGCTCGTGTTCCCCCACAGTTGAAAACCATAAAACTTTAGTTGGCATGTGCGCAGTGTCTCTCCGTGGGAAGGGTGACATCTGCTCCCCCTTAGACAGTGTTGTTTTCCCCTCGAGGCGGCTTTGTGTAGAAGGCAGCATAACTGTATGTTAACGGAAGCAGTGGCAATTACAGCGTTCTTCGAATGCAGTCTCGGACGCACATGTGTTTTTGGTTTGGCGTACGTGACTGACCCGGGCTGTGTCATGGCGCGGGAAGGTTATATAAACCATGGGTGACTTCGAGAGAGGGAGAGAGTGGGACAGTCGCCTAAACAGTCAGTGGTAGTTTGCGTCGAGGGTCAGAACCAGAAAAGAGTCGTCGAGATGTGATCCAGAGCGGGAGCCCGGACGGATGCCCGGAGGGAGATGGACGACGGCGGCGCCTTGATGCCTGGAACCCACCTTCGACCTGAGGGTTCGTCCCCGAAGTCTCCTTCCACCAGCGCTGACGTCCGGGCAACCGAAGTTACGAACAGGAGGCCCAGCTGGCGGTGACTGACCGGAAAGAGGTGCACCCGACGACGATGTGGCGAGCGAAGAGACGGATCGACGAGGGCGGCAGCCGAGCTCCTGGGACCGAGCCTCCAAGTGGGACGGTAGGCCTGCCGCCAAGTCGCAGTCTTCGCTATTGTTTGACCCGGCCGTGGACCAAGAGTGGAGACCAGAGCGGATGAAGATCGACGGAAGCAGCAACCGAAAGCCACAGCATGGAAAGGCGGCCGTGTAGGTCACTGATGAAGTCATCTTCAGAGCTCGTCTGCCACGCCATCGTCCACGGCCTGGTGAAGATGTGGTGTCGTCGGGATGCGCAAAGTCAGGGTCAGTCACTCTTGCCGCCTTGTTGTGTCTCCTACGTTTGCACCCGATTCACGTGTTCATTAACCGCGCGTTTTGTATAACTGTTCTTTTAAAGTATACCATGTTCGCTTGATATCATGTGTGTTGTTGCCGCGATTTGTATTATCCATCATACGAACTGAATAATGGCGTAGTGCTTTTTTTTATTCATTAAATCATGTCTTGTTGTAGTTGACGAAGTGAGTGGTTGTTATTCCTTCTCGCCTCTGCGGGTGCCCACGTGTTGAGTGTATCCCCTTTTCTTCGGTAATTTTGTGCTCCGTCCCCCTTACGGCTACGGCGAGGGACGTCACATCCCGTTGATTTATACATTTGTGTGGGATGATGAATAAACGTCAGCTGTGTTTGAGACTTGTGTATGTGTCATTTCCCCTAGTCACTGGGTTCCTTATGGAGATGTTTTTTTAAGGACATTTAATGTTTATGACAACATCAAAATAAAGTCGCAAAAGAATTGGTTGAAACTATGCCTATGACTTTATTTTTCGTGGCGCGTAATACATTTCACAACTGTTCCAGAGCTTCTTAGATCTGTATGCGAATTCCCGAGCTTCACTTAGCGAAACGGCTTAGAGAACAGGGAGGCTTTTTTTTTCAAGTTCTTTTCTCTTTCCACTCACATTCGGAGTGCATTCGTTGGTGTATCGGGCTACATGCCTATCCTCTCAGGTAGAACAAGAGCAGTAGGGTAATTTGATTGGCTGATTGTGTCTTTAAAATGAGCAGGATCGTTTGAATGAGTACGTTGACGATATGTCGTGTTCTCAGCGCTATTGAGTAAGGGTTGTAAAATGAATAAGAGTTTTCGTTTGTGGAAATACAGCGAATGGGAGGAGTCGAAAGCCACCCACATTAACACTGCATGTGTCCAGTTTTTGCTATGAATGGCAATATTTGTAGTCAAAAAGGCATACTGAACGGGTGAATAAGCATATAATGGGTCTCTACATTAGGTGGATGCGTCAGAGTTCAACAGCAAGCTTTTCCAAGATCCACAGCGCATGGCTTCTGCAGTAGTGTCTGAAGAAGACGGACTGCGTGTGGTAAGTTTTGTCATATTACTTTTTTTTTCGCATGTGGCTTTGCTCGCGGTGCATCTGCGGTGGCGAGAGTTCATGTAGCGCACCCTTTCCTGACGCCGCGCAGCACCTCTCGTCAAGGTGTCGCATAAATCCATCGGATGTGCCTCAATGTAGCTTTTAGTGATATTGCCGCGTTCGATAACCTGAGTTTCGAAGCGGCCGTCACATTGGTGACTTGCAAGATCTGATATGACCTATCCTTCTCCATTGCTCCCACTACCGACACTTCATTACCAGATTTCCAGCGTCTTTCAACAAACTGCCTCCCGGCTCTCACAGTGAAAAAGTTGCTCGATAGATGGACAAGTCCAGCTAAACGAACGCCATACCCCAAAAGCTCGCGTTTCTCGACATTGTAAGTCCTCGGTTGACGCTGTGGTGCTGACTACCATATTCGCATCAGATGACTACATGCCGTAGGTAGCAGTTCGGCCAGCTGTGATCGTACAGCTGAATTATTATCAAAATTAAGTAGTTTTTTTTTTACTTTATAATTCCTTAATCTATATGCTTGGCGGATTGAACTATTAGTAGTTTTTGTAACCTCGTACGGCAGTGCCTCCCAAAATGTGGGTCGCGGCCCCCAGGAGAATCGCGACCGGTTCAGCTGGGATTCAGGAGGTGAATCGGGACCTTGAAGAAGGGACACCAAGAGTTTTCACTGAAGTCACCTCTCGAAATTTGGTACAGGTTTGACATGAAGGTACGCGCTCTTGAGTACTAATTCGCATTCGAGAACTGTCTCTCACACATAACTTCTGTTCGTCCGTTAGCGTGCTGGAAAGTGTGTTTTTCGCAGCAGAAGATTCCTCGTCCAGAGATTAACCGGAGTCACATTTGTCCTCAGCAGTAGCTCACCGTGCCGTGGACATGGACTGCTTTGTGAAATTTCCATGTATCAGGGAGAAGCACTTCTGTAAGCCGAAACAAGCACTGTTTTTTCGTCGTGCAGGTGATCATGTGTGAAATGGAAACCGACGGATACTACGGATGGATACTACGGTTTTTGCTGCCGAGAGGTCGAGAATGCGTGTGAAAAGCAAACAGACAATTGCATCACAACTAACGAATATTTCGAAATACTGTGCCTTGACACCGAAGTACTGCAAGTGTCTTTTACATACATCCGAGACACCGAAGAGTATGGCAACATACGCGGCGGCGCCGTGTGGTCTTTACGCGCTACTTGAACGGCAAACTGGACGAAAACCCTTATTTCTGCAGGAATTCCGTTATATCACCTGTCAGCCATTCACAAGAAGGATATGGGGTACTCCGAGAAAATACAGTAGAAAGTACTCCACTGGATCTCGATCTGCGTCGTGCATGCTATTAGGGATGCTTTCTCATCAGTGCGCAGACTTGTAGAAATGTTGATGTCAGCAAATTTTCAATTCTTGCTTGCTGCAAGTTTTTCTCATTGCTTTTTCTTTGCTGTCACAGCATATTATGATTATTAGTTTGTTCCTGGTGGGTTAAGTAACCTGGGGGTATATCTGCATTTGTAGATTATACTCATATCTTGTATATATAAGGAGTAAATAAGAAAATTTTCATTGGTTTCATTCAGCTGAGCTGTGTTCATAACCTTTTAATATACTTCTTACTGACCACGTTTCCAAATGCCAATTATTATTTGAACCAAGGTTGGGATTTCACACTTAATTAACTCTGTTTTGCTAAAAGGAGTACTTGTAACTGATTCATGATCACGTCACCAACTAACATTTGTAAAGAAGGATTTGAGGGCTGACTTCAAGTATTATCAACCCTTGATCTGGGTTCAAAGCTAACCATGCCACATTGGTGTACATAGTACTCCAAAACGGCTAAATAATTTATTGCATAAGTTATCTGTTACTGTAATTAAGATGTACTTTTGTAAAGTACTTTTGACGGCCCAGCAAGATGAAACTGGCTTCAGTGTACATGACAAATGCATCGTAACATTTAATTGAAATATAATATAAGAGCAGAAGCAACATTTTGTCACAACTCAAACTATATCTTTCTTTTTTGTTGTCCAGAGATTTAGGAAACAGAGTAGGACTTCCTGCCCTCTGATGTTTTGACGTACTTGATAGAGTTGTAAAACCTGCAACAAAATAAACACGAGAAGTATAAAGAGCTCTGTCTTTCCCTTTCGAATTGAAGAAGCAAGTTATATTTTACCATTTGTGTACTTTTGTATTCGCTGTTGATGAAAAGATTACAGGAACAATAATGCTGCAGATAGATCGAACAATGACGTGTCATCTTGATGAAGATAACTTTTCTTCACTTGTGCTGAGTGAAACAAAAGGAATGTAGAATGAAGGTTGTACAAAAACAGCAACTCTCCGTCGACTATAATTTTATATATGTGGATGCTACCACATCGTGTAGTTTCCATCCAAAAGTAGGACTAGGCAAGGTTGTTTTGTTGTTGTTGGTAGGTTGTCGGCATGTTGACGTGCTATACCGTTATAGCACATCAATATAGATGAGGGGCGAATACAGCAGACAGCGTGATGGCTGCAAACTCTCAATTGATTTATTCAACAGAACAAGAAACCGAAAGTATAAGTAGAAAAAGGCAGTGCCCATGCAACGCAGAACCACATTAATCTCTGAGAAGGTAGCATTGGGACAGCAATAAACCGAAATGACCGTTGTGTCTGAGATAGGGGAACTCTGCAAATTTAGGACCAACATGATGTAGCCTTGCATGGCTCCACCAGGGCGTAGCAAGCCGACATAGGTCTGGCTGACCTCTCCCTGCGTGGACGCCACCTCTTGTTCATTAAACTTATATACCCCCCCCCCTTTCATGGCTCAGTGCAGCTGTGACACGCTTTGAACAATTCCAGTAGGGGGGCTTCAAAGACAGTGAACTTTCGCTGTTTCACTGTTCATTGAAGTGTAGAGGACGCATCTCTAGAAAATTAATTCGCGTTCCTTAGTCATAACTGTACCTCAACAGGAAGTAGTCCTCTACCCTTCAAAGAAGCTAGTAGTTCTCATCGGTTCTTCTCCTGCTGTTGACGTCATACTAATGTTCTGCACCTGTTCAATTCTCCAAAAATGTCACAAAGTCTGCAACACGTAACAGATCTAGTGCTTCCATCTGTGGACTTTGCATACCTGCTTTCAGATGTTTTTGTCATGACAACTTGAGTGCCTGGATCATACGCACACGAAGCAGTCTGGCGCCACTTGAACACTGGAAGGCCCCTAAAATCAAATTTGTTGATATTGACAATGTTCAGTACGGGACAAGTAGGATAACATAAGTTGGAATCGGAATCGCTATAATCGGAATAATGGAATCACTATATTATAATTTATACATGTGTAACACCTGTACGTACCGTTGTGTTGAACTCGTCACCTCGGTGAAGCAAAATCACAGTTGAATGAACGTACTGAACTAGTTTGCTTCGGACGTCTTCGCAATTCGCCTTCTACATCATCTTCGTAGTCATCGGTAGCAAAATGAGCTCAGCACACACGACACGACTGCTGTATCTAAGAGCAGTGCGCTCGAACCACATTCGTTTTCGCGCACTCTCCTGTGGAATCTTGTGGTAGGAAACGCCCGTCGTCGAAGATGAACGAAGATGATTTCTGCATCCCGGAACACCAAAACTACTTTAGGCATATGTAAGTCTCTCGAATACGTCACACAGCAGCCACAGACATGTCATTCACTTCCATTTTGTGCATCGCTCAACCAGCATGACCACACACGACGTAGACAATAAACCACAATAAACGCGATAACACGATAACACAGACGGCCTTGCAGATGGCGCGGCGGATCGTAGCTCGTAGCGGCGAAGTAGGTGCATGCTTTATTAACGCTTTATTAATGTAGAAACTATGGAAGTGAGTGTCATCTTTAAATGGCGTTTAGCTGTAAGATAATGTGCGTCAACATTGTTCTCTACAAAATTAACTCTCACGTGGTAAGGGTTGACCAATCCCTGGAAGCCCTTGACCCGAAACCCAAGTTGCTCTTTTTCGCCGTTCATTGGCAGCACCGTCCATGTTCCGGCAATCTTCAAAGTATTTATACGTAAAAAAATATGCTGAGTTGAGAAGTAATGCTTTCCGTGTGTTATCAAACAATGATGTTGTGCACGATAGTGGGCAAAAGTATGGGGGTTATTTTTAACTTTACAGTCCCTTTAAGGTTGACTTGGTGGCGAAGGTTTTGATACCAAAGTAATATTCTTGTCTTCCCACGTCTAGTATGAAACAGACAGTCCTGTCACCGTTAGGACATAACTTCGCCCCATAGCACCATCCGGAGCGAACCATCATTCAGAAGGATATCGTTTTCTCTGTGACTTGTAGAAATCAGGGGATGTATAAGTCTATGTCATGTGATGAAGTACTATTTTAGAGCAGCATCGACGTGGCCCCATAATTTATTTTCTTCTTGACTGGGGCGTGTTGTGCGAAAAAAAAAAGATACGATGAGCACCTCCGAAAGAACGACGAGGTCAGGCGACCTGCAGCGCCTCTACAGAGGCCTGTGTCCCACGCACCTAAAAAAAAGGCTCTTCTCTTGGAAAGAACGCGTCGGAGAACGAGCATAGGAGGTCGGCATGACATGACGTCATCTATCCCCCTGGCAGGAACGATCATGTTATTTGTGACGCAGACATACGCAGCTTATGCAGGTATAAACAGTGCGTATGAGCTGAGAAGTAAAAAACAAAAGGTGCGTTCTTTTCCAAAGAAAAGTGCTGCACTGGTGCTGCACCAGTTCTTGACTGCACGCAATGTGTTCCACAGTTCCGATCCAGTTGCACTGACGCGACAGCGCCGGCTACAACAAAGAATGAGGAAGTCCAGACAGTGCAGACCTTGTTGTCTGCTACGGAGCGCAGCGTTGGCGTGGCGGTGTTGTAGCCTGTTTCCTTCCTGCTTAATTCGCGCTTTGTTTGTACCAATGGTTTGTACTAGCAATTCGTAAACAGCCATTGGCAGAATCTTGTTTCTTATATCGTCCTCTTTTAACAGCGCAACAGTAGTAATGTAACAACCCAAGATTTACACAGAAAATCCACGGCAAGTATTGCACATTTTACTTTAAATTATTTTAAAATTACTTTAAAATTTGGTAAAAAATTTAAATTTTTAAAATTTTTAAACTTGGCAAAATCAGACTCAATGCAATACTTGACGTGGATTTTCTGTGTAAAACTCGGGTTGTAGGAAATAAAAAAACTAGATAGAAAGGAAGCAGACAGTGGGAAATAATTTATTTGAAAATCAACGACGCCATCTTGAAGAATCACGCCGGTGCGGGCGACTGGAGCACGACGGTTGCAGAGGCAGGTGGCACGCTAGTTCCAAGGCATCACACCAGATGGCGCCAGCATCGTAGCTCTATACGAGAAACACAGAGAACAAGAAAGTACTAGAGACACGTAAAAATGGCAACACTGCTCAACAAGTCTAACCATGCCAGAGCACGGGGAAAAGGCCTAACCGCTACTGCTAAACAGCACGGAGAAACACACAATTTTTCAAGCTGTAGCGTTTCGACATGCGCGTGGCTACGTAGATACAAAAATGCCCGCAGTAAGGCGAAAAGGGTGATTGAATACACTTGTCGTTATACTCGTCCACTACAGGTAAAGTCCTTCGAAGGTTTGCTTCGATGGGGCGAAGTCCGTAGCTGTCGAAAAACACGGCAGACCCGTCGTAGTTTTTCAGATAGAGCACCCAGTGCTGCCCGCGCCTTCTTCGCTCTTCGGTATTGATGACTAAATAGCCGGGCTTGCGTAAAACGAAGGCTTCGTCGGAAGCGCAAATGCCTCTTAGCATGGAGGAAGCAAGGGGGTTCAGGGACACGAGTTCCAAGATGTCGCTCTCGTACATCTTTTCTTATGAGAAGGTGACCGTACGGTCCTTGTCGACGCACATGAGCTTGGGACACTCGGAAATCAAGAGGACGGTGACCGAGTGTGGAAGGGCTTTAGCGAAGCGTAATTGCAGGCGAACGTTTCCTTTTCGCCACTCGTTCAAATGGGAAGGAGAAGAACACTTGTCCACGTCCAAGTTGAAGTAGAGAAGGAACCCGTTCGTTATAAATCGCTCGTAGCTATACTTGAAATGTTTCTCTCCCAGTTCTTGCAAGAAGTTAAAGTAGGAAATTTTGACCAAGTCGTTCTGAAAGTCGTACTCGGCTCGCACTTGCTGGCCGTCCACGGAGAGCATCGAATGAGACAGGTCGTAATGGCGGAATTTGTAGGGGTTCGATTGGATGTCGCCGAAAAAGTCGGACGTGGCGAGCAGGGCGACGCATAATTTGGAAGGTACCCTTTCGGGGTAAACGTTTTCAAAGTGAGCGTCCAAGCTCCCGGCACTCAAGCTCCGCACCTTGGTTTCCAATCCGCGTAACACGTAGATGACTGGCGTGGTCTGAAGCCGCCGCTCGTATTCCAAAAATAGGGAAGGTGCCAGCGTCACCTTTTTCAAGTGTAACGTCATTTCTTTAATGTCCACCTCGTAATTGTACGTTTTCTTGTCGTTAGGGACCGATATGAGTTTAAATTCGTCGTTGTTTAAGAGGAAAACGACGCGAATCTCGACGGCAGGTACCACCAGGCGCGGCTGTTGAAACAGGTCGGTATTGATCTGTCCGACGAGGTTAAAGTATTTTCCACCCTTCGTCGCTTCGTAACGTTGTTTCGGACCGCGAGACGAGACGTCGTAATCGTTCTTTAAATGTTCGTCGTCCTCGACATAAAGTCCAGCCGCGTGCACTGTTTCTTGAGCCATGGGCGTGGAATGAAGCACGACGTCCAAAATACTCCTGTAGGCGTACAACTCGTTGGAACTGACGAGCTTGTTGTTCGCATAGACGGTGACCGACTTAAACATGCCGCTCAACAGGTGGTTTATTGGGAAAACGACATCTTTCTCGTCCATTTCTTCCCCGTCGTCGCGAACAATGCGCACGGTCAAAGACACAAAACTGCCCTAGAGATCCAAGTGCGCCCTTTGCAAATTTTGAATAGAAAATTCGATTACGGAATTATTTACTCTGTTGACAGGATAAAAGAGTTGGTACGAAGTATCTTCCACGCCGTATTGAATGGAAGGTCGGTTCGAATATCATCACGTCACTCGTAAGACAATGCGGTGACCGTTGCGTCTGTATTTTTGCTTTCGTTAACGTCATGACGGAGCGCGCGCAGCGGATGTGTGACCTTCACGGCGTACCAAAGATATCTGCAGGTGCGTCGTGTGTCGGCGCCTTTTGTTGTCTTTTGCGGCGTTTCTTTCCATTGTTGTTGTTTCCAGAGCCCTCCATGGAATTCAGCACGTCTCTCCCCGTTGCTATGGCCGTCTTTTTTACTGCGCGCGATATTCCTTCGCCATCGGCCAAATTCCGCGCCAAGCGCTTCAACGTTCTCTTGGCGATCGGTTTTATTTGCTGCCAAATGGGAATGATAAACTCTCCACTCTCCTGCCTCCACTGTCACTCTCCCTCGAGGAAAGAATGTTTCCGATGGAGGAGGTGGCCACTTCAATTCACTTGGCCATTGGCGAAAAGGTTCAACACGGCGGAAAGCAGGAGAGGAACCACCGACGAAAGAACGCCCTGTCCTCGCTGCTGAGACAGATAGCGCTTCAAACCTTGCGGATTCTTGTGAATCTTTTTGTAGGCGAGCCGTCGTAAAAAGCGTTTGTGCTTCTTCAAACGCGCGAACGTATCTGGAGCTAGAGCCACCTTTCCGTTCAATACATTGAGGCAAATTTCGGAGAGGTGTTTCATGTCGGACGAGGAAGAACGTCTCAAGACGTCGCGACGGCGTGGACTAAAGTTGGACTTCTTTTTCGCCAGTCTGTCCACCGCTAAGATGCGGTCGAGCGTCTTCATTTTGTCCTGACACATTTCTTGACGCGCTTGCAACCATTCCAGGCGGTGCACTTGAAAGGCTTCCTCCACGATGCCGCGTATAAATTCGCGAAGTTCTTCGTGTTTTGTCTTTTCCTTGCGACGACGAGAAACGCCGGAGAATAAACCACACATGGCGTTTTCCACGTATCGGACAGAATGATGACGCGAGCGCGGTGCGCGCTGCCTTTATACAGATAAACGCGCGCGCAAAGAAACGAGAGTGACACCGAAACTCAGAAGCCACCCGTCGCCGCTAGGAGCGCGCGCAGCGGAGAGCCGAAACCGAAAACACCCTCGGGCGGCGCAGAGGGAGCTAGGAGCGCGCATGCGCGGTCGGGTGGAGCAGAGGGCGCTAGGAGCGCGCGCGCATGCGTAGCTGCCGCGGCGCGTCGCCTCACTCAGTCCAGCTCTGGCTCTCGTAGGTAGAAGTCGTGCGGCCGGTCGCTCCGTTGTCACTTTATCCCTGGCTGTCGACGAGAGCGGATGCTCCGTCGCAGCGGGGAAAAGGTGAGTGATTTACCGATGTTTGCGCGTTGTTTTACCGTGCTCGTGTTAAGCCTTTTCTCGCATGTTTAGACTTGTTTAGCGGTGTCCAAGCCTGTTGACGCACGTTTACCATCGTGTGGTTCCCGCCTTGTGTTAGCCGCGTAGTGTTGTGACGCTTTGGTTAGGCCTTGTCGATTGCCTTAAGCCTTTTCCCCCGATGTGTAGTGTTTTCTCCGTGCTGTTTAGCAGTAGCGGTTAGGCCTTTTCCCCGCGCTCTGGCATGGTTAGACTTGTTGAGCAGTGTTGCCATTTTTACGTGTCTCTAGTACTTTCTTGTTCTCTGTGTTTCTCGTACAGAGCTACGATGCTGGCGCCATCTGGTGTGATGCCTTGGAACTAGCGTGCCACCTGCCTCTGCAACCGTCGTGCTCCAGTCGCCCGCACCGGCGTGATTTCTTCAAGATGGCGTCGTTGATTTTCAAATAAATCATTTCCCACTGTCTGCTTCCTTTCTATCTAGTTTTTTTTATTTCCTACAACCCGAGTTTTACATAGAAAATCCACGTCAAGTATTGCACTAAGTCAGATTTTGCCAAATTTAAATTTTTTTTAAATTTAAATTTTTTAACAAATTTTTAAGTAATGTTAAAATAATTTAAAGTAAAATGTGCAATACTTGCCGTGGATTTTCTGTGTAAATCTTGGGTTGTTACATTACTACTCGCAACTACTCACAATAATGGCCGAATAATTCGCTATCCTAACTTTTGTAGACGACATCAGTTTTGCGACTCAGATGGAGATAGAGGGGTACGAAGGAGCCATCTGACGAGCCTACGCATTTATAGTTTACTTCTGCGTTCACGGTGCGAACAAGAAACATAACAGATATTTAAAACGAGGCACACATAAATTTTGCTTGATGTCACATGTAAATACTCCCCCATCTTGAATGATACGCTCGCCATTATCCGACAACACTGTGCTGCAAAGTGCACACAAAGTGCTCTCCGCCGCCTTGTCGTCTCTTCCTCTGCGCCCTTCCGTTGCACGACCGGGATACGTCGTGCAAGAAAACCGAGAAGTTGTGCAGAACTAGGTCAGCACTTCCCCAAAAAGGATGGGGACGCGCAGGTGCAGTGCGAGTGCATGACAAAAAGAATGCGAGAGGGTTGCACTCCTTGCACTTTCAGGAGGTGTAGGTAAAAAGAACGAAGCTAAAGAAACGAACAGGGACTTGTCCACGTTACGCGAGGCGACCGTGACGGCCGCCCGCGGCTACTTTCTCCTATAGTCACTAAATACGTTTCGCTTATTTAGTGCTCCCGCACCCCCTCTCTCACAAAATTACTTTGTCCCTGGCCTCATCCAGCACACCAACGCTCTGCCCTCGGCGATAAAACTCCCCAGCCGTCATCCCGTAATAAAGTTGTTGTTGTTTTATTTTCTCCGAGCGTACTTGTGAATTTGATCGCGCAGTGACCATACGCTGAACAGCGAAACTATTTTGCGTTGCTTCCTGACGGACGAATAAAAATAGGGTTCCGAGCCATGTCAGATGTCACTTCATTGGTTCTTTAATAATGTGTACCTTGCTTTCAACAGTAATTGACGTGTTTTTTGCTCTATTGCACAGCATCTACAGCTCAGAGACCGTACCTTTCTCATCTATATTGAGTTTTGCTATATTCTGTTGCCATCACAGAGTAGCGCCGAAACACACATGTAATGTTTGTGATTTCGTAGAATGGCATCATCGGAGAAGACATGCTCATTCGCCCTCTGTTGACGATGGAACGAACTGCAGAAGGCTACGTTCCGCATCTTCTCTACCGGGAGGAATCCTTGAAGAATGGAGCTGCACTACACGACTACGGTAAGCGGAAGAGTAAGAGCCTCAAGAAAAACAACATACTGTGAGTTTACTACGACCACTGGCGGCGCTTTTATGTGTGCGATGCACTACCGCACAAACGTTTGGATGATCGAGCGTCTCAACCAGACTCTGTTTCTTTAGTAGTCAAATGCATCGTATATGACGATATTGTTGAACGCGTGTGTAACAAAATTGATAATTCGCCACACAGTGTATAGAGAAAAACACAAGAACGAAACAATGTTGTTTCTACACTTGGAACCCGATTGCGGGTTCGCCAGTGATATCCTGCACAAGCAATAAATGGCGCACCTCCATGAAACGAAGTGCGCGTAGTTGTTTGCGATATATTTTGCTGTACGGACTTTTACGACGTAGGGTACATCAACGGCTATACTACTTCAACGCGTATGACACCTGTTATGTCGTGCACCCATACCATACATAGTCTGTGCGCGACGTAACTGGGGGCAATATACGGCTGGTAGAGAAGACGTTAGTATTAGAGAGCGTTAGTATAACCGTTATCGCGAGCCCGGGAGCCTACCGCGTCTTCCGCACGCAATCAATAGGAAGGTACGGTTACTTCACGATACCAACCGTGATGCGCGTGACGATATTGGGAAGTCACACACCCTACGTCACCAAGACTAGAGAAGCCTCTGGCAGCTCCAACAGAAGCTTATGCTCACGGTCTTCTAGGACTATAAAGGTCCAATAGTGGAACATTACAGCACCAACCGACTTACTGTGAATAGTACGTCATACCGTAATCTGCTTGAGTATGACTCGAAGGCAGCAATCAAATCAAACCGTCATGGTTTGCTTAGCTGTGATGTGTTACTGCACGCACGCCCATACACGGCACGTGCGACAGCGGAGAAAATCTCCGAAAAAAAGGTCTGCGGCCTGAGTGACTTTCCGCACCCGCCATACTCACGGGACCTCGCACCGAGTGACTTTGATTTGTTCGGACTCTTGGAAGCAGCTCTCGGCGGAATGAAGGTTTATACAGGTGGTGATCTGATAGCAGCGGCGCATCCGTGGCTTAAGTTTCTTTTTCTTTTTTTCATGTGGCATCCATGCATTGGTAAAGCATTGTGTCAAACGCCGGTAGGGCGTGAGAAGTAAGGCGAAAAGTGATAAAGTGCTTTTGATGATGTCTGTGTTTTATGTAAATAAACAATTGGTTGCGGCTACATTTTGACCCTGCATCGTATTTTACCGTATTGATTTGAACAACAATTTGCCATTGAACAGAGGCCAACAAAACCCACCCTGTGACTCCCTTGCTGTTGAGATGCAATACCGCACTCGAACATGACTCAGATATAGTTATCGGGTATTTTGGTATCGTATTCGATACTGACCGTGCAGATTATACTGGCACTCTGTCTTAAATACTTGCCTAGAAACATTCAGGAAGAACACCCCGAGTCCAGTCGTACGAGACCGTTTATTTGGGTGATCATGACTGAAATGTAGTTCCCCCCCTACCACGCAGATGATGATTTGAAGCATGATACCCGAGCTTCGCTTCAATGCGGAATCTTCGACCGGAGGACTCAGAGGAGACCGCCGTTCAATTCTGCGACGTCTAGTGACACCCCTGGCTTCCCGCCAACGGACAACCCACATTCTTCCCCCCTCTATGTTGAACAGAGTTGATCCCATGCTCGCTTTCCGCATGCCACGAAACACATCTCGTCAGGATGCTGCATTAATCCACCGCATGCGCCTCGATGTGGCCTTTACAGCTCAGTGGCGTTACCGCTTGAGACAAATTGATTCTCCCACCTGTTGCCACTGTGGTGCTCTTGAGGATCTGGAGCACATTCTTCTTCATTGCCCTCACTACGAACCTTCCCGAATCACACTCTCCGAGTCTCTTCGTCAGCTGGACTCTCGCCCTTTCTCCCTACCGAAATTGCTTGGTCCCTGGCCCAATCCAGCCCAGCAACGCTCTGCGCTCAAAGCTCTTCTGACATTTCTGGACACCATCGGACTTCGATCGTTATTGTAAAGGGGCTCGTTATTTTATTCCCCCCATTCCACCAAGCACTGGGGTAGAGTATCGCCTGTTGCGATGAAACTCCCCACTCTCCAAGGCCGAAAATAAAGTTGTTGTTGTTGTTGTCGTATTTTCTGCTCAGTGCACGAAATGATTGTAGCATTTTTAGGTTTACAACTGTCAAAACGTTAACAAAGCATCATGTCCTTGTCTTTGCGTTATCGGTAGTTTGAGGTCATTAATCTTACTTGCATTGTTCTTGCCCCTCTGCCTTATTCACACCAGCTGATTCGCAGTCGACGGTCAGGTTGGTGCTCGTAGCATATTCGCACAACCACCAGAAAACAACAACGTCCGCGCCATTTTTTCTAGGCAGAAAGAAAAAAAAAAGACAGCTGATATCGCCGTAAAACCTGAGTTACACTCCTTCATGGCCAGAGTTCCATATGTACACCCCTGGCGATCCGTTAGTTGCTGGTCTTTCCAGGCAGCTCCCAATTTTGGGAGTAAATTGGCGCTGGAATGAGGGAGAATTTTCGTTCTTTGCTACTTTTGTGCGAGCTTTGTTATACACCACCTTATTGCACTTGACGCTATTCTTCATCACACCAAGTCCAGTGGGTGGACCAGTTTCTTGTCAGACTTAGAGTTAAGCGTCGTGTGTCAATCATACTACAGCAAGATACACCACAGACACAGAACTTAGAACATCACATACTAACTTGAAACCAACCATGACCGATAACGATATCGTTCTTTTTTCTGATTTGCTGACAATGACAGAAGTACGCCCTCTATAGCAATTTCGATATACGCAACTTACACCATAAAAGTGTATTCCCAACTCTCTCGTCATATCGGAAGCGAGTCTAAGACAAACAAAAGTGTGAAACCTAATCTATTGTCTATTCCTACAGTTTTCATGCCCCGCTCAGAGGACCCCAGGTTTGAGAATCGTCAAACCAGCAATGGTAAGCAGTATTTACAATACCTTCTGCAGTAAACCACTGCAAATCCCGCAAAACTAGAACGTAATACGATGACCGCTCCCGGTAGGAACTACAGCACACGAGATAGGGGTACCTTTGGGGTAGCTTGTAAAGGAACGAGGCCAACACCAGTAAATAATGGGCACACAATTTAATCTAACACAAGAAATCTGTGCACAGGCTGCCGGCTCACTATAATTGGACGTTGTCCTTGGGGCACAATTTGTGACGGCACAGTGTTGGTGACGCTGTTGAGCTGCTTGTAGAGAGTTTGCACACTCCGAAATCCGTGTCGGGCCGTGCGATACCAGTTCTTGAGGGTTGCCCGTCCGACCGATGACTCGTTGCTCCCGGCGGTTCTCTGACGAGTCGTGGTCGTCCGGCGTCACATCGCTTTCCCCCTGGTTATGGAGCTGCTCCCCTTTTATGGACTCTCCGTTCGCAATTCCCACTCACATCCCTTGCTTAGGGAAAAGCCGGCAAAGTAGTGAAACGGCTTCCTGGAATCGGCGGTTTCGTGTGAAGTCGTGATCGCCTTCCCTCTTCCCATCTGTCACTTCAGTTTACGTGCCCTTGTAGCCTCTGCAGGCCACGGCTATTCCCTGCTTTGGGAAAGTATACGACTGGTCTGCTCGATGGGCACACCTGGAGAACCCATTTAGTGATTCTAGGAACCTCGCTTCCTAGGAACATCACAGTAAAATGTGGCAAAGTTCAATGCGAAAAAGAAAAGAAGAAAAGAAAGTCAGGCGCGGACTTAAATTTCCTAATATGGGCATGACCGGCCAACGGGGAGAATTTCATTCCTTGGTAATCATGTGGATTATGAACAATGAACAATGGAATGAATGAAACGGAATGAATTATAAACAATGGAACTGATATACTACTAAGTATCGGCTTTCTCATACTTCTTAAACATGGTACATCAATGTAACTCAGACTACTCATCTAACCGCAGCGACCCTGTATAGGAATATTATATCCTTGACGCAACGGGATCTCTAGAACTCATTTGATCTAAGGTCCTTCATGATTTGGAAGGGCTCTTTCATGAAAATATTTCGTGCATGCGGCACACGGCACCGTCGATCTCCGTTAAAGGAAAAGTTGTTCGTCGGACGACGCTGAAATAAAGATGTCTGGCAGGAGCGTTCGACTTCTAACAACACTCCTGCCAGCGCTTTCGTTCGAACTATTTCCAGAGTTATTCGTATTTTGCCGTGACAGCTGGCAGCGGATCCTCGTCTACGGGGAGAAACAACTGAAAACTCTTCCTCATACGCTCGCGTGGCGTTTCAGTTAAGGTGGCTGAATACCAGCTCTCTCTGTGTAGGGTGGAGTCACACTTTGAACTCACTCACTCAACAGTCACTGGGGGAGTTTGAAGAAGAGAACGCCCCCAACTCGCCATTTTGAGGCCCTGGGTAACCATGTGTGGAAGCTGTGTTCCGCTCTTACTAACTTCTTCAGGCCTACTCTGCTATTGATTTACTCAGTTCCAAAATGTAGCGTATAACCAAGTGTATAAGGTACATCTTTGTCAGCGTAGAGCGTGGGCTTCAGCATGGCGGACGTCGCAGCAGACGGCGCGATTGTCCTTACCTGATACAGAGGGAGCTAGTGTTCAGACACCCGAGTTTCGCTGACTTGCTAGCGCCTTCTCCCACACCTCATCCTCACGTATTCACTGCAGCGCGGCGCGAAGAAGCCTGCAACAGGAAAGCGCGAAGCCAGGCGCCGAGGGAACGCCCACACGTCCTCAATTCTACGTGATGCCTACCACGCTCCACGCGCGAAATTTAAAATATGTCGATTTTAATGATTTATGAGGCTCATAATAATTATACAGCTCGAGTTGGCGAAATGTGATGGAGGTAAGTCAGAGGAAATGTCGCTCTAAGCGTTTTTTCCGGAGTGCGCTGCCAAAAATCTGGCGCTAGTTCTTTAAAGTAAACAAGCACATGGAGAGCATAACGCATTTTTGCGTTAGCGCATTTTGCGCATAGCGTTGAGGTCACACGGGAAAGTTCGCGTCCACGCACGCGTCTCACACAATCCAAGCAACGATGACAAGCATGGGTCGCGAATTCACCCTCCGTCTCTCGGGTACTGTTCCCACTCTGGAGTTCTCTTGCTCGCCGTTCGCAGAATTTTCGAGAGGTACGCCGTGAGCAATTTAGCCAGCTACTCCCGACTGGAAGAAAAAAATATATAAGTAGTTAACTTCGCGGTCTTAACAATCCCGAATTGAGATGAAGAGACGTTTGGTGAATATTTTCCACCTACAATGATCCTGCAGGCCTCGTTTGTCAGATACTTCGCGGGACGTTATTTACTTACTTTACTTACTTATCGGTGTCATTTCTTTCGCGGGACTTTACTTCCGCGGAAAAATACGATTCGCGAAAATTACAGCTGATACAGCTTTTGTTTCTGACTGATTATAAATCAATATGACTGGAAGATGCAGTACACAAAGTGTAGGTGCTACTGGTGAAGATTACAAATTTCCACTTATTATTTAGAAAAAAATGGCGAGCCTTGTAGATGACGTCATGATCAGCGTTAGAGTTCGCCTTCGAGCGACGGCGAAGGTCGAACCATTCAGGTCCGCGTCTATCCAGAAAGACGGCAAGGAGCTGTGATATGGAATTAGAAGCGGCCTTGGAGCAAATACTTAACGGGATGTAAATTGGCCGAATGGTTGCGTCATGCTACTCAAAAGCCGAAATCAGTTCTATGTTACCTCCGCGTCACGTACAGAAACTATATTTTGCAAGAATACCATGTGGGCACGTAGATCACAATTCCATCAACAATCGAGAATCAATGAACAATTCTATTCTGAAGAATAGAATGGTTCCGCAAATTCACGGTTCCGAATGTGTTCCTTTCTCTGTCGAACGCGACGAAGTGTTGTTACTTCGACACTGAGTGCCAGGCATTAAAACCAGGATTAATATGTGTTATGGGGGTCATATGGGCGAATGGGTGGAGGGTTATGGGTTAATATGGAGGGTCATAGGGGGGAATGGGTTAAGCTGCAACAGTGAGGCCGGCCCCCACCTTGACCTTACTTCTAGATTTTACCTCTCTTGGCGTACACGATGAGCAAAATAAAAATTACAACGTGCTGTGGTTCTCTGATGCGCCAAAACAAACGTTTTTCTGGTAAAATTCCAGGAAAAATTTTTTTCGCTCTTTAAAAACAAGCCGCCAATCTAACAAAACACACGGTCGCAGTTCCCAGCGCAGTTGTGCGTTTTCATTCTCATTTTTTTACCATACTGGCTACGAGGTCTTCAGAAGTGGAAAGTCAGGATATGAGACGCTGCATGGGCACGGGCTTACCCGAAAGCCCGAACCCGGCCCGCGGGCGGGCCGGGTCGGGCTTTGCGTTATTTTTGCGAGCGTGGCCCGGCTCTGGTTTCAGCCACCGGGTCCGGGCCGGGTATGCGGGTCCGGGCTTGACAACGCCGGCCATAGTCGGGCATGTAAGCGAATATATTTCACGGGACTGGATAGCTGAATTTTGTCAATGTCAATTTTTCCCCCAATAGTTATGGGATATCATGGTATTCTCATATGAGAACTATCACTTTCTTATATGTGATCATGCTTATTTCGTGTAATGGGTCTGGATTTCACACGTGCACTGACACACGTTTGAGGAAGATTGGTGTGGCGGGCGCGCTGACAGTCCGGCACGACAGTCAGGTAGCTTAGGGTGTTCTGATATATTTCGTTCGCGTGAGAGTTCGAGAAAGGGGAACTATCACCGGTGCATGCGCAATAGAGCGAAGATGAGTCTCTCTTGAACCGCAAGGCACAGTACATATCGCCCACGCGCCGCTGCGCGCTGCCTTCCCATGCAAGCACCAAGCACAGAGTGGCTTGCCGGCAGAGAAACACAGCGTGTACGTAGAATGTACCTCCTCACTCTCCACCAATCAGCATGCATCCTTTTCCTCGCTGAGCTGTGCTCTTTAGTAAATCTGAATACGCCCCCGGGCACCGAGAACGCATAGAGCAGAGGCGGGATGGGACCGGCCCTGAGCATGGAAACAGTCGGTTACGGGTTGGGCCCGGGCTGGAAATTTGTAGAAAACGTCGAGCACGGGCTGGGTGCGGGCCGTCGGGCCTGGGCCCGGCACGGGCAATTAGGGGGAAATTAGGACCGTGAAAGGCACGTGAAAATTAGGCACGTGAAAGTTACGCCCGTGCAGTGCCCTATACGAGAGCACCTCAAAACAAACACGCACGTTCGCAGGCGTACCATGATGAGGCAATGTATTATGCTTTGAATCAACCTGCATGGTAACAGCTTTATAATGACGCTATTATGTTATGTTATCATCTAGGTGATGTCAAGGAAATCCAGCCAGAAATACACGTCGTCATCGATTCAGTATTCTACAAGGACTTTGGTAGCAAGGAAAGTGATATCATTGCCTACTTCGGAGCCGTTCTAAACTCAGTAAGTAATGCTCTTGATATTACATCACATTGACAACCTCCAGTAAATGAAGGCGATCAATCTCAACAAAACACGTTTTCATTATGAATTCGTGCGCGTGGTGGATTCCAAGAACTGGCAAGTAGTCCACTTATGCTTAGTTTCCTTACGTGACCAGCTGAAAGATACGGAACCTATTAAATAACGAAGCACCAGATGAGGTAATGAATTAATGAATTAGTTTAATGTGCCCCAAGAACGGCTGCAGGAGCTCAGATTACAGCAAAGTATATTATACATATAGTATGCAGCAACGCGGTAAAGTCATAAAAAGAACAAGGGCAACCCACACAAACACACATACATACATACATACATGCATACATACATACATACATACATACATACATACATACATACATACATACATACATACATACATACATACATACATACATACATACATACATACATACATACATACATACATACATACATACATACATACATACATACATACATACATACATACATACATACATACTTTTTCCTTTAGGAATAGCAAGCCGACCTTTGGTGAGGCTGACATTTCTGTAATAAAACGTATATCCCCCTTCTCACGGCTGCAAATTTGCGACGTAATCTCATCCAGCGAATAGTGAGGCGCGCGCCATCTTTTTCCTTTTATTTTTTTTTTTACCTTTTGCAGTTGTGTTTGGCGCCCGCGCGTCCCGCTTCTACTAAAAACGAATCAGCTTGCTCTCGCTGTAGCAGACGATCCTTGGCAAGAAATAAAAGTGCTCGCATGAGCTGACGTCACAATACCGCATAAGGAGTTGAGAGAGGTCGCCACTCCTGCGCGCATTCGTGTAAACTAACTTTCCCGGAAAATCTGGTGGTTCCCTACGGAAATATGTTGCAAGAGGTACAGTATCGCCCCTGACGGTGGAAATCCCTACTCATCATCATTCAAACAAATGCATTTTTGTTATTTTGCGTGACAGTTCGTGCAAGCACTGCACACGGTAAAAAAAAAAAAAAACTATGTTTCAGGAGGAAAGGAAAGTTAAGTAGCAAGCGAACTGGTGGTGACGATCCATGACTTGAGAACCCGAGACGAGGTAGGGACGAACCGACCAAACACAAACACGGTCTCAAACTCAGCTCAGCTCAGCTCAGCTTTGAGGGGCGTTCCGTGCTTCTTCAATTCAATACAGGTTAAAATTGAAATCGACAAGAAAAGCACGGCTTTCATCACAAAACCAGGGCTGACACGCTCCGATAATCAAAATTCAGCCTAGATTTCAGGTATGTGCTTCACGTATAATATTCGCCCGAGAAATCTGCTTTTTGTTTTTGCAACATTTAATATATCCCTTGTTATGCCATGCCGTGTAACAACGCCAACGTATTTATTGCCGTAGTCTTGTGAGCTTGTCCACACATGTCCATTCACCGTCGCTTACAAACAAGTGCACCCTATGCATTTCATGGCTTTCCTACTGTGCAGAGCGAAGTATTGGCAGCACGATTCAATGGATATGAGGGAAAGTTGACGGCCCTGCGTTAATGAAATCGAGGCTATTTCTCAGCTATATCAGGTGCTGGATGTAGAAGGTGTGTTGCTAGAGACAGACCAAAATTTTCTTAAATTAGTGGATCATCTTCGATATGGGTTGCCGCATATTGTTGTTCCCGGTTGGCATATTTAAACATTAATATTTTGTCAGTAATTCATGAAACTTGTAACATTGATGATTAACATCCTTAATTAATTAGAATAGGTTGACGGATTAATTGCAAGAGTTTAGAGCCTTGAGGTTCGCTTGAGGTTCGCTAAATCCACTAAAATCAGTGCAAGTGCAAAAGAGGCGAAAGTGCGATATTTTCGAGCGTCCTGAGGAGTTCCCATTTTCTATGTGCCGCCTTTCCTATCCTCCTCTAGGTGTCACCCTCTTTACCCTAATGACAAGGGTTTCCTGAGTGCATGGTGCACCCCACCGCTTGTAATTGCCGGTTGAAAGATTACAAATTATTATTTTTGTTTTTCATGCCCTACCGCAGACGGAAGAACCAATACACTTATCAAGCAGTGACATCAGCACAAGTGATTTGGTTGTTGTTGTTTGTCTTGCTTTCTTTGCCTCCTGACAATGTCAAAGTGTACACACATGTACATAAAGTTGACGCGTGCACAAGTTGAAAGTTAGCGCTAGCATTAGGTACCGCTCTGGCCAATGAGAAGGATGACTGCCAGCATGTTTTCTTCGTGGTACCGTCAGCTTTCACCAAGCCCAAACATAATTCCTTGGAGCCTACTTGTCGCTTCGAGAACAAGGAAACTCCGTGGAAGTTCAACAGCCGCCATCCCATGACAGGCGGCGGACATCCTAACTCGAGTCCTCAAGGATCCACATGTGTGTCACCAGTCGGTAGCGGCAGAGACCGGTGTGTCTCCTGTACTTCACAACCTTACTCACAACCACCAGGAGACAACTATCTGATCATTCCAAAATATGTTTTGAACAGTGTAAAGGGCGACAAAACCACCAAGTCGGGGAAATTGTCCTCAGGCTGACTCGCAGCTGCTGGGATACTTTAACCCTTCTCCTTTTACACATTTTGCACCGGCCGTGCTCCTGTTCCTCTTTCTTAGGGGTTCATGGAGTCCACTCTGTACGTGCGACCGACCACAGCAGTCCCACAGACCCACAGCAATTTCCACTTCTTCCTTTCACACTTGCCCGCTACATCACCTGGCAGAGTAGTGCCCGGCTTCTTCGTCTTCTTGGTCTTCATAGGTCACGTTCCCTTCACATTCGGTTGTGCCTATGGCCCACCACTACCATTCTCGTGTCCGTCGCTGATTCCTTAAAACCATTTCCAAAGCTTCTACTAATGTCCAAGAACTTTTGGACGATATCTGTAGAGATTCAGAAGCGTTGGCTGTCAAGCACTTCAATACGGAAAAGTATGTACTTGAACCCATTGTTCCCAATGGGAACAACTGAGGAAATGGTTGGCCTCACATTGGATATTTGGCTGGTGAGCTTTTCTAACCATACAGATATGTTTATTTGTCTCCATGCAACAACAACAAGAGATATACTCTGAAGATGAAGTGGGGAGGTTTTCGACTCAGGAGTGGTACGCTACCCCATAGCTAGGGGTCTAATACGGAGTGTTGACAATGATGAGTGATGACGATGAGAGATGACGGGAATGATCGGAGCGGCGATGGCGATCCTGGTCGTGATCGAGATGGCGGGAATGTCCAAGAGCGCTATTGGGGTCACAATGATCTTCCTTTAGGCATGTCACCTCAAAAAAGCAAACTACATGACGTAAGGCCGCCCTGGAGTGGGCCCGCTGTGTCCTAAGGCAGTTACACCACCAATGGTAGTTACATATGCAACGGAAAGGCTACGCACCTGCTGCACGTAATGGAAACATCCATTGCCAGCAAAAAATGCAACCTTTGGTAACGGCAGACGAATCCCCCTATCAGCTGAAAACGTGAACACCTAAACCGCGATTTCGGACCATACTTTTTCATCATTGGTATCTTGACATACAATGCAAGCTGATTTCAGCATCATATCGGCGTTTAAGTTGCGCGTTCGCTTAGACTAAGGTAATGCTTTCGTTTCCCAAATGGGAACAATGTTATCAAATGGGTTTAAAATTCGACCGTTCTGCGTCCGACGCCCAAGGATGACGGCGTACATGGAAATGGTATTTTTACTCGGTTGAACTCCGCATTCCCTGAGAAATAGATCGGGACCTGGTGGTGATGGTGCGGGTACTGCTCGCTGCAGTCAGACACGGGGGCAGGGAGCAAGGTCAACGATTACCTGAACTATTATCATGAATCTTTTCCCCTTCCACACTTTGGTTGGTTCTCCGTTTGGGGGCCGGTACTTGCGTCGGAAAAAAAAAGTTTAGCTCGGGCTAACCCCTTCCGTTCTGCTGGGGAAGGTCTCACACGTGTGTGTTGCCACGGTTTACCAAGGTTCTGCCCGCGTCCGCACGCATTGAAACACAGTAGTGTGAACCACGGTTTACGGACCCTTGTGCAAAGAGCAATATTGCTTAACTTATGTTTGTTCGTTTTTGTTTTTCTTGCAGATAAACCTTAGGTATGCCACATCATAGACCCGAAAGTCACTGGTGAAGATTACTGGCTTCACTCTCAATAAGTTTGTAAGTCCTGATGCGGGCCCCAAAAAGGGACTCCCACAACTTTGCGATGTTAAGATTAAGAAGAAAAACATGAGCAAGACAAAAACCAATGAAATCAATGAACCAAAAATTTTTGGAGCACGTCACACCATCATTTCCATCGATTGAATTTCATTTACTGTTAGATTGCTGTCATACAAGTTGCACGGGATGAGTGACGTCATGGTAGGGGACCGAGAGACACGGAACAAGAAGGACGGACGACAAAATCTCAGAAAGGGAAGCACTTTCCGTCGAATCACCAACCTCATAAGACCAGAGAGACAAACAGACAGAAATACATGATGACGATGATATGGGGATGACTTCTGCTCATTGAGCAGAATGCTACCCCATTGCTATTGGGGGAAAATGCCATAAGACCAGATCGCAGGGATGCTATTGCAATTCTAGTCTTGCACAGGTTGAACAGGGCCACATGGCGAAGAGTACATTCGTCGAGATTCGGAAATGTAGATGGGTCCCCACAGATAAATCCTGCGTTTGGTAACACTAAAAAAAGAAAGAAAGGAGAGGGTGCAACGAGTGACGTGACAGTCTTTGCAATTGCGGGTTGAAAACATTTTGTGTAGACATTTCGGGTTGCCTCGGAACCCTGGTGCCCGTATTCACCAGTCCCACTTAGCCACTGGTTTAGTGACGTCTGGTTTAAGTTGATCACGTGAGTACTTCGTCCGCCAATCACGAACAACCACCCCGCTGGTCTAACCCGGCTACCGTGAGGCCCATGGCGGCCTCCATGGAGTTTGTGTGCACAACGCATAGGCCTAATCTACGCTTCGCGGAAATTTTTCGGCGAAATACAGGTAAGACTTGTAAGACTTATAAAGCTACTAGAAGCGTTTGTAAGGCGAATGTTGTTGCACTCCAATCAATATTTGCCCTCAACGTCTCATTTCGTTCGCCGTTCACACGACGTAAACCCGGCGGCCTAGCGATGGTCTAACTCCCATGTATTTGCATAGGACTGATTTAAACTAGGGTGGGGGTAGTTTAAAGCCGGTCTACCGCGGAGCAGCTGTGAATGAGCCTTTCGAGAAACAACCCAAAAATAGTTTTTGCTGGACGCTGTTTTCAAGTTTTCAATAGTTTTCAAGTCGAAATTGCGCAAATTAAGCAAAAAGAACGTTGTGAGGAACAGGTGAGCGAAGTAAGTGAAGTAATAAACCCGCCAGTGAGTTAAAAGTTAACGATCGGTATGAAGTGAAATTTTGAAATCCGCTCTCCTAATTTAGGACCAACATCGTCAAATTTAGTGATGTCAACATTGGCAGCTAGACACAAGTCACTTTCCGATCCAAAGCTGACAGGAAGTCGTGCACAAACAGCTGTTACTTCCAGCAACAAAAACGACGCTGATTGTGCGTGGTACTTTTAATACAGCCCCTAGTGCCTCTGTTATACATCACTAACAATAGTTCGTACTGTGCTGCCGTTACTGGTTCTGATTGATACATTTAACGACTTGCTGCACACTACAGTGATCGCCGATACTTGTGAACGAGCTTTGTGTTCCTAGATTACTGTTAAGTGTTTCCTGTTAAAAATGCATCCATCGTGTTTGTCTTCTAAACTAAACGGAGGTCACAAGAGGGAGGGGAGGTTCCATGGAGCAGTTATACCTCCATGTGCCTTACAGCTATACAGCGGAGTATGGTACATGTTACCCAGCATGTAAGGCACAAATATCAAGCACGTAGCTCGCCTTTGAAATGCTATGAGTGACATTCCAAAATAGTAGCATTGAGAGGGTACCTGGAGTTATATGTTGGATGTCCCAGTGCATTAACAAGGTACAATATTTCAGATCTGACTCTGGAAAGGGCACCATATGGAGGAAGCTCTAGATCCCCTTGGAAGCTTGATTTGCTTGCCCAGAAAGATGCAAGCCCCATAGGAAAGCACTATTGTGTTCTGTCATTATGAAAGCACTAATGTTTTTTGGAAATCACTATGAGCATGTTTGTTGGCGCAATTTTGTGCTGGTGAGATCTGGCTATGCTTATCGGCTTCAATGCAGAGTGCTGCTGTATATGTCGACTGGGAGAAATTTTGACAAAAAAGCGTGTCTTTAGGTTATTCGATAAAAGTACAGGTAGAAATATCCCGCAGAGGCATACAAGGAAATATTGTGAGCAGTGTTTTGTGTCGACGAATTTGTATGGACAAATAAGCCTTCACGGGGCATATAAACACAACACTAGAGTGTCAAGCAGCCCATGTAGTCATGATGTCGATACCACTGTCAGGTGTGTGCAGATGCTGCGTGCAAAATTGTGAGCAGGTTTCACCTTGCCGGTTCAGGAGAAAATCCACAGAGAAGTGAAGGTCTCAAAATTTTATAAGGACGCACATGTAAGTACATGTGTAAGCTAAAATGTGTGCTCTACCGCTTCCAGCAACACACCACACCAGAAGGGAGGGCAAATATGCCAACAACCAACATTTCTGCAATGATTTGTACCGTAATATTAGAAAATTTTCAAGGTGACAGCTATTTGCTTTTATGCTCACTTTTATATCTGCTAACAGTACATGTGGCTTTGTAGACTGCCACCGCAAGACACAAAACACAAGAAACCTGGCTGCAGACTTTATCAATGCAACATATTTCTGGGATGCGATTACTGCCAATACAAGCCCATGACTATGATTCAAACAGTGTTCCCCTTCATTGTGTGAGCAGCACTGTGGTGTATGCCAACACTTTGTTTCATTTTCTTCCAAATTATCTGTTATGAGCACAGCTCAGTGCCTGTACATCATGCTTTTGAGTTGTTTGTTTGCATTAAATCAATAAAACTTGTTATGCATTTCCCATAAGGATTATTATTATTAAGGATATCAAGTATTAGTTGTGAAGTACAGATGGTTTGTCCCATGCCACATGCTATGGAAAAAAGAAATATTTACTACATTGTGCATGGAGACACAACTCCAATGCATTGATAGTGCAGCAGAGCGGAATTCTATTGGGCATGTTAGCATGAAAAGCAGAACCACTAGCAGACACTCTTACTGCACAGGAAGTACCAACACTGAACAGTTGAAATTAATGCTGTAACTTGGACATGAAGAGTGATTGAATATCGGAATTGCTATCTGTTTACACATAACAAGCAAATACAAGACCATGAAAAGGGGAACTGTGATGGAAGGATATGTAGGGTGTGTCTGAGCCCGTGCCAAAGAGAACCAGTAACACAATTACCAGTACCGTGCAATATGTGTAGATCACATAAGACCTGTTGTTATTGGTATTGCTCTTTTTCCACCTTGTACTGCGGCGCACAAGTACATTGATCTGTCTGAAACGCAGATATGCTAAGGACAGTCACCACGTGGCAGATTGACATTTGTCGTCCATGCTAAATCATGGGTATCATTATGATGTGACTGCAGTGTATGACAGGTCATGTGATCTGAGAACACAGGCATGCTCATTTTTGCAAGATTTCCATGGCGAATCTCACATGCTATGCCTTGTTGACAGCTGTCAGGATCAACTGATGCCATGGACATGGTGGCGACAACGGATGTCAACGACACTCCAGCTTTACAACTGGTGTGATCTGTGCACTTGCTGTGTAGTCTCATATGCTGTAAGGCGCAAACTCTTAAGAATAGAAAAACACGCCCCCTGTGTAATCAGGTACACAAGATTTATTTCATTACATCTGCATTCACATCCCAATTGCAACCATGCCTCTATTTATCGTGAATGCCCCAAATGCCTGTATTTCGTTCTGTTGTGTCTGTCTTCAATGTGTTCTAAATAAGCTGAGTTCGAGCAATAAGTATTAGAATAGTAGAAATTGTAGTAATACTGCATGAACCAAACCAATGGCCAATTCTATTATACACTTCACTTCACTGTACTTTCAATTATGTTGCAACTTCGTTCTCCTTACACCAGTAGAGGTACGTGCCTAAGTGCCCACGGTTCTTCTTTCTGACATGTCCTGTATATTACCTGATAGGAACAGGTACTCCCATTAGCGTACTAGCTCACCTCTGCCCTGACTCACACTCCACCCCTAATGCACAGCAGTGAATGAAGGATGAACGCAATTATGGGCATACTACCCGTCACAAAATTCTGATGTAACTTAAGGGTGTTGTTATCATCATCATTACAAAGATTCTAATATGTATGAATCTGTCACTCGAAAGCCCACAGGAAGAGTGCCTAGATGCTGTTACAGTGCAAGACACTACGGGCTCATTTACATTTGAAAGATTGAAGCTTCCTTCCTTCACATCATCACCAGGGAGAATGTGTTGTGGCGCCTCAAGCATACTAGTTTTACTGCATAACGGCACAAAATGCCTGTGACATATGTTACACCTTCTTATTTAGTTTGTTTCAGGAAAGCAGTTCTTCAATGCAAACGTGAAGAAAACTAATTGTCGTACAGATATGTGGCTGGAACGTGACTAACCCTGCTTAAATGCATGAAAAACATGTAATTGTAAGTGTAGAAACCATTGTTTGCAGGAATATGTGGTTGTGTATGCAGAATTTTTTTCTTCCCTTTAAGAGGAGTTTTGCACTACACCTCTACCTCTGTTTCTTTTGTAACCCTGCCCCCTCCCGCTTTTTTTTGTATTGGTCCCTTAGGGTACATAAAAGTTCATAAAGTGTAATGAAATAATCTAATGCCCTTCCTGTGTGCCTAACATAGATGTGGTTGCCCAAAATCTGTGAAACTGTTGTTGCTGTTAACTTGCAAACCATCCCCCCTCCCCATACGTCACCTATTAATTTCCAGAATACACCAGCTGAAGATATCGCATGTTCATCACTGGCAATTGATGTTAGGTGGTCAGCCATGCAAAAACATCTATGTTATTTTTCTGCATATTAAGCAATGTCCCACATTTCTGCTCCCAGACTTCGTCCTTGATGATGCAGTACACCACGTTCACTACCCTAATTACTGTCCGGTTGTGTAGCTTTGTGCTGACACAGCTGAATGAATAGTCGGCTTTTTGCAAAGTTACAACTGCCAAAGTGTCTCAAAAGATAACAGAAAATGTGAAGAAAGATATACAATCCTGTATTTCCTAAAAAAATAATAGCAGCACATTGTAGATAAGATGCATCTGATTTCAAGTTTCATTCTTTTCTTTATATGAGCTTATTGCATTGCATTCATTTGTCTATTGCAGCCATCCACTAACGGTCCATTACATATCAATGCAGAAAGCTACAGACAATGATCAGTTGCTGCTGTTTGCTTTGATATTCCACGTGTGTTGTTTTTCAAGAAATAGCACACTCTCTCAGTACACAGCTGTGCAGTTTATAACTGCGTAACTACACAGAGCACAAATGCATGGAGCACATGCACAAATTTTTCAGAGCTTTACCATTCGGTATTCAGGTTGTCTGCAATACAGGACAGTGTAGAAAACTGGGAACAGTCAGAGAACTATAGCGTGACTTAAAAGCTAAAAAAGAAAATTCTCAAGAACTCTGTATAGAGCTGCTGATGTAATCGTGCAAGACCTTAATTTGCACAATTGGACGGTAGCAGTTCTCACAGCAGCCTTGCCAAAGGAGAAGCAGAGGTCACACGGCCTCTCATGTGATTTTACTGTCAAAGTTGAGCTATCTGTGTCAGGTTGAAGTGGTAACTGCAACTGCATCACCATAGAAATTCTTTCTGAACAAAAAGTCTAAATAATAGCCTCAGCTGGCATTTTATAGCATGGCATCAGCTGTGGGGAGTTTTTAGGCATTGGTGGTGGTGATTGTTTGGCATGTAATGGTGCAATGATAATGGAAGTGAGATTATTTACAATGCCAGTATGAAGTCAAGAGATGAGCTTATAAAGAATGAGCGCAGAAAAAGTCCCTGACCAGGTATGTAAGTGTTTCCTCAATAATATATGACTCTGAACAAGCAAGCACAATGCAAATAGCAGCACAGATTTGCTTGGAGCTGATGTTGCAGCTGTTGTTGTATGTGTTTGCCTGTATGCATTGTATGTTTGCTCCACCCTTGAAACACCATTATTGAGACAAAAAGACCTTCTGTGCGACATATTTGACCCATTTTAACAACAAAGAGAAGATTGTTTGTATTTTATGTATGTGGTCTCAATAAACAACAAACTCTGAATGGCTCGGATCTATTGTAACGATACTAAGTGTGCCCTTTTATTCTTGCAGATATGGCGTCTGTGATTCAAGTGCGCTCAATATATGACTGTAGGACAAGTGTGTACATTCTATTAAGTTCCACAACTGACAGTCCATTGCACAGCCAGTCTTTGTTAGCTGAACAGAATAAATCACTTCAGTGCTTGATGATTTGTACAAGAATGTTATATGCAGAGCTACGGAGATAAAGGAGGTCAAAATTAACCATTCACCGCACTGATAGAACGACAGGATGTCACGACACTGTCAACTTCCACACAACTCACAGGCAGGGGCACCCTGGGTAACATAACGAAAACAGCGCTAACACGCACACACACAGGACGCGGATGTAAACAGACTGCCACAGTTCGTTTTCAAGTCGTGCGCCCGAAACGCAACCAGCGATGCGATGCTTTAAAATAAAACGCGTTTTAGATTTGTGAGCACCTTGTAAAGTACCACGTCAATTTCTTGAAAGCATAACGCTATAAAAGTTATGCGTGTGGAATCCGATGCTGGATATGGCCACCCTTGCATCAATGTTATTGCTGTTTACTTACAGCAGCCTACCGTGATGATGCGCCTGCACACACGCTGCGCACATGACACCAGACTTGAAAGCGTAAAAACACGCTGATGACATGCCCCAGCGATCGAAAGGCTATCTTGATCGTTGCAATTCACCACACAGGCCGCACAACAAACGATAAACAAGCGATGGTCCATGAGGTGCAGTTATTATACGCAACCACAATCGACGACCGAACACTGACAAAAAGTACAACGATCGCCTCCACGAGAATACGTACTTCTGCCTCTTCAATAACATGGCAAACGCGCTCTTTGTACATTGTTTTACCGATCATATTAACAAACACAACGGCAGGCTTAACCGCCGGCCACCCACACACCATCCCGCAACCACCTGTAGCAGCGCCAGCCAGCGCCGCCTGAACTATTCTTTATCAACCTCATAACAAAAAAAAAGGGGAATCTTCCTCTTTGCGGCTTTTCCGTCGTCTGCTAATTTTTCCCTCCCCTCACCCATCTCGTGACAATGTGAATAATGCGCATGCGTTGTGGTCAAACGGCTTCAGAGCCGGAGAGATCACGTGATCAACTTAAACCGGACGTCACTAAACCAGTGGCTAAGTGGGACTGGTGAATACGGGCATGGGAGTTTAATGGGACAGTAGCGGCAACGGAAAATATTTTTGTCGATATCTGTCAGGACGCTGCCTAATGTAGTTTAAGAAAGCGGCTCAAACATTTAGCAACGCGCGAAGCGGCAAAGCTGGGAGACGGGTCCCGATCTTGTGGTCCTGACGTCTGAAGATGAGCTCTCGTTTGCAACTGAAAATTCAATTCCTACGTACTTTCCAAGAGCAGAACTTCACAACAGTCACACGCTGAAGGCAAAGCACGTCGTGCCCAGAGTCGTGTCATTTCGAGTTGTCACTCGCTATTTGAGGAGAGAACGGCGTATCCCTCTATATGTGACTGATAACATAAATGTGACAAAAAAAGAAAGAAAAAAAAGGCGTGCGCTTTCCTTTCTAAACGAGTGGAAAGAAAGAACAATATTACTCGGAACGATGATTGGCCAGGAGTGTGTTATACGACAAGTACTGTTCTTAGGGTACTACGGGAAGTTTAAAGTGCGGATCAGTATTGTTCGTTTATTACAGGTCTCCGACGAGATGTATATTTCACATTTTGGCCAAGACAATCAAGAATTTCGGAAGCATGTCGATATCGAAGAAACTCTGTACAGCTTCGCGGGTACTTATAGCAGGGACCAGCCTGATCTCTTTGGGAAAGTGGATGCCTTCGTACTAGTCACGGGTACGTATTGCGCCCATCATACCCTGTGTGAAATTACGACAAACTTCACAACCAAGAAGGTATAACGCCAACGATTGACATATATGTATCTCTGCATCTCTAACTATCATAATCTTTCATATTCTGCATATCTACATATTCTTTCATGTTTCGTGAGTGTCCGTGGTCGGATTACCAGCAGTGACGTAATGACATGTGTTCGCGCTGTAATGTCCTATAATTTGCGGCATCTGCGTGTTCCTAATGTAAGTACTGGAATTTCAAATAGTTGTTCCGACTTCCGGAATTCAAAAACGAATTCAATGAAAAATCTTGTGGCACGAAATGGTACGTCCTAGAAGCGTAGAAAAAGGAAAGAGCTGTTCGGAAAGAACGCAATAGTTCTAACCAATTCCACTCCATAGCAAATTGCATTCATCCACGTCAGCTTTCTTCAGATTGACTCGCTGTGGATTGTTTGTTAGCGAACATCTTGGCTGCGTTTATTTTGAAAGCTGAAGTGGAAAGGAAGAATTTAACAATTAAACTAATGGTAACGGAAACAGAAACGGTATATTACCGGAATTGGAGATGGTAACGATAACGGAAACGCATACAGCGGTCCTCCATTACCGGAACAGAAACGGAACCAAAAAGTACCGTCCGGTATTGAATTCGGGTAATGACTATTCCTGTTGTGCAATGACATTTGAGGCACTTTTCATTTGATTTTTGTATTTTTATGACTCCATTCCCTGTAAAGCTCTAAATACTACACGAGTGCACGGAAACAAAGCGCACTATTGGATATCGAGGGTGCATCCCTCACTTGCCTATTCGTCCCAGTCTTCATAACTCCATGATCAACACATGAGACTTTT
This sequence comes from Ornithodoros turicata, assembly GCF_037126465.1. Taxonomy (NCBI): domain Eukaryota; kingdom Metazoa; phylum Arthropoda; class Arachnida; order Ixodida; family Argasidae; genus Ornithodoros; species Ornithodoros turicata. The sequence goes on from NC_088208.1 coordinate 9,928,529, forward strand.
ACACAACATAGATTCCACGCGCTCTACACCACCATAGTACGAGGATGAAAGCGTACGGAGTTTTTATATATCTTTTTTTACTTTTTTTTTTTCATTTCACCGTTGCAATAGCAGTATTATTTACTACTGAGAGCGTCCGCCTATGGATGGGACACTGGATGAAGGTCACGCTCATCTTGAGTTGCTGCACTTAGGGCAACTCAAGACATGTTCCTACATTTTTTTTATCTTGGAAGCTGTGTGCATCCCAAAGACGTAAACGTACTTCTGTGATGTGTACGCGTGACACTGAAGCAGCACTTGGGCAAAACAGGGTGCTCTCAGAGCAGGACGTACGGGATGTCCTCCCGCAGCTCTTTAACAGTTGTTCCATTAACGGAAACGCTAGCGGAAACGCAGGGGAAACGAAACTGAAAGGCTGGTATCAGAAAGGGATAACGGAGACCAAAATATATAGCAGTAACAAAAATGGAAACCGTAAGGAAAATACGTCCGTTAGCCTTCCCTGATATAACATGTAATTGTTTCACGTTCCGGTATTGAAAAATAACTTGTGGTATAGTTAGTTTTGAGCTGATTGTTAAGGACACTGCTGCATATAGTCGAAAATCGTTAATATGATCAAGGCCGTCCCCGTGGATTTTAGTCATGAAGCAAATTATCATAGAGTGATATTAAACGGTAGGAGCAACTTATTTATTTACACATGGTAACAAGACTTTCGTGCGCGAGACTTCAGGTTACAAAAATATGAACATGATACAGGAACATATACAGGGTGTCCCAGAAAACGTGTCATTGAACTATAATAAAAAAAACTACGCCACCTAGAACCATGCGGTCAACAGCATTTGTTCTTAGTAGGTTTTTGCCACCTCCTAATGTGAATGTCATGTACTCCAAGTTTAATTATGTAAATATTTGCGAACTGAACTCGGAAATTTGCCAAGTAAGGTCGCCTTTTTACCCCACCAATATGAAGAGCGTGCCCAATTCACTCAAATTGATGATAACTCACAGTGATATTCACGAGCTGTCCCATCGAAAATAGCCTAATATTATGCTTTTCGGAGCACCGGACCATAGCGCACGATGACTTTTTGAACGCAATCGCTCACTGTGCGACGAAAGGAGGTTCCGAAGCCAGCCCACAGAGTGATAGTAGAAAAAGTAGCAGCTCCTAAAATTGGGAGAGGGTGAGCCTTATCCCAGTGAAAGTCGGACTCTATAAGACGTGTCTGTGTTATCTCTTTCTGCGATGCCGGGATGGGCTGGGTTTCCAACCTCCTTTCGTCGGACTGACAAAGATTGCGCTGAAAAATTCATCGTGCGCTATTCTGTGCGACCTCCGTAGAGCATGATGTTCGGCTATTTTTTCCGATGGGATAGCTCCTGAATATCCCTGTAAATTATCATTAATTTGACTATATTAGACGCGCTCTTTACATTGGTGGGGTAAAAAAAGTGACCTTTACTGGGCAAATTTCCGACTTAAGCTCGCAAAAATTTACATAATTAAACTTACCTTACACGACATTCACATGAGGAGGTGGCAAAAACCCAGCAAGAACAAATGCCATTGACCGCATGACTCTTGGTGATGTAGTTTTTTTTTATTATAATTCAATGACACGTTTTCTGGGACACCCTGTATACAGTTGCCGAAGGAGTTTTTGTATGAGAGGGTAACAGGGTGATGGAAAGGATGCAAATACAGGTAAAAGATGAAAAGAACGTAAACACAAACGAAAGGGTATCAGAAGCTCAACATAACGCGAGTCCAAAGGCTTACACAGGAAACGAGAACGCATGTACGTGACGTTCCAGGAATTAAGGATAAAAAGGGGGGTTATGGTGACGGAATGAGGACACAGGTGCGGAGTACAAAGGTGACCAGTGGAGGTGACCAAAGAACGTGAAGACAGAGGTGGTCTCAGGAGAGTGAAACGAAGAGAACATGGAAAGAAAAATGGAAAGAGAAATGTTGAGTTGTTTTACAGTTTGCGTGTGTGCGTGTTTTTATGTTATTTTATTGTATGCGAGGAATAATATTTACGGGTTAAATAATTTTAGTGGGCCTGCGTGGATGTTCAAACCGTGCTGCTTCAGAGACTGGAATTTTGCGACCAAAAAGGATTCGCGATTTTTGCGGTTCATGTCACTGTTATAACCCGATTCAAGGATAACGATTTTGAGGTCTGTGTCCAAAGCGTGTCCAGCGAGGTTAAAATGTGTAGAAACGGGTGTAGTATGGTTATTAAAGGTGAGCTATGCCGACATCCCAAATAGTCGAAACGGTTGTGATATTCTGAAAGCGAAAAAAGTTACAGATACACCGACTTCACGCAACAAAACAACAATTTACTGCTGCCCTCTCCCAGACATGTACAGGGACCTCCTTAAACTGGGTTAGATGTCATTCTCTCGTGTGTGCTCGCTCCTGCATGGGGGACGAAACGTCTGTCAAGTAAATTGTTGTTTTGTTACGTGAAGTCTGTGTATCTGTATTTTTTTTCGTTATGTCTAGTCCCTGCTTGTGGAACATTTTTTTATTCTGAAAGCCCACATCCAGCTCTCCCCAAAATGCACCTTCATTCTCTCAGTTCGGTACGGTACCATGTCGAAAAAATAGATAATTCATTACGAAACACGCATGGGCGCAGCCATTTTTATGACGTAGATGCACCTGAACGGGCATTGTGACGTGTACGCGCCTTCGTACTTCTCATTGGATTCTAGCTACGGCTTCTCGTGGCTTCACGAATCTGTGCGTGAAGATGGCGGACAGCCGGGTTCCGCAATAAGTAAACAGTCGAGCAGCTGTGAACTCATCCGTGAACCAACCTCTGTGCGGCGATGTGACTGGAATTCTTCGTTTGTCTTTTGTGAGCACGTAATTTGTATCAAGTCGCGTCTGCGTTAGCCCCTTTACAGCACTTACCCATTGTAGAGACTGACGTTTCGACAGCCGTTTTAGCAAGAAAATGCCGACAACGTTTTATTCTCGCAGGAGAAATTCGTGCCATGTACTTGAGAAACCGCATACTGCTATTGGAGAAGTTTTACGTAGGATTTATCAATGTACAATACCGTCGACGATGGTATGGAACGACGAGCGACGTAAAACGAAATACAAATCCCGTTTTAAACTCTTTGTGGGATTCTGTGCATTTTCAAGAAGCTTTCTTTGAATCCCACACTCCCATGTCACGCTGCGTTGTGTGGCACGCTACAAACTTCTGCATTTTATGTCTAACATCTGGATATTGTTTGTAATGAGTACCGTAGCACAAAAACATGCACACGAAAGATGCAGGAGTCATGTTGTTGCACACTATGTAGACGCAAAAGAATTACCAGAGCACATATTGCCACTTAGAAATGATGTTTTTAGAAATGTGGGATCTGAAGAGTTAGGGCATAGCATAGATTCTAGAAATCAAATTAGTTGGTGCACGTTATCCTTCCGTAGAGTGCTGTTTCAATTCACAACTCAGCCCATGCGGTGTAAAATGTTAGAGGCAATTATGTGACTTCTCGTCCTGGGTGACATCAGTGGCCAGCCTCGGAATTAATTCTGTACTCAGGAATTATTGCACAAATCACTTTGTATTTAACGTTTATCATGTAGGACATCATAAGCAATATGTAAGTTGCAACCCTGTCTGCAGCATTCTCGACTGTCTCTTACCTTTACAGTTAGAGACACGTTACCGAACCATTGGCAAAGGGCTGCCTTACAGGAGCTGTGTAACTTGAGTTTTGAATTTATAAAATTTATAAAAAATAAGTATATAATAAGTAATATAAAATTATATCAAATAAAAATAATGGATAAAAAATAAATAAAAAGGCTTCATGGAAGCAATGCGTTGCATATTCATTGCACATAACGCACAATTATATATGCTTGGACATCTATTATCTGTCTAATCTTTTGAGCCCTATGTCTGGCTGCATACGAAATTATTTTTTATGCGCATGCTCTACCTTCCTAGTCCTACATGTGCACACGAATAACAGTGAATATATGTGAAGTGGCAAAAACCTATGCTAGACTCTACCATCATTGTGCCCCTTTAACTTCTCCACATTTTCCTGGTGAACAGGGAATATCTCACTTGAAAAGACGACATTTGTGTATTGTTTCGCAAGCAAATAGATATATTTATTTACATTTTCCATCAATCAACAATGTTGTGGCCTGGTGCAAATATTAATGTCAACAAGGAAAGTACTAACTAATTATTCCTATGTACTCAAATGCAGATACGACAATTCTCTTTTTATACCTCAACACAGTACAGTTTCAAAATTAACAAACTGCACAGCATCAGCAATCTTAAGTATCTCAAGAGGGGAATCACATAAAGCTCCAATAATGGTCTGGGCAATCAAAGCTCCAAAAGACAAGGTAGTTCAAGAAAAATCTCCATAATCGGCCCTCATTGTGATATGTACTACTATGTACAGTTCATGAATGGAATATGTCACTTCACTGCATTGCCTCCATGTGAGCACTAGAACTGACAGCTTTCCAGGTCGCTCTTTTCGTGTATTTCTATGGTCCTCTTTTCTTTTCTTTTTTTTTCTTTTTTTGCAATACAAACATGGCCATAGTGAAACACAAGCAGCCTAGGACAGGATGACACATGTACAATGCGACTGCTAACTCTCAACTGATATATTTATTAGTAGACTCTGCAATATACACATACATGCTCCTAAGCAAATGATAATTTAACCAACAGAATAACAGACAAGAAAAAATGGTTATACGAGGGGTGTTCAAGTGAAACCGGGACTTTCTGTCTCCTGAGTGTACAAATGGCTCGCGCTACTTCATTTTCGTGATTTTCACACGCGACAGGCCTCCGTGTTCACCACGTGGTGGTCCAAAGTTTGTGCAAAACAGAAGACACGTGCCGGACAAGATGGCCAACAACGAAGTGAGCGCGCACATCGAACAGCGAATTGTCATGAAGTTTCTCGTGAATGAAGGCGTAAACCCATCTGAAATTCATAGGAGACTTCAGGCTCAGTATGGCCACGATACACTTAGCCGCAGGAAAGCGTTTGAGTGGTGCAAACGGTTCCGAGACGGCCGTACATCAGTGCAGGACGATCCCGGCCGGGCCGGCTCAGAGCCCAGTGTCAGAGTTCCTGAGAACATCCAGCTTGTGAAGCGCCTGATCCTCAAGGACCGACGGATAACATGTCTCGAACTGGCTCGAAAGACGGACCTTTCTGTGGGAACGTTGAACACTATCATCATGAACATCTCCAGTTTCGGAAAGCCGTGCCTCCTCACCGAAGGAGTCCTCCTCCTAGAGGACAATGCACGCCCGCATACCGCGCATCTCACGACACGCACCTTACAGGAACTTGGCTGAGAGTTGCTGCCACATCCCCCTTACAGTCTAGACCTCGCCCCCAGCGATTTCCATCTCTTCGGGGTACTGAAGGCGTTCCTTGGGGGCCGCCACTTCAGCTGCGAAGACGAAGTCAAGAATGCGGTTCGATCATGGCTGCTACGCACCGGTAAGGATTTCTACGCTGCTCACATCCAAGCCCTCGTGAAACGCTGGGACAAGTGCATTAGTGCAGCTGGAGATTAGGTTGAAAAATAAAACTAATTTCTCGCCTGTAAGTTCATTTTACTTTGCGAAAAATGAAAAGTCCCGGTTTGACTTGAACGCCCCTCGTATATCTCCTCCTCTCCCCATTATATTTCACAGGCAGCCCTAGTATCATTCTGAGTGTGCACGTGCGTCCCTTTGACGCGTAACTCGTAACGTATCTCGGACAGAAGCAAATCCAACAGCGGACTGCTTACACATACAGCTGTCTTGGATTTCTCTAACCGCTTGTTTAATCGCTGCCTTGAGGTATCTGTTCTGAAAATTTAGGTAGCATGCAGAGCCCATGCAATGTGTTGTTATGCTTCCCGAGGACATCAAATGTATGTCTGTCCTTGGCTGCCTGTGTTTCACTATGGCTCTCAGATGCAAACTACCCCATTTCAACAGAGTAGGAAACACAGATTTGTAAATAGCATCTGTTGATTGCACTGTACATAACCCCCATATACATGATCATAGTGGATACTACATCTTGTTCGATAATGTCAGGAACACAAAAAAGCTGGATTTGAAACCACTCTTACGTCGTGGCAGTAGTATTTGTGTGAAGCTACGCAATTCCTGTCCTGCAGATAATTTAAATCATACGTTTCATCTGCCAGCATGATGATCCCTTGAAAAGCAATTCACACTTGGCTGGAACTACCGGTTCTGTAAACTATCACTGACATGTATAGCCATCAGGGAGGAAAACCAAGGGCTGCGGTTGAAAAGACAAACACACACGGGCTATGTTCTCACTGTGTATCAACTGCTCGAGCTACTAAGAACAACATCTTCCAAATTAATATAACATGGCTTGACATGATACGTCGGCGAAAGCTAAGAAATAAAATGAGTAGTTAAATGTACACTTGCCATAATATGACAGTTTCCTTCCTGCATTCATGCACTGCCATTCATCCCATTTATAGAGGGCACTGAATTTTTTTGATAGCATTACACGCTCGTTTGACAGAACTTGAACAAGATTACATAGCACACGATAAAAGTAGAGTAAACATAATGTGCAGAAAAAATGGCTAAAAAGCAAGCGAGCTGGTGAAGATGATGCATGATGTAGAACCCTGATACTAGGGAACACAAAGGGACGTATTTTTGTCTGTCCCTTCGTGTTCGTTAGTCTCGGGATTTTACATCATGCATAATGTGCAGCTTTCCATTCACACTTAATGGCAGCAGCAGTAATGCACGAAGGCCACTGCTAAGCTGTGTTGAGAAACACTACTTTCTGTTTGCCATGTGTAAAACATACCTAACCTGATCCAAATTAACCGTTCTGAGTCTGGAACACACAAATAGAAAAACGCAACACATGCTACAACATTGTCAGATTGGCAAATGAGCCTGGGCGAGCTCCACCTTGGGACAAAGCCAACAAGTAATTCACCAAAAGTCCATGAGTGCCTGAAATGTAACCTCTGTGACTGGTAGTAGGACGGTCCACATTCAATTTCTGGTGCTAGCACTGAATAGCTTTTTCACGATTTATTTGTTGAAGTTTCCATGTGCTTGAGAACATGAACCATTTGTCAACCATGGTATCCTCATGAGGTTATGAGGGTTTGTCATCCCAAAGAGGCTCCCTTTCTTGCATGTGTCATTATGGTTGCTACCAGTACAAAAAAAAAGCGTTTACTGACAAGGAATGTATAGTCATATTTACTTTATAATGACATGCGATGCTTGTGTGATGTATGTTGTGCGATGCATGACAATGATTGTGCGCAACAGAAAGAAGATCTTCGCACAGAAGGGTGTACTTCTTGAGGTCTAACGTCAAGTTACAAAATTCCAGAATATATGACATGTTGTAAGATAGAGAACAAGTAGAGTTGTCAAGTTGTCGAGTTGAATTGTTGAGTTGAGGGGGGGGAGGAGTTGTACCCCCTTTTATTTTACTATATAGGCTGTATAATTATTTGTATGTCTGCTTGCTACCCTTGCTCTCTATCTTACAACATGTTTTATATATTCTGTGATTTTGTGACTTCGTGTTAGACACAACGTGCACAAGAGCATCCTTGCGCACGAAAGTATTGTCTCATTAAAATTTAGATGCCCTGGACAGTCTTCTGTCTGTTGTGAGTCTCTATGGCAGCATACCTGCACACTGCTGTTTTACGTACCGTGACTTTGCCGTAAGATTATGGACTTTGGATAAAAAGACTACATAGCACTGGTCAGGTATGTTTACCTATCGAACAGCATGATGCAGTATGCACACAGCATTTATGCACTGGACCCACTATAAATATAATGAATGTGGCTTTGCCAACAGTAATGCACCAAGTTCAACACAAGTATTGCAGAATCCAAGTATTTTAGCTTACATGTCAATCCAGTACGACATCCACTGTGAAGTTGTGACAAATAAATAGTTCCCATTTTTCTTAGCTCTCAGAACACAGACAGTGAATTAATAAGAATAGGTAATATTAACATAAATTCTGGGCTATTCTTCAATAAAAGATTCACAGATAGTAAAGGGACCTTCCTCAGTGGACGTTGATGACAGTGAAAATTCTAAAACTTTATCAGACGCGACATCAGCTTCTACGTGTCAGAAAGGATTGTATGTCCAATAGTAATCCACCTAATAGTAACAAACAAGTGTGCAAAAGACAATTTAACTGAACTAATGTAACGTACCTTCTATATCAGACAGTGAAGCTTGTAACACGCCATCCACAGGAACAAGTGTCCAGACAGCAAAAGTGCTTGAACTGGGAAACAGCAGCTAATCGGAATGGCGACCTTTGTTTTCCACCCTGAAAGCACAGATTGTAACTTTGAGGACAGATTTAAGAGTGGCGTCAAGATGTCTGCATGAAAAGTGGAACATAGGTGAATACTCAAATTATAACATCCCATTGTCATACCTGTAGGTGGAGGTAGACTACAACTAACGTGCCAGCAATTTCTTCATGCACTAGATGCGAGCCAGATCCTGCTTCATTTCCGCCTTTAGTGTGCACGTGTGGTAATTCAGAAGTTAGATTATCAATACTATTGTGTTTTTAATCGTGGTCATATCAGAGTAAGCGCAGTAGGACAGCTGGACAATCGATTCATGAAGCTTGCTATTTTTATATCTGAACCTCGACTTACCTTTTTTGCCTTCATCCTCCGTGGCACGTTCAATATTTTTTGCGTCGGGCACCTCAGATTTTGATCAGACGATTTCGTGCCGAGATTCCAAATTGCCTCTGAGTCGCGTGTAACCTATGATAATATTTGTGGACGAAATCCTTGGAGTGGAACTCAGCAGGAACCGCTGTCGCTGTCAGCCAAGAGCTTTCGCACTGCTTGGTCTTTTGGCAGCTTATAATAGGTAACACTTGAATGCTCCGATGAATTGTTCTAACAGCGTAGCACCGTCACATCTTCGACAACTTCGCCGTCGCATATCACGTATCATATCGCTCCAGCCCACAAAAGGCAAGGTCAGAGCAAGGAAGTGCACTTTCCAAACGACGCCGTGGCAAAAAAATATTCACATGATTTGTTTCTGGCTTAGCAATAACATAACAGCTGTTGGCTTATGTACGATGCACAGAGGACGAAACGAAAGAAGCCAAGCGGCCAAGCCAAGAGTTCATGCCAAGCCAAAGACAGACAAACCGAGAGCAGTGACGTCGGTGCGCCAGTGCGCAGGGTTTGCAGACGGTCTGACGGACTGGCTTGAGAACTAAAAAAATGTTTTCTAAAAAACTACGAACTGTTGGACCAAGCACACATATTCAGTCTTCGTCAATGAACACACAGCGCGAGTATGGCTCAGTTCTGCGGCACTTCAAAATCGGCATATCTGACCTTTAACGCTATTGGACTTATGGCCGTAAAATCTTTCCCTCATTGTGTTCGAAATTGCTTCTATATACTGAATACAGCATTTAGTGCACATAATACGGTAACTTATGTTAAAAGAGCTGCAGTGCAACTCCTGTCGGATTTCGAAAGTAAAAGAATTTGAGGTGCTCGAGATAAACGTACATGAACTGATGAAATGACATGTCTGGCAGCGTTTGTTACTACAAGGAGAACAACAGGACTTGATCGGGATAGACGGGATGAAACTAGTAAATTACGAATGTTACCTGATCGGCGGTTTGTGATATTGGGGGGAGCAGTAAATATTATTTTAAGTCTTTCGTCGCTGTGAAGTATGTTGAGATGGCGGGTGAAGATGGATCCTGCGCCACTGACTGCTTTGTTATAGGCGGTAACGAAGGATAAGGCAAATTATCATATTAAGGAACACCACGTGTTACAGGTCGTACAATGCCTTTTATGTAAGCTTCGAACCGTAGAACATTATGTAATCCGGTTACAGAATACGAATAATGGGCGTTTTAAAAGGAAGCACAACAGTTTTTTTAAATTTTTTTAAACAGTTTAAAAGTAAAAAGTCAGTAACATGACAGTTACAATGTGTTACCCTGTAAAAATCTACCCGCGCCCGCATGCGATGATCGGCAGATACTCAATGCAGATGGAACATGGTGTTGTTTAGCTCCGAAGGACATTCGATCCTGGTGAATTTGGAATCGATTGAGCCTCGTTGCGGAAGATACAATGCAAAACATTGTAATCCCGTATCCAGATTCCAGAACAATCAAAATGGCGGCATCTAGCAGATGAGTAGTGACGCTGCTCCCGAGACGGCATCGCGGCGCGGAACATTCAGTCTGGACATGTGCGGCTGCCGCGCCACGCTGCCGGTAATTTTCGCAACGCCGCCGGTTCCAAACTGGCACGCCGAGGGCCTCTTCGTGCCTGTTATCGGAAGCGAAAACGTGCAGCCCTCTCGCGCGGTCACATTTGTTGCTGGCGATGCCGATGACGGTAGGTTGCGGTTTCTTGCTGTTTTTGACTTGTGTTCGCACCGCTGACGCCGCCGCCGGTCAAAACTCCATCTGCGCACACGTCTACCGGTGTCACAGTAAGTGTCCCGCGGTGGCAGCAGCTTCAGCGTTGCACGTAGCTTACATTCTGTAATCTCGAAAGGGGGCAGCGGTATCAGAGGGTCCCTTTAAACCGTTGGTTGAATGCTGAGGTTACGCAAAAATTTCGTTGCTTCCGCAGTTTCAGTTAGTGTTCCCTTTAAATGATATAGGGTGAGCTATTATGCGAGAATGGTCCGCTGGTTGTATCAAAGAAAGGACATCGCTGCAGCCAAAAGGACATGGCTGCACGTTTGACGTTCTGCTAAACGAGTTTAAACACACCAGCTCCAGCAGCTCCAATGGACCACCATTCGCTATGAACTTTTATCGAAGCTCTTGTTAAAATGGCAATTTTTACTAAGGATCTTTTCATGCCTTGTGAGAAGGCATTGCCACCTGTACTGTTATCTTTTGTAGCCGCAATCCTTTCGGTGGCATTGCAAAACCTGAACATTACGTAGTCACACACGCGGAGATATCAACTGCTTTTATGGGAAAGAGAGAAGAAGTAACGATGATTCTGTCCCTAGACAACAGAAGCGAATCCGGAACGCATCGCTGGGACCGCAGTTGGGGGACGTCCGAACTGAAGAGATACCCCATAGATACCAGAAATGTGCGAATGTAACACCCAGAGGTACATCTCACAGACGTTTAGCGGACGTAGCTGCCGGATGCTGTCCGGACGTGTTTTAGGTCTGAATGGGATATATTCCGGCAAGCTCGGGCTTCCTGGACTGTGCTTCTGCATGTAGTAATAGTGAACGTGTTTTTTTTTTCTTTCTCTTTTCTTTTTCTTTTTGAGAAGTGAACACGCGTTTGCAGTCGAAATTTTTTACACGTTTTTTCTGCCATATTGTTTCAACCTAGGCCACCACACATTCAATGCGCTGTGTTGATATTTCCGTGCATGTTACATAATCACCAGTTGGGCCAAATTAATCCGCAGACCGACCTCTGTGCCTTCATTCATATTAATACTTATCTCGCGATGTAAAGCCAAGCCAAAGCCATTCTTTGTTAGATTGCTGTCCGTAGGATGGGACGCAGGACTATTTTTTGTTGCTCACATTTCCTGTCACCAACATTTGGTGCGGCGCTTTAAAGAGCAAAGAAAGAAACAACGAAAGAGAGAGAGAAACATGAATTCTCCCGGACCACTATATCCAAGAAAAAACAGGTATTATACAGGGTATCCCAGAAAACGTGCCATTGAATTACAATAAAAGAACTATGCCACCTAGGATCACGCGGTCAACGGCATTTCTTTTTATTAGGTTTTTGCCACCCTCTAATGTGAATGCCATGTAATGTAAGTTTTATTATGTAAATTTTTGCCAACCGAACTCGGAAATTTGACAAGTCACTATTTTACACCACCAGTGTGAAGAGCGTGCCGAATTTGCTCAAATTCGTGATAATTGACAGAGATATTGAGCGAGTTACCCCATCGGAAAAAAATAGCCGAAGATCATGCTTTTCGTGCACCAAGAGCATAGCGCTTGATGACTTTTTGAGCGCAATATTATCGTTGTCAGTCCGACGAAAGGAGGTGGCAAACCCAGCCCACAGAGTGATAGCAGAAAGAGATAACACAGGCATAGCTTAGCGCACCCGGCATCCACTGGGATCATGCCTTCGCTTTCACAATTTCAGGAACTGTAGCTTTTTTATTATCACTTTGTGGGCTGCGTTTTCTTGCTTCGCCAGCCGCATCTTGCAGCCGCCATCTTGCTTCGCGATGCCAATGTTAATGGGTCGAACCGACTGAGAGCGGTCGTTTGAGGGAAATCACGCGACCTACAACTAATGCGCATGTGCGGCACTCGGATCGGACGTTTCATTCGGGCTAACATGTCGCTCGTTCCTCTAATGATAATGGCATTGCGGCAGGTCAAGTAAAAAACACAATGTCTGGGTGTACCTATGTTTGATCGGAAGGGATGTCTCTTCTGTAACGCTAGGTGCTTTCAAGTCCATCACCGTCACGAAAGTGTTCCGTTCCTTTGCACTGCGGGTTGAAATTTTTTTATTCATACACTATTGCGATCCCAGTGAAGGCTTCTGAGAGATTTTTTGACACTGGCAGTTCCGTAGGATTGCTTGTGTCCTTCAGCAAGACGGGCGTAGCACCTGTTCTTCGTTTGTAGGGCGATGCAGTGTTGTTGTTGTAACTCTATGCAACGTGGATCAATAAGAAGATCTGCAGAAATGAAAAAGCAAAAAGGAGAGAGAAGTAATATCAGTGATGGACATTGTTATATTTTCCAACTGTTTAATTGACATTACATCAGAGTACATAGGAACATAGTTTCCATTACGGGAGTCTGTGCGCGACTGACGCGTTGAGCGCGTGTTACACGTTACACTCTGTTACGCAATATCCCACAGTTGACATGGGCGATCGTTTATCTGCCGATATCAGCCGAACGCGACACCTCTTCCCCGCCAAATCCTTTAGTCCAGTCCCACAATCAGCCTTTCCGAAGGTCTTCTTGTTTGTTGGGAACAGGGCGTCTTTGCGTCTTGTGCATTCCCATTTCCTAGATCAGGGACTGCTGTATTCGTAGCGTGCACATTCTCAGGGGTCGTGTGCAACTCGCTCGGAGGAGTAACTTCTGCTTCTGGTTGGTGTGGTCGATCCGCTACCATGGGCTTTTGAGCAACACAGTCATTTGAAGTTGGTCTGCGGTTTCTTTCTCGGGTGTTTTGGCGTTCGCAGGCACCCGGTTTCAGCTGGTCGATGTGCCGGCGCGAGATTTTGTCACCAACCTTTACTTCATAGGTCAATGATCCGTGGCGTCCGAGTACAAGACCGGTGGTTCACTAATCAGTTCCTCTGTAGTCACGAACAGAAACATGTTGTCCCGATTCAAAGTAGCGTTCTCTTCCATGGTTCCGCTCGAACCGTTTATCTTGCTTGGCTCGTATACTTTCTTGAACACTTGTCCTGATAAGTTCCATGCGGGTGCGAATTTCACGTCCCAGGAAGAGTTTAGATGGAGTTTCTCCAGTCGTTGTGTGGGGGCAAGTGCGATATGGGGTAAGGAACTTTGCGAGATCCTCGTGGATACTCCCTTCCCCCTACATAGATTTCAGGCTGACTTAAACGTCTGGACAAAACGCTGAGCAAGTCCATTGGTTGCTGGGTGGTATGATGCTGTCAAGGAATGTTGAATTCCATTGTTCCTCATGAACGTCACGCTTGATGTGAACTGTGGTCCATTGTCAGTGACGATAAGTTCGGGTATGCCGTTTCTGGCAAAGTTCGTCCATAGGATACCTACAGTGCATAAGCAGTAGTAGAGCCCATGACGATTACTTCAGGCCTTTTGGAGAACGCGTTCACGACTACTAGGAACATTTTGTCTTGGAATGGCCCGGCGAACTCCTAGTGGACTTGTTCCCATGGTCCGTTAGGAATTTCCCACGCATGATATGGAGCCTTTGGTGGCTCATTTTGGTTTTTCAGACAACCTTCGCAATTCTTTGCAAGAGCTTCGATGTCACGATCGATGTTTGGCTACCATACGTAGGATCATGCCAAAGCTTTCATTTTAACGATTCCCATGTGAACACGGTGAAGCTCGTGAAGAATTGATTGTACCAGTTTCGCGGGAATGACGGTGCGAGTTCCCCATGTTAGAACTCCTTGTTGCACAGATAGTTCATCGCTGCGTCGGAGGTAAGGCACAAGATCGTCGTCCAAGTTAGAACTGTCCCAGTCATTCATGACATTCCAATGTCACTTGGACAGAATGGCATTTCGTCGGGTTGCGTCTCGCAGTTGTGAATGAGTAAGAGGGAGTTGCTCAAATTGGCTGAAATGGTAAAGCTCAGCTTCATCTGGGCCCTCAAGTGGAACGTCCGGTAGAGGTAAGCGTGACAAACTGTCAGTATTGTCGTTGTCTTCTGACCTCTTATACACTATATCGTAGTGCATGAGGGAGAGAAAGAGAGCATAGAGTTGGAGACGTGCTGTTTGCATTGCAGGTATGCATTGCATTGCACGTGCTTCAGTGGTCAGAAGATCTCCGTCAACGGTTGATGGTCCGTTATAAGTCTGAAATGTCTGCCAGTGTAGAACTTCTGTACTGGCCAGGCAATGGCTAGGGCCTCTTGGTGAATTTTTGAGTCGTTCTTTCCGTCCCATCAGGCATTTCGGGAGAAAGAACTACGCCGAGACCATGTAGTCCGGCATCACAAGCGAGACTGAGTGGTAACTGCGGACTGTGTCAGACGGCATAATTTCTTTAGCATTTCGGAAGGCTACTTTGCAGTGTTTTGTCCACTTCCACTTCGCAGATTTTTCCAAAAGTGCGTGCAAGGGTCCCAAAAGGTCTGCGATGCCCGCAATAAATTTTCCGTAGTAGTTGATTAGCCCAAGAAAGTAAGGCAGCTGGCTGACGTTTTGCGGTGCTGGAGCTTCAAGTACAGGACGGATCTTGTCTTGGGTCTTGTGTAAACCTTCGCTGCTGCTCTTGTATCCGCAGTGCACAATGCTGTCCTGGAAGAAGGAGCACGGCACACACACACACACACACACACATTGGGTGGTGATGGGATGGGCGATTCATCGCGGCTGAGGCGGTACACTGCCCTATGTCGCGTTGGGAGAGGATGAAGGGATGATGATGGGGGCTTTCAAAGAGCCATCGCCAGACCGGTGGAGCACAAATACTCCGCCAGAAGGCGAAGGCCCTGCGTCTGGTGGGCAGCGTTCGACCACGGACCGAGGATCTTCGCTAGGTTGAACGGCCGCTTGTCAATGCGTTGCATACAGACTTGCATTAGTGCACGCTCGTGGTAGTATTGCCCACAAGCCAGGATGACGTGGCTAAGGCCTTTCAGCACCATCTCGGCTCCACCTCGTCTTCCCTCTGCCCCACTTGTGGAGTACACGGCACAAAATAGGCTCCTCCTCCAGTTTTCAACAAATCTAGGGCGAGAACGTTGTCATTCGGGGTGATGGTTGGCTATGAGCGTGCTGTGTGATGAAGTTCATTTTTAAGAGTGTAGACGTAGGGTAAACGGTTTCGAAAATAATTCATTTCCTCTTTGCAGAAGGGATATGTGCAAATTGCTAGCGTCCGAGTTGATCTGTCTTGTTGCAGGTGAGTCAGGATGGGATACATTTTATTTATTTTTGGAACGTATTGCTCGGATGGGGCATTTATAAAACTGTTGGGGTTGGTGTCAAGAACAAATCGGTCAGTTAGCGTTGTCACAATGCCACTAAACGGGGTCATGTACGTCAAACGCCATGTTCTCGTCCGCTCAGAACTACAGTGTCACCTCCATCATGCTCCACTTGGACCTTTTATATCCGTCAATTTCATGGGCGGTCTGAACAAGGAAACATAAATGTGAAACCGTGGAGAAAAATTTAGATTTGCGCACGACACACACGAAAGCAGGCAGTTGAACAAACACCCCACTGCGTCAAGCAAATCCTGAGCACGGAAATACCATACAAAATTAAGGTCACGAGAAACTTGCTAACCCGGAACCCCTGCACATAAAACGTTATTTCCATTTGGAACGAGTTCTTCATGAGTGCAATCATCTCTCCCGTGGGTAAAAGTTTTAACATGAAGTGGTTGCGTTCAACGTAATTTATCGTAACAAGGTACTTGTGGTTTGGGCGTTTATGTACCCCGGGTCCTGGCCACACCGGCATTCAGGGCAACGAATAGGCAGATTTGGTGGCGGCTGCGGTCCACCGTATCTCCAGAGCCGTGCCCATTATCCTCTCCAACGGAGATAAGCGCTCCTACTTGTCTGCGTTGGTGTCACCCTTGGCCCGCCAGCAATGGCTCCTTGACATCACTCAATGGTCGCTCCTCCATGCTGTGGACCCGTCATTATCATTTAGGATGTCAGGTCGCTTCCCTCGCAGCTTTACGACACTCCTGCAGCGTCTACGACTCAAAGTCCCCTTCATCCCTGTGTTCCGTGTTAAGCTGGGTTACAGTAACACGGCGCTGTGCCTAGATTGCCACACCCCAGCTACGATCCTCCATATCATCGAGGACTGTGACCGATCCACGTGTGTGCGCCGGGTACTTCGACGCCAACTTGAACTACTTGACCATCGACCATTCAGCTCGTCCAAAGTACTTGACCCATGGAGCTCCCCTGCGCATCAGTGCCGGGCTCTTCGCTCCCTTTTTGCTTTCATGCAAGCCACCGGACTCCTCGAAGAGCTCTAAACAGAACTCCGACCTGTCGTCGCTTCACTTTCACCATAATTCATACTCTCATATTAACCACTGTGAAGTGGGGTAGGGTCCTGTGGCTATCACGGGGAAGCATCCCATGTCATGATCACTTCATCGTTTATTGTTGTTGTTGTTCTTTATGTACCATCAGCGTTATTGGGTCTTTATAGTAGATCAGATGTGGCACCTAACATCCACATTGCCCGTGCCGTCTTTGCTGAATCGCAGTTCGCGCCTCATCTTTTCCCTCTTTCGTTTCCCCTCTTTCATTGCTCCGGCAAGCGCAATATACGCTGGTTCACATGCTGCTGTAGCAGGCGTATCGCACTTGCCCAAGATGAAGACCGACGGAGAAAGACATTTCAGGAGTTTGAGCGCGGTGCGTTCCTTTGCCGTATGTAAGTGTGCTGCCGTGCGGTCAACAGCGGCGTATCTCGACCGGTACTAGAGCGCTTGACCCTGAAACGTGCACCAGATCGGTGCCTCTGGAGGACTATTGCAGTGCTTGAGGCGCCGTAAAATGCCAGGTCGTTTAGTGGGCATGGAGCAGTGGGCATAGGAAGGGACGAGGCACCGTGTCTCTTGTGATGGCCTTCAGAGTGGTCGTTCGGTGGTCTTGAGTCGATGCAAAATTTAGTATGGTGAAGTGTCGAATTGCTACCGGGCTATTGTGTTCATTGTCCGCGTCACCAAATGTAGAGGAGGTAGTATCCGTTTACATGAGTCCTGATCGGCGATGATGGAATGCCACGGAGAGCTTCTTAACCCGTGGCCTCGCCCAGGACTGTGCCGACAGACCTGGCTGACTTGTGCCATGAGACGCGGTAGTAGTGGCGCGTCGTAGTTGTCCACACACCGCCACAGAAACATTTATCTGCCTCGAAATTTCTCAGGTGTGCACGGGCCTCCCGAGAGGGTGCATGGGGGGACTCTGAATCTTATCCACCGGACCCTCTGTATGTCAAAGCATTCGTTTGTCATAATGCTACAGTGACTTCCACGCTTTCCGCCCACTTCCGCCGGAAGCCCGTTGTCCTGCCCTGGTAGAAGATCTGAAAAAGAGAAAGTGGGATGATAACGTTTTCTCCTCCGTCGTACCTCTAACTGTCGACAACTTATGAAGCTTCAAACCAGTAGTATCACTTTTGCTAACTTTACGTGACACCGAAACGGAGTTTAGAATTTTTGTAGCACATGAAGGACGTCTTCGACTCTGCTTCCTCTGTGGTATCCTGAGCTTGTGGCACCTCTTATTGAAGTGATTTGAAATGAAGTATGTCTTCTGCATTCCAGGTTTATCTCCTTTTTTTCTGTGCGTTCATTCCAGGAGAAGCTTATATGGCGGGCGCTTGCACAGACTTCCGGACAGCCATAGTTGAAGACAAGCCGTGGATGTACCACTCTGTTCGTAACATGGCACACGAATTGGCCCACAGGTGAGGAGTAAACAGTGAATAGTTGCGACGGGTTTTGGATTGAGGTCTGCAGTTCATATGTCAGTTCGTAGCCCTCAGGGTTACAATGGAATTCCATTCAGCTCAGAGCCACACTGCCATGAAAGAACCTCCTTCAAACACTTGCGCCACCTATCATGCACCGCATTTTTAACTTCACCGTTGTGTTGAAGCTCGGCGCCACCAAGGTGCTCTTCCAACAAGTGGAGGAAACGAATCAAAGAACATAAAACATTACGAGCGGAGTGACCACGTGCCCTGTCATGAGGATGAGAGGGAAGGCACGGCAAAGTACAGTTCATGTGCCTTCTGCGTGCTGGTAGCGTTATTTCTCGCGTCAAGCGCTTATGGCCTTAGATTACGATACGGTAAAGCATTATTTATTTATTTATTTATTTATTTATTTTACCCTCAGGGCATACGCATTTCAGAGGGGAGTGGTGTACAGAATGGTTATTGAGCATAGCACATAAATGAAAGACACTAAAGGTTGGCATTTCACACAGCAGTCAATCACTCGAATAGTGCACACATACCGCATTTTTAAACAACTGAGACGAAGAGGTAGCCGTCAGGGAGCCGGGAAGGCAGTTCCAGTCGATCGATGTGCGTGGAAAAAATGAGTCTGAAAAGCCTTTAGTAGAACATCTAGGAATTCCTACTTTTTGTTGATGGCTAGTGCGATGGGAAATATATGTGGGAGAAAGTAAAAAGTGGTTACGTAGCTGACCGTTGTGATAATATATTTTGTGAAAGAGGCATATGCGGGCAATTTTACGACGTATGGCGAGGTCGGGAAGATGGAGTGTGGATTTCATAGCGTGGATTTCATAATTATGAGTTAGACGTAGCCAGAGATATGTCAGTATGGCTCGCAGAAAGGGACGTACCGTAACCGAAAAAGTACACTCAGGTAAGTGGAATAGATTCACACGTAAGGTGTGTCAGCCTATTACTGTGGCGACATGCTGCACGTTCCGGAGAGTAGGGCAGCGGACAATTTCGGCCACCTGGGGTTATAATGGACTTCTTAGCCACATCGAATGCTAGTCGCAGCTTCAGCAAGCTGTGCAGCCCATCGGCACATCTGAACCCCCCCCCCCCCCCTCGATCAGATAGTCTCTCCTCGCGGCAAGCTCCACCGTCGGAAACTCCTCCAAAAAAGCTCTGTTGCACATTATCGAGCTCATCCACTAACGAGGAGGGCTATAGGACCATGCTGCTTACCAGGAGATAACTTTGCGAACCTCCTCTTCGTCCTGTTTCCCATTCCACTAGTAAACACGCGGCTAGTCAAGGCAGGCAGACCGCTCGTCTGCCCGACGTTACTCTCTATCCCCCACACCCCCGAGGTTCTCTTGACGGGCGCCGGAAATCTCCCACACACTGTTCTTGAAGCAATGTTTACGTCCCCACATTGATGCCGTCCTGGATTTGACCTGGAAGCAATTGAGACATTAATCGTCATGTTGGTAATGGGTCTTCCCCTTCTTCTCACAACGGGGTGCTTACGGGAGCTATGTGGTGACTTCATATGTCACCTGCAGCTCCGTCTCTTGTAGGTGGTATAGGTGGTGATACCCACAGAAAAGTCTTTAGCATGTGTCACTCTTGAGTGAATGAGACGTGACACTTTTGGTTTTCGGTCTCATGTCTTTGAGTTTAGAAGCGGTCTGCGGTGCCGCTTTAAGAAAACCGAAGTGGGCGTTCTCCGCATTCTTTTGCTATTAGAGCAGGGCCATTCAGCTAGCAGCTTACAAAACCTGAAGGGGCGCGATCGAGCTTGCTAAGGCAGCTTCCAGTTTTTCTCAGTACTGTTCGAAGGCTGGGCGTTGGATGATCACGTGGAGCGTAACTTCCCATGTCTTACATGTAAGGCCCTAGACCTTAGACCTTAAACCCTAGCCCACTTAGTGTGACTTTAACATCATGAACCCGATGCTATGTGTACATTTTTGTGTGTGCGTATACTTATGTGTATACTGTGTGTATACTTGCGTATGTGTGTTATGTGTATGTTATGTGTATACTTATGTGGTATAGGTGGTATATATTTACATTCTTGCTGGACTGGTTTAAAGTTTTGCGTATTCCTGCTGCGAAATCCGTCGGGGATCCGCAGGAAGCTCACACTGCGTGTTCAGGTGTCCTTTCCAATACTTTCCATTCGTTCAGTGTGGCTGTCTTTTATTAGAATTGGTTGTCGTGCTCGTTCATCTGTCACATAGATCGGCAAATGGTCACTCCCCTTTATTGTCAGTGTCGACTGTCGAGTGTAGCTGATTTGACATTCTATGGGTGCACACAGTTACATCAGTGCAGCTGCTATACAATGGGTCGCGAAGGTATGTTGGAGAACCGTCGTTGAGGACAGCGAAATCCATGCTCATAAAAAGTCTCTCCAACTTACGTCCCCTGCTGTCCATTATTTTACTGCCCCACAGTGGGGAGTGCGAGTTCATGTCACCAGAGATAACGGTGGGAGGTGGTAATACGCCGACTAGGGTCCTGAGTTTGGCTGGGTCAATTGTCTTTTTGGGAGGAATGTACACAGCTACTAGAGTGCGAATTCCCGAGGACAACTTCACTTTAACGGCCACGTATTCCGTCGACGATGTGACTGAAGACTGTAAAAACACTGATGGGCTGTCTCGGCGTACGGCGATAAGAACACGGCTTTTCGAACCCGGATCCTGGCCCGGGCACATGTAGTTTATGTAGTTTGCGATTCTAATGGATGTAGGGACTCCAGCCTCTACGAAAGCAAGCACGGGCCTTCGGCCTTTGGGCCTGCCTCAGAGGCTCAAAGGCACAGCTTAATGCTCTCAGCGAGAATGGCGTCCAATATCTGTTTTAGTAGCATGCGAAGTAGTATGGTACGCCGTCATCTGGCGTATGGTGCAGCTATGTAGATCAAGCAGTGAGCCCGTAGTAAGTCCCCAGCGAGCGCCACACACATGGAGTGAGATGCAAATCTGGCATTCTGCTTTTGCAGTCATGCGTTGTTAAGTTATGCAGAATGAAGTCGATGACTATTCCAAAGGATTTCATACGCGGCGCACCATATGCCAACTTCTGTAGAGCTGAATGGTTGTCAACACAGTTTTCTCGTTTTCTCGTACGAGACACCCACACCTCCGTGAAACAGAAATGTGGTGCAACATAGTGAAGAACACTCTATGCCAACGGCTATTGCTTTCTGGATCACCACATCCACGTGCCATCGGTATACAACCTCATACGCACGCCTCATTGGAGGAGGGCAGGGAGGGCAACCATGGCTACACCCAGCGCGATCACCTGGGCACACTGAGAGACACAGCCCTGTAGAATGCTTGCTGTTACACTGTGATGGCATATTTCGCCATCCGCGTTCCCTATGTGTACCGACCTGTCTCGAAGACACTCGGATACAAACAAGAACCCCCAATAACATCCAATGAAACTAGATAATGTAAATAATGCAACATATCAAGATGACTTGCACTACGCTCTTTCCACTTCTATGAACACTGGAGCCAGCCCATATTTGTGTCGACGACGAATACCTTTTTCGTCTATCGGTAGCGGTAACCACATCATAATTGCTTCCTCACAATACGCATAATATGGCAATGCACAATTCGTAGGGAAAGCGCAATATTTTTCACTTTTTCTGAAAGATATTTTTCCAGTACTGTTCGTTTCCGACATCGCGATATACGAAATCTCAGAACATCAGTGTCATTACTGGTTACGTCAAACATCTCTAACCGTAGTGACTTGTGTTGTCGTGCTTCTGCGACACGCCTCTTACTGAAAGACGTGCTATGCAGCTTGGGATGCGTTCACGATGGCGATGTCCCAGATGAAGATATAGAAGACCACCCCGGTGCCACGGATTGCCGGTGGTCCGATGGCTACATCATGAGCTACTTACAAAACTCCACCAAGCAGTTCCAGTTCTCTCCGTGTTGTGCCAGACAGATTAAGCATGTCGCGAAGTAAGTATGTTTTAAATAAGCATCAGTGCCGTTGTCGCCATCGTTGTCGTGAGCTATGGTTCCATTTGCATCGTGCGGCGGCATGAACTCAGTTACTGCGACTGCAGATCGTGCAACCAGGTGTAAGTTAGTGCTACAGGCGCATTTTGATGGCGAACAACAACAACTTTATTTTATCATGATGATGGGGGTGTTTCATCGCCAGGGGCAATAACCTACTCCACTGGTGGCGTTATTGCTCAGGTATATTAGCCAGGTTGCTCCGTTCAGGGTCGTTGTGCCACGCAGACTGCGTAAATCTTTTATACGCAGTCTCTATGACTCGGCTTTGGCTGGTCAGAGGAGCGGCTGGAAAACTTACGCAAAGTTATGTCAAGTTGCGGCATGGCCGGGAATGAGGGAGGGTGTAGTGAAGTTCGCACAGAATTGTGTCATACGCCAACAGGCAAATCCTCACGGGGGAGAACCGATTGGAGCGTGTCCACTGTCAGGACATAACTTCACCGCATAGCACGTTATCCGCCAACCATTGCCACGAATGATGGGGTTACCGCTTCCGATTCGAACAGCGAGGGGGCGTACGCCTTTTTGTAGCAATTTGGATATATGATGATTGCTATGAAAAGGCGCACGCCCCTCACTCTTTCCTCAAATCAGAAGCGATAACCCTATCATTCGTGGCAGTTTTTGGCACACAACCTGCTGTGAGGTGAAGTACTGTTCTGAGAGTGTAGAGAGCAATAGGCCTTGGTAAATCGTTGAGTGCGATGTAATGGGACCTTTTCCACGCAGTCCACGCGGTAATCAGTGCCTGTTTGTGACAACAGACTACTTTACAAAGTGAGTAAAGCTTTTTTCTTTTTTTTTCTTTTTTTGCTGAGGGCGCTCACTTCGCTTAAGCTTTGCGAACGACTCCTGGAGACAATTTCTCGGTTCGGTTTTCCCTCACAGTTTATCACTGATACCTCCACGTACTTTACGAGTTGAGCGTTCTCAGACCCTTGTGCTGCTCTACGTATTAGATACACGACATCTCCCTGCGACCCTCAAGCTAATATTACTAAAATGGTGAACAGGGATTTGAAGATGATGTTGATTGCATTTACTTGCCATCATCATCGTGAATAGGACCTTAGCATGTCAAAATTCTCTTTCGCTACGCGAACAGCTGTTAATTGTGCAACAGGTTACACGCCGGCGCTGCTGAAGCTAGGACGAAAGGTGCTCTTTCCGCTCGAGAATGACGACCTTAACCTACGGAATAGCTCGGTCGCCCGTCACTACTCGAGCATCGCGAAAGGACTCCGGAGCTGGCTCAACGATGCCATTAGGACAGCTCAGGAGAACCTCGATGTAGCTCGACTGGACGAGGCGCAGCAGCACAACCTCGGCCGGAGGAACGTGGCGTTCAGCGGGGGTGAATGCAATCAAAGTTTCATTTAGTTCATTCAGTTAGTTTTTATTTCATTAAGCAACCATGAACAAAGCTGAAGAGACTGCCAAAAGCAGCTGCAGTGCCGCTTCACAAGGGCACGTCCCCACACTTTAGAAATCATAACACAATCATAACACTATACAAATCAACTATCGGAGGCCATACACTACATGCAAATAAAAAAATGCGTTACATTGGTACAAAGAGAGAGAGAGAAAGGCAGAAACAGATCCCTTAAAATACATGTCATGACCCAAAACATTGCTCTTAACGATCTTATTGAAATACAAGCGAGGTCAATACGTCCTCTAATGTACTATTTAAAGTCACAGAGATGTTTGTGTAAATTGTACATAGGGTAAGTACATCACCTTCAAATTCCACATTGATCCTTTCAGTTATATTAGTTTGAGGGTGACAGGACGATGTTTTTCTCGTGTCTAATACATAGAGTAGCACAAGAGTCTGCAAACACTCTAAGCGTAAAGTACGAGGCCTTATCAGTAATAAGCTGTGTGGGAAAACCGAGCCGGGAAAATGCCTCCAGGAGTCGTTCCCAAAACGTGAAGTAAACGCCCTCAGCGTAAAAAAGCTCTACCCACTCCTCTGTCAACTGGTCTGTTGTCACCAACAGGTACTGATTACCGCACGAACCGCGGGAGAAAGGTCCCATTACATTGCAGGCAACAACTTGCCAAGGCCTATTGCTCTCTACAGTCTGCAATCGCCGAAGTGGTTGTCCACCGCGAGCCTGCCGCGAGAGTTTGCCTATGACATGTCGCGCAAGTCTGTGCGATCTTCGCTACGTTCCCTTATGAAAATGGGTGTTTAGTTTCTGTTTACTTTCTACAGACCAAGGTCAACATGGAAAACAAACATTCTTCAGAGTTTGTGTTGCTTTCATGTTTACATCATGTGTTTACTTCTTGTTGACTTATGGCCCTCAACTTTCTGTAGACATTTGGCTACAGAATAGCTGTGGAATTTTTTGTTGTCTTTCTGTGTACTGTCAACATAATTCTGGTAACACCATCCCGCGTATGATGTGAAGACTTTTTGTAGACTTCCTGTGACTCCACTCTCTTAGAAATGAACTTCACCGCATAGCACACTCCTGGCCAACCATCATCTCGAACATCGTTATCTGCCTGAAAACGGGAGGTGTACGCCATTTTTGTGACAATTATGAACAGCGTAAGTATCACAAAAAAGCCGTGCGCCTACCGTTTTGAACAAATCAGGTCACATAGCGATTTCATTCGAGGTGATGGTCGGCTAGGGGCATGCTATGCGGTGAAGTTCATTTTTAAGAGTGCATATGTTCACTTACTCGAAACACGCATAAGATACACGAAATGGAGTACTGCAAAATTATATATGTATCTACTTTATTCCGAAAATGCATACCTTGAAAGTGGTATCCAGTGTCGACACAATCATACAAAACATCCCGCGCACACAGTAGTTACGTATTTCATACGTACACATCCTTCGTGCCACATAGTGTCGCGTCGCACAATTGACAGTCAATGATCTGCTGTTCTTCTGGCGACCCACGGTGAAACAGCTGGAATTTCGGCGCCAGCGACGTCTCTGAAGCGCTGGAGAGATATGTGTCTGAAATAGAGCGCGCAATCGCAAATTAGTAACGTTCAAACACAAGTGAGTAAAACTGAGTAATACGGTCATAGCAACAACAAAGCTGGTTAACCCAGCTTAGTGTTCAACAAAGTAGAGCCTGTATGAAGGAAAATGAAATTAGCAGAATCAACACCAGCCACGAAGTGTACACTTACCTGACGGGACGCAAGACTGCTGCCGCTGCTCGAAACAAACAAGAAAACGCACAACAGTCATGGTGTGAATACATGTGAAGCTTAATCACACACTTCGATCACACAGCTTACCCATTACGACGCAAATTCATATCCTCATTTGCTCTCTCATGGTCTTCAACAACGAGAATGAAATTAGCAGAAGCAACACCGGCCACGAACTGATACTTGTACACTTACCTGACGGGACGCAACACTGCAGCCGCTGCTCCGAACAAACAACAAAAACCTACAGCACAATAGTCATGGTGTGAATACATGCGAAGCTTAATCACACACTCCGATCACACAGCTTACCCATTACGACGCAAAATCATATCCTTTTTCTTTCATGGCCAGGCGCTGCTCGAAACAAACAAAAACGTAGACCACAACAGTCATGGTGTGAATACATGTGAGGCTTAATCACACACTTGGATCACACAGCTTACCCATTACGACGCAAATTCATATCCTCCTTCGTTCTTTCATGTACTGCAACAACGAGAATGAAATTAACAGAAGCAACACACCGGCCACGAACTGATATTGTACACTTACCTGACGGTACGCAAGACTGCAGCCACTCCTCCAAACAAACAACAAAAGCCAACAGTCATGGTGTGAATACAAGTGCAGCTTAATCACACACTTCGATCACACAGCTTACCCCATACGACGCAAAATCACGGCCTCTTTTGTTCACAAATGGACGAGCGAGCGCGGAGACCGTTCAAACATGTTGCAACCGTTCAACGACATTCCGATGATGCTAATGGCGATGACTCCTCCGTGACAAGGCGAGGGCGAAGCACGGAGGCGCAGAGTCAAAATGTGGAACAAACTTGTCGCATGTGCATGATCCTCATGTGGTGGTATAAGTATGAAATATATTGCATAATAAACTGAAATATAAATAATACGAGGAAGCGCCTTCCCAAAGCCAACGAAAATGTATTTCGAGCTTTAGTGTGCAGCTAAAAGGTGGCAAAGTATCATTTAAGCTACATTTGATCATAAGTTCAGATTCAAATACCGCTTTGTTTAGTGGAAAGACGGTAACACTGATCTGTCTACCTCCCGGGAGGGGTGTATACCCAACATGTGTTTTTTTTTTTAACTCACCCTGAAATCGCTAATATTACCCATACAGCCTGTCTCCCAATGAATGGATTCACAAATATGCCTATATACATATATACCGCCACCCCCCCCCTCCCTTAGGAAATGCTCGGTACCCCCAGAGGTCGTCCTCTGGGACATTACTGGCTGATAATGCAGTAATTAATAATACAAAATCCATCTATAAAATAAAACGGTCGAAATAAATACTCATTACACAGGTGCACAGAAAGTCCACAAAGCATCAACAACGACACCTATGTACATTGTCCACACAAGGTATTCAAAAGATTGTCAACATGATGTTAACAGCAATTCCTGTTGACTTGATCAACAAGAAGTCGAAGTCAACACACTGTCAAGACAGGAAACAAGAAGTCCACAAGAAGTCTGCAGAAAGACAAAATGCATTTTCATACGGGTTCTTTCTCATATCTGGACATGTCTCAACACGACATAACTTTTCGTAAGTTTTCCTGCCCCTGCTGTGACCTGCCAAGGCCGAGTCATGGAAATAGTGTATCAAGAGAGAGAGAGGAAATATTTGTTTATTTACAAACATCGGAGCTGAGTGGAGCTGAGCTGAGTGAGTATAAAAGGCTTAAGTAACCTGCGAGGCACAACCATCTACGTGAGAGTGCACATGCTTTGGAGCGCCGTTGATCTAATTATATTAGCGGTAATCTGTTGGCCACGGAGACTGCTTTCCGGCTCAATCACAGCCAGGATCGTGTCGTTTCTGCGCTAGAGAATTACGTAGTTCTGGTTTCGGCCCACCTGCATAGCAAAATTAGTGAATTGGTATCTTAAGGTGTTCGCTTTTTAGGGCGTTTAAAAAAAGCGATTGATTTGAACAATGACTGGATAATTAATGACTTGAATAATGACTCTTGGATTTCTGAGAAAACATCTAATTAATAAGTGGATGAATGAATCTTAAGAAATCAGTCGACCAGTAGCTGCATACTCTTTCTTAAAAGATGTCCGTCCGGCCGTATAACCCACCAGCGGAAACGAAATTTATGCAGCTATAATAGTTTTGATGTAAGAAATGCGTGTCGAAAAGCACGTACACATGAAAAAAAAAAAAGAAACGCCCCGTATGTCGACCCAGCTTTCTTTTCTACACGGGAGTTGACTCCCAAAAATGCTATAAACATAAGATAGATGGCTATTACCTTTCAAGTTTCGAGGTGAGTTTCACCCGACGTTGTATTCATGAAACGCGGTCGAATATATAATAATTGTTAAACTCACCCTGTCGGCATTACTCTGTACATGCGAACTGCGTTGAAAGGCTAATTGGCCTTTCTTCGGCTCACCTTTTCTAGGCGTACAGGTCAATTTTAAGTTTACGGAAGACGCGAGTGGCATACTTTTTCTTTAGCGTGAAACCCTAGCGGCGAGCTGAAACAGGCTCGTTCACTCATTAAGTAGGTTGGAAACCGAGGGTTGGATACCGAAACTACAGCGGTGTGGCGCTACTCGTGCACTCGACCGCCCCTTTCAATGAATGGCGGAGCCTGCCTCCGCGCGCCGCTTTGGTGGCCCGCTGAACAAAAAGCACGTATTCCGTAAGGTTTTGTCTGGACCTGTACTCAAGCTATCAAATTGTCCCAGAAAGAATGACGCATGTAAGGAAATACATATGGACTGCTTTGTAATGAGATCCTTTTTCGTATACTGTTAACAGTCTGGATAGCCATACCTGTCTGCATGTGAACAATTCAAAGAAAGAACGACCAACAACAAACTACTTGCCAGGCACGAATATGAGCTTAGATGAGTTTTGTAAAGCATCCCTTGCCGATACGTCTCGGGACTACTATTTCGACAAGGTAAGCATTTATTCCTGCATACCCGCAACAGTGAAAGAAATGTCGGTGAAATATACAGTGACAGTTGCATAGATGAATGTGTTCCTGAAACCAGGCTGTCGAACCGGAACTGAGCTGCTATTTTCTCCCGAATTGGTACAAAGCCGACCACATTTTTCTGCATTCTTGGTACGGAACCTGGACCGGAACTAATGAAGAGTACAGTTCGGAACCGTTCTGCTAACGGTTCAGTGTCCTGTTTTTTTTTTTTTTTTCGTAAGGCGCTCTGACAAGGATGATATGAAAGGTGCGAAGGACACCTTGGTCGAGGGCTAAAACTGCCACACAAGTTGTAAAGGTTATTCAAAATTCCATCTACATGCGAATGGTACCGGGGATGTTCCGAGGATTACAGTCTCGGGGGCGGAGTGGGTGGGTGTCCCGTAGTTGGGGGGGGGGGGGGTAGCACCAATATCTTTCTCTCTTAATTCTCGCTCGCTAATTTTCTCTCTGAAAGGGTGATCAGACATGAGACGAATAAACTTGATAGATTAACCTTGCCTTGCAGCTGAGAAAGTTACGGCATGCAGAAAATGAAGTTACAGCGTACAGTTCTCGGCAAAACGTACATATCGCACAGTTCTATACGCCTTGCGTGGACGACAATCTAGGGCTGCACGACTGTTATGTAGTAGACACAGCATCGGCCTCGATGTTGTTCTTACGAGGTTCCACCAAGTACACACAGCGCTCGCGCGCCACACATTTCTGAATCATTTCCTTCCAAAGTCCCCTAGTGGCCGTCGACGATTTTTAAAAGTATACGTAGCGGTTGGACTAATCTGTGGCTCACCTAGGCCGTGAGAGGAATGCTTATCACGGAAGACGGCCACGATGTGACAGACGCCAACAAGATAAATTATGATCGTCCACACCCGTACACAGTAATTCCAATGGACGACAGCACCGCGACTTCTGCAGAACATATTACTAACCGTGTATTCACACGAGCGACATTCTCACGGAAGATTGTACAGAAGAAAAAGCAAAAACAGTGGGCACAGAGCCGAAGGTCCGTACTGCGTTATGTTGAGCATTCCCATGGTGCAGGAATATCGGGAGTGGCGTACTGCGCACTTAGCAGACGACACTTAGCAGATGACACCGTCAGCATAATGAAGTAAACACGACGCAAAAGACAAAGGGACGAAGGGACGGACACCGTCAGCGTCTATTCCTGTCGTCTGCTACGAAATATCTTGTGGCTGCGTCGCAGGATATTCCCTACGGTTAGCAGTGTACGTAAAGACACGACGTTGAGCCCTCATGCTCACGTCACAACAGAAAGCTATGACGTTTTTCGCATCTTCCGCTGTAGCATTCTGGGGAATGTCGCTCGTGTGAATACACGGTAAGTCTGCATATGTCGGTAGGGCTCAAATGTGGTGTGTCAACGTCACATAGATACATGAAGCCTGCTTATTGCCTCCTCCCTCTCCATCGCTACGTCGACATATAAAGCCAGAACTCGTCTGCTACCGCGATTCGCCGTTTTGCGAATCTCGCAAATGATTGCAGCTAACTTCGACAAGTTGAACCCGTAGACTAAAAGTGCAACACGCTTTAATCAGTCTTGAGAAAAATATGGGACCATGTTTCGTTTTCTTCTGTTTTCCCATTTAGTGCGGGGACGTTTACTCGCAGACGGCAGTTGCTGCACCTGAAGCCGACGGTGGCTCGTCTCCATGGTTGCGACCGCTGAAAGCACGTTCGTGATTGGCTAGGGTCGTTGAAAACACGATCCTCATTGGCTGACTCTTAGCTGTTACGTCACGTCGACGAGTAAGACTTTCTGTATATAGGTGGTGGTGGCTATATACAGACACACGAAGTTTTCATTCGCCTTTCAGCCCAGGAAGTTAGTCACAGCTTCAGCGTAGTCCTGGACTACATATTCCGTCTGTTGGGAACGCTTGCGCCCTAATTGACTTACACGACCCTGTGAGGACCCAATAGTACTTTATGTGTAACTGGGGGCGTATAGCCTAGAGAGTCTAGAAACTTTTTTTTCATGTGTGTTGCTCTGTTGCAAGACCCCGCCATAAACAGCCATAACAGCCTAAACAGCCATACCGAATGATCTAGCTTCTGGCAGCGTTTCCCACTCCCAAGAGCGGAGTCCATCCGTCCCGCACAACAAGAATTCAAAACAAGAACAAGGTTTATTACATTACGAGAAACATATACTGTGCGCACGTTTCAAGTTGAAAAGCAAACGAGTGCGACAAGCCACACGGAGACCAGAAAGAGAAGAGCCTCATTCCCTTGAAGCAGACTCCTTAGGTCCTTTGTTTCTTACTAAAACACGCCCCTTGCCTCTGGAGCATACTAACCGAATGCGAGTTTATCGATCGCGCCCTCCCTATCAGCCGTGTAATCACCCATGGTACCAGAGTTTCGACAAGCGACAAATAAGATTACGATCACAAGAGTAATATCCGTGGCTTCTGTGCAATCTCAGAAGCCACAGTAGCAGAAAGCAAGCAATGACGGCGCTATTGTGACGTCACCTGTTAGCCACTGAACCAACTGTGCGGTGACAACGGTCAGACAGGCTGCACACTGTCGGGAAACACTGAGGCTGCACAACACACAGTTGGATTCATGCTGCAGCACTCGTTCTTCCCGTGGTATCAGCGGTCCCAAAAATCGAGGTGGTGTCGTTGACAGCGTTCAAATCCTCCATTTCGGACGTCACGCAGCCGGAGAACGCCGGGCGTCTCCGAAGCGGTAGCACACGCTCCAGCCTGCGCGGTGTTGCTCACTTCGATCATGTGATGCCAGGTCCAATGGGCACCGTCCATACCAATCACGTCACATAGTGACAAGCGTGGCGACGCTCATGACGTGTCTATCGTGAAGGCCAAGGAGGGTGCTTCGCGCACGTGAGATTCGGGGGCTATTGCAGGCGTCCCAAATTCGCTACCGTTGCACTAATTGTGGGTAAAGTGTTCTGGGCCGCCTAACATTCAATACCGACCAAAAATAAAAAGACAAAGTTGTGTGCTTCTAGACTGCTCCTTTAAGGGCGACCAGCACTCAGAATGATATCGTTCCGTCTCCCTGCTTGAGAAACCAATGCGGTGCATCACGGTTCCGACCATTTCTAAGACAAAACTGACACCGGCATACCATCACTGTTGGCAGAGCGCTGTGGCAACAGCACCTAGATACAGAAAGCCTGCTTACTCGTCGACGTGACATAGCAACTAAGAGTCAGCCAATTACGATCGTGTTTTCAACGACCGTAGCCAATCACAAACGTGCTTTCAGTGATCGCGACCATGAATACGAGCCACCGTCGGCTTTATGAGCAGCAACTGTCGTTTGCGAGTACACGTCCCCGTACTGAATGAGAAAACAAAATAAAGCGCAACATGCTATCATATTTTTATCATATTTTTCTCATGATTAAAGCGTGTTGCACTTTTAGTCTACGGGTTCAAATTTGCGAAGTTAGCCGCAATCATTTGCGAGTTTCGCATTACGGCGAATCGCGGTAGCAGACGAATTCTGACTTTATATGGCGACGTAGCGAAGGATGGAGAGGAGGCAGTAAGCAGGCCTTCTGAATCTAGGTGGCGTTGGCTGCGGCTTCCCCTTGAATTCGTGGGTCCAGCGCATTGGGAGTCCTTAGTTTCCTGAACACACTTACCAATTACTTTAAAGGGGCCCTAAAGAGGTATACAAGGTGTGCATTTCTCTGCGTTATATTATTGCAACTCAGGCAGTGAAAGCTCCTTGCAATTACAAACGCTCCAAACCAAAAGGCGCTTGCATTCCGATGAAATACTCGCTGCAGTCTTCCGCTTTTAGCGTCATTTACGTCATTTTGACGTGGCGCTTTCCGCACTAATTACGATCAAGGGTTGCACGTGTGATTTTATTTCACTTGCGAAAATGTACTAGATGAATATGTGTCTTAATCTATTCAAAATCTAAGAAGTTATAACCTCAAACTGGAAAATAAATGGGTTTAGTTTAGATATCACACGCGAACTCGTTTTCCGTGCAGTAGCACGCAGCAGACCGCGAGCGCGAATGAGTATCCGGCGCTACAGTTCCGGTAGGTATCTTAGGTAGGTGCGCGATGGGTCACCTTCGTCATCTTCGAATGGTTCCGACGACTGGGCTGCAGTAGTTTGGATTGAGCAACGCGGCATCAGCTCGCGTGGCACAGTGGTTAGCGTGCTGTCTATGTCACGTCGTGATTGGGAGGTACCCGGGTTCGAATCGCGTCATATTATAGCAGCCCAATTATTGACGTTTGCGCCAGCCAAAGATGTTGAAGATGTCATGACGCTGAATTTCGTAAGCACGGGGCGCAAAATGTAGTTCTAGACAAACAAACGGAGCTCTCCGCCTTACAGGTAATAATGAAGCCTGTTTATTGGCTGCTAATTTGAAACGTCATGTGCGGAGCTCAGCCCCGCGATTGGACGGCAAAAGGCTACGTAGGCATGTGACGTATACGTGGTGGAGAGAGGCGGGCTGGTTACTCATCTTTGAAATCATTTATATGGGTCACTGAGCTGGCACAAAGGCGAACGACAGACATATATGGGTATTATGACATGCGTTTGTCATGGGGTACCATTATTTGCGAAATGTCTGCGGGCCTGTTTACGGCTCCTTTAACACTAGATGGATCATGTGGCCGCGCGCTAGCAGAGCCGTATATAGGGAGAGTTTGGCCATCTTTTGATCTTTTGGCGCTTCACCAGCGGAGCCTGTTCTGGAATTTAATTTGTTTCAATTGGACGCGTTCCCCGAATTAGTTCATTTTCTACACGGACGTACAGCGTTCTTCCTAAATATATTATTACTTAATTTGAGAATGATGATGTACCGTAGGTCGACCTTCAGTACCTGGCTTCTCACTTATTTTATTGGCAGCCATGAAACATGTTGGCTCCCATTAAATAAATTGGAAAGCAGTTTTTCATTGATACATATTAAGCCAATACCTGATTCGTTCTATTGTTGCAATCTGTAATAAACAACGTGCCGGAACCACTCACTGCCGGAAATACTCATTAAACCAATTGGAAATCAGCGTTTCTAATTGACGCCCATTAAACCAATTCGTTGAATTGGTTCCTTACTCCGTTGATGCGGTCTTCGTCTCACAGCACGGCGGAGCCCGGTTTCGCGAAGGCAGCTTCTCTACTAAACTTCCAATTCAGTGAATGAGAAATAGTGGGCTTTCACATGTTTAAAGGAATTCGCAGTCTGATTTCTCACTGAATCTCATTAAAACTGCGGGAAGAAGTCAATGATATCGTGCCTACTATTTCCAGTAGGAATTGACGTCAGAGTCGGTGTTGCACTGCCCAAAAATCCTGAATCCAAGCGATCCGCTTATCAGCCAGCAGGTAGGCGCCATCTTGATGCAGTTCTCCGGCTTGTGACATGTACTTTTGTCGCGCTCAGTGTAATCTCCAGAGTCACCGTCTTATGACTCACAGGCGCGTGTGAAATGGGGGCTTTGTTACCAAACTGAAAGGATTCAAGGACGAAGGGGTCTCGAAGGACGCGGTGCGCACATATCTTCCCCCTTGCATCGTGACCAACGCTTTGCATCAACATGGCATCGGCGACCGGTTGACGACTGGACAACAACAGAGCACGGCGAGGGAGGTCGTTCCGCCGTGACGTCGCATGACGCGGTTCAAGTTAGGCTCCTCCTAGTGGCCAAACTCTCCCTCTAAACGGCTCTGCGCACTAGTGGGCAACCGACGTTCGTTCCACACCTGCGCTTGGCAGATTACCTTCAACGCTCCTTTTCCTGATGCCACGAAATATCTGTCATTAGTATATTGCGCGTTGATTCGTGGGATACGGCTCAATGTTATTTGTTGTATGTGGAGAATCAGGCAAGTTGGTCGGGGTCATTAATCAAGGGGAGCGAATTGAAAACGCGGGTAGACAAGGCTACACACACTCACGCCGCAAATGCACTGCTTACCTGTCTGGACACCACTGGCGTAGCCAGAAAAATTGCGAGTTTTATATATCGGGAGGTGCCCACGACAACGGTTCCGAAAACATGGTGAGAGAATCGCCCTGTTCCTTTGAAGCGCGTGACATCACATTACTAAGCTATGGATTCGACAGCTTCCTTGGTCGTATCGTTTTCGTAGAGTTCTTCCGCTGTACTAGGACTCGCTAATATTTCAGCAGGGGTTTTATGGAGAGTTTACATGAGGGAAGACAATTTCACCTTTGTATACCTCTCCCAAATGCACTTCCAAAGGTACGATTTCAGGGACGTTTAAACCCTCCCCCGATCCCCTTTAGCTACGACATTGCTGCGCACTACAGGACTTTCGTACGCACGGTGAAGTTCATCATTCCATCTTCGCCAAATTAGCGGAATTGGGTACAGAATCGCCACAGGCGATGTAACATCGCGCTCATTTTCATCAAAATAAGGTTGTTGTCTACATGATCACCATACACCAAGACGTTTGTATACTGCAGAACGAAACATACGTTGATTGCAAAGTACCGTGCAGAACCGCAAACTATTACGACGACGGAGAGTGGGTGTATTACGCTGCGAAGGTCTTCGCCATTGATGGAATACCCTGCAATGAAGGAACTATGGTAAGTGAACTCAAAGGATTGACAAGATCATATTTGATTAGCTTTCGGGCCTATGAGCATTGGTTGGACGTTGTGCGGAAGGTAACGTTGCTTAAACTATTGTGTTTCGAATTTTGAAAACTCTACATGTGAGGTTTGGGCTAGCATCGATCGCTGGCAGTATACTAGCACAGACAAGTACCGGGTACATAGGACGGCAAAAATTAATTTCGTGGTTATTGTACAGCTGACGTGAAACGCTAGGACGTGAAAGGCCGGAATCCATTTCGCATTAAACCCGCAATTTTTTCCACTGTTTCGTGTGCGTAAATTCTTTGGGCATCGCCAGTCTGCTGAAGCTCGACACAAATACTCGAGAGCTATAGTGTCAACCGTGAATTATGTTGTCCCTCGTGGCTTGCGTAGGGCATCCGATACCAGATTCAGTACCTCTGCATCTGGTATCGGAAGCAGCGGTAGAAGTCGTAATGTAGAAGATATTACGCTTCTCTAAGGCGGCAACCGCATGGAGCAGAATGTCCACGTTGAGGTTGTCATGGTGAAGCGTCGGCCTAGCGTTTATCACCGCTTGTTGCACGCGATGTGGCAATGCTTTATTGTAGTAAACTGCTGTACGCATCGTTTAGTAACATAAATAATACTTTAGCGGTTCTTCAAAAAGTATTGTGCTAATAACATCTAGAAATCAGGTGTTTACAAGAAATTTTTAGATACGGAGAGATTGTTCGCTTATGAGTGTTTCTAGCAATGCTCACTAAAGAAATATCAGACTACATTTTTGTTACCGTTATCTCGTCACACATTTCCGATTTGCCATGTGCCACAAATAATATTTTGATGTTTCATTTAGTCACCTTCGCCTTGCACACACCTTGCCACCTCCTGCAAAAGGATATATTTTACGTTGATGTCCTTATACTGAACAAGTTTGACGTTCCAAAGGGGTGACCTCCTTGAAACCTCCGATATGAATATATCCACGTCGAAGTCCGCGGGACGGGCCATCTGCGTGTCCTTCTAGAAGGCAGGGCGAAGAGGGCAAAACCCGGAAAAAAAAAGAAAAAGAAAAAAACGGTCACAGGCATGATCACAGGTGACTTTGTCACGTGCTTGTGGCATTTCCTGTGAAGCGTGTTTTCCTGTGGTGTCACTTCCTCTCCTCAGACTAAATATCTATCCTTGGCATAAACCGGCTCATTGGTCCGTCGTCTATTTTTCGCATAGTAGGTCACCGTTCCTTTCAAGTTCTGCTGCCATTCAGTTGGCAAAAGTGCTCCATGCGGTTGCCGCCTAATGTATCGCCTGCGCCTGAGTGTTACTCATACGTCTCGCCGGATGCTCCGAATGGCGAAATGCAGCTCCCAGAACGGTTCGACCTGTGGCACACTAACAGACATTCAGTACATTTGTATTCGCTCTGCTGCTCATGAATGGCCGACGCCGTGCTTGTGCCTATAGCTATTACCAGGATCATCACCACAGACTGATTATACCTTAAAGTTATCCTGGGGCTAATCGGTCGATCCAGCGCTTGCTCACAGAAGCCCCTAGTGCGCTACGTCATGAACACCGGATTTACTCATCTCTAACTGTACTACTCTAATGTGGAAGTGGCTGACGTGCGCTTCTGTGGACCGCGTGTTCGTAACAATGACACGCGTATTCTGTAGCTCCTACTTATAGCTTCTGCATATTTCTCTTTACATATCCCCATTCAACGAGTTGCTCTCTGTGCTTTCTGTTGCTTTCAAGGAATGCTACTGTTTCTGTACATGTTTGACAAGTGATGTAAATGTTATTATCAGGAATTCATGTCACAATTTCCTGATGTAGTGGAACCTGATGTAGTGGAACGAAGCGCTCTAGCTGTACACTGTCAAATTCGAGATCATCCTATCGACTTTCAAAACGCCTGCATCATCGACCTTGAGGGTAATCAGATCAAAAGAATGTTTGTAGAGTCCTGGCGTATACAATCCACACCTGAAAACTTTAACCGATCTGTTGGAGCGTTACCCAGCGTATACGTCAGCGGCCTCCGTCACGTGACTGAAAAACAATCCGACGAATCACGAAATTCGAACCACGGCAAGAACGCTGCTTCCAACGGCCACTACAGTCACCCCTGAGGAAGGAGCCGAACTGTCTCCGAAACGTCGGGTACCGTCCTGTACCTTGGTTGGAGATTTTCGTTGCTATCACAACTTTCCTTTCGTTATCGGAATCAGAAAGACGTAGAAGGTCAGTCAAGACCAGGGTTGCGGAATGGGATCACCCATTCCATTCCAATTCAATTGAAGATTTGTGATAATTCTATTCCTTTCATTTCCTAGGAATGAAAAGGTGTGGTTAATTCCCGCTCCTGGAATGGGTTGGCAAACCCATTCCATTCCTTTAAAGGGATGGTCTCGTACCCCCTGCCCCTTTCATAAAGTGTACCATTCGATTGCCCTTTGTTGAAAATGGAATACTGCTTACCCGACAAAACACGCCACAGTTATTAAATAACCGAATTAAATTGATAAAGATTGCAGAGCATGCCGCGATCTGTGTTGGCAACAATAAGAACGGCCACGTCGCCCTGCGGGTAAGTGCATGTGGGCACCGCGGCAACTCTCGTACATTTTCTTTCAGTTCTCAGGTGAAAAACGCGCATTCTAAGTAGTGGCAAGCATGGTGGTTCAGAACAACTATGTTAATCCTCACAGACAACTTAAAAGTCGCAGAACAACCCCATCCACAATCACAAATGTGAAGTCGCTGGCCATTGGCGCGCGCGGTCGCATTACAGCTCCGACCAAAAATATATTACGCGCGCTTCCATTACACTCCCCGTTGTACACAGATCAAGCTTCGAAATGAAGTGTCGCTGACGACGTACATGGAGAAGGAGTACGTGTTTATTTAAAAACCGCATTAAATACTCGCGGAAAGAAAACATGTGACTTAGCTTCCACGTATCCGATTGTGCGCCGCATTATGGGAGACCCCACAGTCAATGCTCGGACTACATTCTCCGCTCGCGGAGGTATATGCCTGAGTGTCCCCATTTCGAGAGCAAAGGGGATTACTCAACCCAAGGTGCTTCTGCAAGTTACAATTACCATGACAACGACGATGCACCCGCAGGCCGACGTCAAACGTGACGTATGCATGAGAGAAGCGCAGCTTTCGTCGTCTGCTCTTACGGGACGTTCCGACAAATTCCTCGAAAACGACTTGGTTAATCTGAATGAAACTTTGACGGTTGTATGTGTACAGTACTCGTGAAACTAGTTTTGGCTAAGTTTCGAAATCGCCCCGGCTCTACGAGACCGTCCCTTTAATTCCTCCAATAAACGAATTAGGACGTGTAATCGTACTAGCTAGCCGAGCAGTGCTATAGAGGAGATTGACATTACCCAACACGGAAAAAAGGACAAAGACAATGTTATTTCGCCCTCCTCCTTTCCTCCTCCTCTTCATTGGCATCATTACTGTTGGAATTTTTCACTAAAGTAACTGGTGCAAGTGATGTGGGGTTGCGGGACTCACACTAGTGAAGCCAAAATCTCCATTTTATTTTTTCTTGAAACCAAACCAAACCATCGCCCTTGACCGTGTGGCACCCAGACCATTACACTCCAATTCCAATCCGCCTGCGATAAAATGCCTAATCTAATTCTCATTCCATTCCCAGGAGAGTTTCCGCCATTCCGTTCCAATTCCATTCCGGGCTTATGGAATGATTCCGGAATAATTCCAACCACGGAGTGGCATCTCCGCAACCCTGGTCAAGACCTTAGTTGAAGAACACAAAGACAAAAAACACTGAAGACAATCGTAGATTTATTATGGTACAAGCGGTCGGACGGAGTTCGTCCTTCATCAGGTGCGGTACCGGTGTCGTCATCCGTCGTCATCTCTCTCAATCCGTAATTATGATGTCCTTCACCTGATTACCTGACTACGATCGTCTTCGGTGATTTTTTTTTTGTCTTTTCGTTATCTGTTAAGGTAAATGACAGCACGGTCCAAAGCGGCTTTGGTAACCAGTTGCCTGATTTGTAAGGGGTTTCACAAGCAGACAAATGCGATTATTCACATATATTATTATATATTATATTATATATTATATATATATATATATATATTATATTATATATATATTATATATTATTATCCACATTTCGAGTGCCGCTCACTACATACATCCTCCTCTTAAGCGTGAACCGCATGGCCCAAAAAGCGTCCGAAATCTTTCCGAACCGAATTCGGGACCGGTCTTTTTTTGGAGAACAGAATTTCGGGCCGAATTCGACCCGATCTGACCAAGTCAGATTTCTCCTCCGAAATGGGAAGTGACAACAACCGAAAAAGTAGAATCATCCAATGGCTATTCAGCAGGGAGAAGAACCGTAGTAACGATGACGTAGCAAGTGGTTCGACTGTTGCCGTGTGTGGGACTTCTACCTCTATGAATACAGGGATCATCTCATTGAGCTGGATGGTTGAAAGGCGATATTCCCCAAGGCCAGAAGTCATCGGCCGAAATTCGGAGTGCATTTCGGTAGCATGCGGTGATGCACAGAAAAATGCACGGTCCCGATTTCGGTTCGGCCAGCTTTCGGACAGTTTTTCGTGCCATGGGGTTCAGCCTTTAGCGTTGCTCACGCCGATGACACGTTCTTGGTGAATGGTGTAAACGCATGTGTACCGTATTCCAGGTTATCATTATTTGTCAACATTATTTTCTGTCGCTTCAGGTATGCATACGTGGTGAATGTGTACCCTATCCACCGAAAATTAAGAGGGGATCGACAAGCAAAGCACCAGCACAAAAAGGAGAAAAAGAAGACGAGAGGACCGAAGAAACCGAGAACTACGCTCCTAAATATGTACGTGCTACCTAGTCGATGGAATAAAGGGTGCAAACCAGAAGGTTCCCAGCGTGTGCACATTCAAGGACCGGCTCGTTGAAGCTCAGCTACGCCGATTTTCGAATGTTACAGAACGGAGACGTACTCAGACGACGTGTTTATTAGGGAACGCTGATTATGTGTGTAAAGTACTTATCCCAAACTCTTCACGTTTTTTTTTTTTTCGTTTTTTTTTTGAAAAGTTAATTAGTTTCACCATTCCGACTTGCGGACTTCAAACCTTGTGTCGACGTCACACTCGAGGTCAGGAATGTTTTGGATGGGCATGACATTTGGCTTGGCTTCTTCCGCCGAGCCGGGATGTCCGCTCCAGTCCCTGGTGCATTTCGTGTTTCATAACGCGTACTGAAAATGCGAACCACGAGTTTACGAAAGACGAAAGGAGAAGCTTTTGTATTGCATGCCGCGATCGGTTACAGCTCCGATTAGGTTCTACCTTCGAAAGCAGTGATTTGTTCCGATCATTTCGGCCCTGAATGTTACGGAAGCAACGCCCAACTCGAAGAGCAATTTGAAGTTTTCGCACGAATGTATCTCAACCAGAATGCTTTGCCAACGATATTTGCAGCTGCAGATTGCGGAGGCAGGAAGAGACAGCGGATGGAGGTAAGTCTAAGTCACAATAGTGACAGCTTTTTAAGTACAAAACAGGCATGCCGTGCAAATTGGTACGTTCCCACAGTTATCATCAAAGGCAGGAAAAGGACTTCATGGTTCAACCACAGTCTCCTTCGTCTTGGGAATAAAAAGAAACGCTTGTATCGGAAAGCCAGGTTATCTAACACTCCTAGAGCTTTGGAAGCCTATCGGACTGCCGCTAAAATATACTCCAGGGCTGTAACCAGGTCCAAGCGTTTCTTTTTTAGAACCACATTACCCGCATTACTCTCGAACAATCCTCGTCAATTCTGGAAAGTAATCAACCAAAAGGAGGAACCTGACACCCATCTCATATGTGAGCATCTCATGTGTCAGCAACCTATCCGTAGTCCTCGGTCCGGCCTTGAACAGACTGCTCTTTCTCCTGAACGGACCCTCTTTTGTCTTCATCTGGTTGTTTCTCTTCCCCCCGTTTGTGTATACATTGCTTGTATGTGAAGTAAAATTTTCAGCTGTGTTTGAGACCTCGTGTTTGTGTCTGTCCCATCGTGTTCCTTAGTCTCGAGGTTTTAGATCATGCATCATCTTCACCAGCTCGCTTGCTTCCTAGCCATTTCTTCATTACCCGTCTCGGTTCCACTTCTGGTGATTTCTTCCGTGATGAATCATCTGCATCTGCACTCAACTCGTTCTTTCTGTTGGCTTTCACCAGGAATTCCTCGTCACGTCCACCAAGCATACCCGTATATGTAACTTTCCTCCCATGGGAAATATCACTGTCCACCCTCGCGGCATTGAAAAGTTGATTGATGACTTGAAAACGTCCTCATCTTCAGGATTAGACAGTAGCAATTCAAGAATCTTGAAAAATACTAAAACAATAAGTACACTGTAAACTGAAAAACACCCTTATGGGTGTAAATGGCTTGTCCTATAAATGACACCTCTTTTTACACCATATGGTCTGGAACACCCTTTTCAGAGGGTGTATTCTGTGTACAACACCCTTTGAAATGGTACTTTTCCTTGAAAATGCTGTCTTTTGCACCCTTTATACAGCCTTTTAGGAGGGTGTTTAACAATTTTACACCCTCCTAAAAGGGTGTTTAAAGGGTGAAGAAGAATTCGTCACAATAGATAAACA
The DNA here is from genome assembly GCF_037126465.1 of Ornithodoros turicata. Taxonomy (NCBI): domain Eukaryota; kingdom Metazoa; phylum Arthropoda; class Arachnida; order Ixodida; family Argasidae; genus Ornithodoros; species Ornithodoros turicata. The sequence continues at coordinate 9,970,298 of NC_088208.1, forward strand.
AGTACACTGCAAGTTGTACAGAATACAGGTGTAGTTGAGGTGTTTTGTGGTAAGTCTTACGTGCAGAATGAGGTCATTCCCCACAAACCAGTGAAAGGGGTTGCAACACCATCATCCCACATGAACATAAAAGCTTCTTTGCACCAATGTGTGTGTTACAAACCAAGGTGGGAATATTGTGTAGAAAATGGGCACCTTGAATAGCAAAACTCAAGCAGCTCTGATGTCACAGACCTTAGAGCTACAAGTGGAATTGGCCGTATCTCTGCTGTGTTTGACATCCGCGATTGAGTCGGGCATCTGTTCGAGAGCTTCACACCGGATACCTAGAAACCCGTTGCTCTTCTGGATTGCCCCCGTTCTAGATTTTCTTTTTTTAAATAAACATAGGCCCCGTGTTCCTCTTCTTTCACCAGGAATGACATCATCCCAATGTCCATTATACGCATATGCAGACTGTAGGGGTATACTATAGAAAAGGTACAATGTCTAGTTACACTGGAAAACCAGTGGCAGTCGAGGCCCAACCTTCGCGTGTATTGACATCGATTCGGAAGACCAATCACAAGGACTGGCTCCCATATAACTATCTCAACAAGCTAGGAATAAAACTAGAACTAGTGCAATGTCAAATCCTGTTTGTGAAATCACGTCACGTTAAGGATTGCTGTTCTTCCTTGTCGTCGCCATGCAACAGACCAAGACTGCGGAGAGTTGCGTACGGAATAACGGCACGAAGGAAAGTAATGCTTAGTAATGAACAACGTACCTTCCATGCGTTTCTTCGAATCACACAGACAAAGTTAGCCAGCGTCTTCCGAACTCCATAGCACCAAGGACTGCTCTCTCCCTCTGTAAAACTCTGCGAACACCCGCTCGGACGAGGCTTAGAACGTGTGACGGCCCCCGAGCACGACTGCCGTGTACTGCTATGCAGTACGCAATCCACAGTTGGTAGTTTATCTTTACGGCTAAGAGAATGAACTGCCCGGATTGGAACGGGGGGTTGAAGGAGCGTTTGAATGGTGCTCCAGCGAATCTGTGGAACCCCATACAGCTCCTCCACTCTGTGCCACAAAACGTCAGGAACGAGACACTCACGAAAAGTGTGCTGCGCAGTTTCATGGCTAGAACAGAAAAAACATCGAGGCGAGGCGAGACCATAACGATGCAAACGATCCCTGAGCGGCAGGACATCGTGCGCAAGTCTCCATTGCAAACTTGCACAACGAGAGTCCAACCATCCTGCAGTAGCATAGCGCCACGCGATCTGACGCGGAACAGACAGCTCCGGTGCACCCGTGGGTGCCGGATGTAAGCCCAGCAGGGACACATAGAACCGCCTCACTGACCATGTAGAAAGATCAGCGTCCACGTGGCTCTCGCGGATGCGACGAACTGATGACACGTACTCTTTTAAGTGGGGAGCTGTAAACTCTGAGCGCAGCCTATTCTGCTGAAAGGAACAAAAGAAACGAATCTCCGGGCCAAGAAGGTAGTGCAAAAGGTCGTGTGCAGGATGGTTAAGCTTACTCAGGGCATCAAAAATGGCCTTTACTTTATTTCCCTAACCGCCTCCAGGATTTCACCTCTTTGACAATTGGCACAGGAAGAAAAAGGTGCTTCAAATTCATCAATAAGTCATCTATGGCAACTGAAGAACTGATGGAACTTCAATCAGTGACTAACATGTTGTGTGCCCTGCTTTTCGGACCCCTCTTTCGCGAAGAACGTGAATTTTTGTTTTGCCAACGTCTTCAAAAAAGGGATATGTCCTCTTTGTGTGCAGTCCTCAGATGGACGGTTCCCAGACGTGCCCCATGAACCCAGCTACACCCTGCTCAGACTTCAACTCTTCCCGTCAATCTCTCTGGCGTGACCCTTTTACCGGCACTCACGGCACTCCTCTCCAAGACTCCCAAGCTTTGTTTGGGAGTTCTGGCTGGCGCGGTGGTCGGTGTCACTCCAGATAAATGCCCAAAGTTTTCTGGTCATGCGTCAAGCAGCAGGCGAGAGGTGCCCGCTGATGACATTTAAGTTCTGTGTTGTTGCATTGCGTATACTGGCCTGAACGTGAACATTACGCACGTAAGCTGAAATCTGGTGAAAGAGTCTGAGAATGTTACCTGAACATTTACTGTTCATTCTAGCCTGTGCGCGTTGGTAGGAAAACAACAACAGCTTTATTTTGAGACGGAAGAGGAAGGGTGGGGAGGTTCATCGCCAGAGGCGATACTCTACCATATTGCTGGTGGGGAGGTGGGGAATAAAATAATGATCCCCTTCACAATAACGCTCAAAGTCCGCTGGTGTCCACAAATGTCAAAAGAGCTTTGAGCGCAGGTCGTTGCTGGGCTGGATTGGGCCAGCGACCACGCAATTTCGATAGGGAGAAGGGGCGAAAGTCCAGCTGACTAAGAGACTCGGAGAGAGCGGTTCGGGAAGGTTGGTAGTGGGGGCAATGAAGAGAATGTGCTCCAGATCCTCAAGAGCACCACAGTGGTAGCATGTGGGAGAGTCAACTTGTCTCAAGCGGTAACGCCACTGAGCTGTAACGGCCACATCGAGGCGCATTCGGTGGATTACTGCAGCATCTTGACGAGATGGTGTTTCGTGGCATGTGGAAAGCGAGCGTTGGATCAACTGTGCTTAACATAGAAGGGGGAGACGTCGGTTGTCCATTGGCGGGAAGCCACGGGTGTCACGAGGCGTCGCGGAATGGAACGGCGATCCTCTCTTAGTAGAACAATACTGGAGCGTTTCCAATACGAGAGTGCTGCTTCTGCGGCGCTGTCGGCTTGCTCGTTCCCCACGACACCACAATGGGCTGGAATCCACTAGAAAACTAACCTGTGGCCTGCTGCGTAGACAGTGTGGTAAGCCATTAACACATCTGTGACCAGGGGTGCGGATGGGACTCGTATGCCGGAAATTGCAATAGGTTGAAGTGCAGATTTGGAGTCTGTGAGGACGGCCCATTCCCGCGGTGTAAAATCAGCGATGTGTTGTAGGAAGAAAAGGATGGCATAGAGTTCCGCAGCTGCTGAGGAGGTTGGATGTGAAAGACGTCGTCCTTGCACAGCGCCATCGGATGGTGTGACGAATGCTGAGGCGGACTTGTTATTGTGGGATGCGCCATCGGTATATGTTGCCGTAGTTAGAAAAGTTCTCGTCTACCAGAGCACGAAAATGGGCTCGGAGGACTTGAGGGGGGACCTGATCTCTTCTTTCCAGAAGGTTGGGAGGGCTTACGAAAGTCGGCGGTACCGGTAGAGACCAGGGGGGTTCCGGCGGTATAATGTCCTTAGCTATGAAGCCAGTGAGAGTCGGGAGTGTCCTCTGCGCTACTCGATAGAAGTCGCTTTCAGGGCGGTATCGAATTTTGCTGAGGAGCGGGTGACGGGGAATGTGAGCACGCAAACGCAGAAAGTGGCGAGCCGTTTCACGTTCACGTAGAACCTCAACCGGGTTGAGTAGTATAATTATGTTGGGAGAGAACGGGCATGAGAAACTCGAACATTGCCACCAGGGCAGCGCCACGGTCACGCCGACGTTTTTCGCGTATTTTTCCTCGCGCGCAGCAGGCGGCGCGCGGGTGGAGGCTCTTACCGGTGGGCGGAGCGTGGCCGGAGGGCTGCGTGCGCGCTTACCCGCTCACATTTTTCAGCGTCGGCCGACTTCTTTCGTCATTTTTCAATCTGCGTCGATTTCAATCGTAATTTGTTTTCATCTACAACGGGTGTGCAGTAGGCTGTTTAAATGCAAAGGATAGCCATACACAAAAGTACAAGTGAAAATATATTTATAAAAGTAATTAATGTCAGAAATTAAGTTATGACTCCGTGTGAAGGAGAGAAACTTTGCCAAAATACCTGGTGCAGAAGAAAGACAATACACCAAACAAAGATTATACTTATTACAGGCATGATGCAATAGCATTGAAGGGTATCACAATTTTTTATTAGTGGTAATCACGCAAGTTTTCGATTAAGCAGAAGGGATAGCACATTTAATGAAAGAATATATTTTTAATCAATATAATTACAATCAAAATTACAAGTTTTGTTATAAAAACTCTAACATGAGCACCATAGTGGAGTTTTAATTACAAAGTTCTGATAGATGTATGTAACTTCAAGAACAATAGTTGGGCCGACTTCTGTAGCGATTTTTTATTACTTTTTTCAGCGCGCGGTGGGTGGCGCGCAGGTGAGGGGCTGTCCGGGTGCTTCCCAGCAGGCCAACGGGCTCGGTGCGCCCTGGGCCGACTTCCCTAGCGATTTTTTTCAGCGCGCGGTGGGTGGTGCGCAGGTGAGGGGCTGTCCGTGTGCTTACCAGCGGGCTGAAGAGCTGAGCGTACACTTATGGTTGTACACACTGGGCCGATTTCGTTCGCATTTTTTTGATGCGGCGCGCAAGTAGGGGCATGCACACTGACAACATCGGGCCACATCTTTGGCGATTTTTCACCCTGGGACGACTTCGTTCGCAATTTTTTTCTTTTTTCAGGTGGTGCGTGTATCAAAATTAAAAGTTTTATTATAAAAAGTCTAACATTATTATACGCGAGCACCCTAGTGGAGTTTTAATTACAAAGTTCTGACAGATGTACATAACTTCATGCACAACAGCTAATATTCCATTATGACATATTTATTGAAAGAGGATATTTTTAATCACTATGATACAATCAAAATTAAAACTTTTATTATAAAAAGTCTTACATTATTATACGTGACCACCACAGTGGAGCTTTAATTACAAGTGCCGATAGATGTATGTGAACAGCAGACAACCTGGAACACAATGGGACACAAATGACACGAACACAAAACGAAATAAGATCTATAACATTACATTGGTTAAAGGTGTTGCGGCACTTCCTCTGATGTGTTAAAGCATAATATATATGCATCGTACTGATTATGAGAACACCGTGAAAAAAAGAATTTTTCTCGCTAGATTGGTTCGGAAAATAGGCGCAGCCAAAAACGACGACCCACGGTGTGACCAGTGTGACCTCACGGACCCCTCTCCCCCATTTGGCTTCGGAGACGCGCATCTTCCCTCGCTGCTCCTGTGTGACGTCACCAATGTCGCTTCTTCGGGGCCCTTTTTCTCCGTACCTGCTCACGTCAAGGACCCGAAAACTTGAATATGGGATGATATCGGGTGATAGAATAGGTTTTCGTATTGATCTGGGAAAGCTGGAAACCAACTGTCACAACACCTTTAATCAAAACAACAAAGGAGGAGAATAATCTATCATTTTAACTACCATAAAATCATCCTCGTGACTTAATCTAGTCGAATCACATACAATTTTCATTCTAAGAGACACTACAAACCTTACTTTGTTTTATGAATCCAACACAGAAAATATATTAAAAAATTAACTTCACCGCATAGCGCGCTCCTAGTCAACAACCAGCTCTAATAATATCTGCCCTGATTTGTTGAAGACGGGAGGCGTACGCCTGTTTTGTCACAGTTATGAACATTTTCGAGCGCAATAGGGAAGATTATTCCAACATTACACAATTAATCAATTTCTTGTTAAGTGAACAGCATAGAAATACGGAAATAATGAGAAAGAAATCGATCACCAGCTAGCATTAATAGAGAGCCAAAACAATGCACAATCCAACATGTAAACAACAGATACATGCAGGAAAATAATTGAAAAAAAAAAATCTATCAAAGCGAGAAACATGCACGGATGAATAGCAGAGAAACACTTGAACAGCACACCATGCAAACGTAAACAATAGCACACACGCAAGGAAATAATGAGAAACACGTTCAACAGCTAATAGAGAACCAAAACCAATCACATAAACAAGAGGTACACAAAGGATAAATAATTGAAAAAGAATCTTTCAAAACGAGAAACATGCACGGAGCTAACGCTGAATAGCAGAGAAACACTCTAAACTACGCATCTGCCAACGTGTAAACAAGAGACAGGAAAATATCATTGAAACAAGATCAACAGCTAATACAGAACCAAACAAATGCACCAAAGCAAACAAGAGGTACAGAAAATAAAATAATTAAAAAACAATCTATCAAGGGATCACTCTATCCCTCTATACAGCCCAAAGCGAAGAATCTGTTGGCAATCTATGGAGTGGGGGTACGATGCATCTGCCGACATGTAAACAACACACAGGAAAATAATAGCGAAACAAACTATCAAACATTAATAAATTGAAATGGAAATAATATATCTTTTGAACTATCATAAAATCAACCTTGCGACCTAACAATATAGAATTTTCATCCTACTCGGGCACTATAAACATCACCTTGACAGAGGTATCCAAACACGCAGCACAGCTAAGCTTTCCACAGTACAACCAGACTGGAGCCCGGCGGGGTCACTCTCTCCCTCTATATAGCCCAAAGCGAAGAATCTGTTGGCAATCTATGGAGTGGGGAAACCCTCTCTCTTTTTCACATTCTTTCCTCCAAAAGGAAATATTCTTAGGACCGGTGTACAGAGGCGAAATTTTTTATTGCTCGCAAATAGACATTGGAATTATTCGATTCTCAAGAACACAATAAGAATTCTATCAAAAAAAACAATAGCACACAAAAAAATCTAAGAATATAGTTTTATGTCAGTGCAAACTGGTTTTAGAGAAACATTATCTAGGCAAACGAGAAATATTATCGGCACAAGCAATACTCAACCAAAACGAGAAACGATGCATTTTAATGTATTTCAAATCTGACAAAACTATTATGCATACATTATTCTCAACTCACAAAATATCAATCGAGTGAATATCTGAAGCAAAAAGAGAAAGTCAAATTTATTCGATGATAGAAACAATAATCGTTCGAAAACTAGAATCAAATTTTGTTACGTCGTTTTATGAGAACTTTGCAATAGTAATTTCTATACGCAGAAGCTACAAACAACTCATCTGAAATGCAAATTAATGTGTTTGCTACAGTGAAAATCAATGCACACAACTTAAAAATACATTCCCAAACCAGTAGAATATTTTTATTAATATCAATCGAGTGATCATCTGAAACAAAGTCAAAAGCAGTAATTAATTTAGGCAAACATTTTTTTTTTCGTAACCAGGCAGCGCAAATATACATCACAGAAACACATCTTTTTCATTCAGGGCCCACTAGTAGAAACGAAGTGAGAGAGGGAAGCTGAGCTCCCCTACACTTTCGTTAAGGTTACGCCCGCAGGGAGTAGGGGAATCCAACAATGGTCTTGGTATACAAAGCCATAAACTGACTCCCGCAAGTCAAGTTAGGGAAGGAGGGTCTCTAGAGCTGTCTTGTACGTAGAATCATTGAAAGCACACGTTTTTTCCTTACACATCACATCTTTTTGTAAATTGAATTTCATAATTCTCGCAACAGGTGGAACATTCTAAACGCGATAATAAAATTTTAATAAATAAAATTAGCACCGATATTATTTAATTAAATGTCGAGGCACAATACAAAACAGAACAGACAATTTCTATACATTGAAGAGATGGACGGATCTTGCACACGTTACCATAGGTCATGGGAGGACCTGATCAAAAGCTGCTTCGAAAAGGAGGAGCATCGAAACGATTGAATTATCGCTGCATTTCAATGCGTCCTAGACATGGTCGTATTCGGAGATATGGTGCAAATTATGGAATTCAAGATGCGAGAACTTGTATGCCGAATCTACAATAGTTATAAAAATATTTGCACGTCAACATCGGAAGGACCACTGGGATTGATGGTGAGTTTTTGAGGTTTGCTAACGAAGAATTGAAATACACTAGACCAAACGTAATTGTAATCATTGCAACGCGCATTGCATTAATCAAGAAAGCAATCAGATCAAATTATCATATACAAGCAGTCTATATCGCACGATTCATTACGGAGTTGTTGAAATTACACCTAACGGTTGAAATGGAAAGTACGTAAAAAAATCTTATCACGTGATATATTCCACTAGAGTCTCTACACATTTATTTTCTTCTACCAGTTCGCGCAATAAGGTCAAATGAACAGAAGTTCAATATTGTCGTGCAAGGTCTGATGCATCAGCACTTATTGAAACTCAACAAACATATCAATTGCGGTGGACCGCCGGACGATTTTCATCTAATACTCTCTTGTACGCCATTCAAGAATCTTCATACAACGAGAGGAAACATCAATAAGAGACTGTGCAAGTTCATCGAGACAAAGTGCAAGTTGTTGAAGCAATACAAACATGGCGACAACATATCACCTGCGTTAATCAACGCTAGATTCAAGCGCCCAATAATCAGAATAAACTACTTGATCTCTTCGGAATTCATCAATCAAGACAACAAACGGAAACTTCAGAGTTTGGAATAGAACTGTAATTTATCGAAATAAACAAGTGTATAACTGAAATAATAAATGTATTCTTTGTCATCATTGTAATGTATTCTACACATCGCAACGAAAACAGCTTATGATTAGATTGAAGATTGCTAAGGAGACGTTTTTTCCACACTAGGTACAAGGATCTTCGCATGGAATTAGCGCTGGCAATCAAAGATTTTTTACACGACCACACTCAATACAACACCGACACCCGAAGGAAAGAATTGTAGAAGAATCGCTAATTGAAATTTAGAGGTATGTTACATGAATCTTTGTTTACAAAGAGGATCACTAATATTTTGCGAAAGATTATTTTATGAATTAACTTGCACAGTGTATATATTTTCTCAGACGATTGGACAGTTGACAATTCCATATTGAAATGAATCTATTATCAAATGACGCGCAGGCGGAGTCTACAATTCTAATCATCATAACATGCGGCACACAGTTCCAATAAGATTTTGTGAGAATCGAATCAAACTGTCATCAGAAATGTTTAACCACTATACAATGAAGATGAGCAGAATGCATAAGATATATATTTATAATAAGTAAATATTCCTTTTGCAAACTTAAAGGTCAGCTACGCCGATTTCCCGATGTGTTGAAATGGTTGTGATATTCAGAACGAGCACATCCAACTGCCCCCGAAACGCACCTTCGTTTCTCAATTTTGTCTTCCTATTACGAAAATTAATTCATCAAACAAACCAAAACAAGCCATTGGCGCAGCCATTTTTGTGACGTAGATGGGATAAACCTGCTCCATCTACGTAGATAGAGAATCGTGCGTCTGATTGGATGAAAGCTGAGGCTTTCTCTGACTTCCCTGGCGTCTTCTCCCGTTTGCGAGGAAATCCAGGTATGGCCGCCGGCTACAATGAGTGTTTCGTCCGAGGTAATCCCGAGAACTATTGAACGATGGAAACAGCAACCGCGAACTCACCTCAACATCATCTTCGGTGTGAAATTGTGATTATGTGCTCGAGAACTTCGCAGTTCAACCGTTCAGCTGTCATTCACGTCAACCCGTTTGCTGCTTTTACTACAAGTGCAGGAGTGGGAGAGATTGAGCAACAACGTGAGACTTGGTGATTGTTTGAGCATATCCCTACAGAGGACTGATCTTCAAATAAAGAAGGCCGTATTTCTGCCCGTGCACATCGTGCGATTGCCAGGCTTGTTACACGAGATACATATATTGTGCAGCATCATAGCGCGACTGCAATGAACGACGTAGGAATATATCGTGACCACTCGAACTGCATCCGTTGAACCATTCGTCGGTTATATGAAAGTGCTCATTAGAGTTGCCCCGCACAAAAAGTATTGGATGTAGTTTTGTAGTGTGTTGTTTATCTCGTAGAGCGCATCGCGGCATGTAGGTCCAGAGCCCTTATACGTATTTCTTGCATGTTTACTTGAGTGTGCGCATTGTTCTATACCACACAGGCCATATTTCATTCATAATAGTTTCGCAAATAAACACGTACGGGTCGATCTCATATTGCTTTTGAGTTAGGCATAGTGTCTTCAGATCAGGGTATCTGTATCCTGTTTGCTGGGCCCAACAGATGTTATTAAGGGTAGTGCAACATTTCCCACTTCTTGAACCATGCTAACATTGCCAGAATAAGGAACATTACACTGTGCTGTGTATTCCACACTCAGTTGTCTCGCGACGTAAACCCCCAAATATTATATTGGGTACTCCACATGTTCAACCAGTCAGCACTTCCCATATCCTATTTTTTTAAACATGTGCTTAAAATTGCACAACTGCCACTCAAGTAACTTTGTCACCACATTAGTCAGTGACAAAAATGTATATGTACTTTATCACAAATTTAATAACCTTGGTGGAAATGGTTGATGGTGTCCTCTGCCTTGTACGGTGCACTTCATAGCAAAATACACAATACTCCAAATGTTTTCCTTGTCCACAAATGCCCTGTCAAAGCTGAAAGACTCTTATCAAAATGGAGAAGCGGGCTTGCTTGTCCAGAGAAACAAATGTGAAACTGCAGTGCTCAACGTAAATAACTGCATGCTCAGCAACTAAGGCTGGTGATGCCGAAGACCTAATATTTCTAGGTTAAAAGGAACAAAGGAGAAAAGACCACTGCAGCGTATTAATGTTGTTTCAAAAGTATAACACCACAAAATTTGTGAGAGTAAGTTGGTGTATTTAGTTATGTTGGTAACCTCCTGCACCAATTTTTAATAAGATTCAAATGCGTTGCTACCAACCAGGACCTAAGCCTGACCTATGATCTTATAATGATAATAGCATCTATCTATGGCCTATATGGACCTCCACCACTAGTTTGGTCTAGGTTTCACACGTGGCTTCTAGTGAAATTCGAAGCTGCTCTGTAGAGCTGACAGGAGACTTGCAGAGCAGATAATTTTTTATTGATATTTTCCAAAGAACATGTAAAAAACAATGTGCTGTACCAACTGTATTCAAAGAAATACAAATATACTTTGTTTTAGCTATGTGCATATTAGCAGATTACAGGTGACCAAAACACACAATGGGTGTCAGGGGTGAGAACACAAGAATACTACCACTGCAGGCACTGTCCTGAAATTCTGAGTCACCATTTGTGAGAAAGCAATGACCACGCACAGCCTAAGGATCATATTGAGCTCCTTCCATTATTCTTTATTGACAGCATGTTGGCTGCCATCCAGTCCATGAAAGTGACCCCTATCGTTGAAAGAACGGTTCAACAGCAAGCGAGCTGGTGATAGTGTCCATGATGGCGAGACCTGAAGAGGAGATACAAGAAGGGACATAAACACGCTATGTTGAGACATTGTGTATGTCCCTTCCTATCCCCCGTCTCAGGGTTTTTCGCTATGGACCTTCATGATGTTTCCTTCGGCAAACTTTACATATTTTTATGTATAATTGTGAAGGTACAGCCAGGCGCCGTTAGCAAATCACACAGTACTTTTCTTGAATCAAGAATCCATAGAAGGTACACAGTCATCTTCAGCATTGCACACATCTATGGGACATGTTAATCACTTTGGAATGTCACAGACATGTCATGGAGGCCGGTACATGATTAGTGGTGCTGAACAGACAACTATTTGTCATAGTTTATGCATAAAAATCAGTTTTGTCACCTGCATGTTGAGACAGATGTATCTCTACATACTTTGCCATGACACAAATATATGAAGCAACAAATTTACCCTCTACTTTATTATGGTTATTAGTCAACACTGCCAAGAATGTGGGAACACAGTCTTGTACCACCTGCACTCTTCTAAATGACCTTCACACACGACACATTGTAGGTCAACGAGACTCCAGAATGATGTACTCTCCCTCCCCCATTGTCTGAAAACATTTTCTACAACCTTGCATAAGGGGAAGTTAGTACAAGAAATGCACACATTCTTTTTTGAGCAAATCAGTATTCAGAGCGTTACCATACTGTGGTAGGCCTGCAGTGCATTACGTGGTACAGCACACACTGTAAAAAATCTCACCGTAGAACATGTCCCCCATTCTAATGACAGTCCTCTCCAGTTTTTCAAACTGCCATTTCCCATAGTGCTTTATCGTATGACACAGTATTTCTAAATCTTTACTGTAGTTTACTGGTTGTAGCAGAAAAAAAAACACCACTGTTTCCGATCACAGGACGCAAGCCATAAGTGCTATACGGAAACAGTAAGTGGTTAAAATATCCAAACGTGAACAACTGTTAGATTACATGACGTAGAATGCTTTATAGTACAGTAAAACCTCCAAAGTCGGACACCTTCCTACCTCGGACAACTCCCCATGATTTCATTGCACGGACAGGCTCCCATTGAAACTACATGGGGACGAAATTCTCTATGTCGGACACCTCCCTACCTTGGAAGTAGGATAGGGTTTTCCGTGCAAAGTCGGACAAAACCCTGGCCAAATTACCTCAATATCGGCCCATCTTTGCACCAAAAAGACCCAAAATGAGCCAGTGGCCTTGACTTTTGCCCCCTTTTTCCCCTATACTGGTCTCAGTATTTTGTTGCTTTAGTTCTTAGAGTCCAAAAACAAGTGCTGTCAGTCTACATTGTAATTCTTTATGTGAGCACTTGTCTTCAGTTTGTCTAGAGCCTTTGAACGAGCACTGCACCAAAGCTATGAGAAGTGGGCTGACGCTTCGGAGACAAGTCCTTGCTGCTCGAAAAGCTCCAGAGGTAATGCCATTGAGTAGAATCTGAACGGAATTGAATATACTAAAATGAGTAATAATTATCAGTGAAGAGTGGGTAGAGGTACCACTACCAGGCACCACCACCAGGTACCACTAAGGACCTTAAATTGAAGAAGGGGGACATTCCTCACAGCTGTGATCTCTTCCATTTTTTGTTGCCGTCATATTCTGTAACTCGGACACCTCTATAAGTAGGAGACGCTTCGGCTGCACCGCGGGTGTCGAACGTAGGAAGGTTTCACTGTATTTATGTTCCGTGTCATGTGACCACAAACAATATATGCTTTTGCTCACGCTGCACAGCACAGGCGAATTGAGCTGCATGTGAGGATAATAACATGAAACCCGAGGCGCGGAGGAAAATGCATGACTTTACGGTCTCTGTGTCAGTTGTTTCATGTTGTAATTGCGTACCAGCTGGCCTGTACCTGAGAACAGGATTGATGCATTGTACACGCACCATAGACATGCAGTATGTGGTGTGTTGTGATAGTAATGCCACTGCTAATTGAAGAATAATGCTCCAGGTCGATTGTTTCGGTACAATCTTGGACTATGCATACCAAGGGGTAGGGCATCTGCGTAACAGGTTTACCTGGAAGTAAGAATGTAAATGTTAGCTGAAGTCATTAACATTATCAATATACTGCTGCAGATGATACAAACAATAGCACACAAGATGCTCCGATATGTTCTGCAGGAATGTCTCTGTACTCACAATATTAGTACAGCAGCTACAGACAGGCATAAAACAAGTTTTTGTATACATCATACCACTTGAATGCAACAAAAGCTTCTGCTGCACTGCCGAGGAGGAGGAGGAGTGTCGTTGGGAGGAACCCGAGAGGTCTGCCTGCCTGATTAGGCGGCATGTTTCTCGGGAAGGGAAAGGTGGTGGAGAGGAGGAGAGGAAAGGGTGAAGTGGAAGACCGAGCGGAATCCGCTCGGGGGGAGGATAGCTGCGTCCATGGGCCGACTTCAGGGGAACTGTGCCGGCATACGCCTATTACACATCTGAGGGAAACCCAGTAAAAACCCCAGACGGCACAGCCGGCCCGCGGATTCGAACCGCGGACCTCCCAGTCTCCAAGCGCACGCGTTACCGCTGCGCCACCGGAGCTGGTTGCTGCACTGCCAGAACACCACGGCGGAGAGATTTACCTTACTTCACCTGAGAAAAAGTATGTACGGTTGCACACATGATGCTGTTTGAATGTCTCGAAAAACATAATTTATGACCGAAAGACATCAGCTGGAAGATTTCGATTTACCTTAGTCAAAACTGAGAAAAAGTATGTGCTGTTGCACACATGAAACTGCTTGAACTGCCCCTGAGCGCTCTGGAAGAACACCTTATTTGTGACCAAAATACAACAGCTGAGCCAACGTTGAATTTATACCTTACTCAAAATACACAAGATGTGCTGCCGTGCATATGATACAATGATACTGCTTAAATGTACTCTGAAAGCGCTGGCACCTCAGGCATGGTTGCTCTAAGCAAGCGAGCAACAGCAAGGGTATACGAACACAAGAAGTCGAGCACAACTGATGGAATGTACTTGATTAATCAGAAAATGAAATATCTCAGTACCAGGTGTCACTGTTCCGTCAACAAAAACAGATGAACTTTGAAGGGGCACTGGTGACAGCCTTCAGCTTGAAACCCAGACGGTGATAGTTGAGACGTGGAGTGCAAGCTTTTTGATGGTGCCAGAATGCCTGCGAAATCATTTAACAAATAAGGCAATTCCAAATCTGTACTGAGAATACACCCGCTGGGGCGTAATCTCTAAAGGATGAAGCAGTAACTGACAGATAGCGTATTTTTCTCTTCTACGTGATGCAATTTGCACCGCATGACTGACTTGTCTAACATTACGCGTCTTACCTTTATCTGCTGCCTAGTCCTGCCCCTGCAATCTCCTGCTGCAGATAAGGTGGGCACAGCATCCTGGACGAGACATCTTCGGCTTCTTCTGAAACAAGTTGCGCATTGCTTCCGTAACATTCGTATGAGCCAGATGAACAGATCAAATCGCTGCTTTCGAAGTTGGCACCCAGTCGGAGTTGTAACCGATTGTTGCAGTCAGTAGATTTCTCTTTCGCCTTTCGGAAAATTGTGGTTTGAAACATTGGAACTGCATGTTGAAGTGTTCTTGCAGACGGGAGCAAAACGCTCACGCATTCTCGGCACGCAGCACAGAACACGAATCACACCAGGAAGTCTGTACTGGCCTAGCAAATGCTTTGCAGTCGAAGGAAGCAAAACTCACGTTCCTCGTGGGTTTAGTGAAGTCCAGAAATATACTGGCTCCCTAATAGCGAACTGTTTATCACTTCCCCAATGTGAATCTGCGCAGCAGATGGCTCGGCAGAAGAAACTGGCCGGCTTGGCGGAAGAAACCAAGCCAATAGTCATGCCAAGCCGGAGCGCGGGCAGACCACGAATGTGTCGTCGACACAGGGTTTGCGGGCCACAAGACGGGATGTCAGTGAAACTAAAAATTCACTTTTTCGGAAAACCGCGAGGAGTTTGGGATAACTATTTTGCATACATAATCAGTGTTCCCTTATGAACACATCGTGTGAGTACCATTCCATTCTGTAACGCTCGAAAATCGGCGTAGCTGAGCTTTAACCAAACCAGAACACATAAACGTAGCTCCAATTCACAGAATGTACCCGAGGTTTTTTCATTAGCCATACTGAAACACTGTGAATCTATTCATTATGTCACGGCATATGAGGCACTACAAATGGGAAGGACATACGATGGGCGTTCAAGTCAAACCGGGACTTTTCATTTTTCGCAAAAGTAAAATGAACTTACAGGCAAGAAATTAGTTGTATTTTTCAACGTAATCTCCAGCTGCATTAATGCACTTGTCCCAGCGTTTGACGAGGGCTTAGGCGCCAGCAGCGTAGAAATCCTTACCGGCGCGCTGCAGCCATGATCGGACTGCATTCTTGACCTCGTCCTCGCAGCTCAAGTGGCGGCCCCCAAGGAGCGCCTTCAGTGGACCGAAGAGATGGAAATGGCTGGGGGCGAGGTCTCGACTGTAAGGTGGATGTGACAGCAACTCCAAGCCAAGTTCCTGTAAGGTGCGTGTCGTGAGATGTGCGGTATGCGGGCGTGCATTGTCCTGTAGGAGGAGGACTCCTTTGGTGATGAGGCCCTGCTTTCCCAAACTGGAGGTGTTCATGAATGATAGTGTTCAACGTTCCCACAGAAAGGTTCGTCTTTCGAGCCAGTTCGAGACATGTTATCCGTCGGTCCTTGAGGATCAGGCGTTCCACAAGTTGGATGTTCTCAGGAACACTAACACTGGGCTGGCCGGGCTCGTCCTGCACTGATGTACGGCCGTCTCGGAACCGTTTGCACCACTCAAACGCTTTGCTGCGGCTAAGTGTATCGTGGCCATACTGAGCCTGAAGTCTTCTATGAATTTCAGATGGGTTTACGCCTTCATTCACGAGAAACTTCATGACAATTCGCTGTTCGATGTGCGCGCTCACTTCGTTGTTGGCCATCTTGTCCAGCAAGTGTCTTCTGTTTTGCACAAACTTTGGACCACCACGTGGTGAACACGGAGGCCTGTCGCGTGTGAAAATGACGAAAAAGAAGTAGCGCGAGCCATTTGAACACTCAGGAGACAGAAGGTCCCGGTTTGACTTGAACACCTCTCGTACATTAATTTTAGAAGATTTTAGCTCATGATGAATCAAAACGCAAACTCCAACACCAAAGGTTCTTGTTCAAATTTTCAAAGTCAAAACTGTACACTCTTCCTTACATTTTTTAAAGATATAGATTAAAAACCTGTCTATATAGTCACACATTATATACGAGATATTTATTTGTACATTAATTGATAAAATTTATCAGATCACATTCCGGAGCAGTGGAGACTATCAGTAAGTGTTTAATTAAAATTTGAACTGCTGCCGCAATTTACGAACTGAGTTGTAGAAAGTGTAATTTCACAGCTTTAGCTGGCTCACTTTGATACGCGAAGGTTTTAAGAACTCTTTCACGATGACAGAGAATTTAATCGAGTGCATTGATATTTTCTATATACTCTATAACGTAATGTGAATTCTCCATGACGTGGATAGTAAAAGTTACGAATATTTTCGAACTAAATTTACTTAAAACTCGAAGAAATGGTCATCTGCGTCGTAGAACCCGTTTCCGCAAGAAAGCAACACGCTCGCGTAGGGTGCTGCGTTAACGCGTCGGGCGCCGACTCGCGTTCGGTTTCGGAAAGGGTGTCTGGGAAACGCTGCCCGGCGTTTTGCCGAAACGCATTCGACGACGTACAAGAAAGTATTAGATGAAAGTCGTCCGGTGGTCCACCGCAATTGATATGTTTGTTGAGTTTCAATAAGTGCTGATACATCAGACCTTGCACGACAATATTGAACTTCTGTTCATTCGACATCATTGCCCGAACTGATAGAAGAGAATAAATGTATAGAGACTCTAGTGGAATATATCACATGATAAGATTTTTATGTACTTTCTATTTCAATCGTTAGGTGTAATTTCAACAAATCCGTAATGAATCGTGCGATATAGACTGCTTGTATATGATAATTTGATCTGATTGCTTTCTTGATTAATGCAATGCCCATTGCAATGATTACAAATACGTTTGGTCTAGTATATTTCAGTTCTTCGTTAGCAAACGTCAAAAACTCCACCATCAATCCCAGTGGTCCTTCCGATGTTGACGTGCAAATATTTTTATAACTATTGTAGATTCGGCATACAAGTTCTCGCACCTTGAATTCCATAATTTGCACCATATCCCCGAATACGACCATGTCTAGGACGTATCGAAATGCAGCGATAAGTGAATCGTTTCGAGGCTCCTCCTTTTCGAAGCAGCTTTTTATCAGGTCCTCCCATGACCTATGGTAACGAGTACAAAATCTGTCCATCTCTTCAATGTATAGGAATTGTCTGTACTGTTGTGTAGTGTGCCTCGACACTTAATTAAATCATATCGGTGTTAATTTTATTTATTAAAAATTTATTATGTTATCGAGTTTAGAATGTTATTAATACCCAACTGACGTTAGAATTATGCAATTCAATTTACAAAAAAGATGTGATGTGTAAGAAGAAAACGTGTGCTTTCAATGATTCTATGTACAAGACAGCGCTAGAGACCCTCCTTCCCTAACTTGCACTTGCAGGAGTCAGTTTATGGCTTTCAACTATACATGGTATATCAAGACCATTGTTGGATTTCCCTACTCCCTGCGGGCGTAACCTTAACGAAAGTGTACGGGAGCTCAGCTTCCCCCTCTCACTTCGTTTCCACTAGTGGGTCCTGAATGAAAAAGATATGTTTCTGTGATGTATATTTGCGCTGCGTGGTTACAAAAATGTTTGCCTAAATTCATTACTGCTTTTGACTTTGTTTCAGATGATCATTCGATTGATATTAATAAAAACATTCTATTAGTTGGGAATGTATTTTTAAGTTGTGTGCGTTGATTTTCACTGTAGCAAACTTTTACATTAATTTGCATTTCAGATGAGTTGTTTGCGGCTTCTGCGTGTAGAAATTCCTATTGCAAAGTTATCATAAAACGATTTAATTAAATTTGATTCTCGTTTTCAAATGCGTATTGTTTCTATCATTGAATAAATTTGACTTTCTCTTTTTGCTTCAGATATTCACTCGATTGATATTTTGTGAGTTGAGAATAATGCATCCATAATAGTTGTGTCAGAACTGAAATACATTAAAATGCAGCGTTTCTCGTTTTGGTTGAGTATTGTTCGCGCCGGTAATATTTCTCATTTGCTTAGATAATGTTTGTCTAAAACCGGTTTGCACTGACCTAAAAGTCTATTCTTAGATTTTTTGCGTGCTATTGTTTGTTGATAGTATTCTTATTGTGCTCTTGGGAATCGAATAATTCCAATGTCTATTTGCGTCTCTGTACACGGGTCCTAAGAATATTTCCTTTTGGAGGCAAGAATGTGAAAAAGAGAGAGGGTTTCCCCACTCCATAGATTGACAAGGTTGTGCAGATTCTTCGCTTTGGGCTGCATAGAGGGAGAGAGTGACCCTGCCGGGCTCCAGTCTGGTTGTACTGTGTAAAGCTTAGCTGTATTGCGCGTTTGGATACCTCTGTCAAGGTAATGTTTATAGTGCCTGAGTAGGATGAAAATTCTATAATGTTAGGTCGCAAGGTTGATTTTATGATAGTTCAAAAGATACATTATTTCCATTTCAATTTGTAATGTTTGATAGTTTGTTTCGCTATTATTTTCCTGTGTGTTGTTTACATGTTGGCAGATGCATTGTTCAAAGCGTTCCTCTGCTATTCATCCGTGCATGTTTATCGTTTTGATAGATTGTTTTTTCAATTGTTTTCTTTTGTGTGCCTCTTGTTTGCTTTGGTGCATTTGTTTGGTTCTCTATTAGCTGTTGATTGTATTTCTCATTATTTCATTGCATGTACCTATTGTTTACGTGTGGGTGGTGTGCCGTTCAAAGTGTTTCTCTGCAATTCATTCGTGCATCTTTCTCGTTTTGTTAGATTCTTTTTCAATTATTTTCCTGCATGTGTCTGTTGTTTACATGTTGGATTGTGTATTGTTTTGGCTCTCTATTAATGCTAGCTGTTGATCGTTTTGTTTCGTTTTGATCGTTGATCGTTTGTTGAATTTTTTTTTCAATTATTTTCCTGTCTGTTGTTTACATGTTGGCAGATACGCCTTTTAGAGTGTTTCTCTGCTATTCAGTGTTAAGTGCATGCATGTTTCTCGTTTTGATAGATTGTTCTTCAACTATCTATCCTTTGTGTACCTTTTGTTTACGTGTTGGATTTTGGCTCTCTATTAGCTGATGATCTTGTTTCAATAATATTTTCTGGTCTGTTTACACGTTGGCAGATGCACCGTTTAGAGTGTTTCTCTGCTATTCAGCGTTAGCTCCGTGCATGTTTCTCGATTGATAGATTCTTTTTCAATTATTTATCCTTTGTGTACCTCTTGTTTATGTGATGGGTTTTGGTTCTCTATTAGCTGTTGATCGTGTTTCTCGTTATTTCCTTGCGTGTGTGCTATTGTTTACGTGTGGATGGTGTGCTGTTCAAAGTGTTTCTCTGCTATTCATCCGTGCATGTTTCTCGTTTTGATAGATTATTTTTCAATTATTTTCCTGCATGTGTCTGTTGTTTACATGTTGGATTGTGCATGTTTTGGCTCTCTATTAATGCTAGCTGTTGATCGTTTTGTTTCTCATTATTTCCGCATGTCTATGCTGTTTACTTAATAAGAAATTGATTAATTGTGTGATGTTGAAATAATCAACTTATCTTCCCTATTGTGCTCGAAAATGTTCATAACTGTCACAAAACAGGCGTACGCCTCCCGTCTTGAACAAATCAGGGCAGATATTATTAGAGCTGATTGTTGGCTAGGCGCGTGGTATGCGGTGAAATTAATTTATTAATATAGTTTTTGTGTTGGATTCATAAAACAAAGTAAGGATTGTAGTGTCTCTTAGAATGAAAATTGTATGGGGTTCGAGTAGATTATGTCACAAGGATGATTTTATGATAGTTAAAATGATAGATTATTAGATTATAGATAGATATTAGATAGATTATTACTCTCCTCCTCTGTTGTTTTGATTAACCAATCATATAGATTTTATTTCATCTTGTGTTCGTGTCATTCTTGTCATTCATGTCCCATGGATGTCCACGTACTCTGCTGTCCACAATTAACTACATACATCTATCGGCACATGTAATTAAAACTCCGCTAGGGTGCTCACGTATAATAATGTTAGACTTTTTATAATAAAACTTTTAATTTTGATACACGCACCACATAAAAAAATTGCGAATGAAGTCGGCCCAGGGTGACAAAATCGCCAAACATGTGGCCTGGTGTTGTCAGTGTGCATGCACCTACTTGCGCGCCGCATGAAAAAAATGCGAACGAAGTCGGCCCAGGCTGAAAAATAGCCAAAGAAGTCAGCCCAGGGTGTACAACCATAAGTGAACGCTCAGCTCTTTAGCCCGCTGGTAAGCACACAGGCAGCCCCTCACCTGCGCGCCACCCACCGCGCGCTGAAAAAAAATCGCTAGAGAAGTCGGCCCTGGGCGCACCGAGCCCGTCGGCCTGCTGGTAGGCACGCGGACAGCCCCTCACCTGCGCGCCACCCACCGCGCGCTGGAAAAAAAATAATAAAAGAAATCGCTAGAGAAGTCGTCCCAGCTATTGTTCTTGAAGTTACATATCAGAACTTTGTAATTAAAACTCCACTATGGTGCTCACGTACAATAATGTGAGACTTTTTATAATAAAACTTGTAATTTTGATTGCAATCATATTGATTAAAATATCTTCTTTGAATAGAATGTGCTACTCCTTCTGCTTAATTGAAAACTTGCGTGATTATCACTAATAAAAAATTGTGTACCCTTCAATGCTATAGCATCATACCTGTAATAAGTATAACCTTTGTTACGTGTATTGTGTTTCTTCTGCTTCAGGTTTTTTTTTTTTGGCTGGGTTTTTCACCTTCACACTGAGTCACAACATAATTCCCAACACAAATGACTTTAATAAATATATCTTCACTTGTACTTTGTGTATGGCTATCCTTTGCATGTAAACAGCCTACTCCACACCTGCTGTAGCTGGAAAAAATTGCGATTGAATTCGGCACAGATTGAAAAATGATGAAAGAATTCGGCCCAGGATGAAAAATGTGAGCGGGTAAGCGCGCACGCAGCCCTCCGGCCACGCTCCGGCCATCGATAAGAGCCTCCACCCGAGCGCCGCCTGCCGCGCACTGGAAAAAAAAAACGCGAACGAAGTTTGCCATGGCTCAAAAATGATGAAAGAATTCGGCCTAGGATGAAAAATGTGAGAGGGTAAGTGCGCACGCAGCCCTCCCCCCGCCGATAAGCGCGCGGACAACCCTCCGCCCACGCGCCGCGCGGGAAAAAATACGCGACGGTGGCCCAGACGCTCCTGTGTTCGAACCAGACACCTATGGAACGTACTCTCATCCGGTCTCTCTCCCAACATAATATTACTACTACCCTTTTCGAACAGTATTTACTGAGGATGAGCACCGG
The DNA here is from genome assembly GCF_037126465.1 of Ornithodoros turicata. Classification (NCBI taxonomy): domain Eukaryota; kingdom Metazoa; phylum Arthropoda; class Arachnida; order Ixodida; family Argasidae; genus Ornithodoros; species Ornithodoros turicata. The sequence goes on from NC_088208.1 coordinate 9,992,020, forward strand.
GGGAAATCGCTAAGTGGGCGAAAGTGTAATGCCCCCACAACGAAAAACCCGAGAAGGGGGGTTTACATGTTGTACGGCTAAACGGTGTGATTGGTATGCCATGTGTTGGTTCACTCACACACTTGCCACAAGGGTATTCATTTGTAGTGCTTTCGTGAAATTGTCAATATATTGTATATGCTTTGTCGTTGGGGGTTTTAATTTTGTTTTCCATGAGCAGATGCAACTCCTTGTACATATACTTGCTCATCCACATGGTACAAGGTACATATACAGTGTGTATTTTTTTATTCCTTACATATTTTAAAAAGAAGGTGTCAAAACCGCTCAGGTGCCGTTTCCGCAGGCAGGTTATGGGGCCAGGTGCAGATAAGCGGAGGTCATATTTGCGCTTTAAGTGCGTAGTTGTGCTGTCGGCTCATCTGCATAGCAAGCTTTGGCAGTTTCCGGCGTTTTTTTGCTTTTTTCAAGGGACGCCTGCATGGCCCTATAACCCTATAACCCCACTGCAAAAATGGCATTTGTGCTACTGTCAGTTTTTTTCATGAACACTTTTTCACGAATAAAAACACGCCATGCATTTTGATCACCTTCCTTGTGTCTTTCTCTGTGTTCCAGGGTACACCTTTCCCAAGTTTGAGTCCCTCCAAGTGCTATCTAAAATAGCCTGAGCATCATGCTCATTAAAATGTACAGCAAAAGTGTACAGCATCTGCTATTGCTTATGGTATGTTTTAGTTGGGACTATCACTCAAAAGCATGCGATTTGAACGGAGAAAATTATGGATATCAGGCTCAAAAGGCACACTAGAGATATAGGAATAGTACCAAAAGTCAATTGCTGAAAATGAGGTTGAGAAAACAGGCACAAGTAAATAGGAAGAGTGCGAAGAGTCCATTGCTAAAAGCCAATTGCCATTCGGTAGAAAAGCACTGGCCGAATATCAACAAGAGGTTGTGAAAAGTGAAAGGTCAAGCATTTATACTTCGACACCAATTGACATTATATCGAGTGATGTTGACCATAGTCAATTGGCCGCAACTGGGAAGTAAATATATATTTTTGTAAAGGGAAAGTCCCTTCCAACATCCAGCAGCGTCGCCACGTCCAGCGTTTTTCTTTTTTTTCTACTTCTCCTTGACAGCGGATATACGGCGAAAATCTGCGCGCGCGCGTCAAAACTTGGCTGCGCCGACTCCGACGCGCGCGAATCGCCAGCAAAATGGCTCCATGCGGGTCGGGCGTAACGTGTCGGTGACAAAGCAACGGGAGCTCGGAAAGCTGGGAGAAGAGCACTCTGTCATTCTACGACGCGAATATAAATAATTTCTATTATAACTTGCAAATAAACCACTCATACATCAGGGGAACCCACTCTGCCTCGGTCAGTGGTAAACAGCAGGAACAGCGTGTCAGGGCCAGGGAACAACGAAAAGAACGAACAAGACGAACTCACAATCCGTCCGTCAACGTCGTCGGCGATCCCGGGGGATCGTCGCAAACTATTGATTTTCAATATCAGCATCACAGTGTTCACCGAAGCCCCATACAGTGTCCAGAAAGGTACACTTTCCGGGCATGGCGTTGCTCAGCTGGGCTTCACCACAGACCGAGCAAAGCGAAAGTCGAGCTGGTTTGAAATACACCGTCAGAGCGGCTCTCAAAAGCTAGTAGCATGGGCAGCGGAGAAGGATGTGTTAGGGATATTCCAAGTCACGAAAGTGACAGCAGCTTGGAGAGTCAACTTGTCTCAAGTACTAACGGCTCTGAGCACTAAAAGCCACGTTGAGACGCGTCCGATGAATGTATGCATCGTCCCGACGAGAGATACCTTGCAGCACCCAGAAAGCGGGCAGGGCATCCACTCTTGCAAGCAGATATATGCACCCAAGGTCAAATGCGAAAATACGGGAATTCGAAAAACTGTGTCTGAAACAACAGCATACCACATGGAGTCCGTCTTATTCGGACACTACGGCCGAAGCCATGCGATCTTGATCTTGGAAAAGTTTGCTGCTGATCTCTGACGTATCCACCTAATGTACAGATCCATTACGTCAGAAATCACCGTCTCACTGCACCCTCATCTAATCACATTCCAGAATAATTGTGCACAACACCGAAAGCAATCGGTGGGGGTTTAGTCCTTGCTAGACGAAATACTGGACACCGCTCAATGAGTGGCTGGAACGGTTATACAATTTATAACCACTATTCAATAGAGACGAGCTACGGACAAAAGCGTGAGTATAATTTTGATGCGTTCCTTTTTGGATTCCGGTTTTCATTTTTCGGTCTTGTTGTTTGGAAGTTCTCAGAATCATTACGGTTTTTAAAATACATATACATTTTTGTGTTATAATCCCAATAGGACACTTGAACTGGCTGTCCACATAAAAAAATATCTTGAACAGAACGTATTTCAGACAAGCTCAAAGTGAAAAAAAAATATATATACGTACAAACTTTTTGATGACTATATTATCTTATTATCGGATGAGTAGGTAGTCATCTTAGGAGATCTTTGTTCAGGGTACAATGCCAATTCATCGTTGAGTTTCAATATTCTTGCGCCACTGTCTGACCTTGCTTCGAGGAACTGCGGATACACGATCGTCTCCACCAAGGACGCTGAAAATTTGACGAAATAAAACCACTTTCCAATTTCGAAAATGCGCTTCGAATTGCGATCTCTTTCGAGCCATATTTCACTTATGCATCTACATATCAACTCTTGTAAGCACAGAAAAAGCAAGATGTATTTCCCCGAGTGTGTCCCATTGAGTGACGTAAGCGGGGAGAGGCAAAAATGCACCACTGATGCAAAGCGGATCAGTTTTATTTCTAAATAATATTAACAAATGCCACAACGCGTTTGGTCCGTCCGATAGTCAGTATTCCTCTCATTCTTCGGCTCCATTTTTTTGTGGGCGCTGAGATAGCATGCTCCGTGAGGCAGATAAGAAAGTCACTTTCCTCGGGCCCTCTCGTAGTATTCAGCGTTCAGATTATTGTATTTCTAAGCACGATACGCAAATGGGTATTACTCTGCAAAACGTAGGCATAGTGTGAGGCATAGTCGGCTTGAAAGGAACGGATTGTTACCTTAGAACCTCCCTGGTAGCACACTATGTTGCCGAAACGTTGCCCCAATGTTTTCTTCAAACGTTGCCTAAACGTCGCTAATGTCCTCTTCAGGCCACTTTCTAGCAACGTTGCTAGAAAATGTTCTTGCAACATTGTTGCAACATGACAGCTGCAACATTCCACATAAGGGCAACGCTATGACGACATTAGGTAGTATTGGCAAGGTTGCCGTAGGTATTTGTGCACTATTTATTTCTTCTTCTTCTTTTCTTTTTTCTGCGTCGGAACACAGATGCATGCTGACTGCAAGCACTTGCACGCGTTTACTTGCCTTAATTACCCACAATTCCCCTTTACTTGACGTTAATTACTTTAATTACATTTAATTACCTCATGTATAACCTGCGGTTGCCTTCGGTATTCTTTAATTTGATTTACTCTTTCACTTAATTGCATATATCTTACATTCATTACCTTTAAACTCAACTTTCTTGTTTTAATGTTTTTCTTTGAATTGCCTTTAATTACCTCCACTTACCTTCAGTTACTCTTACCTCTCACTCTTAAATGCCTTCGAGTGTACTTCAATTTCAAATCATTTGCCTCCATTTGCATTTACCCCCTCGTATCCCCTCTGCATGTGCACTCATACCGCTCTCTTGGTGAGTCTTCACAATGTCTCTCTCTCTCTCACACACACACATACACACACACGCACACACACACACATATACATAAATACATACACTCTAAATCCTGTGACGGACATGTGCCAGTTAAAAAAGTTCCCTCAGAAAGTGCAGCCGGTACACAGCCGTAACGGTTATCAAATAGCAAGCACAGCGATCCTCATCGCCAAATTTCAGCAGGTACAAAGCCGTCACGTTGGTATGAAACGGCTTTGTGCCCGCTGAATAATATGTGTGCCTCCTGAACCTTGTACTCGTGTGCTTGTTGAATAATGCGTGTGCCGGCTGAATATGCGTGCCTTCGTTGGAGCGTACTACGTTGTTCCGCGCTCCGCCGGTGAGGAGTGACACGGCACAACGTATTCTCCCGCAATACGTTCCTTCCCGCTTTCTTGACGCTGTCTGCGTTGCAACCTCGCCTTTGAGAAGGATGACACCTTGCTTTTTAAGTACAGGTCTCATGCCAACCCGGCTGTGATGCATCGTACGACGCCTGCGTTTTACTCGTGTTTAACAATCGAAGTACATTCTGTTGCAGACGACGGTGGACGCATTGCAAATGGCGGCAGGAGAGGATCTCGCTGCATCGGTGAAGCGACGATGTACATTACAAGCGAGGTTTTATTGTGTTCTTTCGTTATAGGTGACCGTGGGACTGTATCGATTGCGAGGTATCAAATTAACTAATTAAAAGGTTTTATCGCCACCTCAAGGCTGCTGTCAAGGCACACAGCAATCCTACGGCTTGAACAGACGTGTACCAATCGTCCTGCTCGGCCTCTGTCCTTTTTAAAACCAGATTTGGAATGTGCGTCATCTCAGCTCGTCTATTGGACATCCTCCATAGTACCTGTCGACCATCCCCGACGCAGAAGGACTATGTCAGCCCTCTATCAATGGTTTTCAACAGTATTCGGGCTGCTCCACCTCGCGACCTATCACCGACGAGATTGTACATATATAAAGACCTCCATACCTGCGCACGCTTTTTCACAGCGGCGTTTCACGGGGGCGTTCACAGCGTATGACGGTTTCTAAAGTTTTTTTACTAAAGATTTTCTGTTCTTAGATCTATTCAGCTTCTTAGTCAATTGTCATGTAAACCGTCGACCTTCTTGACGCCTATTCGACCACACCGTCCATGACCCACCCACCTATGGGTGTGCATATCATATAATACATTGTATTATAATAGTATTACTGTAACACACTTTTGTATTAGTTTTATCTATTATAAAACATATTTTCGAGAAGTATTACAATACGCCGAAATATGTATTACTCGTATGACTGTATTACTTGTTGCGACAGCGATACTTTTCCGCTGTATTGCTTTCCATTCCCATGTATCGCTCGGTCATAGTACGCGCTGATAACAAGGGCCCATCCTCTGGGAAAACGGATTCATGTCACTGCACCTTCGCACCGTTTCATTTCCACCTCTGCCTTCGTCGTAAATTGGCACACCAGGTGAATGGGAGATAACAGAGTATGCCATCAGGAGTCTTGCATGTAGCCTTTGTGAACGTCTCAAACATGCCATGGGTGACCTGCTCAGGGAGGCGGGAGAGAGCTCGTTTTTTGCTGTCACATCCACCAGGAATGTCGCACCATTCTGAACGGTAAAGTTTTCGTGGGGGTTCATGAGCTACCGGGGCACGACTTGCACGGCCGAATCTCATTTTTTTTTTAATTCCGTGTTAGCGCCGCGAAGCAATTGTGGCTATGAACGGCGTACAGACGTGCACAGATGGAGAGAGCCCAGCAGGAAGGAGTGGCAGACAAGGGGGTTAGTATGCGTCCTGGGCCGACTTCAGGGGGAACTGCGCCGACATTCGTCTGGAAAGTCTTTGGAAAACCCAGGGAAAACCTCAGACAGTACAGCGGGTGTCAGGATTCGAACCCCCGTCACTTCCCAGTCTCGGCATGGAAGACGACCATCCTAACTGCAACGCCACGCGCGGGCTGGTAATGTCAGATGTGCCACAAGACGTTCTTTGCTTCGACCAAACAGGCGGGCTCTCGGATTTTTATTTTTGAGAAAATTTTATTATTAAACTCAAACAGCCACTAATGCATCCATTGCTTCATACAACAGGCACCATACGCTGTGAAATAAATGTTGTGCAAGCCTTCGGCCTTTCCAAAACGTTATGTAATTCATGTAGTACCATAAAGTACGTATTATAATACAGAATTAGTATTATGTATTATAATACACTCTTTCAGAAGTATTATTGTGTCAGTATTGGGACAAGGCTTTGGCTGTTGTTGGGCACGTTAATAAAGTATATTATTATTTTTATTATACGTGGTTTTGCGCAGTATTTTGTATTACTATTATAATACAAAAAATAGTATTCGCCCGTAATAGTACAGTAATACGTAATTCGTAATAGTATAGACGCCCGTCCATGTACCCTCCATGCGCCATAGCTGTGTCCAAGACGACACGGTTGGTCGTCACTTCGGGACACTGGATTGCTACATTCAGTGCCCTCCCATGTGAGGCGGACAACGGCGAGCCCTATCACCATCCCCCCCCCCCCCTACATTCAGTGAATGCACAAATCGAACGCTGCCCTCCAGACGAAGAAGAGGACACCTTTGAAAACTGGAGTCTGTATATACCAATGGAGTCACAATCTTTCGCGGCAATGATCCGTCCCCGCAAACGGTCGTAGAACGTAGAGCTGCTTCGCACTTCACGCAACGTACACAATCGAAAACTAAACAGAGGCTGTCACATATTCGCTTGTCATACTCGAAGTCACCGTGCAAGATATTTCAATTAACCGCATATAAAATGATTTAAAAGTGTATATTGCAGCTAGCCCTGCGGGGTTGTCACTGTCAGCACTTTTAGTTTTTGTTCCGTGAAGCAAACAAGTCCCCGACTGGAGCCAACCGACTCGAGACAAACCTTGGCTGCGGTTCATCATATCTCAAACAGTCCTGGAGTCGACCCCCAACGTGCAGTACCACATGGTTATATCACCGTGGGAGCCCTGCCGGATGTTAACGTGACGTTCATTTTTCGTGTACATCCCAAAAACTACGACGCTCTGTTGAGTGAAATTTTGTATGTGCTCCCGACGCTGCGATTGATATACGTAGTATTTGTTAATATAAAAGTTGGGAACTCACCGTCGAGACACCAGGTGTGCTGCGCCCAAATCATTACCAAAGTGATGCACGGCCATAGGTCAAAACATAACTGGATTAACCTACGTTTACACTCGTGGAAATGCATTACAGAGGCACTGTTGGCGGTCAGAGACAAAGATTTAATACATACACGTTTTGTAAAAAGATTAACAAGCAGCTGTATTTAAATGTTAGTCACACCTGGTTTCGGCGGACAATGCACTATCCGATATTCGGAGTCACTGCATTTTTCTGTAAGACATTTTTGGAGAATCCGGTGAAGACAATAGAAATTAATCGATTGTCCGTCTTTACAGGTGATAGATGGATATGAGCTGCCATGAGAGTATTCACATTCAAGCATAGAAATCGATTTAATTTCCGGCCGTTAGGTATCTTAGAAGCGGTAATCCACGTATTGAGCTTGTTCACTAGTACTTGCTCGAGAGATAATTGTTCGATCGGTAACTAAACGACGTAACGCAAACGAAGACAATTCTTTCTATGTATTTCTTGAACACGGTTCAGCCGTTCAGAGCTTGCTCCAAACGAGATCACTCCCTGTCTGGTGTTTCTCCAGCCTCCGTTGCAGAGTGTTGATTCGCTTACCCAACCGTGAAATACACTGCGTAGCTAACTGCGGGACAGGGTGATGAGCAGGGAAGCGTGCGGCGATGTGCGCCGAGGGCAATTTTGTCGGCGGCTGCGTATCTCCTGTTTTAGTGCCGTCGGCGCCACGCCGATCTGCTTCTATCGGCGTGACCCTTCTCCGCCCCCGTCCCGTTTCTGTAAGTTTTATGTAAATGTGCGGCGTGAACACGATGCCGGCGTTTTATAGTTTTTTAAGCACTAGGTTTCGAACCTTTTAGGTACAAATTATTGACAGCATGCTCTGAATAGGCGGCTGTCGGAAAAAGCGGAGTTATATTACGGACTAAACCAATACAAAGAACGTATACTGGCTCTTGCACGGGCTCTTGCCACGGCCAGCCCTTGCAGTATCGGCGGCGGCGGTGTGGCTTATGTACTCGCCGGCGGCGCACAACTCTAGGCGATAGTGAAGAGGGTGCGAGGGGGAAAGCGAAGACGGGGGTCCACTCTTGAGGAGCCGGAACGCACAGTAAATCATTTTACACCTTTATTAGCTCAAAAAAGGCGTATTCTTATAAAAACACCCCTTTCTATTCCGCAATGGGTGCAAGAAGAGCATTACTAAAGGTGTAATATCGACATACACCACGTTTTATCCAATGTCGATCATTAAGGGCGTAAAGTGGGGTGTTGAAACAGGTGTTTACCGTCAAATACACCTTTTTTACACCCTACTTGAATTGGGACTATGGTGTTAAACATGGTGTTTTATTTCGTGAGAGAAAAATTATGCTGGTTTCACAGCTCCGCTCAGCAAGTAATTACCTTATAGACGATAACCTGAGTTAAAAACACAGTAATTGACAAGGAGCGACGTTAGAAATTTACTTACATCTTTGACTCGTTGCAAGCGTGCGTGTTACTTGCAAAAACGCATTCCAGTCACCGTCACAAACGTTCCCCGCCCCACCACATGTAACGAACGTGCCCCAACAAATGGTATTTCAGTATATGATCCATCCGACACGCCAATATAGGCTACTGAGGGGTTGGTCTTCCACCATGATGCCAATACATACTGAGGGTGCCGGAGGTCTCTTCAAGCCTCGGCACTCACATTGGTCCCACAGTGTTACCAAGCTAACAAGGCGTGCCTGCGACGCATTGCGCACCGGTTTAGGTACTACGATGGAACCACGGCTTGAAGTCTGCTGTGTTCACGGTGCTGCTTGCCATAGAAGCAAGAACATCGAACTGTATGTCTCGGCCACTGGTCTCGGCATGCTACCGCGGAAGCTTCTATTACACTATTCGTGAGGGAATATTTTCTAGCAAATAATTCCATCATAAAAGGTGTTTTCAATAGAGTACTCCCCTTGTAAGGGTGTTTTTGTTTTTAAACGCCCATTATAACAGTGTTTTATTAGGAATACACTTAACTAAAGGGCGTATTGGAAAACACCCATCATTTGAGTGTAAAGGCAACACCAAAAAGGTGTGCGCCATGGGACAAGCCATTTACACCAAAAAAGTGTAAAAACGTTTACTGTGTGGTTGCAGTTGTGAGCTTATCTACACGCTTGTGACTGGAACCGTGACGTCTGCACATTCGCGGCAGTTACGGACGCTTAACAAAGACATTCAGCAAAACTGGATACCTGTCGAAAGGCGCACAGTCACCCGCGTTATCGATAAGAGGACTTATATATCGGTGAGGAAATGCCAGCTACCTGTTGTGCAGGCTAGTATCATCACCATTCACAAATCGCAGGGAGGCACCACGTATGAAAAAGTCGTGTGCTCCTATACCAAGAGTCATCCGCAAAAGTTGGTATACGTGGCATTGAGTCGCGCTAGATACATACCCGGGCTGTACCTCACCAACGTGGACAACGACTTCACGAACTGGGATGGGAGTGCTACGTGAAGAATGTACTATGTGTGGAGAATAAAAACAGTGGGGTATAACCAACTTCAACAGCTGCGCTCAGATTTCGCGTTATCGACTGTCGCCCAGTGAATTTCTCTCATTGCCACCATCGGAGGTGTATGTCTTTCGGCCCACTAATTAATCGTTTTCTTCCTTCCTTTGATCATTTCATCAGCAGAGGATTTAAGAATGTCACTTTCCTTATCTCGAATGTACTACCAAAGGCACGATTTGCGAAGAGTGCGGGGGGAGAGAGTGTTTCAACTCTGTAACCTACTGTATGGCCGCACCACCGCCAAGTGATCTGTTTCGCGTTCTTTCTTTTTTTTTTTTTTTTCGTGACGCAGTTTTGAAACAAAGGTTGCCGTTTTGTTTCCAAATTCCTCTTCTTCTCTCAGCGAACGTTCAGCCGTTCAGTTCAGTCTGTAATCGAGATTATCTAGGAGCGTGTTTAGACCGTGAAGTTCTTCTGTTAAAGTGTATTCCCTCCGCACAGTTTTCTTTTAACGATAGAAACACGGCGGTCGTTCTTATCAAAACACGTGCGAAATAAGTGGAAGATGTTCCCAGTACGAGAGACAAATAGGACCGCGCGAGACCATCAGCGATACTCGATATTCTAGCCACAAAGTTCGTGTTATTGTTATTGTTGCTCCATTTCCGATGAATTGTTGAGTGCCTTATATTGATTCCTGCCCCCAATAGAAAGTTGAAAAGTCCATTACTTTTGGCATCAGAATTTCATTTCTGATGAATCTTGTGACGAATTTCTGATAAATTTATGTTTAAACTTGGCCGGTCTTCTCTGATGCATACTTGATGAGTGAGTTTCTCATTGGTTTATGATAGTTTTCCGGTACGTTTTCGATGCTTTCCTAATTAGTATATGATAGGTTTCTGATTAGTCTACGTGCATTTCTGATGACTTTATGTTGTGTAGCGATATTGCCTACACTGCATGTGCCCATGACATGTGACATGTCTTCTGTGTAGCTCCTGATGTCAACACATCAGTCGCAGCACAGGAAACGTGTCACAGGCAATCACAAATACACTGCAAATTGCTCACACGCAATGTGCCAAATGTATGATGACGCGAGCTCAGATATACTCACGAGACTTGATTGCAGTTGTGTACTATTTATTTCTTTATTCATACATGGCTGCTGTTAAGCTCCAGAACAGTACGTAAAAAAATCTGCTATGTCCAGTATCCTGCAAAACAGAAGAGCACTTATATATGTCGGTCCATTATAACAAGCGTTTTTGACACTCACTAGGTTAGCATAACCAGAAAAACTGCGAAAACGGCACAACAGCAGCATTACCAAGAAGAACGCCGCGGCTGCTACTGCTGTTCCAGCTCCGATTGACCTTTCACACTTTACAATTGGTGTAGTCACAACGAAAAACCTTTCGCAACGTTCAGTCATGGCAACAGTAACGTGAACACTAACCGTAGAAACGCCAGGAGGCGCCAGCTTCTCCTTTGATCCTTGGTCAGCGTCGATACTCGAGGCAACGCTTAGACGCCTTAGCAAGACGCAATCTTCGGCGCCTCATGGAGCCGACATGAAAATGCCAAGCACATAAAATTTACGTTGTTAAATGATTACGCTACAATATGCACCTCATCATACGTACCGCAGTCGAGAAACTCAGCGACGGCCAGTGGTCCGTTTTCTCTTCATTTGACGCTGATGTGCTTCCCATAGAGTCTGTCGATGGCGTTTGCTTCTGTCACTAGAAGGAAAACAACGTCAACGTCGGTTATGGCATATATAAGCATACACTGGCCACGAAGAAAAGACGACAAAGGAGAATAAATAATAATAATAATAATAATAATAATAATAATAATAATAATAATCTTTATTAACGTGCCCAAGAACAGCCAGAGCCTTGGTATTGGCGCACGCAGACAATACAGTACATAGAAACACACACACACACACACACACATATATATATATATATATATATATATATATCTTGAAAAGTTGGAGTTGGATCGGACGGCTACGTAATTATAGTTGAAATAAATGGGAGACAGAAGACGAAAGTAGGGGAAGTAACAAAAAAAGAGGTTTATTAAAACTTAAAAATCGTAAAAGTTAGGGAGGATGTCTACGTTACGGCGGAAGCTCCGCCTTCTTCGGGACAAAAGAGCTAAATGACAAAAGAGCTCTTTTGTCCCGAAGAAGGCGGAGCTTCCGCCGTAACGTAGACATCCTCCCTAACTTTTATGATTTTTAAGTTTTAATAAACCTCTTTTTTTGTTAGTTCCCCTACTTTCGTCTTCTGTCTCCCATTTATTTCAACTATATATATATATATATGTGACATATGAAAGAAGAGGCACTAGGCGGGCGCGCGCGTGGACACTAATTGGATGCAACTCCATCGGGAACGGACGTTCTCTGTTCGTCGTCACACTAGTCGACAGGATAGTTACCTATTATGCAAAACCGTACCGTGGACCGTGGAACGGGGTTCCCTGCCAATAAGTTCAAGCGTTTCCTGAAGAACAACGGCATACATCAGCTCTTCACATCGTCGCAGCACCCGCAATGCAATGGGCTCAATGAACGTGCCAATCAAATATCATCACGCGTCTCAAGTGCAAAATCAATGAGAGACCGCGAACGCCATGGCCGGAATTGTTGACGGAGGTCATGGACGGGTATAACCGCACCCCACACGAGGTCACCGGGTTCGCCCCAGCTACCTGCTTTTTGGATTTCCTTCATTCACAACAAAAACAAGGTGCTGTATGACAAGAGGTTCATTCCCACTGAGTTCATCCCTGGTGACCATGTTCTCTACGAGACGCCTTGGCAGGCCAACGGAGGGAAACTTGCGCCAGTCATGGAGGGTCCATACACAATCATACGCAAAGTTTCACCGGTGAACTACGAAATCGACCGTCCTGTGCAGCCTCTCGGAAGAGCTACGGACATTGTGAACATTTGTAAACTGCGCCGCTACCATCCACCCATGTGTGCTAACCTTGGAGGGGGGGGGGTGACATATGAACGAAGAGGCACTGAGCGGGCGCGCGCATGGACACTAATTGGAAGCAACTCCATCGGGAACGGACGTTCTCTGTTCGTCGTCACACACACATATATATATATATACAAACATATACAGATTACGCAAAACAACATATTTAGGACAATAATAATAATAATCATACTGATTCCATGATGTTACACGTAAGGCTTGTCTGCGTAGTGGAACGAAATGCTGCACGTGCCGCAGGGTAGGACTGCGGATAATTTCGACCACGAAGCTCTTTTGTAGTGCGCCGTCCGCAGCAAACGCCCACAGCAAAAGGGTGTCATACGAGTATGTAAGCATCTAGTAACGACAGCTAACTTTACATCTTGGCGTCCTCTTGGGGTCGTTCGTGTTTGCCCCATTCATTGCCATCTGTCCATCCTACTTGGACCCCACATTCCTCTCACAGTGTCGTGCAACGTCATAGGGTGTTCCACTGGGAACTTCAGCGACATAGACGACAAGGCGAAGACTGAGTTAGCTCTGGAAAATATAGCTGGGTGGACGAAGTGAATCAACACTCTGCGACGGCGACAGGCCCTGGACCGGAGCCAGCCCAATGAACTTCTGAAGCGAGTTCTCTAGTACCGATGAATGCGTTACGTTGTGCATCACCGGTTCATACTTGCATTGTACCACTTTATACCGGAAATTAACAATTACGACTCCAAGAAGTACTAATGAACCAGTGCAAGAGGAAAGTACCGTTTCTAAAAGCCTAGTGGCCGGAAATGAAAACGGTTTCAATGATTGAAGGCGATTACTATCACAGCAGAACGTATCCGTCTCTTATCTGCAAAGACAGATAATTAATTAATTTCTATTGTCCTCACCGGATTATCCAAAACGCAGTAGTTTGGCATAGCGAAACAATGCGATGTGCGCAGAAAGCAGGTGTGAAGTGTGTTTGAATAGAGCCACCGGTTGCTCTTGTTAAAATACGTGGATGTATGAAACCTCGGTGGCTGACCGATAACAGTGATTTTGCAATGGCTTTCCTCAAGTGCGAACGTCGATTTCCCCGCTGGTGTCTCAGCGTATGGCTGCTGTGCATTACCTTGCTGTTGACCTGGGCCCAGCAAGCCAAGTGTCTCGATCGTGAGTTGCTTATTTTGATATTAAGTACCATCACTCTAAGAAAAAAGGTAGGCATCACGGCACCCTTTTGAGGTATATTTGGTAGTTCCGTTTTGTGTTGGGATCCGGCACATCCAGAATCTGGAGATCCTAGATATGTTTTGACGTCCTGAAATGCCGGGATTTTAGTAATCCCGAGCGAAATCAAAAATAATCCTGAGCGGCACTCATGACGACTGCCTGCAAAACTACCCGGCTTCTTATTTAAGGAGAACGCAAAAAAAAAGCCTCCTCAGGTCTCGCAGAATACTAAAACACAATGGAAAGTATTAGAAGAATTGCTCGATAGACTAGGGACGGCGACAACAGACACACACAGTTTGAGACTTCGTCTGTGTGTGTCAGTTGTCGCCGTCCCTTGTCTCTGGGGCCGTTATGGGATGCAATAAAGGAGCATTAAAGTGGTATCCAACATGACCAAAAACTGCTCACATATTGTAGAGCGGTATGCGAAAGGCATTCCCACAAAATATTTCTGCCTAAAGTTGTTTCACCGCGGCGCAATTCATTTGCAAAATCGGTGCCGCCGTGTCAGCCCGACAAAATAGTATTGCGATCGCAAGAGTAATATCCGTGGCTTCTGTGCCATCCTTCGTTGCACGTCTACAGCTGGAGAGCGACGTACGTGTCAGGACACCGTTCCGAGGCGTTTGCTGTAGGGTGTTTCTCCGACGTGTCGCTAATTCCCTGTCACGGAAAAGTCTGTTTGATCTGTCGTGTCCCCACACTAGCGAAGTGTGTGGCCGTATAACTCACCAGCGCGGTGTTCAGGGTTGCGTGAAAGAGACAGGCAAGGCGTGACTGCTGCTTGCACAAGGTTCTGCTGAATAAGCCAGGAAGAAGCAAGACTCTCGCTTTAATCCAACTTCAGGATACACAGTGCGATACAAACCTTCGAATATGCTGTATAGGTACTCCAACTAGAGCGATTATCAATCATTGCCGAACGTTTTTGTCGTCCGGCAACGATGGTACAGCAGCAGATATTCCTCCGCTCGGTCGGCATGGCGACGCAGCTGCCGCATGTGCATTTAGCAAACGCGTCCCCTTACAATCCGATTCATATGTCGTTGTCCAGCTCAGTTTTCACGTACCGGTGGCGTAACCGAAGATATTTCTGAAGTAAGAACACCATTGAACCGCACACCGTCGGGGAGAACTGGGATGTCCGTGTAGAACGGACAGTGAGATTCGCGTTGCACTACTCGTTCTTGCCATAGTGCCAGCGGTCCCAAAACGTCAAGGCCCTTGACGGCCTTTGAATTTCGGACATTAGGTCACCGAAGAGCGTCAAGTGTTTCTGAAGTGGTAGAACACAGTAGCAGACGCCAGGCCTCAGTGGCGTTGCTCACCGGTGGTGACCGATCATGCGGCCCCATATCCAAAGAGGACAGCCTCTGCTCCACACATAACATGCTGACACCCGTCCCGCGGCGCTCGTCACGTGTCTATCCTGAACAAGTTGAGGGTGTTTCGCGAGCTATTGTAGTCTACGGTTGTACTAATCTGTGGGAAAACATTCCGTAGCGCACAAAAACAGAAAGTTCTGTACTAGGCCTTCGCCTGGAGAGTCTGCCACAAAAGTCAGGGCAAACATTAGACAGTATTGACAGTGGTAGAATTCGAACCCACAGCCTCCTAATCTTCCGCACGACATCGGCTACCACCAACGGGCGGACGCCGTTGGCCACTCTCAATGTCTGCAGAGCGCGTCTCACGTGATGCCGTCGACGTCGTCTGGCAACACGAACCCCGTGGAGTTAACGGGCTGAGTGCAGACAGTGTGCTGCGGATCATTCGCGCCACTACTCGCGTTTTTCGCCAATCGACGCTGCACATCGGAAGACTCGGGACTAGCCGATCCAGGTGCACACGGCCGACCCCGCGTTCACTTGCGGATAAGTTGGTGATTTTCGCATGGGTCGCTCAGCTACACCTGTATTTTGTTGTTGAAATCATGGATGAAGGAAACAGTGCAGACAACGGCCAGCAAACAAAACCAAATGACTTTTGTTCTTTGCCACAATTGTCCCCTCTGCGCGCCGAGGGCACAACCAGTTTGTCTTTCCGCGTTTTCTTCTTTCCACACCTGGAATACCGCCTATTTTGACGCATCCTCGGAAGAGATGGATTGAGCGACTCAAAATCAACAAACACGTTACACCAGCAATGCTTCTGTGTGAGTGGCAGAGATCTTGGAGCGGTACTGCCTATACATATCTGACGAACGTTCTCTCTTTTCTTTCTGAACCACACTTCTGTGCAGCTCACGTCAGCAAGCGAAGCAAAACCTTGTCTAGGCGAAAGAGAACAATTTTGTTTCAAACTTGAGTAACCATTAACTATAAGAAAGCGCAAGGGATAGCGCGAAAACGTATACCAAGTCAGCTTTGTAACTGTGCATGTGAATCAGCGCATCACATCACTTCGGAAACAATGTAGAAAGAATGCGACGTTTCCTTAAAGTTTCCCACAAACACGCGCACCACTGACACACGGGTGCCGCACCATTACCCTGTAAATTATAAACTACATTCGTACACGCGATTCGTGACTCGGGAAAACATGGGGATGCGTCACAGGCGTCATACCACGTGCCGAATGACCCAACAGCGTGTGTTTTTACAATATACGTTGGTAATTGCATGCACACAGCAAGAGCTCATGGCTTGCTCTCCTGCAGTAACCCCGGTGCGGCAATATGTTTTCCCGAGTCACGTGACCAAATGTGACGTCACTGCACAAGCCTCAATGAATGCGTTTGCAGGCGACGCTCGTGTTTTTGCATGAGGCCCATGCCAACCTATGGTCGCGTTTGTCGTTGCGACGCCCGGCAATCGTGTACAGTATGTATGCGCAGCCACCGCCCTTCGTCTGCTGCAATGCTATCGCATTTCGTACGCATTTGGTAGTGCGCCAAAGAGTACAGTGAATTTTTTTAAAAACTGATTTCAGTCGGTGCATTTTCAGGCTCCTCGGAAAGGAAAATTGTCTATCCGCTGTTCCTGGAAGGAAGGTCAGAGAGAGGTGCAAGATTATTGAAGCTCGACGATGAACTCACTTTACACCTTGAACAAAGATCTGCCTTCGACGACAACCTACTCGTCAGAACAGCGGGAGAAGATAATACCTTCATCGAAAAGTTTGTATGTATTTTGTGGCTTTCCAGTAGGAGCCTTCTTAGGGGTTTACTTTTGAGGAGAATGTTGATATCGAGAGATAGATGAACTGGTATATGGAGTCTGTGGTTTAAGAAAGATTTTTTAAATAAAGATCGGCCAAAAAACAGGCGAGCTGGTGATAACAGATCTCCACCACGGACCCCGAGACTGGGGGAAGAAGAAGGGGAAAGAATGTAATGACATCTCCAGAAGTGCATATCTCGACGGCTTCCCATAAAACTCTTTTCACTGTCTCAGCTTCTTTGATCAAAACCCTGACCTGCTTCCAAAAGGTTTATCAAACTTGTCGAGCATGTTGAAGATTGGAACAATTTCGAATCCGTTTGGAAGGAGGCCAGTGTTTTTAGTAAAAGAGGCTGACACAACGAAAAGAGTTTTACGGGAAGCCGTCGAGATATGCACTTCTGGGGATGTCATTAGCAACCCTTCTGTTTCACACACGGAGTTGTGAAAGAGTTGAAGCTGTTCCTTTCCCCTTCTTCGCCCTTTCCCCCTTGATTTATACATTTGTGTGGGATGATGAATAAACCTCAACTGTGTTTGAGACTTGTGTATGTGTCGTTTTCCCCAGTGACAGGGTTCCTTGGAGATGTATTTTTTTAAAGGCATTTAATGTTTATGAGAACATCAAAATAAAGTCGCAGAAGAATTAGCTGAAACTATGCCTATGACTTTATTTTTCGTGGCGCGTAATACATTTCACAACTGTTCCAGAGCTTCTTAGATCTGTATGCGAATTCCCGAGCTTTACATAGCGAAACGGCTGAGAGAACAGGGAGGCTTTTTTTTTTTTTTTTTTCAAGTTCTTTTCTGTTTCCACTCACATTCGGAGTGCATTCGTTGGTGTATCGGGCTACAGGCTTATACTCTCAGGTAGACCAACAGCAGTAGGGTAATTTGATTGGCTGATTGTGTCTTTAAAATGAGCAGGATAATTTGGATGAGTACGTTAACGATATGTCATGTTCTCATCGCTATTGAGTAAGGGTTGTAAAATGAAAAAGAGTTTTTGTTTGTGGAAATACAGCGAATCGGATGAGTCGAAAGCCACCGGCATTAACATTGCATGTGTCCAGTTTTTGCTATGAATGGCAATATTTGTAGCTCAAAAAGGCATACTGAACGGGTGAATAAGCATATAATGGGTCTCTACATTAGGTGGATGCGTCAGAGTTCAACAGCAAGCTTTTCCAAGATCCACAGCGCATGGCTTCTGCAGTAGTGTCTGAAGAAGACGGACTGCGTGTGGTAAGTTTTGTCATATTACTTTTTTTTCGCATGTGGCTTTGCTCGCGGTGCATCTGCGGTGACGAGAGTTCATATAGCGCACCCTTTCCTGATGCCGCGCAGCACCTCTCGTGAAGGTGTCGCATTAATTCATCGGATGTACCTCAGTGTAGCTTTTAGTGATATTGCCGCGTTCGATAACCTGACTTTCGAAGCGGCCGTCACATTGGTGACTTGCAAGATCTGATATGACCTATCCTTCTCCAATGCTCCCACTACCGACACTTCATTACCAGATTTCCAGCGTTTTTGAACCAACTGCCTCGCGGCTCTCACAGTGAAAAAATTGCTCAATAGATGGTCAAGTCCCTCTGAACGAACGCCATGCGCTAAAAGCTCGCGTTTCTCCGCATTGTAAGTCCTCGGTTGACGCTGTGGTGCTGACTACCATATTGGCATCGTGCCGTAGGTAGCAGTTCGGCCAGCAGTGATCGTACAGCGGAATTATCATCAAAATTACGTTTTTTTTTTTTACTTTGTAATTCCTTGATCAATATGTTTGACGGATTGAACTATTAGTGGTTTTTGTAACCTCGTACGGCAGTGCCTCCCAAAATGTGGGTCGTGGCCCCCCGGGGAATCGCGACCGGTTCAGCTGGGAATCAGGAGGTGGATCGCGACCTTGAAGAAGGGACACTAAGAGTTTTCACTGAAGTCACCTCCCGAAATTTGGTACAGGTTTGACATGAAGGTACGCGCTGTTGAGTACTAAAGCCATGAGTATTGTTCTTCCCTTTGTCACGACATATATACTAATGTGAACTTGGCTCACTGCGGTGGCGCCGATGAAAACAAAGTACAGGTCGCAGCTCAACATCGAGCCGGTACTGAGAGTCGTTGTCTCTAAACTCCGCCCTCGGGTTGAATAACTGTGCTCTAGCAAACGACAACTTTATTGTGAGATGATTAATGAGGAGTTTCATCGCCAGGGGCGATACTCTACCCCATCGCTGGTGGTGATGCGGGAAATGAAATAATGAGCCCCTTCCCACTAGGGACTGAAATCATATGGTATCCAGAAAAGTCAAAAGAGCTATTAGGGCAGACTCAAGGCAGACCTTTGAGGGCAAGCTCACTTTAGTCACTAGGAACAGTCAACCTTGCGGGTATGCTTTTTTTCCCTCCTTTTTGCGATGGTTCCTAGCCCAGCTGATTCACTCTGACTTCAGTGTGAAACAAGGCTTCATCGTAAATTTTGTGTATAGCGGTTCCCGCACTGAAATCGAAAAGCGTGTGGCATCGAGAAAAAAACAGGGGGCGGGGGGTCGCGACGCTATATTTTAAAATTTTGATAGATCTCAGCGCTATCGCACGGAATTATTTTGAGAGCCTTCATTTAACCCGCTTAAGGTTGACTTGGTGGCGAAGGTTTGGACACCAAAGTAATATTCTTATCTTCACACGTCTAGTGTGCTGTTGACAGGCAGTCCTGTCACTGTTAGGACATAACTTCGCCCCATTGCACCATCCGGAGGGAAATATCATTCACAAGGATGTCGTTTTCTTTGTGACTTGTAGAAATCAGGGGGTGTATAAGCCTATGTCATGTGATGAAGTACTATTTTAGAGCAGCATCGAGGTGCCCCATAATTTATTTTCTTTTTGACTGCGGCGTGTTGTGCGAAAAAAAAAAAGATGCGATGAGAACTTCCGAAAGAACGACGAGGTCAGGCGACCTGCAGCGCCTCTACTGAGGCCTGTGTCCCACACACCTAAAAAAAAGTCTCCTCTCTTGCAAAGATCGTGTCGGAGAACGAGCGTAGGAGGGCGGCACGACGTGACGTCATCTATCCCCCTGACAGGGACGATCACGTAACTAGCGATGTAGACATGCGCAGCCTTTGCAGGAATAAACAGTGCGTATGAGCTGTGAAGTAAGAAACAAAAGGTGCGTTCTTTTTCAAAGGAAAGTGCTGCACTCATGCTGCACCAGTTCTTGAGACCACGCAATGTGTAGGCACTGTTCTGATCCGGTTGCACTGACGCGACACCTCCGGCTCCTAAAAAGAAAAGGGAAGTGCAGACGGTGCAGACCTTGTCGTGTGCTACGGAGCGGAGCGTTAGCATGGCGGTGTTGTGGCCTGTTTCCTTCCTGTTTCATTCGCGCTTTGTTTGTACCAATGGTTTGTACTAGCAGTTTCGTAAGCGGCCATTTGCAGATTCTCGTTCCTTATATTGTCCTCTTTTAACACCGCAAATGCTCACAATGATGGCCGAATAATTCGCCATTCTAGCTTTCGTAGACGATATCAGTTTTGCGACTCAGATGGAGATGGTGGGGTACGAAGCAGCCTCGTCACGAGCCTATGTATTTATAGTTTACTTCTGCGTTCACTGTACGAACACGAAGCATGACAGGCATATTTAAAACGAGGCACACATAAACCTTGCTTGATGTCACATGTGGATACTCCCATCTTGAATGGTACGCTCGCCGTCATCCGACAACACGGGCCCACAAACGAAGTATGCTCTCCGCCGCCTTGTCGACTGTTCCTCTGCACCCTTCCTTTGTACGACCGGGATACGTCGTGCAAGAACATCGAAAAGTAATGCAGAACTAGGTCAGCACTTCCCCAAAAAGGATGGGGACGCGCAGATGCAGCGCGATTGGATGACAAAAATAATGCGAGAGCGTTCCACTCCTTGCACTAGTTAGGAGGTGAAGGTAGAAAGACCGCAGCTAAAGAAACGAGCAGGGACTTGTCCACGTTACGCGAGGGGACCGTGACGGCCGTCCGCGGCTTCTTTCTTCTGTAGCCAACAAATTCGCTTCACGTATTTAGTGGCTTTATTTTCTCCAAGCGTTCTTATAAACTTGATTGCCCAGTGACAATACACCGAACAGCGAAAATATTTTGCTTGGTGGCTCCTGACGGTCGAGTAAAATAGGGTTTCGAGCCATGTCAGATGTCACCTCATTGTTTCTTTAATAATGTGCACCTTGCTTTCAACAGTAACTGATGCATGTTTTGCTTTCTTGCATATCATGTACAGTTCAGGGACCGAACCTTTCTGATCTATATTGAGTTTTCCATATTCTATTGCCATCACGGAGCAGCACCGAAACATATATCTAATATATGTTGTTTCGTAGAACGGCATCATCGGAGAAGACATGCTCATCCGCCCTCTGTTAACGATGGAACGCACTGCAGAAGGCCACGTTCCGCATCTTCTCTACCGGGAGGAATCCTTGAAGGGTGGAGCTGCACTACACGACTACGGTGAGCGGAAGAGTAAGAGTCCAAAGAAAAACAACATAGCGTGAGTTTATTACGACCAATGGCGGCACTTTTATGTGTACGATGCACTATCTCGCAAACATCTGGATGGTCGGACGTCCGAACCAGACTGTGTTCCTTTCGTAGTGAGATGTATCGTATGTGGCGATATTGTCGGACGCGTGTGTAACAAAATTTTATAACTCGCCACACAGAGTATAGAGAAAAGGATGAGAACGAAATAATCTTGTTTCCACACTTAGAACTCGAGTGCGGCGTTCGACAGTGGTATCCTGCACGAGCAACAAATGGCGTTCGTCCATGAAACGGAGTGCACCAAACATTTTGAGATATGTTTTGTTTTACGGACTGATACGACGCAGGGTATACGACAACGACTATACTAGTTCAACGCCCATGACCCCTATTATGCCGTGCACCCATACCAGACATATAGTCTGTGCGCGACGTAACTGGAGGCAATGTAGGGCCGATATTGAAGACGTTAGTGTTAGCGAGTGTTATTATCATCGCTACAGGGTGTCTACTGCGTCTTGCGCACCCAATCAACAGGAAGGTACTGTTACTTGATGTACCAAGGGTACACTAAACTGCGATATTGTCTACCATATCTCGAGATGCGCGTGGCGATACTGTGACGCTATGATCCCGAGGGGCACTATTTTCTTACATGCATTGTCATCGGTAATGAGTGTTGGATCCACTATGCCAGAGAGCAATTGAGCGAGTAAGGGATGGCGGCACAGTATACGGATGCGTTCCAATAGTCTGGCAAGACAGCTTTTCGTATGTCTAACCGGAAGTACCGCAAGTTCCCGCTCCAATTCTCGCCTGTTCTGCACCGATGCGCGCTAGCATTACAGCCATGCAGACTAGTTAACGGCAGCCGTGAAAACTGTCACGTCTGTCGATGACTTTTAGGTTTCCACGTCTGACGAGTATTCGGGTTTTTACTATAGGTCACGCGTATTGATATATGAGGTATACAGGGTGTCCCAGCTAACTGCGAACATATTTTTTTCATGCATATATATCACTTTTTCCGAGATGAAATCAATTGCAATATAGCATATGCTGAAGGTCACTCCTTAGGAGCAAACCCTTAAGACAATGTCTTCCTTAACTTTCAATAATAAACTTTTTAATTATGAAAGCTGCGAAGTTGTCCCAAAGAGAACATCTGTTCCTTTCGGTCACCTGATGTCGTAGCCGTTTTCAGAACAAAAATCGGTTCGGTAGATCGTCCGCAAAAAATTCGTGAAGGAACACCTTTTTTTTTCTTTATTTTGTTCACTGCGTGTCTTCGGAGACGCGTCTTTCCTTCACCCCGAGTGTGAGAGGGTCGAAAGAGCACACTGTCGCCTATATATATATATGTATAGGTATATTTCGAAAAAATACGTTCGCAGTTAGCTGGGATACCCTGAATATTGAAATATGACAGATGGCGGACGAGGCACCAAGCCTCTGCAAGTCTGTTCGATATCCGCGCCACTGATCCACATATCTGATATACATACACACAGTAATACTATATCGTATTCAATACTGTCCCCGCAGAGTATCTTGACAGTCTGTCTTAAACACCTTTCTAGAAATATTCAAGGAGAACACTGCGAGTCCAGCCGTACGAGATCCTTTATTTGGGTGACGATGACGGAAATGTAGTTCCCACATATCACGCAAACGAAGTCTCAACCATGATACCCGAGCTTCGCTTCAACGCTTAACCTTCTTTTCGTCGGGTTCTTCGGAATATTTTTTTAGTATCTTCTCCTTAGTACGCGAGATGATTTTTTTCCTGGTATTGCAGTATTTTTAGAGGTTTACAACTGTCAACAACAAACATCAACATCGTGATGCTTGATGCTAACAAAGCATCACGTTCTTGTCTTTGCGTTATCGGTGTTTTGATGTTATTTATCTTACTTGCATTGTTCTTGCTCCTCCGCCTTATTCACACCAGCTGATTCACAGTTAACGCTGAGATTGGTGCTCGTAGCATATTCGCACAACCATCAGTAAACAACAACGCCCGCGTCATTTCTTCAAGTAAAAAAAAAAAAAACAATGATGTCTCTCGGTGAAACCTCAGTTACACTCTTTCCTGACCAGAGTTCCATGCGTACACCTCTGATGACCCATACCCGCTGGTCTCCCCAGGCAACTCCTAATAATGTGTACATGTGAGCAAATTGGCTCTGCAATGAGAGAGTTTTGTCGTTTTTGGCTACTTTTGTGCCAGCTTTGTTATACACCACGTTATTACACTTGACGCTATTCTTCGTCGCACCAAGTCCAGTGGATGAACCAGTTTCTTGTCAGACTTATAGTTCAGCATCGTGTGTCAATCATACTACGGCAAGATACACCACAGACAGAGAATTTGGAACAGTACATCAACTGGAAACCAACCATGGTTCAGAACGATAACGTTCTTCGTTCTGACTCGCTGACACTGAAAGGAGTACGCCCTCTGTAGCAATTTGGATGTACCTAACATGCACATTAAAAGTGTACAACCAACTCTCCAATCGTATCGGAAGCGAGTCTAAGGCAAATAAAATTGTGAAACCTGATCTACTCTCTATTCATACAGTTTTCATGCCCAGCTCACAAGACCCCAGGTTAGAGGATCGCAAAATCGACAACGGTAAGCAACATTTACAATACCTTCTTCAGTAAACCACCACTGCAAATCCAGCAAAACCAGAACGCAACATGTGTCAAAGTGCAACGCTAAAAAGAAAACAAAAGGAAGAAAGTCAGGCGCGGACTTGAATTTCCTAATATGGGCATGACAGCCCAACGGTGACAATTTCACCCCTCGGTAATCATGTGGGATATCCATGAACAATGGAATTGATATACTAATAAGTATTTCCGTCCCATACTTCTTAAACATGTTACATCAATCTAACTAAGATTACTCATCTAACCGCAGCGACCCTGTATAAGGATATTATATCCCTCACGCACGGGATCTCTAGAGCCCCTTTAATGAAGGTTCTTTATGATTTGGAAGGGCACTTTAATGAAATTATGTCGTGGATGCGGCACACGGCACCGTCGATATCCGTTGAAGGAGAAGTTGTCTGTCGGACGACGCTGAAATAAAGACGTCTTGCAGGAGCATTCGACTTCTAACAACACTCCTGCCAACCTTTTCGTTCGAACTCTTTCCAGAGTTCGTATTTTGCCGTGAGAGCTGGCAGTGGACTGTCGTCTACGCGAGGAGGAACAACCGAAAACTCTCCTCATACGCTGGCGTGACGTTTCAGTTAAGGTGGCTGAATACCAGCTCTCTCTGTGTAGGGTGGAGTCGCACTTTGAACTCACTCACTCAACAGTCACTGGTGGAGTTTGAAGAAGAGAACGCCCCCAACTGGCCATTTTGAGGCCCTGGGTAACCATATGTGGAAGCTGTCTTCCGCTTTTACTGACTTCTTCAGGCCTACTCTGCTATTGATTTATTCAGTTCCAAAATTTAGTGGATAGCCAAGTATATAAGGTACATCTTTGTCAACGTAGAGCGTGGGCTTCAGTATGGCGGACGTCGCAGCAGACGGCGCGATTGTCCTCACCCTATACAGAGGGAGCTAGTGTTCAGGCACCCGAGTTTCGCTGACGTGCTAGCGTCTTCTCCCACACCTCATCCTCACATATTCTCTGCAGGGCGACGCGAAGAAGCCTGCAACAGGAAAGCGGAAAATCAGGCGCCGAGGGAACGCCCACATGTCCTCAATTCGACGTCATGCCTACGACGTTCCACGCGCGAAATTTAAAATATGTCGATTTCAATTATTTACAAGGCTCATAATAATTATACAGCTCGAGTTGGCGAAATGGGAAGGAGGTAAGTCAGCGGAAATGTCGCTCTAAGCGTTTTTCCGGAGTTCGCTGCCAAAAATGTGGCGCTAGCTCTTTAAAGTAAACAAGCATATGGAAAGCAGTAATGCATATTTGCGAGGAATAAATTGCAAAAGATGCGACAAAACGCAAACACAAAATCCCATCCGGTATTAACAAATCGGGTATAATGACCTCGAGTTGACTCCCGACTACATACCTTCATTTAATTAAAAGTCGCTCCCAAATGTAAGCTGAGAAGACTTTTTCATGATTATAAAGTGTCAGAGAAGAACACATTTGGGTTAAGTAATCATTGGAGGTCGGTAAGTGTTGGTAGCCACATTGGCAACCCTGTATAATATACTGTACATAACTTCGTTTTCTATGGGGGAAATAAAAGTGAGCTGCAGGTGCGGCAGCGCGATCTCTTTTGGCACCGCAAAGCGTGAGCAATTAACCTTCTACTCCCGACTGACCCTGCATAACGGCGTCCTTTGTCAGGTACTTCGCCGGACACTTCTTGCTTACTTTACTTACTTATGGGTGTCATTTATTTTGCCGCACATTAGTTTCGCAGAAAAATACCACTCGCGAAAATTACAGCTGATACAGCTTTTGTTTCTGAGTGATTATAAATCATGGTGACTGGAAGATGCAATACACAAAGTGTAGGTGCTACTGGTGAAGATTACACGTTTCCACTTCTTATTTAAAAAAAAACGGCGAACCATGTAGATGACGTCATGATCAGCGTAAGGGTTCGTCTTCGAGCGACGGCGAAGGTCGAACCATTCAGGTTCGCGTCTTCTTTCCAGAACACGTTGAAAGACGGCAAGGAGCTGTGATGTAGTATTCGAAGCGGCCTTGGAGCAAATACTTGACGGGATGTAAATTGCCCGAATGGTTGCGTCATGCTACTCAAAAGCCGAAATCCGTTCTATGTTACCTGCGCGTCACGTAGAGAAACTATATTTTGCAAGAATACCACGTGGGGCACGTAGATCACAATTCCATCAAGAATCGAGAATCAATGCGCAATTCTATTCTGAAGAAACGACATTTAAAAGAGGCACTTTAAAACCAATTAGGACATAGGAGAATGGTTCACGGAAGAATTCACGATTCCGAATGTGTTACTTTTGCGGTCGAACGCGACGTAGTGTTGTTACTTCGACACTGAGTGCCAGGCATTAAAACGAGGATTAATATGTGTTGTGGTGGTCATATAGGCGAATGGGTTGAGGGTCAACGGGGGAATGGGCTGAGCTGCAACAGTGAAGCAGCCCCGCACCTTGGTCTCACTTCTCGATTTTTCCTCTCTCGGCTTTCACGATCAGCAAAATAAAAATTACAGTCTGCCGTGGTTCAGTGACACACAAAAACTGACGTTTTTCTCGTAAAATTTCAGAAAAAAAATAGTTCGCGGTTTAAAATCAAGTCGCTAATATAACAAAACACAAGGTCGCAGTTCTGTCCCAGCGCAGTCGTCCGTTTTTGTTCTTATTTATTTATTTATTTTTTGCCATTCTGGCTACGAGGTCTTCAGGAGTGGAAAGTCGGGATACGAGAGCACCTCATCACAAACAGGAACGTTCGCACCGTACCATGACGAGGCAGCGTATTATGCTTTGCATCGACCTGCATGGTAACAGCTTTATAATGACGCTATTATGTTATCATCTAGATGATGTGAAGGAAATCCAGCCAGAAATCCACATCGTCACCGATACCGTATTCTACAGGCTCTTTGGTAGCAAGCAAAGTGAAATCATTACCTACTTCGGAGCCGTTCTAAACTCAGTAAGTTATACGGTTTATATTACATCACATTGACAACCTCCAGTAAATGAAGGCGACCAATCCCAAGAAAACACGCTTTCATTATGAATTCGTGTGCGTCGGGGATTCCAATAATTGGCTGGTAGTCCACTTACGGTTAACTTCCTTATGTGGCCAGCTGAAACATACGGAACCTGTTAAATAACGAAGCACCAGATGAGGTAATGAAACACATAATAACGAAAAGACTACTCAAATGCCTCCGAGTACCCGAACGGGTCGGCCCCCGACGATGGACCGGCATACAGTTGGCAACACGGGGACCTTAATGGCCCGTTGTCGGTAGCCCGTATCGTACCCCAATGCTTTCCCGACGTGCAACCAATGCACCCTTACGGGTGCCTCCTTTCCCCATACGCAATTCTTGACAATGAAAACAATATGTCATTGCAGCAAACAATTTATTGTTTCGTATTTTTTCCTCACAAACGAACAAACAGTTTATTGTTATTGTATTTTGATTTTCCTTAGAAACAAACAATCAATTTATTGCATCATAGTCATCAGCTGCATTGGTTCTTTATGGCACCACTTTGTGAGCAATGAAGAGATGGGTGTTATATAGAAAGTATACTCTCATCTGTCTGCGTATGTACTCCACAAATATTCATTTAACAGAGGTTATATGGAGCACGTATAACCTGAGAGCCAGTATGGCATATGTTATGTAACTCGTAGTACTGTCTTTAAGAGAACAAAAGAAAATATTTCTGCACCTTTGCTAACAGAAGGGTAACACACGTTTACTTGCAGAATTAGTATGGCACATGTAGTACGACTCGTACTTCTGTCTTCAGAGAACTGTGAGATATACTAATGCATCAAGAAGACTATTTTTCTGAAACAGTGGCTGCCTTGGTATGAAAGCTTGTTATTATGGATACCCGAAGTATTTTAAAACAAAACAGCATACTACAGTGTAGTTATTGCAAGCAAACATCACGGCGAGATAGGTTCATAGTGTTGCAACCGAAGTGTGGGGCGGATTCTGAAAAGGGAAGATGGCTTCGCGTCAGAATCGCACTGAAAGATGAAAGTCGCTGAAAAGGTTAGCCAGCTGTAGGGCTCGAACCCACACCTTCTGGATTACCGGTCCAAGGCTCTACCAATTGAGCTAAGCTATCTCTCTCGCACTCGTCCTCCTTTCACTCTTACATTTTTGCTCACTCATACACACATTCATACAACGGTATCGACGCAAGCGGCAACTGTTGAACATGGGAGATCTTCTGAGACAGAACATGAGACAACATGAGAGAAGAAAGGTTCTGAGGCAGAAATTTTGTGGTGGACTCTTCTTCGATACCCTCCATCAAGGTATTGATTTAATTTCGCACGGTCCGGCCGTGGCCCAGTGTGACATTGTGAACTGAAGACCACGATAGCTTATGAACACCATTATAATTAAATCGCACTAAGCGTCATATCGCGCGGACGGATTAATGCGGATTAATTTATTCACTAACGAATTTATTTTCTTTGTAACTTGAACATTTAGCATAACCGCGAAAACTTACCCTGAGCTGAAGATGTCCAGGCCTCCAGTTTTGTAGGCACGCTGGAGTTGGAAACACAGCTTCAGCACGCAGTCAACTTGAAGAAATCGTTACATATCGTTGATGTCAAAAGCACTATACATGCGCTTCCACACTTTATTGAACCATGAATTTTCATCAAAACGTAACCCGTTATTCGAAAACAACGCAAAAGGTATAATGAAGCATGAGTATCAAAACCATGTGATGCTGCACGGCTAAGCTTTGAGGAAAGCCTCCTAAGCGCTGTGTGAAGGCCTCATGTTGAGAAGCATCTACGAGGAAAATTTTTCAATGCGAGGAGTACCGTAGAAAGAAATACCACTTACCTGCGATGAATCGCTTGAAAAATATCGAAATACTTCGATAGTTCCGGTGACACTGCAGGACACATTTGTTAGTCACAACGAGAACGACGGAGTCTCCCACCATGCAAGCATGACTGGTTGATCGAGCCACATAATTGGCCAGATTCGAAACTGTGGGTCACGTAATTGCTACAGTCGGCACCTGGTAGGCGGGAAAGAGATATCCGTTGCCGCGCCTCGGTCGTGTGACCGATCATCGGGAAGTGACCAGAGCAGCATCGGGGAGCGATCCTATATTCTTGGTCACATGACTGTCTGTCGTGAAGTGATCAGGACATCGTGGGGGGGGGGGGGCGATCTGATATTCTCTTGCGCTCCACCTCCTCCTATCCCACACGACTGGGAACCAGTAGGTTGGAAACCTATCGGCCGTTCAGAAGGTGAAGACGCCATTGCATTCCCGCTCTTTCCCCGGCGGCCTGTGCTGCCTGGGGATATTGAGGAGCTGAATACGATCATTCGTAGGGAACTCTGTGCTCGTAGGGAACTCTCATCGCTGGTGAAAACTGTTACGGACCCAGGCAGAAATCTGGAATGGGACCATTTCAAAATGGTTTAACGAACTGGTCCCACTCTGGTAATGGTCCCACTCTGGTCCCACTTGCCAAGTGGTCCCATGGGGGACCAGTTCGTTAAACCACTTCAGAATGGGACCACTCTGGAGTGGGACCACTTCAAAGTGGTTTATTGGACAGGTCCCACTTTGAGTGTGTCCCACTTAGTGACTGGGACCAGTTGAAAGTGGAACCAGCTTCATGACGGTCCCACTTCAACTGGAACCAGTGGAATTGATCCAGTGGTCCGGGATCCGGCCACTTAGCAGCTGGGGCCACTGAATGCATGACTGAAAATAATGCGTACAAATGCAGATATTGCTCAAGTAAATACCGTTTATTCTGCTAAAAGCATACACTGAGCAGAAAGAAATAATCAATACATCTCTACATGTTCATACTACGTAGTATAAGTCTGATCACTCACTGTGTCTTGACAAAGCATATGCCTGACTGTGCGATGCACTCTCGGAATACAGGGAGCTTTCGTTCGTTGGCCACCTCACATCTTGTATTTTCTTAGAGAAGATGACACATGACACTCCTGTTTTCCATGCGGGTTGCGACACCCCCTTCCTCTTCACCGTACGTTCGGAATCTTCTTATCCTGTTTCTCCTCAAGTCCCTCCTAAGTTTCTAAAATGAAACATCTATTTAATAGTAATCAAAACATCACGGTAATTACCTGCAAACATTCGCGACGTGCAGTCCGACTGGCGTTTCACAGTGCGTTTTGCCCCTACGCCGTTTACGTCTTCTTGGCGTCAAAACTCTTCCGGGAAATCGACAATGTGTTGCATAGGAACCATTGTCATCGCATTGTCTTACAAAGCCCACTAAAACACACGTAAATACTGCACAGGAGATACACCATCCTTGCGACGGCAACTGAAGACCAAACCAACTTGTTGCGAAGCGTTCAAGCACCAACTGCCATGCCACCTGCCACTCTCGCCTCTCTCGCCCTCTCCTCTCCCTCTCGGCTCTCGCCGTTTGAAGTTTGAATTTGTAGCCGCCGTATAGCGTCTTCACATTGCATCAGCCTCTGCAGTTACCTTTTCTTTTTTTCGTTGTCTTTCTTCTAGTTATTTAGCTTAATTTTTGTTGTTGTTGAGATGTATTTTTACCTTTCTCTGGTACTTTATATGTTATGATATGCACCTTCAGATGAGAATATGTGCTCGAATTGGAGTTACAGGGATACAGCATATATTTGATCGCAGACGCACGCACCTGGATAAACAGCAATAAAAAGAGATCATGCATGTGCTAAAATAGATCAGAGTAATAGATCTAACAAAACCAGAAGGATATATGGCAAGTGTGGACAAGATGAAATCTCAGAGGGGAAAGCTGGGGAGCTGCCCAACTTGGAGTCTCAAGTGACCATTCTGGGAACAAAATGGTACCTGTGAGGCTCCAGCTGGAAGTGCTGGAACCATCTGAGCCCAAAATGGAACCCGCTTAAAGCCAGAGTGGGAACCACACACCACTTTGCACCCTTCTGGGCCCAGAATGGAACCCACTTAAAGCCAGAGTGGGAACCACACACCACTTTGGCACCCATCTGGGCCCAGAATGGAACCCGCTTAAAGGCAGAGTGGGAACACTGCACCACTTTGGGACCCATCTGGGCCCAGAATGGAACCCGGTTAAAGCCAGAATGGGACCACTAACGCCTCTTGGGGACCCATCTGGGACCAGAATGGAACCCGCTTAAAGCCAGGGTGGGACCATTAATACCACTTGGGGACTCATCTGGGACCATTCAACTACAAATGGAACCACTTGGGGACCATTCGGGAACCAGTCCTGATTTCTGCCTGGGGAGTTTTTGTTCTTATGGATGGATGAATGGGGGAAATCAGCCGGCTTGTATAAGATATGAAGCAGGAAGTCACTGAGAAGGTTAGCCAGCTGAAGGACTCGAACCCACACCTTGTAGATTTCCGTCCCAGGACTATACTAACTGAGCTAAGCTGACACGCCTCCCCAGCGTCTTCCAAGGCTGTGCCATGAGTACACTCACTCATTCCACTTTCACTCGTACATGTTATTCTCACTGACACACATTTAAACGACGGGCTCGACGCAAGCGGCATCTATTGAACACGATGCTACTTTATGTACTGAGGCTGGAACACAGAAGAAATTACAAGTACTCACAAAAAGTATACGAGTTAAGTTACTGAGTATCGGGCAAAACAATAGCTGTGTCCATGCATGTTTGAATCCTGCGTCACAGCAACTCCTGCCGATTTAGGAAATGTAATTAATTCTGCATCTTTTTCTTGCACACACCACGCGCTCCATGTTTGCAGGGACAATGTTTAAATTCGTCTTGCACAGAAGAGGAGCGCATCAACACGCATGCGCGGAACGCGGCGATTGGTTCTCCGCTTGTGGGACGGTATACGTACGTCGGAAAAAGTTTGGCTCGGACGATCTCCTTGCGTTCTGCTGGGGAAGATCTCATACGCGTCTGTTGCCACGGTAACGAACGTTAGTCCGCGTCCGCACGCAATGAAACACAGTAATGTGGACCACGCTTTACGACCCTTGTCCAAAGAGCGATATTGCTTAACTGATGTTTGTCTGTTTTTTATTGCAGGTAAACCTTAGGTATGACACCATCGAAGACCCGAGAGTCACTGTAAAGATTACTGGCTTCACTTTCAATGACATTGTAAGTCCTCGTCTAGGATCCAAAAAGGGATACCCACAACTTTGTGCTGTTAAGACTGG
Organism: Ornithodoros turicata; assembly: GCF_037126465.1. Taxonomy (NCBI): domain Eukaryota; kingdom Metazoa; phylum Arthropoda; class Arachnida; order Ixodida; family Argasidae; genus Ornithodoros; species Ornithodoros turicata. The sequence goes on from NC_088208.1 coordinate 10,024,272, forward strand.
GAGGAAAAGCACAAGCGAGACACAATCAACGCCATCGGCATCAATGAACAACATTTCTTTTTTTTTATCTAAGCGAACTTTATTTAGTGTTAGATATACTGTCATACAAGCTGCATGGGGTGAGTGACGTCACAGTCTTAGCTATCGCGATGTGAAAACATTTTTGGTTGCTCGAAAACCTGGGAAATTAATCGGACAGTCCAATCGGTAGCGGCAACACAAAATATTTTTGCCGAATGGTGTCAGGACGTTGCCGAATCTAATTTACGAAAACAACACAGACACTTGCACTTTACACAAACACACAGCAACACGCGAAGCGACAAAGATGGGAGGCGGGGCCCGATCCTGCGGCCCTGACGTCTGGAGATGAGCTCTCATTTGGAACTGAAAATTCTACTCGTACTTTCCAAGAGCAGAACTTCACCACAGTCACATGCTGAAAGCAAAGCGCTGCTCAGAGTCGTGTCGTTCCGAGTTGTGACTTCCAATTGGTGAGGAGAGCATCACGCATGCCTCTATGTGACTATTAACATAAACATGTTAAAAGAAGGCGTGCGCTTCCCGTTCTCAACGAGTGAGAAGAAAGGGATATATACCCGGAATCATGGTTGGCTACGAGTGTGTCGTACGATAAGTACTCTTTTTAGGGCACTATGGCAAGCAGTTCCCTCACAAGCACCACCACTACTCGCTTTAGGGACCACCAAGAGTAGCACGGCACTCACCCACATAACCTTGACCTGCTTCGGCCGAGTCGGTTGACGTCAGGCCACGAGACACATGACTAGCACACTTCAGTTACTGGCAGAATGACTCCCGACTGGGACATCCGATTTGCCAAAAAGACGTGGAATGTGGTGCGCGAGTTGACGTCTTCATCAGTACTCATGATTCACGGTCGCGTTTAAAAAAAGATTATCTGTCATGTCCGATAATAGAAGACTAGGGCAGCTTTCACTATAGAGCGATGTCAGGAAGAAGGATGCATTATCGGTCACGCATAGTTATCCCACACGTGCACACTCCACTCCCACTCTTTTCTCTTCTACAGTATATGTAGCACATACAGTAGTACATGTGTGCAGATTCACAATCTCCAGACTACTCTTCTTTTCGATCTACCCCAACGCAGCAGGGTAACATTGACTATAAATCGGATCCCAGCGCTGATAACGCCTGTTTTAGGAACAATATTTGGTTGTGAATACAGTGATGGTTTACTGTTTCGGTAGAAGCGGTTTCCAATGGAGATTGCAGGACACATGGTGGTCCTTTAAGTTTAAGTGCGGGTCAGTATTGTTCGTTCATTACAGGTCGAGGAAGAGAAGTATATTGCAACTTTTGGCCGATACGGGGAAGAATTTCAGAAGTATGTCGATATGAAAACCACTTTGGACAACTTCAGGGATACTTATCGCACGAAGCAGTCTACTCTCTTTGCGAAAGTGGATGTCTTCGTACTAGTCACGGGGTACGTATTGCGTCCACAATGCTCAGTGTGAAATTACAACAAACTCCACAACCAGGAACGTCTAACGTTAACAATTTACGTATCTGTGTCTCTGCATTTTGATCGACCACATTCTTTCATATTCTACATACAGGGTGTCCGAGCTAACTGTATACATATTTTTTTAAATATATATATATAACACTTTTTCCTAGATGAAATGAATTGCAATATAGCATATGCTGAAGGGCACAACCTAGGAGGGCATTAGCAAAGTCCAAAGGCAATGTCTTAATTAACTTTCATTAATTAACTTGTTAATTATAAAAGCTACAAAGCTGTCCCAATCAGAACATCTGTTCCTTTCGGTCACCTGACATCGTAGCCGTTTCCAGAACAAAAATCCGTTCGATAGATCGCCGATCGTGTTACAAGCCGTAAAATGCCCTTTACGTAAGCTCCGAAAAGTAGAAAGTATGTAAGTTGATAATATAACACGATTAAGGAGGCAAAATAATGTATAACGCTTCATTTTTTAAAAAGTCTCATAATTAAGTTTTCCTAGTGCAATTATCAGTCAGGATGCGTTTCTTCATTCCGGCAGTCAGTTCTTCGTTTGCGCTTCTTCTCAGACATGGTCGATGAATGCCGTTTGTCTGCAACAGGTTACTATGACCATATCACCAAAGACACTGCTCTTTTAAGCACGTCAGACAAAGGGCATCATGAGTCACTCCGAAAGCGGGCCGTAGTTTTTGCCGTCGTAGGTCAGGAACTGCCGCTTCAGTGACCAGAAGTCATAGTAATGAGGGTAAAGTACACGTGTTATATTGGCAAACGCCACTAGTTGTGCTGAAAATACACGTCATTGTCATATCAACGAACAAGAGTTACATGTGGAGGGAGCCTGTAAATCCAGAGAAATCCTTGTAGAAAGTCAACCCCAATCCGATTGCGAAGGATATTGTTCATGCGACGCAGCAAAAAAGTTTATCCCATCGGATCACAAGAGAAGGGAATCTCGTCATCAGTGTACCCTCCGAAGGCTGGACCAGAAGTCTTCTGCAGTTGTCAACCGTGGCTGGAATCGGGGTGCAAACTTCGATACCGGGTTACTACTTGCGATCAACGGGAATGATCCAAAACATCCCAAGGTGGTACTGGGAAGGAGAGCTGGAATACTGGAATACTTTCACTGGAGTACACTGGAATACTTTCAGCCGTTCGGGGTTACGGCAGTACGACGGGAAATTGTCTGTAAGAGAGAACACGATGGGTCATCCACGCCCTACCATAAGTTAAGTGTCATCCTCACATTTGGTCCCGGTCATGCCTTGCCGGAGGAAGTCAGCCTAGGATTTCCGACGCATGTGGTAACAGAGTCCGTGGTTCCTCCGCGGGAGCGCACAACTTTATAACCTGCACGGCACGTCGTGAACCAAGGTGCGTTAACTGCTGAGAGAGGCATACAACGTCGTACGGACCGTGTAGGGTAGCACGGGCAGCGGCGGCTACACACGTTCGGAGGGCCTTAATTTACAGAAGCGACGAAATCTTTCCGCCCGACGAGGCATTGTCCGCAACTTTTCGAGCTCAGCATCTACGCTGCGATATTTGATCGGGCACGATATCTCTTTTGTTGCAGCTGAAATGCTAGATGAGAGCGCCTCGTTGAATTCGTCGAAGTGGTGGTCGAAAGTGGAGCGGGCTACACACGCTCGGAGGACCTTTACAGAAGCGGCGAAATCGGCCAAATTATTCACTTGTCTATATGCTACCTACGTTAAGCGGCGACCAACGGAGACTCCTAGTCCAGCATAGGTGCACAAAAGCACACGTGACCAGAAGCACACAGGCTCTAAAGGGAAAAATATCATTTGCTGAAGCTGGAGGGAAGGGGAAGACTAGTCCAGAAGTACCTTTTGAGCCTATAGGGAGAGCCACGTCAGCGACTCCAGATCGTGCGGTACAACAGGAACACGGCAAACGGAGCTCCCTTCACACTGAGACGCAAGCGAATGTCAATCTTGAGATGCTCGTGCCATTGATCATTCTTCCCTTCGCTCAATCTGGAGCATCCTGGAGCATCCTCGATACCTGGAGCATCTAAACTTCCGGAAGTGCAAGCTCTGCTCTCTCTGGTGCTCACCAAGCGTACCACACTGAATGAACAGTAATGATCGATAGGTAAAAACATACTACTGTATTTCAGGGGAATATCAATGACATGCGAACTAAACTAGGTGACTTTCGCAATTTTGTGTATAGGCACAATTTCCCTGCGTTGGCTGTCAGCGACCATCGAATGGATCCTTCTTTCCGGCTCTCAAACTACGTTACGTACATCTCCGCCTCGACGACGGGGTCCAGCCGGGCTATGTTGTATTGTTAGAAAGGACATTCCTGGCAGCCTCCTGTGCACCTCTAGCGATGGGGACTTGGAGTTTGTTGTCTGCAGTGTTCTCCTCCGCGCACGAGGGATTGCTGTGGCTAGTGTATACATCGCCCCGTCTGTTCGCATCCCGGAAGATGCCATGAGGGAGTTCTTCCAGCGACTTCCTTTCTGTTTTATCATATGTGGCGACTTCAACGCCCATGGCAACAGTTGGGGAAGTCAACATACCGATTCCAGGGGGCGACTAATTCAACAATGTATTGAAGATTGCAACGCTGTGGTGTAAGATGACGGCTCATCGACATATTTCCGGCGTCCCTCTTATTCAAGCTGCCCGGATATTACACTCTGCTCTCCCGATCTGGTTTCTTGCATGCCCTGGAGGACGTATTAGGCACACTAGGAAGCGATCACATACCTACACTCATCTCTTACTCCCCAATGGTTGCCGGATCACGACAAGAAAAAGCCACAGACTGGAACGTATTCGAAAGGATCGACGGAGGAGCTTTACAGAATGTCACCACTTTCGACGAATTCAACGAGGCGCTCTCATCTAGCATTTCAGCTGCAACAAAAGAGATATCGTGCCCGATCAAATATCGCAGCGTAGATGCTGAGCTCGAAAGGCTGCGGACAATGCCTCGTCGGGCGGAAAGAAGACTGCGAGGATCGTGTTGCCTTGAGGATTATCACAAGGTTTGCAGGCTTCGATCACTAATTCGCACTCATCTTCAAAGTGTAGCAAAGCAGAGATGGAGAGCCACTCTGTTCTCTGTTCTACATTATCTCTATACACACCTATGGGACATGTCTGGCGGATCATCAAGGGCCTAATCTCCCCGGTTGAACAAGTGAAGCCGTTTGGAGCACTGGCCGTTAATCAGACCACGATCGGAAAATCTACTGGGGAAGACTTTTGTAGGTTTCTTTAGGCCCTCAGATGCGTCATGCACAACATCCCACAGGGACTCTGCACAAGACGCGTATAGGGCGGTTGATTTTACACGGCCAGCTGAAGACGCATATATGGACAGTGACTTCACTATACAGGAATTGGAGGCTGACACCCACCTGTCCACGAAGCGGTCAGCTCCAGGGCCCGATGGTGTCTCATACAAAGCTATAGACTCCTTGGGACCGACGTCGTGCACTTTACTTTTTAATTTGATCAACGACTCTTAGAGACGCGGCTTTGCCCCCCCCCCCCCCCCCCCCGTCATGGAAGACGTCGCAAGTTGTGCCATTCCTGAAGCCTGGAATATCACCTAGAGGGTTGCCGTCGTTTTCGGCCCATCAGCCTTACAAGCTGCTTGTGTAAGATCATGGAAAGGACTATCCAAAGTCGAATAGAGTGGCTCTTAGAGTTCCGGCGTTTGCTACCTCCCGAAATGTCACGTTTCAGAAAGGCACGGACGTCGATGGACTGCATCATAAACTTGGTCACTCACATTGAAGACGCTAGATTTCGTGGTGAGCTTACAGCGGCTGTTTTCTTGAACATAAAGAAAGCGTATGATACGACGAGCTACAACAATGTCCTTCACGACCTATAAAATTTCAGCATCTCTGAACGTGCTCTTCGCTGGATTGCTACTTTTCTTAATGGTCGATCTCTTCCGTGAGAACAGCAGAAGGCGACACGAGTTCACATACATTGTCAGCAGGTGTACCACGGGGGAGCGTATTCAGTCCTTTACTTTTCAATGCTCTCATGGCTGCCCTGCCTAGTCTCTTGTCCAGAGGGGTATTTATTAGTCTCTACGCGGATCATATCTGCATATGTTCATCGGGAAAGCAGTGGCCTGCTTTACAGCGTCGCCTTCAGACTGCACTTGACCGCTAGTGCCCTTCCTCCTGCAGAGAGGCAATGGACCTGTCTTCAGAAAAGACTAATGCTGCCTTTTACGCGTCGCCATCTTAAGAGATTTCAACTACATATTGGTCATCATCAGGTACGGCGTGTACCACGTCACCGCTTTCTGGGCGTCACTCAGCTTGTAATGGGTAGCGGAGATGCGCTATCTAAGAGCAAGAGCTGAGAGTCGTCTTAATGTTTTTCGTTACTTATACGGTTCCCGGTGGGGCATGTCCCCTCGGGCATTGCTCAGCGTTCACCGATCTCATAAGTCAGATGGTTCCTCATCACAATTCCCTGCTTCACAACCTCCCTGTTATCCCAGAGAAAGTGTTAGAGTCTATCCGAGCAAAGGGCATCAAACTCTGTGTTGGCGTTCCTCGAGCGACGTCAAACGCTTTAGCCATGGCCGAAGCACGGGGACCACCTGTATCAGCTCTCAGGATGCAAGAAACGTTCCGCCACTACGCGCGGTTGGCAACGCGTCGCCATCCTCAGCTTCGAGCCATTATGAGCCGTCACAACTCTTTTACCCAAGCTATCCAGGCACAACGTGGTCTTATTCCGAAGCACAAGCCGCATGCCTTACCTGATATTCTAACATGTGTCCTACAGCCTCCTGAAGTGAGAATTAGCGTGCCTGGACTTCCGGGAAGGAAGGATATACCAACACGTGTCCTTCGTCAGTTCAGGCTTGAGCTACTAAACAGCTCCGCAGGCAGGATGCAGATTTTCACGGATGCCTCTACGACATCAACTGGCTCCTCGTGTGCGTTTGTTGTCCCGGAGGCAAATATCGAAAGAGCGGTGCGACTGTTTCACGTCGCCTCTGCGGCGGCCGCTGAACTTTATTGAGTCCTCTTGGCACTAAGTTTTATCAGCTCGCAATTTTCAGTTTGCCGCTGGACCAACTATGGCGACTCAAAATGTGCGTTACAGACTCTAGGTACCATGTTTACTACGGGATCTCCTGCGTCAGCAGCACAAGATGTCTTGCTAGCACACCATGCAGCATTTTTAAAAAGTCATGGCATCCAAATGCAGTGGATCTCTAGCCACTGTGGCATTGCAGGTAACGAGGCTGTGGACGCCGCTGAACGCCGGGCTGTTCAATTCGGGCGCGTCAAAGTGTTGCCCATTTATTTCACCAAGGGCGAATGCTGAACGACTTCAAGCAACAAATGTGCGACATCTCCTGGTTAACAGGATCGGCTCGGGATTCGCTTCTGTACAAGGTGGACCCAGGGTTACGCTTTCGTGCACCACCTTCTTTCACACGACAACTGTCCTATATAGACTACGGCTCAATGTACCGTACAGCGCACGCCTCCTCTTCAAACTTGGAAAGCGAGACTCTCCGAACTCTATTGAGTGTGGCGTTGTAGAGAATGTGGAACACATCCTTCTCAGGTGCCAGAAATACGTTCATGCTCGAAGGGCATTTCAGAAATTACTTGAAAGCTCGAAGGCATTAGAGGCAAGCCTCTCTCGTGTAGGCTCTCGAGTCTTCGACATCACGAAACTGTTAGGTCCTCCGTCGTCCGACAATGGCGCTAAGGGCACTTGAAGACTTCTGCATCCAACCGGGCTTATGAACATCCTATGACACGCTGAATGTGTGATGTGCCTTGTGTTTGCCCCGAGCAATTCCGACATTTTACTCTCACTTGGACGCAGCTCTTGAACCTTTGAACTCCATTATCATCTCTTTTCTTCTCTGGACATCATCCCTTTGTGTTTTCATCATCTCATCATCTGTTTGAACTTTCTGTGTGTAAGTGTACTGAGGTAACCAGTTTGACTTCGTCGAAACTCACATACCCGATTGTTTTTTTTTCTTTCTTTATCACATCACATCGCGGAGGTAGTGAACGGTTCCCCAGAGAAAAGGTCATAATGTAGGGATGTCGTATTAACCAGTATCATATTAACAAGGTTTGACTGTGCTGTGGTGCTCATTTCACATTAAGTTATTCCAGTTGAGTTTCCTCCCAAACCCCTTAGTGTGGCCAGGTTCCAAAGGTCTTACAGAAGTAGCTTGCCACAAGAGAACAGAACCCTTACACTGATCAATAAGTTTTGTAATTCACAAAATATGGTCTTTATTTTTTACATTCAAGGCATGGTCACGTAGGCTGCATGCACGTAAGCGGTCGTTCAGACATGGTTTGGTTTGGCCGTCGTAATAGAAACCACAAGCCAAAGGTATTTCGTAGACATCTTATGGGACCGACTTTCTTTTCTTTCTTTTTTTGTTTCCAACCAGGCTCCGTCTTTCCAAAGGGGGCGAGGGCGCCAAGATGGAAACCGTATTCTGAAAACCAAGCAAAGATTGAATTTTCGAGCCGCAGACGATACGGTTGAGACCCATTATGGTATTGGGAAATCACAACGCCGTTGGATTGGAGGGAGAATCAAGTTTTTTTGTTTTTTTTTAGCAACATTAGGGGGGAAGACCGTCGCCGAACTTTTTTAGGTCCACAAATAGCATATGCTCCGTGTATCTAGCCCCATGCAAGCGGTCAAGCTGGCTACTTAGAGAAAGAAGAATGTGATGCATGCATTACCTTTTTACAGCATCCGTTAGTAGACCTGTAACGACATCAAATTTAACAGATTTTGAATGACAACTTCTAGCAGGCAAAACAGGCTTTTGGATGGGTTTCTCGTAATTCCAACACGCAAGTCATCAACAAGCCTTGATATCAAGGAAGTGGAGAGTACATGGTGTAGGGAACTCTGTGGTGAAGGACAAATCAGGAGTAGAAGCTAGAATGACACATACATGATGTAAACCTTGAGACTAGGGAACACGATGGGACAGACACAAACACGAAATCTCACTATTTCAGTGTTCAATCTTCACGGGGTTTACATCATGCTTCAACTTCACCAGCTCCCTTGCTTCCTAGCCATTTTTTCATCATCAAATGAGACGTTTGCATTCATGAATAATCAACTGATCAGAGGACAAGAGCAACAAAGCATCAACGAAACTTCTTACAAGAATAGCAGTGGACGAAATAGGGACAAAAAGGAGATAGTGCGGAACCAACGATATTGAAATGCATTTCAGGCACAATCGGGACTATAGGAGGACCAATACCACTGCCATTCTGAGTTGTCTGAGCAACTCCCCACCAACGTTTACGGCCGTAGATTTAAGATACAACTTTAAAAAGCACAGAAAATTGGGAACATAAATTCCGGCATTTCACCGACGTGTGCGTCCCTTTTCGCTCCCTGTTCTCGGGGTTTTCGTCATGGCTTGCAGATTATGTTTCGACGACATGAAAAGTAACTATCCCGAGGCTGAAAAGCACAAAGAGACGAAGATAGCACTAGCCTCGCGGTTCCTGAAAACACGAACAATTCAGATATGGCAGTCGTCGAAAAAGCCAGAGAGCGGCGGGAGTTGGACGAGGCAACCCCGATTGCCGGTTGATTGCGTTAGCTCCGCTATTCCTTTCCGACGACTTACGAAGGTGCCTCAATCGAGTCACGGGACCAATACTCACTTTCTTTACATTATCTTCTATATTTTTCCTCATACACACATACAACACAACCTTTTGCCCCACCTTTTGTGTGGTAGCTAGGTAGGTTGAGAACATTCCAGCTGTTACGGCGTTTGCGCTACCATATCCGTGGTCAATAAATGTCTATACACAAAGTGTACTGCACTTTCGTCTCTGTGCATTTCATATTGTACACAACTTAGATACTTACCGATGGAATATAGTGTTTAGGACTGTGTCTAAAACATCTGGGAATTTGTTTTAATTGCGTGTTAGCGCCGCGAAGCAACTCTGGCTATGAGCGGTGTACAGAGGGGGACAGATGGATAGAGGACAGCACGGAAAATGAGAGACAGGGGGTTTAGTATGCGTCCTGGGCCGACTTCAGGGGAAACTGTGCCGACATTGGTGTGGAAAGTCTTCGGAATACCCAGGGAAAACTGAAGTGAACTGAAACTGAAACCTGAGACTGTCTAGTCTGAAGAAGGACTTTCGCTGGAAACGTCACCCTTTTTCATTGCTCCCCTCTTCAGTACAACGGTTGCCCCCCCCCCTCTCTCTCTCCCTCTCTCTCTCTGTGTGGCGTGTACGTGGCAGTCTTTTTTGGATTTTTGTATAGCGACATGGGTATACGTACACGTAGGGTAAACGCGCGGTAACAAAAATAATTTATTTCCTGTTTGCAGAAAGGATATGTGCTCATTACGAGGAAACCTGTTGAGCTGTACTGTTGTAGGTGAGTCATCATTGGAAAACTTATGTCTATTTTTAGAACATATTGCTCGTATGGAGCATTTATGAAAACTGTTGGTGTCGGTCTCAATAAGAAATCCGTCGGTAAGCGTTGTCCCAAGGCAAGTGAACAGAGTCAGGCACCTCGAACGATATGCTCTCGTCCACTGAGAACTACTGTGTCATGTTAATACCCTCCACTTGGAGCCTTTATTTTCGTCAACTTCATGAGCGGTCTGAACAGGGAATAGCGAAGCCACAGGGACTTGCACAAAAATAGGGAAAAATAGGGACTTTTGCGCGCGCGCGCGCGCGCGCGCGCGCACACACACACACACACACACACACACACACACACACACACACACACACACACACACACAGACACACAGACACACACACACACACACACACACACACACACACACACACACAGACAGACAGACAGACAGACAGACAGACAGACAGAGCTCAACCGACACCCCATTTCGTCACGGAATTCCTTAGCATGGAAACACCAAAGAAAAGAAAGGGTCACGAGGAACTTGCTAACCCTTTGCACACACAACCTTATTTCTATTTGCAACGAATCTCTTCATGGGCGCAGTCATCTCTCCGGTGGTAAAAATTTCACCATGAACTAGTTGCGTTCAACTTAATTTCTGGTAAAAAGGTACTTGTGCTTTAGGCACTCACGTACCATCGGCGCCATTGGGTTTTCCTCGGTTTTCATACCAGATTAGGTGTCGCATCAAACATCCAAGTTGCCCATGCCGTATTGGCTGAATCACAGTTCGCACTTCCTCTTTCCCTCTGTCATTGGTCCGGAAAGCGCAATATACTCTGGTGCAATATACTCTACGCAATATACGCTGCCGGCTGTGGGGTTTTTCCTCGGTTTTCCTCAGACGCTTTCAGACATATGTCGGCACAGTTCCCCTAGAAGTCGGCCCAGGACGCACATTTCCCCAGGGCGTCAGTCGTGACGTTGCCCACATACGTGAGGCCGACAACGGCAAGCCCTTTCAACATCACCACCACCACCACCTTACAAGCTGCTGTAGAAGGTGTATCGGACTTGCCCAAGATGAAGACCGAAGGAGGAAGGAGAAATGAGGAATTTTGCGTGGGCTGTGTTCCTTTACCGTTCGTGTACGTACGAGTTGCGTGTGCTGCCGTGCGGTGGACAGCGGCGTATTGCGACCAGTGCTGCAGCGTGTGGCTCCAAAACGTGTCACTGGTCGATGCTTGAGAAGGACCGTTGCGATGCGTGAGGCGCCGTAAAGTGCCATGTCGTTTAGTGGGCATGGGGCGTCGTCGCCTAGCAATTCTTCGACAAGCCACCAATGGACAAGCCACCGTGTCTGCTGCGATGGCCTTCGGAGTGGTCGTTGGGTGGTCTTGGGTCGATGTGAAATTTGGGACGGTGAAGTGTCGCATAGCTATCGGACTATGGTGTTAATTGTCCGGGTCATCAAATTTAGAGGACCTAGTATCTATACATGAGTCATTGGCGAGGATGGAATGTCCCAGAGGGCTTCTTAACCCGTGGCCTCACCTAGGTCTGTGCCGACAGGATTAAAAACCGGGAGTGGTTTACTTAAAAAGGGGGAAAACGATACTTAACATTTCCTGCGGACGCTCTTCATCAGAAAAAAAGGGGGGCCAGAAAGCTACTGCCGGAGGACGTTAAACATGCTACCCAGCCCGCTAGGGGGCTGCACGTGAATGTGTTAACTAGGGTAGCATGTGTAACACAGGTTGACAATTGATTAGACGCCTAGAACCAGTCTTTCGTTCAGGCCCGTTGGATGGGTAGTGTTCAGACAATGTACCGGCGACTCTCTTCCCGTTTTCGCGCGTTTACCGGTGTTACACATGCTGCCCTAGTTAACTTGTTCACATGCAGCCCCCTAGAGGGCTGGAAGTATGTCTAACATCCTCTAGCACTAGCTTCCTGTTCCCCACTTTTTTCTGATAAAGAGCGTCCGCTCGAGAAGTTTAAGTATAGTTTTTCCTCTTTTTCCCCTTTCTAAGTACACCAGTCCAGGTTTTTTGCTCCTGTGTTTTTTGTGTGCTTGACAGTTCTTTTTATCGTTTTGTGCCGACAGTACTGACTGGCTCGTGCCGTGGTGCGCGGTAGCAGTGGCACGTCGCCGTTGTCCACAGACCGCCACAGAATCATTATCTGCCTGAAATTTCTGAGATGCGCATGTGCCTCCCGAGAGGGCGCAAGGGGCACACTGAATCTTATCCACCAGACCCTCTGTATGTCAGAGCATTCGATTGTCATAATGCTACAGTGACTTGCCACGCTTTCTTCCCACTCCCGCCGGAAGCCCGCTGTCCTGCCCTGGTAAATGTTCTGGAAAAGACGAAATGGGATGATATCGTTTTCTCCTGCATCGAACCTCCAACTGTCGACCACTGATGAAACTTCAAACCAGTAGTGTCACTTTTGCTAACTTTACTTGACAGTGAAGCTGAGTTTAGAATTTTTGTACCGCAAGCACGGTGTCTTAGACTCTGCTTTATCATGGTTTCCTGACTCTGTAGCACATCCTATTGAAGTGGCTTAAAGTGAAGTATGTCTTCTGCATTCCAGGATTATCTCCTTTTTTCTGTACGTTTATTCCAGGACAGGCTTATGTAGCGGGCGCTTGCACAAAGTACCGGGCAGTCATAATTGAAGACAAGCCACGGCTGTATCATTCTGTTCGTAACATGGCACACGAATTGGCACACAGGTGAGTAGTAAACAATGAATAGCTGCGACGGAGTTTCGACTGAGGTCTCTAATTCATATTGCAGAGTCATAGCCCTCACTGTCACTATGGAAGAAATTCCAATCAGCGCAGCGCTACACTGTCATAAAAGGATATCCTTCAAACACGTGCGCTACATATTAGGCACCGCATTTTTACCTCATCATTGGCTTGAAGCTTGATGCCACCAAGGTGCTCTTTCAACAAGTGGAGGAAACGAGTCAAATAACACAAAACATTACAAGCGGAGTGAAGGCGTGCCCTGTCATGAGGCTGAGACTGATTTATTCGACCTTCTGCCGCATTATATGTGCCTTCTGTATATTGCTAGCGTTATTTCTTGCGTCAAGCGCTTATGACCTTACATGACGTTACGGTAAAGCATTATGACTTGGACGTAACCAGAGATATCGCGGTATGGCTCGCAGAAAGGGACGACGGTGGTCACGAAATCAAATGTTCGCAATGCTGACGCCACTCATTATTTACATACTTAAAGTACTCTCAGGTAAATGCGATATGTTTACACGTAAGGTGTGTCAGCCTATTTCTGTGCCGACATGCTGCACGTTCGGCAGAGTGGGACAGCGGATAATTTCGACCACCTGGGGTTATAATGGACTGCCCAGCTACATCGGATGCTAATCGCAGCTTCAGCTTCAGCGAGCTGTGCAGCCCACCGGCACATCTGAACCCCAGCTCGAGGGGATTGTCTGTCCTCGTAGCAAGCTCCACCCTCGGAAGCGCGTCCAAAAAGCTCTGTTGAACATTTTCCAGGTCATCCACCCACAAGATGGTTATAAGACCATGCTGCTTACCAGCAGATAACTTATCAAACCTCCTCTTCCTGCCATTTCCCTCTCGCGGGGCTATCCAAGGCAGGCAAACCGCTCGTCTGCCCAACGTTACTCTCCATCCGCTCACACCCCCGGAGTTCCTTTGACGGGCGACGGACGTCACCCACACACTGTGCTGGAAGCAGTGTGTGTGTGCTGGAAGTGTGTGTGTGCCGTTCTTGGACCTCGCAGCAATTAAAGCATTAATCATCATGTTCGTAATGGGTGGCTGTTTGGCTTCCGCCAAGACAAGAACATTTGGCTGACAAAAACATTTGGGTATGCCTCAGGAGCTAAGAGGTACAGCTTAACGCTCTCAGCGAGAATAGTGTCTAATACCTCTTCTGGTGGCATGTGAAGTAATTATGGTACGAGGCATGCTATGAGGCCGCTACGTAGACCAAGCGCTGAGCTCGTAGTGAGCCCCCAGCGAGCGCCACACACGAAGCGTGACAGGGAAATCAGGCTTTCTGATTTTGCGGTCATTCGGTGCATCTCTGCTCTCCACGGAAGAATCAGAATTTTTTTCCAGTACTGTTCGTTTCGGACATCGCGATATATGTAATATCAGAACATCAGTCTCATTACTGGAAACTTCGATCTTCTCTAACCGTAGTGACGTGTTTTGTCGTGCTTCAGCGACACGCCGTTTACTTTAAGACATGTTATGCAGCTTCGGATGCGTTCACGATGGCAATGGCCCAGACAATGATGTAGAAAAGCACCCTGGCGCCCAGGAATGCCTATGGTCCGATGGCTACATCATGAGCTACATACAGAACAGCACCAAGGAGTACCGCTTCTCCTCGTGTTGTGCTAGACAGATTAAGCATGTCGCTAGGTAAGTATGTCTTGAATAATCATCAATGTCGTTGTCACCGTGGTTGTCGTGGGATATGCTTCCATTTGCATCGTGCAACGAGATTTCTCGGTAGCCATTAACTCCTTTACTAGGTCTGAAAATCGAGCAACCAGCTGTAAGCCAGCTGGCGCTTCATGAATACAGTGTCGTGTACAACTCACCTCAACCCTTGCAAGCTGATAGTCACCTGTCTTATGTTTATTACAGTTTTCTAGAGTTACTCCTTTTAAGAAACAGAGCTAGCTGGACGTACTGGTTGTATCTCTTTTATTTGAGACACATTCTTAGTTGGTAAAAAGAAGAAAAAACTATTAGAGTTGCATAAATTTCGTTCTCACAAGTGGGTTATAGGACATCCTACTGGACATCCTGCACGAGAGCGTACACAACTAGTGGGCGACTGATTAGCTAAAGTTCATTAACTAACTTATTAATTAGATATATATCTGAGAAATGCGAGATAGCTTACCTTGAGGCATCGATTCCGGAATACCGTTATGAAAATGTGCCGAAAGACGAATCTACGGTATTTTCGATCGCAGAGGAGTCACAGACATTCTGCGTGTGAGGGCCACGAGCGCGGTGGATCTGATAAGGGGTTGGCCATGTAGTCCGCCCTTCTGATCCAGTTAAGGGTCGGAGAAGCACGCTAGAGAAGCACGTCGTTCTGGTTTCGGCGCACTTGCATAGCACAATTCGAGAAAAAAAAATATATATGCTGATGATTCAGGGGGTACGGATGGACACGTAAGTATATAAGCACAGAAAAGGTAAAGAAAGGATTCAGAAGCCTTGAGGGAGAGTTTAAAAAAAAAATATTACAACTAATTACGGGAGAGAACTAAGGTTTATTTACACATCCGCACGTGGAACGAGTGCTGGAACCAGCACCCGTTCCACATGCGGATTCCTCCTCTCCCGTAACACTTCCCGCCCTTCTATAAGCGATTACCCACTACAATCCCCCTTACTCACGTGGAAGGCGACGCTGTCGCCGAAACGCCAACCCCTGTAACATATAAATAAACCTTAGTTTTCTCCCGTAATTAGTTGTAATCAATTTTTCGAACTCTCCCTCAAGGCTTCTGAATCCCTTCTTTACCTTTTCTGTGCTTATATATATATATATCTCTCAATGTACGCTCAACATAAAAGAACTGGTGTTCTGAGGCTGGAACAACATAGAAGGGACAAATACATACACAGACGCACCCTGGAAGTCGCTGAGAAGGCGTGTTAGCTTAGGTCAATTGGTAGAGCCCTGGACCGGCAATCCAGAAGACGTGGGTTCGAATCCTACAGCTGGCTAACCTTTTCAGCCACTTTCATCATTCATCGTTTATGTTCGCTTTTCAGGCCGTTTAATGAAGACGGTGGATTTGTATAATGACTGGATAATGAATGAATTATGACCGGTTAATGAATGATTTGAATAATGGCTCTTGCATTCCCGAGTGAATGCCTAGTTCATTAGTCGATTAATGATTTTTAACCAATTAGTCTTTCAGTACCTGCGCACGCTTTGATAAAGGATATCCACCTGGCCGTATAACGCACCAGCGAAAACGAAATTTATGCAGCTATAATCAGGGTGCCCAACCGAAGTCGAACCCGAACGGAAAACCGTTCCCGAACCGTAATTTTTGGCGGAACCGAAATTTCCATGCCACTGTTGAACCCGAACCGATGCAGAACCGTAAAAAATAATAGCGGTAACCAGTTCGCAACAAAACGATTCGGACGTAAAAGAGATCAGCATAAGAGTCCATCTCAATCCGCGAACGAAGACACATCGGTATCATGAAATCATCATCATGTAATGATAGTTAAATTCACCCTATGAGCATTACTCTCTACATGCGAACTACGTCGAAAGGTTAATTGTTCTCTCTTCGGGTTACCTTTTCTAGCAGTGCAGGTCAAGTTTAAGTTCCCTTTACACGAGAGTGGCATGCTTTTTCTTCACCGCGACACCCTAGCAGCCAGCTGACACAGGCTCCTTCACTTATTAAAGCTGACACAGGCTCGTTCACTCATAAGAAGGTTGGAAATCGAGGCTTGGATACCGAAACTACCGCAATTTGGCGCTAATCGTGCACTCCACCGTCCCTCTAAATGAGTGGACGAGCCTGATTCCGTCCTCCGCTCAGGTGGCGCACTGAACACAAAGCACGCAGCTCACGTATTCCGTAACCTTATGTCTGGACCTGTAATCAAGCTCCCGAATTGTTCCAGAAAGTATGGTGCATGTAAGTAAATACATACGGACTGCTTCGTAACGAGATCTTTTCTTTCTTTTTTTTAATACTGTTGACAGCCTGAAAGCCCATACCTGTCTGCATGTGAACAATACAGAGAGAGAAAGAGCAACAACACAATACCTTCCAGGCACGAGTATGACCTTAAATAGGTTTTGTAAAGCATCCTTTGCCGATAGGCCCCGGGACTACTATTTCGACACGGTAAGCATTTATTCCTGCATATCTGAACAGTGAAAGATATACCGGTACACAGTGACAGTTGCATAGAGAAATGTGTTCCTGAAACCAGGCTGTCGAACCGGAACCGAACCAGAACTGAACCGCTGTTTTTCCCGACGATATTTTCGACGAGTAAGCAGGCTTTCTGTATATAGTTAGTGTTGGCTCTGTACAAATACACGATGTTTTCATTGGCCTTTCAGCTCAGGAATCTAGTCACAGCTTCACTGTAGTCTTGGACTACATATTCCATCTTTTGGGAACGCTTGCGCCCTAATTGACCTACACGACCCTGTAAGGACTCAATAGTACTTTATGTGGAACTGGGGGCGTATAGACTAGAAAGTCTAGTCTTTTCCCCCCCTGCGTGTTACTCTGTTGCCTAAACCCCACCCAGTGATCTAGCTTCTGGGAGCGTTTCCCACTTCCAGAGCGAAGCCCATCCGTGCTGCACAACAAGAATTCAAAACAAGAATAGGGTTTATTACTTTACGAGAAACAGATACTGTGTGCACGTTCCACGTGGAGAAGCAAACGAATGCGGCGAGCCACATGGGGACCAGAAAGAGAAGAGCCTCATTCCTCTGAAGAAGACTGCCCAGATCCTTTCTTTCTTACTACAACACGTCCGCTGCCTCTGGTGCATACTAGCCGAATGCCGAGTTTATGGATCGCGCCCCCCTATCAGGCGTGTAATCACCCATGATACAAGAGTTTCGACAAGCTAAATGCTGTGCCATTGGATGTGTACAGCAATCTAGGCGCCAATGCTTAAAGGAGCACTAAAGTGGTATCGAACGTGGCCAAAAAATGCTGTCATCCTGTAAAGCAGTGTGTGAAAACCCATTCCCACAAAATATTTATCTCCAAAGGTGTTTCACCGCGGCGCAATTAATTTGCGAAATCGCTGCCGCGGTGACAGGTCGGAGCGCTCCAACTGCAGACCACACCCACTCTAGTGTGACATATTTGGTACAGAGCCCCCTTATTCGTTGGTAGGAAAAACCGTCTGCTACGAACATTGCGAGCTGTTTCTTGTTGACTTCTATTCGTTATATTATTGATATCACGTTTTTTGAAAAACAAATCATATATGCAGCACGACAAAACAAGATTGCGATCACAAGAGTAATATCCGTGGCTTCTGTGCAATCTCAAAACTCACAGTATTAGAAAGGAAGCAAATACGGCACTATTGTGGCGTCACGTGTTAGCCACAGAACAAACTGTGCGTTGAAAACGCTCAGAAAGGCTGCACACTGTCGGGAAATACTGAGGCTGTACAACACACAGTTAGATTCGTGCTGCACTACTCGTTCTTCTCATGGTGTCAAAGGTCCCAAAAAATCGGGGTCGTGTCATTGCCAGCGTTCAAATCCTCCGTTTCGGACATCACGCAGCCGGAGAACGCCTGGGGTCTCCGAAGCGGTAGCAGACGCTCCAGCCTGCGCGCTGTTGCTCACCTCGATCATGTGATGCCAGGTCCAATGAGGAGCGTCCCTACCACTCGCGTCACATAGTGACGCCCGTGGCGGCGCTCATCACGTGTCTATTGTGAAGGCGAAGGAGGGTGTTTCGCGCACGGGAGGTTCAGGGTAGAGCCCTGCACCATCCGCGGATGGAAGCGGATGTCCGCGGTATCTGCAAGATACTTGCAGATTCGGATGAAAATTTAGCACTTTCTGCGGATCGGATGCGGAATTCCTCGAGGTCGGATGCGAGTCGGATGCGGATGCGAAAGCAGCGGATCGGTAGCGGGTCGGATGTGGATATACCGCGTGCTGTAATTTGCTGTAACAGCTCGGGTTCACCTTTGGCCATGAACGGCCAAAACGAGAGAGGAGGCATTCTGGCGTCTCGAACCACGCGAGCACCGGCGAGGTAGCGTTCCAGAGGTCTCTCCATATCGCGTTTGTTGAAAGGTTTACCTTTGCTTGTCGTCGTGAGTCCTTCCGTGACAGCATGGAGGGATCCGAAATTATACCAACATCCTTCCGGCGGTCTTTACGCGTCCTTTGAAACGTGCAGATTTTGCGCATCGGATGCGGATGGTGCACTCTGCTCAGTGGTTCGGATGCAAACTGTTGTGTATGCTGCGGGTGTGGATCGGATGCGGATAACGTGTGTGCGGATGCGATCCGCGCAGGGCTCTAGTTAAGGGGGCTATTGTAGGCTTCTCAATTTCGGTACGGTTGCACTAATTGTGAGGAAACTCTTTTCTGGCGCCTAGCATTCTATACTGACCAAAAACACAAAAAACAAAGCTGTGTGCCTCTAGACTGCTCCTTTAAGGGCGACCAGCACTCAAAATGATATCGTTCCGCCTCCCTGCTTGAGAAAGCAATGCGGTGCATCACGGTTCTGACCATTTCTAGGACAAAACTCACTTTAAAAACGCCGACATACCCTCACTGTTGGCAGAGCGTTGTGGCAACACCACCGAGGTACAGAGAGCCTGCTTGCTCGTCGACTGCGCTCTAACTTTACGTCATTTGGACATAGCGCTTTCCTCACCAATTACGATCAAGCGTTCCATTTGTGATTTTATTTCACTTGCAGAAATATGCTAGATGAATATGTGTCTTATTCGATTCAAAATCTAAGCAGTTATAACGTCAAACTGGAAAATAAATGGGTTCAATTTAGATATCACGCGCGAACTCATTTTCCGCGCAGTAGCACGCAGCACACCGCGAACGCGAATGAATACCCGGCGCTCCAGTTCCGGTAGGTCCAAAGATGTTGGAGATGTCATTAGGCTTAATTTCGTAAGCACGGGGCGCAAAATGTAGTTCCACACAAACAAACAGAGCTCTCCGTCTTACAGCTGATGATGAAGCCTGTTTAATGGATGGTAATTTGAAACGTCATGTGCGGAGGTCGGCCCCGCGATTGGACGGCATAACGCTGAGTAGGCATGTGACGTATGCGTGGTGGTGAGAGGCGGGCTGGTTACTCATCTTTGAAAGCATTTATATGGGTCACCGAGCTGGCACGAGGTGAACGATATACAGGGTGTCCACGCTAAGTGTGAACAGATTTTTTTTAAATATATCAATCACTTTTTCCGAGATGAAATCAATTGCAATATAGCATATGCTGAAGGGCACTCCCTAGGGGGGCATTGACAGACTCCTAAGGCAATGTCTTAATTAACTTTGAATAATTAACTTTCTAATTATAAAAGCTACGAAGTTGCTCCAATGTGAACATCTGATCTCTTCGGTCACCAGATACCAAAGCCGTTTTCAGAACAAAAATCCGTTCGATAGATCGTCCGCAAAAAATTCGTGAAGGAACGCCATTTTTTCTTTATTTTAGTCATTGCGCATCTCTAGAGACGCGTCTTTCCTTCGCCCCCAATACGAGAGGATGAAAGAGCACACTATCTCGAGTTTGATTTGAAAGAGCACACTATCTCGAAGGAAGACGGCGACGGCCACTCTTAAAAATGAACTTCACCCCATAGCACGCTCCTAGCCAATCATAATCCCGAATGATATCGTTAGCTGCCCCGATTTGTTGAAAACGGGAGGCGTACGCCTTTTTTGTGACAATTATGAACAGCTTAAGTGTCACAAAAAAGGCGTACGCTCTCCGTTTTCAACAAATCAGAGCAAATAACGATATCATTCGAGATGATGGTTGGCTACGAGCTTGCTATGCAGTGAAGTTCGTTTTTAAGAGTGTAGGATACGGCTCCATGTCGTTTGCTGTGTGTGGAGGATCACGCGATTTGGTCGGAGTCCATAATGACGGGGAGCGAACTGAAAACGCTGATAGACAAGGTCACACAAACTCAGCGTAGCAACTGAGTCTATTGAGCGAACATGAGAAGAAAGAAAGACGGGGAGGGGAAGGGGAATATCGTTTTTGCTGCTCGCATTGCGATGTCGCTTACACCAAAGGGGTTCTCCAAGATGCCGCCAGCGGTCGCCACTTGGAAAATTCCGAACAGATTCTTCTCCATTACCTGTACCAACCTCCCAGGACTCTACATACAACATCGTTAAATCAGCTATACCCTTGCCCTTTCAGTGTGAGAAAAACGCAATGGCCAGATAGTCAACTGGTTAACGGTCAAATCCAGCTCACCAGCGGCACGCCGCAAATGCACTGCTTACCTGTATGGACACCACTGGCGTAGCCAGAAAAATAGCGAGTTTTATATATCCGAATGTGTTCGCTAAAACGGTTCCTAAAATATGATGACACAATCGCCCAGTTCTGTTGAAGCGCGTGACATCACATTGCATCACAATCTGCTTGATCGTGTCGTTTCCGTAGAGTTCTTCCGCTGTACTAAAACTCCCTAATATTTCGGGAGGGATTTATGGAGAATTTACATGAAGGAAGACAATTTCAACCCTCGTATATCTCTCCCAAATGCACTTCGAAAGGTAAGATAACAGGGGCGTTCGAACTCTCCCGTCCCCTTAGCTACGCCATTGCTGGACACTACAGGACTTTAGCACGCACAGGGAAGTTCATCGTTCCATCTTCGCCAAATTAGCGGAATTGGGTACAGAATCACCACCGGCGATGTACCATCACGGTTTTTTTTCACCAAAATAAGGTTGTTATCTGCATGATCACCATACACCAAGACGTTTGTATACTGCAGAAGGAACCATACGTTGATTGCAAAGTACCGTGCAGAAGCGCAAACTACCGCGACAACACAGGTTTGGTGTATAGCGTTGGGAAAGCCTCCGCCATTGATGGAATACCCTGCAAGGGACAAGACATGGTAAGTGGACTCAGCGGATTGACAAAATCATATTTGATTAGCCTTGGGGCCTATAAGCATCGGTTGGACATTGTGCGGAAGATAATGTTGCTTAAACTATTATGTTTCGAATTTTGAAGAGTCTACATCTGAGGTGTGGGCTAGCATCGATCACTTGCAGTATACTAGCACAGACCTGTACCGAGCACATAGGAGGACAAAAATGAATTTCCTGGCCATTGCAGAGCTTACGTGAAACGCTAGGACGTGAAAGGCCGGAATCCATTTTGCAATTTTAGCGGCTGTTTCATGTGTGTAAATTATTTGGGCATCGCCAGTCTGCTGAAGCTCGACACAAATACTCGAGAAATATAGTGTCAACCGTGAATTATGTTGTTCCTTGTGGCTTGCGCAGAATACACGCTTCTCTAATGCATCGCCTGCGCCTGAATGTTACGCATACGTCTCGCAGGATGCTCAGAATGACGAAATGTAGCTCCCAGAACGGTGCGACCTGTGGCACACCAACAGACATTCTCTTTCTCCAAAATACGCCATGTACAATGTGTAATTTTTTTTTTTTCTGGACTGAGTCAATCGGTGACGAATCAGTGCAGGAAAGAAAGTTCCACACTGGAGACGCGTATCCCTGTCGCGGTAAAATTAAGGAACGATACAGGTGACGAAATACAAAGTGTGTGGAAAAGATTTTGCATGTATATGTGAGCAAGCCAAGAATCTTGAGAGCTGAACAGCGTACGTAGGACACATGATCATGAAAACGCAGCTGGGAGTCGAAAACGATTCCCAAATCCTTCATTACATCGACACGCTTGATGGCACCGGAACACATGTATGTAGTGCATATTATGTTTGTTTTTCTTGAGTAAGTCACACGTTTCGATTGGATTAATAGCCATCCCATTTTTAGAGCACCAATCAACCAAAGAAGTAACGTTAGTTTGCAGCTTATGAACGTCATTTGGGTCGTGGATAACTTTAAATATCTTCCCGTCATCAGCGGTCTGAAGGACATGAGAATGGCGAATATGCCTAGCTAAGTCGTTAATAAAGACATTGAAAAGGAGCGGCCCCAAAATTGAGCCTTAAGGAACACCTGAAGGGGGAAAGTAAGGAGAAGGAAAGGCACCGTGCACCTTTACAACACAGCATCTGTTACTCAGAAACGAAAGGAAGAAAGCAATGAGGGCGTTCTCGAGACCAGTCATATGAAGTTTGCGAAGTAAAATAGTATGGTTCATCATGTCAAATGCTTTAGAAATGTCGAAATACATTGAATCTACTTGTCCTCGTGTTGAGACGAGCCACAACGAGCATAAACGATGACATAAACGGTGACAGGTCCTTGTTAAATAGTATCACAGCATCATATTTGTACCGTATTTCAGGTTATCATTATTTGGCAATATTATTTTCTGTCGTTTCAGGTGTGCATACGTGGTGAATGTGTACCTGATCCTTCGAAAACAAAGACCAAATAGATCGAAAAACAAGAAAAGCACCTGCACCAAGGGAAGAAAGAAAATGAGACGGCGAAGGGACCGAAGAAACACTCTAAAATACCTGCTACGCAGTCGATACAATAAAGGGTACAAACCAGCAGGTTCCCAGGGCGTGCACTTTCAACGACCGGGTCGTTATTGACGCGCAAGTCGCTACATACAGCGCTTCGCTTTATAGCGCTACAAAATAGTGCTCAAAATCTGGCTCTATTTTTTCCGGTTGCCGTTATCACAAACTACCGAGCACAGAGCGCTATCCTGCTGCAGTCACGGGATATGTCGTTGCGACGTGATGCACTAGTACAGCTTGGGACAAAAGTTTACGGAACACCGGAGTGTCGCATTTCTCCGTTGGTGCGACACCTTAGCAGCAAACAGGAGCAGACAAACATACTGAGAGATGGATACAATAGCCGTTCACCTGTTACTTATTCGATATGTTCTGGAGAGCTAACAGGGGACCGCTCCGCTGAACAAATACGCCAGTGCCGTGTTCCGTAAACTTTTGTCCCAAGCTGTACCACCGTGATTGTTTATTGTCCGCGCGGGATATCCGTAGCATGAACGCGGATGACACTTTGAATGCTGTGATTGCGGTTCCGAACTATAGTAACGAAACAGCCATGAATTGGCAGATGCACGGGCAGATGAAACTCGTGGTCATTTCACGTCGTCGTCGTCGTCGCCTTCCCGCCTTGATGCTTCGAGTGATGGGAAGCAAAACAAACCCCAGCTCCCGCGACGTCACGGCTGAAAGACGCTCACAATTGGTTAACACAGACACATCGCTCAAAATAGCGCTAGAAAAGTTGACCTGGGCTCTACTTCAGCAAGAGCGGTTTCATAGCGGTTCGCAGCAATAGGAGGAGGAAAATATAGCGAAATTTTCTAGGGCTATGTAGAAGAGCGCAATATGTGGGAATTGGCCTTAACAGTGTCGTGCGACTCTCATGAACCTTCTCCCTCTCCGTGGCGCAAAAGAACAATGGCACATACTACATTTCTAGTAAACGAACCAGGAGGCTTTTAGTATGTTCTTTACGGTGGTGTTGCTGTGTCCCACTAGACGACTTTTGATGCGTTAGCATTCGGAGTGTCAAAATGCAAAAAGCTGTGTGCGTGGTGTGTCTGTATGGAATTCAAGACTACCTCAGGTAAAAATAAAGGTTAATTAAAGGTAATTAAATATATTTACATTTAGTAATCGAAAGCGTCGAACACGATTTCAAGTATGGAGAGGAGGTGGACGACCGGAAGTCGGGTTTATACCGGAAGTGGATACCTGGAAGTGAAGTATAGATCGGAAAAGGTGCTTAATGATAGCGCATTTCTCTCGCATTTAACGCTAAATCGCTACTGAATTTTTGCTCTTTGTGTTAATTGTACAAGGTGTGCCACGAGAGGATGTCACCACGTTCCTAAAAATCGGTTTTACTGCAACAAAGTATATAACTACTTTGACCACGCTCGTACAGAATTTTCCCGCAGATTGAAGCCATTTCCATTCGTGTAGCGCGTTAATTAAGCTAGTTTGCATAATTAAACTCTAAACATTTCCTTAAACTGAAGCATTTTTCTTCCCGAATTCGGAAGCGTATCGGCATAACACACTATTTCAACCAAAATCATGGGGTTTTCGACAAGATTTGGACAACAATTTGACAGCCGAAAATCTGTCGCTTGGCGAAGCGCACTCGCTAATACTTACGTTTGCGGAACTGTTGACTCCGTGCAAATACCCTCCCCCCTAGCTGTGTTGGAAGGAAAGAATAAAATTGTGTTGCTCTTTTCCACTTCGTCTCAGTAAAGGTGGAGACAAGAGTTCTATAAACGCGAATTTCACCGGGCATGCTTCGCACAGCGAATGATTTACTGCTGTCAAATCTGTGTAGAATTCTTGTGAAAAAACGTCATTTTGATTGGAATAGAGTGTTACGATCATGGGCTTCCGATTTCGGGAAAAAAATGCTGCTTTGTTTTACAAATTATCGAGTTTAATTATGCAAATGAGCGTAGTTAAAATGTAACGCGAACGCAAACGGTCTCAGTCTGTCGCAAAGGCCTGAATGAGTGCATCCCAAGTGGTTTCATAATTTACTGACGGAAATCATTTTTTTAATTTAATGACATCCTCTAGTTGAACACCCTGTATATTTCATCATGGTAAAGAACGCGCACAGAGACACGGAAACGTACAGGAGAGCGTTTAATGGCAACTAGCAGAATCCAATAGGATTCATATGATATGTGAATATATGCCGTTATGGAAATTGGTTCACATTCATAAGATATTACCAGAACTCATCGGTGGGATCGCTCCCCTTTATTGGGGTCACATTAGTATGAGCCACTAGTTGGCGTCCTTTCCTGCAATGTGGTCACATTTGTATTTCGATATGCCCCGCAGGAAGTCTGAAATGTACACAACAGCGTGAAATGCACACACTACTGCACTGTATCAGTCGCTGGCCGAAGCATACCCGGTGAAATTTGCGTTTGTGACACTCCTGACTCCGCCTTTACTGGAAAGAAGCGGAAAAGAGCCACACCGTTTTATTCTTTCTTTCCTACACAGCAAGGGGGATGGTATTTACATAGATCCAACATTTCCGCAAACGTAAATATCAGCGAGCGCGCATCGCCTAGCGACTGATTTTCGGCTGTCAAATTGTTGTCGAAATTTTGTCGAAAACCCCATGATTTTGGTTGGAATAGTGTGTTATGCCGATACGATTCCGAATTAGGGAAGGAAAATGCTTCAGTTATTGGAAAAATTTTCGAGTTTAATTATGCAAACTAGCTTAATTAATGCGTTAGCTCAGCTAGTTAATGCCAACTTAATTCAAGCTGAATGATCTCGGTAAATAACACACATTGTTCGACGTTTCACGCTGTTTCGTCGCAGCTGCGTGACACGGAAGTAATGAAGTAAGGCAATTATGTATCCACGCTTATGGCACATAGTATGGAGCAAGCATATTAAAGGAACTGTAAAGTGAATGGGAACCCTGTAGAAACTGTATGCTTTTGGGAAAGCATGGAACTTCGACGTTGTAGATACGTAATAGTCCCGCTGTATATTTAGGCCCAGAAGTTTCTGGGTATAACCCTATTTCTCCACGAATGTACCCCCCCCCCCCCCCGCGAATTCATTGCCGGTCGCCTCGACGTAAACCCGGTATTTGCCCCCGGGGCAACGTTAGAAGCATTCACGAAAATCCGATTTCTACCCGTGGAAACGAAACGAGTGTGCAAACTGCGAGCGGTCACCATTACGCGGAAAGCTGCCATGTTGGATTTATCAGCGCATACCGCGTCGAGCCGATCCAATTCACGCCGTTTCGAAAGTTAGGACAGGACGGTGAGGCGTCAGCGTGGCCGTGGCCAGGCTGACTTGTGGTGACTTGTGAGGACGCTTGTCCGCCAGCGCGCACATTGTTAGACGCATGAAAACAGCGGATGACTGGGCCAGGGAGAACCCCGACCTGGCGGTGCGCAAGAAACCGCACTTAGACAGTCCATGTGGATCTTTAACACCAGGTGCACCTTGGTTTGCCGGTACTGCTACGTTGAAATCTCACCTGACCCATCGAAGAAACCGTATGGCAGAACCAGGGAGCACTTGTTATCATACGACACGCCAAAATGAGAGGAAACAACTCATGCGCGGAGGCCGATAAGGGAGGACAACTGTCAATCTTCAGACAAGCGTCAGAGGGATTAAGTGAAAGTGGCACAAGGCGCAATAGATGACTTCGTGCCAGCGTTTTGTTTCTCGGGCATTAGTGATTAGCTTGCGGACCCTAGACGCGCCAACACTGAGGTGATTCGGGCGCCATTTACTAAAAGCGCATGCTAGGCGAGCCATCTAAGCGATATCGTGGCGGTTCTCACGGTTGCAGTGCACATTTCATCGTTGCAGGTGCAGGTTTGTGTATCCCAGAACACAAAAAAACGTAAGCCGGACATTCCTATACATCACCTAGATCCGAGGCTTTGCAAATAGCAGTGATACAGCGAGCAGACGACACAGAGAAGCGGAGAGAGAGGACAACAGATGGCGCGGATCGCACAGATATTTCTCACAGACACGGGCTCACAAGTTACAACCGTTAAAGGTTCAAACAAGACTTTTTAAGAGTCACCGCGTTTTTCAAAGCAGGGCTCGTGGTCATTAGTAAGCTGCCTCAAATGGGTTGCGGAGTACATCAATATCACGGGATATCTATCCTCCAATCCGGGATCGAGTCAAACTTTGTCCTCGGCGAACGTTGAGAGTCGCCGCTTTTTAGTTTCTAGAAGTGTTCAAACTTAATTAGTACGAAAAGTACGGAAAACTGAGAGTTGGTGACGTGTGTGTGACCACACAGTCAGAACCACATTATGGCATCATGAAACATGTGCGTGCTTCAACTTTCAACCTTCACAGCACTTCAACATTCAGCAGCACTGCAACGGCCTAGGCAAGCATAGCTTATCGACAGCAGGGTCAGCTTTGGTGAGGATGCAGTGGAAGACTCCCGGTTTTAGTGTAGATAAAAGAACCGCCAGAGTGATTTTTTTTCTTCATTGTCATAGAAAAAAAACATTAGTTGAATGTTGCGACGTGTCCCTGTCTCTGTTTCTGTATGTCTAGTTCGTAGCTAAAACGTAGTCGCCGCCAAGTAGATAGACCATCAGAGTGAGTGTCCACTGATCCTACTAAGCATTTTCCATTAGCCCTATAATAAACATAAAAAATAGCCCTAAATAGCCCTAAAATATGGCCCTAAATATATAAAATAGCCCTAAATATAATAAAAGCCCTATATAATAAATAAATAAATTTTCCATTAGCCCCAAATTATGATAAAGCATCAGCCTGATGATCCTCGAACCCTAGTGGGTATTTTCCATCAGGTCAGTAGGCCGTCACCCCTATCGGAAATGTCTCAAATTACATTAGATCCATTAAGAATAGCCCTGTTGGATTTTTCATTAGGAGAGCCAAGCCACGGTTGTGAGGAGGACGCAGCGGCGGTTCTTAGACACTGCCGACAATTAATACGAAATGCAAAGTCTAATTTTCAAGAGTGATCGTATCAGGGTCTATTATATTACAAGGTTAGCCTACAGTGATACGATCACTCCTAATATATGGTATGTGCTGAAGTTCTGTTCTAACAGTGTGACCGAAGCGTCGACCACTTCCAAGTTATCTGGTGAATGTGGGCGGAAGCACTTCCCATCCATCGCCTTACTCGTTTTAAGGGAGAGTGAACAAGGCCAAATGAAATATAAAACACTCAGAAAAAGAAATTGAAAAACGCACGTTTTCACGAATGAAGGAATTGTGAAGAATTCAGTATACTATCCCTTCCCATGCTCCCCTAAAAGGAGAATCACTTCGTGTCTTCCCAAAATGAGCCAGTTAAGTTTCCCCAACTACCTGCGCAGCGTAGAAGCTGATATCCTCCACCGTCCCCTGCATTGGCAATAGTACATCCATCATCGAAGCATACCCCAACGCCGCCTACTCGAAATTGGCTACAAGGACTTTTCTTTGGCCACTCTGCTTCGCGCGGTCCCACCCCCAACCAGTGGGACGTTAGCACCGCTCTTCGTTTTCTCCGAGCCTCACGTCTCATGAACAGTCCGTGAAGTAGTCACATTGCTGTGGTCACTTTCCAGTTTTATTGAAATAGCAAGTCGGATCTTTGGCCGGCCGGCCAGTCATTCCTTTTTTTTCTAGTAAACATATCCCCCATCCGAGCCACATGTAGCAGGTTTTGACAGATATAAATAGATATAGAACCCTATATACCCATATACCCTCATATACCCATCCGTTGCCAACAAAGGATTTTGTTCT
Source organism: Ornithodoros turicata (assembly GCF_037126465.1). Classification (NCBI taxonomy): domain Eukaryota; kingdom Metazoa; phylum Arthropoda; class Arachnida; order Ixodida; family Argasidae; genus Ornithodoros; species Ornithodoros turicata. The sequence goes on from NC_088208.1 coordinate 10,053,274, forward strand.
CAATAGAGTGTCTTATAGTACTACGAACTGGGGGACCAGTAACGATTTTATTTAAAAATCAAATGTGTAACAGCTCGAAACATGTCACCCGTACGGACAATACACATCGATGTCCGGTAATGATACTCCACCAAGCCGATTGTAGCGGCACCGGATAACCCTGGCTGCTGCCTTTGGTTGTCTGTCACGGGTGAATATCCCTTTCCTGTTGCCATCCACTCTGGTTGTCTCTTGGTCAGTCATGAAGTCAGCGAAATTCCACACGTGCTCGCCGATAAAGTAGCCCCGTTCACGAAGCTGGTCGAAGGCAATGTGATGGCGCACAAGGAGCGCGGTCTGTTTAAGGATGGAAAGTGATGTTCTGAGGCTGGAACACAAAGGAATGGACAGCACACAAAGCCTCAAGTGCCCAAGGACAATGAAAGAAGGAAGTCACTGAAAAGGTGAACCAGCTGCAGGATTCGAACTGGCGTCTTCTGGATTGCCGTTCCAGGGCTCCACCGATTGAGGTATGCTAACGCACGTCGCCAATGCCTTCCAGCGGTGCATCATAGGTGAGTGGGTGGTGTGGTGGGTGAGTGAGTGAGAGGACGTGGTTTGTCCCCTCAATATGGCCACCCTCGGAAGTCGCAGAGGTGCGTTAGCTTAGCTCAGTCAGTATCCCTGGATCGGCAATCCCGAAGATGTGGGATAGAGTCCTGCAGCTAGCTAACTTTTTCAATGACTTCCTGCTTTCACTGTTTAATGAATTACGAGCATTACTACTCAAAAGCAATCAGGAACAGTTTCAATTTTTCATGCTGGACGCATCGTATTACACGATGCGATATGTAGCACGCAGAAAACCTATAGCAACGCATAGAGTTAGTCAGTGACGTCAACCCTCCAGAGGGCTTAGCAGAGGTGAAATGGCAGCCATCATGATGGCGCGTCGAAGTTCTGGTTTTGGTTTTCATTCACTGCCATGTGCTATCTAGAGGACTATTAACATTGAAATCTTGGAAATTACTGGGATTGCGGTACAAATAATACTCAGACAGTAAAGTAACTTTTAAACACAAAATGTACGGTGAATGCGATGTGGGTGAAGGCCTCGACCATGTGGCCTGGACAGTCAACTTACGGACCTACCTTATGGCGGCAAATCGGCTAGCGATGGTGGCGCTCTCCTGCGGATGACGTCATGTGAGTCAACCCTATACGATATGAAGGTGACATCCGTATGGTTTGGAAGTAATATAAATAATTTTATTTATACGTGCAACAAGTACCACGTAATTCTAAATGTAAGAGGAAATAAAGACAATGCATGGTAAACGAGTGCAACGGAGACATTAGTAAAAGTACGCGACATACGTGAAATAAAAACAGAATTAACACATGCTGAACATGTAAGATACTCATTTGGCTGTATTTGTTTTAATCAGTGAAGACAGCCGTTTTTGACACTTCATGAAAGTAGATGGGACTAGTGTCCGTATTTCACATATCCCCTTCTCCAGGAAACCTTCCAGCTGCGACATTCAGAAACGGGTGAATTGAAACACGTACGTATTTATTTGTAGATTGGCATGCTTCTTCAGACACCCAATGCGTTTTGCTGTGCCTCCCAAAAGCAATCGATTCGAATAAACAAATATCCTACGGTAGAGGTGCCTCCTTTGTTTGATTACTAAAAGTCGGTTGCTGCGAGAGCTTCCTCTATGAGCAGGGAATGGAGGAGAATTTGCATTTAGGTGTTGAATATATATTAACATCAAATATATCCATGCGTCAAACTTTGGGGGTGTCAAGAGTGTTGAGCATATCCCCTTCCAGATACGGGTAACGATAGACAATTTTACCAAAGTCCTACAGGTCACCGTTGGGCGTAACCAGGTATAGACGTATGTACGCTAAAGTTTTACGTAACAGTTGCAACTAGATGCACGCAGAACTGGAATACCAAGTCTTTTTATTTTCTTTCTTAATAACCCAAGCAGCACGCCAATATTGGTCCAATATTGGACCTATATGGGGAGTGCAACCAGGCACCATATTGGACCAATATGGGCTGCCCATATTGGCAAGCCCATTTTGCGCCAATATTGCCAATATTTCTGTGATAACACCAACGGAGAGTCCGTGTAATAAAAAAGTATTACCCTGTATAATGTTCACCACTGATTATACGTTTCTCTGATTTTTGCTTTTTTTATTTCTGCGGATCTAATTGATCCACGTTGCACATAATTGCGTTAAAAAAAAACACGGCATCGCCTAAAAAAACGAGGAACGGGTGCTACGCCCACCTCACTGAAGGACACAAGCAGTCCCACGAAACTGCCAATGCCAAAGATCCCTCAGAAGCCTTGATTGGGATCGCAAAATTATATAAATTAAAAATCTCTAACCCGCTCCCAGACTACAAAAGAGCGAAACACTTTCGTGACGGTGACGGACATACGCCAGAGCAATTCACACTACTTGCGGCAACTTGAAAACACCTAATTTTACAGAAGAGCCATCCCTTCCTATCAAACATTGTGTTTTTTACTTGACCTGCCTCAATTCTGTTATCATCACAGCAACCAGCGACATTGTAGCCCTATGAAACGTTCGTTCGAGCTGTCGCGCATGCGCATTAGCTGTAGGACGCGTGATTTCGCTCGAACAACCCGCTCGCTCTCAGTCGGCTCGACCGATTGGCATTGGCATCGCGAAGGAAGATGGCGGCTATTTCCAGAACATAGAGTTAATATAGGAAGACTCTAGAGAACGTACTTGGCGCCCATCAATGGGGTTCTCCTATCCCCGAGGATGACCACCCGGCCGCAGCCATCCGTTGGTCATGGACCGTGTTAGTGGACGAATTTCAACACCCTAACTAGAGCGGAGCTGCCCCGTTTGTTGTCAACACTGTGCAGTCACGTGGGATGACAAACTTGTGAACGAGCCGATGGAGGCAACGGCGTCCACCGTAGGAAGCGAGGCCAGCCGTGTAATTGTATTGAGAACGCACGAATCTTCGGGATACGCGCAGAATTGAGTAGTGCTATCGGAATCGCAAGGTAAACGTTGCCATATCAAATGTGAATCATATCTTATCTATGAGATTACCTGCGACACCGCCAACCCTTTGCTTTCCACCGACAGGGATAAAGATGTTTACCGCCTATGACGTGTTGATGTGTCACTTGTATGCTTTGCGAGCGAAATCAATAAATCGTTACCCATCATAACAAATGTAGGCATGTATTTCCGAAGGCAACAGAATTCCAAAGACGAATACACGCAGTAGAGCGCCATTTTCATGCTGCTCTGCAAACCAACGGGAACCGGAAATGGCAAAAACGAAACCACCCCCCATTCCATGCTCTGGTCTGTCGAGTTTCGTGATAATAAAGTGGTGAACGAACGGCAGCACACAAGCAAGTGATGTAGTTGGAAAATATTCACTGCTTATTTGCTTAACGAATACATATGAGATACGCGCATAGTACGCGGAATTTAGATAGCAAGTGACGAATTTTGGAAAAGGAGCACGTCAAATTTAGCGGAATGAAGCAGCCAACGGAAGGTAACACCTTCCATGACCAACGGATGGCAGCTCCCGCATGGTCACGCTCTTTTGAGCGAGTCCGACCCCCCTGTTCCAGAACGTGGAATGTTGAGTTGTCTAATTCTAGCGAACATTACGTTGAGATTGCCCATACGTTGACTTTTTCGAACAATGTGTATCATCTGCGGGAAGTTGTTGGATGCAACGATGTACTGAATTGGGTATTTCACACGTTTCAACGTTCAATCTTGATGTGCTGCTTGGGCATTTGTGCAACACGAGTACGTACCAATTTCTGTTTTTTCAGTCAATATGGGGTGTACGCGGGCAAAATGGGGCCCATATCGCCAGTATTTTCCCAATATTGGCGCAAAGTGGGCAATATGGGGCCCATATTGCCCATTTTCAGCCAATATGGGGGACATCTATAGATAGACAACGACATCTATAGCAACACCATGAACCATTGGTTCGTAGAAAAGTGGGAATTTAAAAAAAAATCTATATTTTAACATTTCCTCTTTTAACGTGCCATCTTTTAACATTTCCAGCTGTCTATACCGGTCGCCATGCCTCGTGCACATTGCAGTTTTCGTGGCAGCATAAGCTGTGTTACAGTATCTGCTTTGCTGCTTCATGCAAAGCTGCTTCAGAAGTATGAAGCAACGTGAGTGCTGCTTCGTGCGAAGATCCGCATGCGTTCTGTCCGCGAGCTTCACCAGTGAAGGACGGGAGATACCGTCGTTTCTTTTTTTTTTTTTTTGCGTACAAAGTAGGATCACGTGACCCTCGCCTTGCTCCGGCGCATGCAAGTGGGATGCAAAGTTCGCACATCATGTTATTTCAATGCTGCAAATTTCCTCGTTATGTAGCGCCCGCATGGCGTATTGTAGCCTAAACAGTCTGGCCCAACGGCAAGAAACACGGGGACAGAACACACACGGGACAAGCGTTCAACAACGACAAATGTTTAATGGCGCCGCCGCTGCGAAGCTATTCTCCAAGATCCCCAGAGCGGAAGGCGACTTCAAACGGAGTAAGGCTTGGAGACATATCGCTGATATTGTTTGTAGCTCTCTCTATGTACCTCCAACTTCACATCTCAGTCACGAGCATATACTGGGATTGCCAACGAGGGTCAAAAAGCTCCTTCTACCTTTTCCCAGCTCCCACTCAAAAATCTTGAGCCTCAGCTTTGCCAAGTCGACCCTTCACCCCTCCCTAAACAGGTCTTGCGCACACTTCGGCGCGTCCAGCATTACCTTTCAACTGAGCCGACATTTAGCTCCTGGCTACCTTTCCGATCTCACTGTGAGGACCGCTCGCCGCATGTTGCTGCAAGCAGGGCCGGCGAGAGAAACTACGGGCCCCGAGGATTACTCTAGATGTGTCCAGCCCCCCTCTTCGTGTCGTCTGCTCCTAGCAACCGTCGGACCTTGGGTCAGGGGGGCTCCTGAAGAGGCCCAGGGATCCATCCCCGGCTGTTCTCCCCATCTCGCGGCCCCGACCGTAGGACGTGTTCGTACAGGGACGAACGTAACACCGTTATCCACGCGACATGTGGTAGCGTCAGAGCAAAGCGAAAGTCAACGTATATGACGAGGACGTTTCACTTAGTGCAGAGCAGTAGCGACGGGGGTGCGAGAGGGGCAGCTGGCCCGGGCGCCCTCGCCAGAGAGGGCGCCGAACGGCAAGCCCTGGCACGTTGGCTGGACAGTATGAAGTAGGAATGAAGAGAATTTGAATTTGCGGACTCGGCAGTGTAAATGGGTGTTTTCTTTTCTTTGTTTTCAGGGCTTCTGACGGCAGTGAGAGAGGGTGGGTCAGACTTGCCCTGCCGCGAGCGGAAACTCGCCTCGCGGCGGCTCTGACCTAGTGTATTGGGGTGCGAAGGACCAGCAAACAAGCTCGTAGACAGTCGCCTGTGCTGCACTCCCTTTGGTCTGTCTGGCCCACATCGTCATAATGTTAGCATCGTCTGGGCTTCATTAGCTGCAGAGGCAGTGCGAATCTTCATAACCCGTTTATTTAATATATAAGCTGTTTCGGAAAGAGAAACTTGGCGAAGTAGCCTCTGAAGATCTCTCAGATATTACCTTGCCGGTCTCATAGACGTGTTTCCGGTCCCGACAGCCCTTTTATATGTATGCCAATCAGAAACAGAGCTGGAATAATAAGGGGCATGTGAAGCCCCGGACTCACGTGGTAGTCTTCGGTGAAGACAAACGGTGGATCCTGGTGAAGGCCTGGGATGGATCCAGCTCCATACTCGCTCATCATGATAGGCTTGCGATAATGGCGGTAGAGGTCGTCGAACTGGTGAACAACTTTTAGCACAATGACGTCCAAAGAGCCACAGTCGCCGTACCATGCATTGTATTTGTTATGCATAATCACGTCCAGGTACTGCCCCTGAAAAATGGAACGAGGAGTGCAACGATGAACAACCAGCATGTCAGATTGGTATTTTGAATACCAGTCAAATACTGTCCTACTGTTCTATGCACTAGGCAGTATGCTCTGCGATTTTCTACTCAACTCAGAGAGCAAAACATCCTGACACGTGTCCCCAACGCCTGCGGTGAGCAGATGCTCACTGCGAACGATGGATGTAACGAGACTGTCTTAGACAATCGAGTCCCTCACCGTAAGCAGGAATGCGATTCTTCGGGAGAGAAAAAAGCTGAAAAATTGGCGAGAGAAAGGTTTCTTTCCTGTTTTTTTTCTCTGAAAAATTGCCGAAATTTCCACATCCCGACAATTATGATGGCTACTTATACCATTATAAACGAGGCGGTATTGTCTGTTTAGTCGTTATAGCTAGCAAATCATATCGCATTTAGGAATGCCAAACGGTCGATATACTGCCGGTTGCCGGTTTAAACTTAATACGGCAACCTTTTGTCACTACTTGCAGCTCAATGAATTTTCGTACAGGCTTTTCGAATGTCTTTCCTCCACCATTCTATATCAGCTCCAAGAAGTCTGGAGCGTAGAGTTCAGCTCTGTAGTCCGCAGATAAGGGCCAAGGAGACAGGTTCGACTACCATGATATGCTCTGTTCACTCACCGCTCGGTGAACTGCCGTCCCGCGTTCCAGCTTCTCTCTTTCTGTTAATCTTGCAGTGTTCAAAACAATGGTGGATATACTTACTTTCTGGTTATTCATTCTATACTAGTATTCGGAGAGACAGGAAAAGCGGTTGTCCTGCACTGTTTATTTCCATCACCGTTCCCCCTCTCCCTTTCCTCTCACCCGCTCTCTCTTGGCCAGTATGTTTCGCGGCAAACGGGGATGAGCGTAACCTGCCCTTATGAGGGGAATTGCTACAGGACGAGAGTCGTCGATATTTCAAACAGAGACTGTTCCTCTTCTGGCCTAGAAGCAGAAAAGTCTCTGTTCGAAAGAGCGACGGCTCTCGTCCTGAGGCAATTCCCTTCATACTTCCTTCCTGGTCGCTGAATATCTACCCTTCTGCTAACTTGCACTTGTTCTGTTAACGTGTGTTAGTCTGGTGTACCATATATTTTGTATTTTTGAGTTGGTGATGTGGTAAAGAAAAAAATGGGGATGTGAGTCAGGCCAATGGTATTACGTTGTCTATTCATGTGATCAACGAATCATGAATGCTAATCTAATCAATCAACAGCGAAAACTTGCTCTATGCTAGAAAGAAAATCAGAGAATCCTTGAAAGTCGTTCAGTCATTTCAGTGAATCGAAATTTGGAGTAATTATGCATCTCCAGAAAATAACTTTATGAGTCCTGTGCTAGTATAGTTACATTGAGCAAAACATGTCATAATTCATAATTATGTAGAGAACAAGTACAACACAGAATTACAATCTACTAGAGATGGGACGAATCCAGAATATTCCGAATCCGAATTCAAGGTTCTGCGAATCCATAAACCTTAGGAATCTCGCATCCCCTCTTAGAAAAGTGCTTAAAAAGGCAAGGGGGAAACACTACTAAAGTGTTTTGAAGTATAATTTAATATCTTTCTTTGATGAAAGACAAATTAAATAATGGTTTGCTTTGAGGAGAAAACATACTCTTATATCTCTTGAATGCAATTTAACATGATTTAACATGATGTTCACCGACTACAGGAAATACATCAGCTCTTCCGTCTGATTTCTTTCCATAAAACTATGAAACAATCAAGAGAACAACCACGTAAACTTGTAACGTAAGGGTTCCTGCCTGAACTCTGTCAGTCGAGAGCAATGTAAGCAAACGCTACGATTCCGATTCCCGAATCTTCTCTGCCTCTGCCCGAATCTCTGCATTTTTAAGAGTGTAGATTCGAGGATTCGCGGATTCAGTTGGCCCATCCCTACAATTGCATTACACTGTGATTTGGGTAATGTAATTTCTGTAATGTTCGCAGCACAATCGCAGCCGTGCAGAAGCGCAAATTTCTTGTGCCCGGAGGAGACATGTAAAGACTTTTCTTTCTTTCTTTCTTTTTTTAATCTGCATTTCAATATTTGTCGGGAATGTCTCACGTTGAACTGGAAGTAGTCGGGAGCACAGCTGCGTGTTGACAGCGTGTGCCAGCCGCACTGTGAAGCAGTAATTCTTGCGCAACGCTTTTGTGTCCTTGCATATATCCCGGTTGTATCGATGGACAATTTATATTCATGCAGTAATACGTTCTACATTCTACACGTGAAATTTTAGACCCAATATCCTTCTTAGGTGGGTGTTTTTCATTGTATGCGACGCGATGTGGCTTTCACAGCTCAGTGGGGTTACCGCTTGAGACAAGATGACTCCCCCAGATGCTGTCACTGAGGTGCTTTAGCGCTACGGCTTTCAACCGGGGTTACGCGGAACCCAGGGATTCCGCGAGCCTTGTCCTGATGTTCCGTGTGGTGCCGTGAGTGAAAGCATGCGCGACAGCTGTGCAACAATATCCCAGCGTTCAAAATCCGAAATCTCAAAATCCACAATAACAAAATGTCAAGTTATAATTTGAAAGTCTATGTCTACAATATCTGAGATTAACTGTGTTTCAAAATAGGGTACCACTGAGCTTGGTGTCAGTTTCGGAAGTTTTCGATGTCAGTCGTGTGGGCTTAAAGGGGTCGAAGAGCAGGCTTAGTATGGCTGACGCGCTGGAGCAACGGAAAACGAAGCGACGTTGGTTAACTTACGTTTAGTAACCTGGAATAACTTGGGTAACTTGCTTAGTTTACTGTAATTTTGGAGACAAAATTTTGGAGATAAAACGAGGTTGGTTCTTCCGACACATGCTCAATCATGCTCATGCTCACTCACTCACTCACTCACTCACTCACTCACTCACTCCCCGCTCAGCTCACAGTTTGCTCACTTATGCTCAACACATTCGGTACATTGAGCATGAGTGAGCATGCTCATGAGTGTGAATTTTGTCAAGTATATATCACTTTCTTCCGTGTAGCAGAGGTGCTACTATTGTGACTGTTCAGGATATCGAGAAGGTCTCGATGGACTATTGCGTAGATTGATAGTGGAGGGGTGTCCACTTAGTGGTACTCGTCTGGTTGATCTACATAGCGCCCGCAGTAGTTCGGACACTAACGTTACCGCTCACTACAGCCCTCCACTTGCTAACTCGTGCTCAGTCGTTTCCTGCTCAGCTATTCATATGCTCACCTACCCCTTCTCAGCTCTCCGTATATGCTCACTCATGCTCAACTCATCCGTCACATTGAGCATGAGTGAGCATGCTCGTGACTGTGATTTTTGTCAAGAATATCACTTTCTTTCGTGAAGCGCGTGTGCTACCATTGTAACTGTTCAGGATACCGAGAAGGTCTCAATGGATTATTAAGACGTTTAGATTCATAGATTGAGATATTATCCGTCAACACGAACTCGTTACTAGTTAAGTTAGCGTGTGCAGAACGTAACTAAGTTAATAACGAAGTTCTTCAGCCTGAAATGTAACTCGCAGTTACTGAGTTACTTAAAAAAAGAACGAGTTACTTCCAAGTTACTTCGGACACAAAATAGCATTACGCAGGTGCGGCGCGCGTGAGCAGTTGAGTTAGACCTTGAGTTGCCTGCGGAAGAGTGCAACACGCTTAGATCGTTTTTGTTTATGTCCAACAATAGACCTCTCCCTGTTTATAAACAAATGACGTCATAGTGTAAGACAGCACCAAAATTTGGTAGAATTGAACTACGCTGGAAGCTAGAGGTGAACAAGGTCGTGCCCGAAAGCCACGGTCTTGAGGGAATTACGATGGTCCCTGAAAGGGACGCGACCCTCAGTCCTACTTTTCTTTCAATGGGAGGAAGCGAACAAGTGCCCGTTCGTGGAACCCAGCCCTCTCCTTCCGATTTGTTTCGGTTTCAGTCTGTCTACCAATGTCATGATGACGTTTCTCTGGTAGAGGTCCATTCGAACGCTTTGCATCTTACTTCCTGTGGTCGCACAATGGTTTAGCTTCATTTCAATGGCAGCGGTTCTTACTTCCTGAATAAAATACTGTCATTGATTGAATATCACGTTTTATGGCAAAAGAAAATGCCATGAAGGAACCGGAGAGAAAACAAGAAAATATGTGGACGTCAGTGAAAAGCGAGTTAAAAGTAACTTGGAACTTCACTTAAGTTACTTTGGCAAAGTTACCTGAAAAGGAACGAGTTTGCTCAGAAAGTTACCACGGCGCAAAAGTACCGAGATGAGTTACAAGTTACCAAAAAAAGGAACTTAGTTACAGTAACGAGTTAGTTGTAGCGAGTTACCTCGAACTCTGTTTAGATTAATAGTCGAGACGGATTCACTTAGTGGTGCTCGTGCGGCTGAATTATATAGCGTCCGCAGTAGTTCGGACACTTTCGTTACCGCTCACTACAGCTCTCCGTTTGCTAACTCGTGCTCAGTCGTTCCCTGCTCAGCTCGTCATATGCTCACTCAGGCTCACTCACCCCTGCTCAGCTATCTGTATATGGTCACTCATGCTCAACTCATTCGCCATATTGAGCATGAATTTTCATGAGTGAGCATGAATGAGCATGCTCATGAGTGAGGCATGGTTCACAAAGCATGGTGTGCACCTGGGATATGAGAGCAATATAGTTCGTTTTCATAGTATAGTTTATAGTTTGTTTTATATATAGCTACATAAGCTTTTTGTTTCTATAGGCCTATCAGAATGCGTTACTGGCAGAGAACTGGGAAGCACTGTCAATTAGCGCAATTAATCCAGGCAAAGCTCAAGCCGACGCCTTGCGACGAAACAGTAAATACTAAAAAAATTATAATTAGAAATATATTTCGCCTGACCCCCTCCTAAAAACCAGCATCCAAGGGTGGGTTCCTTGAGGTTATGCCGGCGCGATCACGGGTTCCCTCCCCTAACGTAAGCTGAGAACCATTGAGAACCGTTCTTCTTCATTGCCCACACTACCAACCTTCCGAAACCGCACTCTCCGGGTCTCTTAGTCAGCTGGATTCTCGACCCTTCTCTATGAAAATTGCTTGGTCCCTGGTCGAATCCAGCCCACCAACACTCTGCCGTCAAAGCTCTTTTGACCTTCTTGAACGCAATAGGACTTCGATCCTCATTGTGAAGGGGCTCAGTATTTCACTCCCCACATCACCACCAGCAACGGCGTAGAGTATCGGCCCTGGTGATGAAATTCCCCAATTCCCCATCGTAAAAATAAAGTTGTTGTTGTTAGCGTGCTGTCATTTGTGGATATGTCGCAGGTTGGGGGCTGCTCGCTATGCTTAGAAATGCATGTGGGTTCCTTGAACTCACAAAGTTTGTCCCTGGTCCGCAGTATTCTGACGCACTTACAAGATTTGTCCCCTCGAACAAGGCGCAGAGATTATGAGAGTCTGTTCATCTCTTCAGGCAATATTAATGCGATTTTTTTATATTTTTTTAATGGGACATACCGCGAGGTCGTTGAGTCCTGCGTTCAGGGCGGCAGTTATAGGTCTGCTGCTGTCCAGGCCTCTAACATATGCAGCCAGCTGATGGAAGTATGGGCCAGCTTCTTTGAGAGCTGACTTGGGCTCGTTCGCCAAGGACCACATCACGACTGATGGTCGATTCTTGTCTCGCTGGTACATTTCCGCCATACGTTCCTGATGCTGCTTCAGAAGATCTTTTTGGAATGACCTGAAAACGATTGCATGGTGTAAAAGGATGTGCATGCAAAACGACATTTGTGTCATGAACACTTGCGCGCTCATGGACAGGACGCGTTCGGTATATGAAAGATACCTGGAGAACAAACAGAGGTGTCACCAAGCGCAACGTGTGTGTGCATACTTTTATTTTATTTATTTATTTATTTATTTATTTATTTAGAGGTATAAGGTTTTGTTAATTTGAACAGAAAGGGGTCTTGTTGTTGGACTAGTTCAGGGATCTCGGGTTGTTATCATATTTTCTTAGCAGCTATATGAGTTATATAACAAATCTACCTATTAAACAGGTCAAACGCAAAAAATAGAGTGCAACACACACAGGATGTCCCAGGAAACGTGTCATTGAATTATAATAATTAAAAAAAAACACGAGCTATAGTATCATGCGGTCAATGTCATTTGTTTTACTGGGCTCTCGCCACCTCCTGATATGAATGTCATCCAACTAAAGGTCGCATTTTTATCCCACCAGTGTCAACCGCGTGCCGAATGTTGTGTACGCACGCAGGAACAACAAGTGGAAGAACAAGGAAGAAGAAGAAGTGATCAAGTCCGGACGTGTTATGCAACTGCTCCTGTTAGGACTATTTCTTTTGTCCATACCGGGGTTCTGAGCCTTGCGATGTCGCCGGGCACGCGTTTGCCCTCGCGAGCCGCCTCCTAGGGAGTTGACGTTCAGCATTCAGCTTCCTGACGATGCCAACGTTGACCAGTTCATCGACGCCGTCGTCGAGTTAGTTGGTGAGGACCTGTTCTACGGTGTCCAGCATCAAGGCGGTAACGTCTTTCAAGCCTCTGTAGAAACGCGAAGAGCGCTCGACATGATCCGTCAGTTGGGAGGCGTTCTTGTCAACGGTCACATTGTCCCGGTGCAGCCCCTTCGGCCGAGCACTGTCATCGTTACCTGTCTGAGAATGTCACTGTTCTTCAAGAACGAGCTTCTCGGGCACGCGTTGGCCAAGCACGGTAAAATCATTGATATCCAAGACGTCATCTATCGTGGTAGGAAGAAGGCCAAGACTGGCACCCGGGTGGTGAAAATGGAGATGTCAGCTGACAACCCTGTTCCCAATTTCGTGAGTGTAAGGGAGTTCCTTATCACCTGTGACTACCCTGGCGTTGTCCACGTGTGTCGGAGGTGCAAGAAGGCCGGTCATTTTTGAGCGGAGTGTACTACCCCTTTCTGTGAGCGCTGTTCCATGTTTGGACACCCCCAGAGTGACTGCTCATCTGCGTGCCGACGCTGCAAAGGCAACCATGCCACGGTTGATTGTGTGAGGAGCCGCAGTTATGCCAAAGCGATACTTGGAGGCCGCAAGGTACGCTCTGGAGCCAACCAGTCTGTCCCAACCCGCATGGAGGAAGCCTTTCCTCCCCTCGCGCCGGGGCCTGCAGTGGCCACAAGCCCAGCCTCCGAGGACGCGGCCGCCGTGACAGAGACCGCAGCAGGAGACATCGTCGGGGTGCAAGTGGAAAGAGTGATGCGCTCCGGGTCAGCAGTTACAGAGAAGGATGCTGAGGCTGAGGGGGTGGCCAGGGATCCTGGGCCTCACCCGGTGCCTGCGCCCATTCTCGGTGCCCCCGCAGAGACGACCGAACTACCTTCCGCAGAAGAAGCCCAGGTAGCCTGCAGCGAGACTGGTGTCGTGCGGCAGCCTCGTGTAGTCGACACCGGGCCTCCGGAGGACCCGGTGCTGGGCAGCTCATCCACGGAATCCTATACGTCGCCGCCCGCGGCTGACGACGAGCAAATGTCGTGCAAATGAACGCAATGGCAAGCGCGAATTCCAGCAAACGTCTGGATCCAGCGGCTGTGCCTCGAATAAGAGGAAGAAGAAGAAGAGGAGGCCTAGAGTCGTTTCGCCTCTACTGGATCAGCAGCTGTCCGTCTCTGGCTCTAGTTCTGATCTTAGTAGCACGCTCATTTTTTATCTGCTACTATGGAGCATCGTTTAGTGACACTGAATGTTCAGGGTTTTAAGAACCCTCAAAACAGGCGGAGGTAGTGAACATGGGATATCAGCTACGTTGTGACTTGCTTCTGCTTCAGGAAGTGCACTTCACGAACAAGCTAGATGTTGCTGCTTTCAAGCGGAATTTTGGTTTGCCATGCTTCTTCAGCTTTCGCGTCGGCAGAGATGCCGGGGTTGGCATCATCATCTATAACCGCCGCCTCCTTCGAGACAGCTACGTGTCATATGACAGTGACGGCCGAGTTATCTGTTTGGACTTTTTCATTGGCAGTGCTAAACATCGAATAGTCAACGTCTACGCTCCTGCTGCGGTGTCCCTCACAAACCGTTTTTTCGCCGAGCTAGAAGTAAGCGTACGGGTTAACCGTCCGGTACTGGTGGCGGGCGACTTCAACTGTGTAACGGACTCCACCCGTGACGTCCGCGGCCCCGGTCAGGGCCGGCCGACCTGGAACGCCCGAAGCCTCAGACGACTCCTGTCCATTTTTCAACATGTCGACGCTTGGACACTGCTGCACGGGGACACTTTCGTGGCCACGTGGTCGCGGGGCTCTTCTGCAAGCCGGCTTGACCGCGTTTTCGTGCCTCCGTCTTTGCAACCTCACGTAAAGACCTGCTCCGTCTCTCTTGTGTCCGCCGCCACATATGTTAGCGACCACAAGGCTGTCTCCCTGGTTCTCGACATTTCCCGCGTGCAGAGACGCAGTGTTGCCACGTGGCGGCTGAGTCCGTCCCTGCTCTTTGACCATGTCGTAGTCTCCGACGTTACCGATCGCATAAGGAACTATCTTTCCGGCCGAGAACCCACAGTGCAGGAGTGGGAATCCTTCAAGCGGTGGGTGCGAGGTGTCTTCCAGGGATGGGGACGAAGATGGGCCCGGGACAGGACGCATGAGCTCAACACTATTTCCGCAAAAATACGCATTGTCCGTCGTGGGCGCCCAACTACCCCGCTGATGCTTGAATATCTGGAGTCGCTTCTGCAACGTCGTCTCGTCCTTCTCAGGTGCCCGCTACCCGCGACGCGGCGCGAACGCCACATGTTCGCTTCTGTTGCCTGCCCTGAGGTGCTCTACTATTTGCACGAGTCGTCCACACGAAGTGATAAGGCCACCGTTCAGAGTTTCCTGCGGCCAGATGGAACCGTTACGGACAGGCCCTCCGCGGTGGCAGCCGGATACGTGAATTTCTTCAGGGACCTGTATTCTGCCCCCCAAGAGGCGTCTGGGATTTCACTTCGGACCCTCCCGCCAAAGACGCTCTCCTCCGATGAGAGCAGGGGTTCGAAGACTTCATTAGCGTCGGAGTTCTTGATGCCGCCATCCGCAAGGCAAAGCACGGGAAAAGCCCTGGGCAGGACGGGTTGCCAGCAGAATTTTACTCGACATTCCGGCCGGTTTTGCGTGTCTTCTTTGCGGAAGTGGTACGCCGTGGCTTCGCGGCTGGCATTCTACCCTCCTCCTTCGGCTTGGGGACCATCATGCTTGTGCCGAAGACGGCCAGCCGTCTGTCTAACCCGGAATCTTGGCGCCCCATTACACTCCTCAACAGCGACTATAAACTTGTGACAGCAGCTATCGCGCTCCAGGTGAGCGGCGCGCTCCCACTGCTCCTGCACCCAAGTCAGACGTGTGACGTGCCTGGTTGTACTTTGTACGATAACCTAAGTGGGATTCGAGACCTCCTACAGTATAGCCAGCGGAGGGCAGCATCAGGATGCCTGGTGTCGCTGGATCAGGCGAAAGCTTTTCACAGAGTACTCCACGGATACCTGTTCGAACTTCTGTCTGCGTATTGCATCCCAGAGACCTTTGTTTCTGGGATTCACTTGTTATACCAGAACCACCGCAGCATAATGAGCGTTGCTGGCGTGACGTCTCCCAGCTCCCGCTACTCCGCGGCGTGCGGCAGGGGTGCCCATTGTCCCCTGCTCTTTACATCCTGGCTTTGGACCCGTTCCTGCAGAGTGTCGAGGCGTCCGGCTACGTGGTTGGTCTTCCTCTCCCGGGCTCCGGCACCTGGAAAGTATCCGCCTACGCTGACGATGTTACCCTCTTCATCGGTGACCCACGCTCTCTGTCGTCTGCACTGCGTATTTATGATGATTATGCTGCGGTGTCCGGAGGCAGACTCAACTTGGAAAAATCTAAGATACTCTCTCTTGGCGCCTTTCCCGTCCCAGCAGGTCTGCCGTTACGGCGGTGCTCAAGCCTGCGAATGCTTGGAGTTTTCTTCGACCAAGCCGGCCCGAGCCCCCTGAACTGGTCGAACGCTGTCCAGCGAATTGAGGATGCATGTCACTTCGCGCAGCAGTACAGTTTCTCGTATCGGGAGCGTGCATATCTCATACGATGTGTGTTCCTGGCTCATCTCTGGTTCCTCGCCCACGTTCTTCTGCCCCCTCAGTCAGTGGCGGCCAGGATTAATACGGCGGTTCTGGGTTTCTTCTGGAAGCGGAAAACTGCTTTGCTCTACCAGGAAATGCTACGGTTGCCTCCCAGCGAGGGTGGGTGGGGGCTGCCTGACATCGCCATTGCCTGTCGCTCCTTCGCTTTGCGTACGACGATGCAGATTCCGCGTTCAGAGCTTGCCCCTGCAAAAGCGCTCTCACAGTATTGGCTTGGTCCTCTCCGACGTCATCTCGCCCCCGAAAGCCCCTTGAACAGCGGCCCCAGTGCAGAGGCTCCCAGTCGTCCGTTTCTTTCTGCAAGTGTGCAGCTACGTTCCTGCCATCGACCCTGCATAGTCGCCACCGTTGACACTTGCTACACACATGTCCCGTGCAACAAGGACTTTCCAGTCTTCCCGCCGTGCAGCTCACGCCGCGGCAATCCGCTGGTCGACATTCGTGCCATCCTGGCTCCCCGGCGCACTCCAAGGCACGCAGTGGAATTTTGCTTGGCGTGTCCTGCCGACGCGCGACCGCCTTGGCCGCTGGGATATTGTTGCATTTTCCATGTGTCCCTATTGCCGCCTTTCGGAGTCTAACGACCATGTACTCTACGACTGCCGCGTTGCGAGAGCCTTCTGGCAAGTTCTCCGCAGGGCAACTCGCGTCCAGTGCCCGCTGGACTAGCGTGCCTCTCAGACCGGCCTTCGTTCGGCGGATGGCCGTATCCGCATGCTTCTGACCTCCTGAGGAGCCACGGTGCTGTGGACGGCAAGGTGCCGCGCTGTCACGCGAAATCTTCGAAATGTCCCCATTCTGCCGCTTGTGCAGCGTGCCAGATGTCTCCTTATGACAGTGCTCCAGGAGGAGTTGACTTCGAGTGCTGAAGAGCGCTTCGGTGCACGATGTGGAGATCTGTCCTACCTTGACACTTGGGGAGGCCTTGTTTTCTTCCGCGACTTCCGGCCGTGAACGTTATTGTGAGCATCATTGTACATACCACTGATCATATCACATACCATTTGTAGATATCTGTCACCTGTCACCTCCTCTCGCCTGTATATGAACATTTGGAAGTGAACGTAGGCCACCCATGAATAAAGTTTTCCCCACACACAATTTGGCCGGAATGACTTTATTCCGTTCAGGACAGGCACACAGAACGCCGAGCCGGCAATCAGCAATTGCCTACAAGAACTGAACCCTTAGCCTCGGGCGGGGGCAGGCTCCTTAAATTGACACCACCGAGACAAACAGAGTGACAACAGTTGCACGTTCGAACCGTGCACATCATCGCGATAACTGATATCGCGTTCACCACACCGAATGTCCTCAATTTCACGATAATGATGACACGGATATTGATGAGTCCAGTGCTATGCTCTCCGAACAGCATGATGTTCGGCTATTTTTTTGAGAAGGGATAGCTCATCAATATTCGTGTCAATTATGACGAACTTGAGTAAATTTGCCACGCGCTTCACATTGGTGGAGTAAAAAATGCGACCTTTACTTGGCAAATTTTGGAGTTAATTTCGTAAAAATTGACATAGTAACACTCAGTGAAGTATCAGTAGGTGACAAAAACCAAGTACGAACAAATGTCGTTCTCTGCATGATTCTTTGTGGCGTGGTTTTTTTTATTTACTATTATAATTCAATTACACGTTTTCTGGGACACCTTGTTTACATAAAGTATACAACAGAAATACACGGCATCTAAACGACAGAGATGGTGTACCATATGAGACATCTGTACGTTGGTTGAAATGAAATGTTGTAATGTGTGTTTGAAGGCCAGGAAAGATAAGTTATTGTTATGTTTTAGGGCAGTGAGTAGTGAGCAAATTTCAATAAATCGTAATTATTTTCGCGTGTAGGAAAAGTGAGAACATTTTGTGATGATGTTCGCGTCATTTTGAATTATGGTTTGTATGCGAGTTCGATGTTTGAAATTGTAATCGTGTTATGCAGTATTTTGTGCATGGATTTTCTGGAGGGATGGTGCGTATGGTGTTTAGTGATATTTCAGTGCACTCTAAAGAAAAAAAAATGAATAATTCCAGTCCTTTTCGCGACTAAACGTTCTGCCACAATAGTGCATTTACGGAGTAAGTGCACGGGGCTAAATGAGTGTCACAGAGTGCGAGCTGCATTTTACGCTCTGTTCTAACGGCCCCAGGTACATAATTAGTACTCATACAAAATACATAAATTCTTCACGTTTTTCTTCTTTTTTATTGCCTTATAGTGTTGATGGAGCGATGTTTTATATGTCATGCCTTATACAGCTGTACATTAGGCTAAGCGAGAGTGATTAAACAAATTACACCATCCCCACCACCAGAGTAAGAAGTGACATTAAAGGTAGGCATGTACGTAGCTTGTAGGTGAGCCTGATAATTTGGTAAGTGCTTAGTATTTGTACCCGTGTGTACCGTGTACTAAATAATGTGCACCTACAGGTAGGTGCATAGTATTTAGCACAGTACCTATCACTGTCGTTACGGCCTATGTGCAAGTGTCAGTTGGCTATTATTAGCCCTGGTGAATCCAAGCCATCGGAGACTTCAGCATCGCCGAAGGTTACTGCCTTAACAGAATGTTTTTTAATCTTCTGTTCCCGGTTTGTGCTTTGTTTTTCCCGATATATTAATTTGAAAGTCCAGTAGGACAGTTAATTGTCTCTTGTTTCTTCAGCAGGCTGAATGATTCTTCCTCGTACATAGTCTGTTTGACCTTGATCATTACAGACACGTGGAGCTTGTTGACCTTTCTCACTCATACAGCATAATGGGTTCATGAGTCGAGCTCCGAACACCTTGGGCATTCCTGGGCACGATCTCCAGCTTGTCCTTATCACGTAACCCGAGTAAAATGCATCGAGGGCTGGGCACGATACTTCAAAAAAGTATCTTCGATACCAACACTCGATACCCTCAAAAATTGTATTTCCGATACCGATACGAGACACAGAACCGAAATTGATTTTCGATACAGATACTCGATTGTCGATACTGTATGGTCGATACTTCGATACATCACTGAAATCCCGAATATAATACACCTGATGTTATGACTGGGAAAGTTTACATCAATGAAATCTCAATATAATAAAGCTGGTAATATGATTAAAGAAGTAAAAAAATATATATATATGTTATTTCTGGAACCTTTAGTGTATTTTCATAGCGCACTTTTTCTGAAAGGGCTTAAACGTATCCGACCTGATCAGCTAGCCTTGTTAGAACTTTTGATTGGACTGTGGCCATGGGTACGTTGAAACGACGGGCGCCCGCAAGCGCGTCCCGCCAATGGCATCTTCTCGCGGGGACCTTGACGATGGAGCGCGCGCGCGGACGTGAGCTTCGAGCGAATTTATGGTCGACATGCCTACACCGTCGCGGCCTGGATTGTACTTCCGCCTGAGCGAGCACAGCCGATCCTAAGTGTTACAACAGCCTCAATATCTGCGTCTTTTTTTTAGTATCGAGTATCGTTAAACCACACGATACGCTAAAAATGTATTTTCGATACCGATGCTCCGATACTCTCATTTTTGGCACGCGGTACCTAATGCCGATACACAAAATTTATCGAAAAATAGAATGGAGGGTACATGTATCTTCGATACTGCCCATCACTGAATGAATCACACATGCTCGTGATTGCCACGAGCTCTTGCGCGAAGGTCAGTCGCAACGTCTATTTAAAATCGCGGCAAGTCAAACCTATCAAAGCGCTTTTCAGGCGCCACTGTGTGACATTTGGAGCGCGCCAACTCTAAAAACAACCATGACGCTTGCTATGTGAGAGTTCAAGATCGGCCCTCTGGTTCGTCCGGCGAAAATACGTTCACTGTTCGGAAATCGAGGGTTCATAAATCGTGCGAGAATTACATTGAAGATGCTTCGTCCCACGAGACGCTCTAAAAACAGACAACTCTCTAAATCGAGGACTCTATAAGTCGAGGGTTGTGTGTATATGGATCGCCGCGCCACGCAGTGCGCACACATGTCGTACCTTAGAGCCACAGCAGGGCTTTCTTCAATGACAACAATTCCCTGTGCATCAGCCTGATCCATGATTTCGTCCGCATACGGGTAGTGAGACGTCCGGAATGAGTTTGCCCCAATCCAACGAATCAGGTTGAAGTCTTTGATTATCAAAGGCAGGTCCAGGCCTTTACCCCTAATCTGTAAAAAAGAATGACAAACAATCTCACTCCCACTACAAGCACATTACGAGGGTGTCTGACACATCACTGATACATAACACGTCGTAAGGTGCGATAAGGTGTAGAAAGCTTCGGTTGGTACTTTGTAGCATGTTCAGGCAACGCGACGGACACGAGCTAAGAGGACATAAACAGATGGCGTTACACTAGCAACTGAGTTTATTTGCACGAAACAGCAAGGGGTTTGCCGAATTTGTCGCTGTCTGTTTTGTTCTAATAAACTGAGTTCCTAGTGTGCCACTCCTCGTGTGTGTGTCCTCTGTCCTTGTATCTGTCGCGTTGCCTGATCACGTTTCAGCGTCGTAGTGAATATTTCCCGTGATGCATACTATACCCTGCCAAATCAGTTAATGGAAACCGACTGCGAATGCGACGGTTTCTAGAAAACATCCGCAAATCCAACTAAACTGTCCAAGCTCTTCGGCAAAAATGAAATAATTTACATATCAATCCGTTGACAACCACGCGTTAGAAAGTCGGAAAACGAAACGTTATTTGCCAGTGCAATTTAGTTACATATATTTGCTCTGCGGGATGAAATTCCTCCGTAAACTGTAGCGGTAAAGTAGGCGGTGTAATATACATCCACTGGTACGTAAATTATGCAAGGTGCCCCACGCCACATGAACCCGGGGAAGAAGGAATTCTAGGAGGCTCAGCCCAGCAGCTTTGCTGCTGACACCTAGCGCTCACACTCGTGAAATATCAATGACGCAACTTCACGACGGCGTGCCGACCGGGCAGTGAATAATGGCCCAATGCTAGCCGAGCGCTCCCGTTCAGCGCTTCCAGTTTCAGTGCCGTTCACTCTCACATCTTATTTCGGTGTTGCTCAGCGTATAGACTCGTCAATAACACAAAAATTCGCCGTAGCATAGAAAACCGATAGATCAATTCCGATAGAACAATTTTGAGCTTTTGTTCTCACTGCGCTTTTGCAACGCAAATATCAAAACTTTGGCACTATACAACTTCCAACCATTTTAGCGATTACATGTTTCACATTGCATTAATGAGTGTGGATCCCGCATGTTATGTAGTTCTGTATTAACGGATACAGTCCTGCTCTCATTTGTTCATCCGTGCTTGAAACAGCGATCAACCGCCCATAAATATTGCGCTTTCTATACTGCGGCAGGTTGTGCAGAACCAACAAACTATCTCACAAAAAGGTAATCGCCACTGTCGTGGACTGCGTTACAGATACCCTCCCGTGGTTGAACTGTGTCTTAGGAACAGCAGCCAGAGTTCGAGAGTGTGACACAGCGAGTGTGTCACAGAGCATGGCCTGCTATCCCGTACACCTGCAAACATTTTCGTAAATAGATCCCCAACCGTGCATAATTGTCCCTTTGAGGGCCGCCCCGATGGCGCGACAACGTAACGAGTCCCATAGAGCACTCGAGGACAGCCAAGCGGACGGCGAATTTCTTATCGCCGGCGGCATATTGGTAACGGAAGGGGTGGCGGTCCGCAGACGGGGGTGTCTAACTACGGACACGTTCGTCGCCGGACAGTCTGATGACCTTTTGTTCCAGGGGAGGTTACAGTGAATAGGGAAAACGTTTCTTTTGGTGTGCTCACGCCGACACTGATGGGAAAAGCCATTTCCGATGGGAAGAGTGGCAAAATGTGTATGCTTTGGGAGGCCAATGCCGACACTTGTGGCGTATGGATTCGTGTATTTGTTCAGTGTTGAAAAAGAGAAAACATAAAGAAAACCCTTAACGCAAAAGGCTAACCCCGCGTGGCCAGTGGGGGAGTCGGGTTGGAAAGTCCAAGGTGGCATCTAGCGTAACAAGGGTAGCGTAACAAACGACGGGTGTCGCGGCGACATAGGTAATCACACCGGAACATAAGTGTCTTGGGACCTTGTGAGTGTGTGTGCGTGTGCAAACCTCCAGCCCGGGAACGCCGACTGAACGACTGGGACCCGACCACACCGAGCTCCAAGACCCCATCGCCCAGATGAGACTCTCTCTCCATTTCTGATCCTTTTACTTAAACTGTTAATCTAAGTCTTCGTTCTGAGCTTCTTGTTAAAATCACCTTCTCTGTGATTCCATAGCCGCGTGTTACCGTTTTTTAATTTGTGGGTATCCCGCAACTTGGTGCTATTCGTTGGTTTTAATTGTTAACAAGGAAATATACAATTGTTTGATGAACGCAGACAGCCATTTATGACTCCCCCTCATTTCACAGACTCAGATTCACACGTACTGTACGGTGTGACATTGGCGGGTCCAAACCTCTTTCTTTTGTTTTCGTTCGCGAGGCAGGGTGTGCTTTGGGATAATTGCGCCAGTAGTGTTCGTTGGAACGGTCGTCGTGGAATTTAGTCCCGATACCTTCCTTCTCGGTTCACCTTGGTCACCAAATGGAGCATTCCCTACCGGGCCCTGTGACAGAGTGGGAGACGAAAATGCCGCCGCGCCGGGAACCTAAGTCCGCCGGATGAACACATATTTGACGTATACGATTTGCTCGGTTCATGCTGCGCCCCAGAAGTTCACTGCGGTTTCTATTTAAGTAGATTGCGTGCCTTAAGGTTCTAAACTACAACCCTCTAAACTAAACCACCAACCCATTTTGAATAAGAAAGACACACAGAGAGAAGAGATTTAGTTTGAAAGTTCATTGAGGCTGGTGCTGACTGTTCTTTTTTTCTTGATTCTTTACGAACTGAATTCGGGACTTAATTTTTTTTCGTCGACCAGGCTTTCGTGCGGAATTCGGTCGGATCTGGCCGTGGCAGATTTCTTTACCGAAATAGGAAATGTCGTAAACCCAACAAGTAGCAAGCATCCCATGGCTATTCAACCGGAAGCACAGTAGCCGGAAGGAGAACCATAGCAACAGCAGATGGTTTTTGGTCTACCGTACGCTATCGCCTTTCCGTGCGTAAGGCATAGCGTTGGTATCTCTGCGCACGCGCAAACCATAAAGAGGACTTCACGCAGTGCGCACAATGGCCACGTTACCCCTTACGTACGAAGGAGATAGCGTACGATACACTAAAGCTCCCTATAATGACGTGGCAATTTGGATGACTGCTGCAGTGTCAGCGACTTCTCCTCCTATGAATGCAGGGATTATCTCACTGAGCTGAAAGGCTGGAAGGTGATGTGGTCCAAGTTCCGAAGTCTTCGGCCGAACTTCGCGTTCCAGTTCAGTAGCATGTGTTCATGCACCAAAAAAAGTTCGGTACCGATTTCGGTTCCTGCAGAATTAGGCGAATTTTTCGTGTCATGCCGTTCAGCATTACGTAGACCACAAATAGGTATATGAAGAGGAATTTTGGGAGGAAAAAATAACCAGGAATTTCGGCAATTTGGTTTGGTCCACTTCCCGATAAGCACTTGTGTAACTGAATACTTATCAAAGCAAAGAAACATATATAGATGAACATAAATCAAGTTTGTGGCTTCACAAATAGATACAAAGGACGCGAGGGTGCGCTACGTTCCCGTGTACGCAGACGACTGATACAGTAGGCTTATGAAGCGTCCCATAGCTGAAAGACTTACATCTGAGTCCTCATGCTTACCAAACCCTCTGAAGTAGAATGGCTTGTCGTTTATGAAGAATGTTCCGTTTCCTATACGCACAGTGCGGACTCCGAATTTCTCGTACACAGTATCCGTCTCGTAACCATCCGATAGCTCAACCTGAGAAGAAAAGAGACGGTATATACGCATTTGCATTGTCTTCATAAATTGAACTCGCTCACCGCGGTCCACTCAGTAATTATGTGAAGCCAAGTGATAGGCTCGCAAAGTGAAATGACTCGAGAATACACAGAGGACGCGCTAGATACTGAACTGGGGGGTACTAATCTTTATCGACGCATTTAGGTGGTCCGTCACCGAGGTAATGAATCGCTGCAAAAGCCTTCGCCAGTGTACGGTACCTCAAGCCTGTACGACACTACAACTCATACACAAACAACGCACAGAGACCATTCAAAGTCCATAGTAGCGAAACTATCACCGAATAAAACTTCGCGGCTTGTGATCTCAAGAACGCCGAAGCTTTGCGCCTATGTACAGCTTGACCACGTACACGAATTATATATTATATATTGGTGCTTTTTTTTTTATCTGCATAGTGTATCGAAATAAAAAATGGCAGTTTATGAAGAAGCATCAGTGATGGGGTACAACCCCAGGCAACCACAGGCAACTCTGCACGCGCTTCCTCGACGTACCTCGAAGCACGATCGCTAGACGACGCCACAGGTCCAGAGGTGTTTACAGTGACAGTTTCGCCATTAGGAGGTGAATCAGCTCAGCATCCCGCAACTATAAACAATTGCAGTAGCAACTGCGTAGCAGCGCCAACGCGTCAACGTGGTAGAAGGGCAGCCTTTCTTTCTGCACTGTGTCTCTGCTGCTTGATGCATCCCATAGCTTCGATTATAAATTAGCGGGTAGCAGTAGCGAAGGTCACACACTCGATGTTGTTCACGTTCCAAAGACCTATATCTTGGCTACGTCTCAAGTACACGTGTCTAGAACGATAAAATGCGTTAGCATGAGTCTCGTTTACCTCACCGACACCACCAAGGTAATGTGGGGTCAGTTTCGTGGCGTACAGTACAGGTTCCTCCTCTAGCACTACTGTGCATAGCACCCTTTACTGCGGAACCATACCGACTACTCTACGGCATTTTGGCCGCACAATTGTATCCTCGTTGCACACATTTCATATTTTGATTGCACTGCAACTACCAAATGTGCACGTTGATATGGATGAAGCAGAGCTGATGAAACACAGTCCCCGGTTGTGTGGCACAACGGAAGTGTGTCCATGTCACCAAGTGTAAATACAGCACAGCTACAGAACTCGCGGCACGACCAAGCATCGCTGCACAGCTTTGGTTAACCCTAAACACTGGGACAAACATAACATTCATGAATCCCGAGTGCGTAAGACCGCATGCTGAGCAGCAGAGGCAATGGCTAGCGATGTTCAGCTGCAGCAGCACGGTATTTCTGCTGCTCGGCTGCTGCTGTCACAATTACTATGGCGCCTCTCGCCTTGCCGTAGCTCTGCCGCTGTGCAGCTGCAGTTCAAATTAAAGCAATGGAACCCCTGCTGAACCTCAAGCGTGTCATGCAACGTCACAGCTGATACGACCTCCCTCTCCGATGTTGCCCCATCCCCAGCCTTCCCCCCCTTGTTTGTGTTTGTCGTGTTTTTGTCCCCTAGTCTCGGGTTTTTAAGTTATGGATAAAAGAGGGTCCTTTGCATCGGCGTGAAGCGGCATGGAAAGCTTCACAGCGGACAGGGTAAGATAAGCGGAAAAAAATGGCCAATGCGAATACCGAAACTCGTGCGGCTCTGACATCACAGCCCTCGCCACAGCCAGGGTCACGTCATTCGGCTCGCAGTGGGGGTGCAAGTAACTCTGAGCTCTGCGACGTCTGCACTTCGCTAACGAATTTGTTCGAGGGCTTGTATCTCGCTATGTACCACACGTAGAAGAATAATTATTTTCTCCTCGGTATTGTGACGTGCAGTACAATGCGTTCACGATGTAATGAACCGCATCTATGAAAGCGTCCCAACCCGTTTATGCACCAGAAAGCACGAGTTCATCGACTGGCAGGTTGCCACAATATGCGCCCATGAATTTGCTCAGAAGCGTGCTCTAGGCGGATTTCGCTCGGGTTCTCATGTTTTTGGGCGGCGCATCAGTGATTCTGACGTAGAAACAGGCCCCACCCACTTTGCGGGAATGATCAAAGGAAGGTCAAACTCTCCTCATAAAGAGTACTTCCACGGCACGGTGCACCATACACTCTTAAAAATGAGTCCCACTACATAGCACGCTCCTAGCAAGCCATCATCCCAAATGACAGCATTCTCGCCCCTGATTTGTTTAGAACGGAAGGCGGAGCCTATTTTGTGCCGTGCATAATGGTAAAAAAATAAAAATAGGCTCCGCCTCCAGTTTTCAAGAAATCAGATGCGAGAACGTTGTCATTCGTGATGATGGTTGGCTAGGAGCATGCTATGTGGTGAAGTTCATTTTTAAGAGTGTACTTGAAATCGAAATTTTAGCGTGCAAGACTCGGCCAACCATCGGTGTATTAAAAAAGTGTTTGAGGAAGATAGCTCAACGTGAATTAAATTACTTTAGATTATTTGATTTTAGGTTCTGATATATGTGGCAAGGAAAGGAGTTAAAGTAAACCATTTTTTTAAGAACGTAGGAGTAACATTCTCTGCGTCCTTGCGGGAACTGATACATAATAAACACGCTTCTCCGTGTATGATATCTGTGCCGTGACATCACTTCAGGTGCAGCTCCAAGAACAGTCGCGTAGTCGAGTAGCATGCGCGTGGATTTGTTTTGGAGCGAAACGAGAGTTCTTCGCAGAAGTGGATGTCACGAGATAAGCGACGTTCTCTGTTGCAGAGCACAATGGAGTATTTCCTCTGCGTTGCGAGTCAGCCAAAGTAAGATTTTCGTGTGAACGGCGATAGTGGCGAACAGGAACTTCTACGCACATTGCCTATCAAACGACAAATTTACCCCAGAGCTTCTATTTACGCTGACATCATTGCAAAATAAATATAGACCGCAAAATCCAGGTAGCTAGACGTAACGTAACTCACCAACCTTTAGTGTGTATTGGTATCCAGGAATGGGGTGCATTGTGATGGGCCACCAAAGCTGCACATTCTTGATGTCCACTTTGCCACTACATCCATCCTGAGAAACGACTTGCTGCATAACGTCATTCAGGACAGTGACGCTGCAAGTCACATCACTTTCTGTCCCCATGGCAGTGACGTTGTAGTGCACAGACGCTGAAAACATAAAGCAGCCACTCATCTTACTCAAGTACTCTTAATGTGGTCATGTCGTACCAACAGGCCCAGTTTAAAGCTTCACATATTTTCAGTATCCTATCCAGTCTCGAAGGTTGGGAAACGCCAAGAAAGGCTGCGTGTCTTGATTTCTTCTTCTATCTGAATATCTTCCAGCTAACCAGAGTATCGAAGAAAGCCGGAATGACGGCAACTCACGGTCGTGAATAATGGTGAGTATTAGTACATTGTACGCTGTCGCCTTTGCGTACGTACGGGATAGCGTTGATGGCTCTACGCACGCCCGTAATAGAAAGAGCTCCGCGCAGTGCGCAAAAGCAGCAACGCTATTCCTTACGTGCGCAAAGGCCACAGTATACGTACCATTTACTAAAACTATCTCATAATAAAATGGAAAATGTATTATCGCGCATGAACCTAATATGACACACTTGCACGGCGCTTCTACGGTGCTTCACCGTGGTCATCGGAGGCCAGCCCTTGCTGCACGAGCAGCGTAGACCGTGTCGTACGTAAAATTACGCATAGTTGGCACCCTCGTTCTTAGAGTTTGTGTGTAAATGCGAAGCATTGGACAAAGAGGGACTGGCTAGGTAAAAAAAAGAAAACAAACAACAACAACAACTTTATTTTCGGCCTTGGAGAGTGGGGAGTTTCATCGCAACAGGCGATACTCTACCCCAGTGCTTGGTGGAATGGGGGGAATAAAATAACGTGCCCCTTTACAATAACGATCGAAGTCCGATGGTGTCCAGAAATGTCAGAAGACCTTTGAGCGCAGAGCGTTGCTGGGCTGGATTGGGCCAGGGACCAAGCAATTTCGGTAGGGAGAAAGGGCGAGAGTCCAGCTAACGAAGAGACTCGGAGAGTGTGGTTCGGGAAGGTTCGTAGTGAGGGCAATGGAAAACAGTTATGGAATGTGATCGAGAAAAACGCAGGCGAATTAGGAAATATCGCGTTTAGGCACTTTCATGCATTTAAGGCGAATACTTCTAAGGGGCCTCAGCCTCCCAACCTGCATATTCCACAGTATGTTCAGTTCTAGCCGTATATGTGGAGGTCAACAATTACAACATTGAGTGCTTGTTTGCCAAGGAATTTCGTTAGATTATGCTAATTGGAGCGGATTTAAACGTCAGGGATGTCATCGACCTCACCACCGTCTACCTGATTCACAAACGTGTCTTTCTCAGTGATCCGATACGTGCCTGCTTGGCAGCACGTTACTGATATATATTTTGGCGCTCCTCAAAATTCCACGAACCTGCAACTGCATACCGCGCTCCAATGAGTGGACTTCATTATAATTGGGTTACTGGTACGCATATCGTGAGGCTCGGTTGTTATGTGTCTCCTGATCAACAAACCTGGGAACCTGGGTTCTCCGCTACACAACAATTGCCCTATGGTTGCCATATCTGTCTTCGGCTTATTTCCAAACGACGAGGATGTCGTATCCTAGGCCTGACACATCCTGGTTGTGAAGTTAGTAAAGTTTGATGGAATATTAATTGTAGGCACAGGCGCAATCTGATTGTCCGACATAACTGAATGGCAATGAACAGTGTATTTTAGCTTGAACTTGTACTTTCTATTCTCGACTTTGTTGCTTCCAAGAGGCTACACTGGGCTTACGCAGCAGTCGTAGAACTCATGTTAGGCGGTGTTGAAATTTAAGTCGCGTTGAGTGTAGGCTTTTGCGATTTCTGCGGTAATCTTTCCTTAGAGCATACATCCGAACTGGTTGTTACACCTGCTGCCATCTTGTCTACGCCCTGGATTGCGTTAGACTTGGTGGAACCATAGCGTATTCTCAAGGGGGACTTGAAATTACCTGAACACATCGTAACATTTTCACTCAAAACCGTTCGTAGTTGTCGACAAGTCTCGTACATGAGGTATTTTTCACGATTACGTCGCCATTTTTTTTTAATCACGCGCCGATTGAAATCTCCTCCTTGACTGATCGCCTCTTGGGTTTCTGCTTCCCCTCGTGTTCTTCTGTCGTTCCTGACCACTACACTTGTGGTGCTCTGTGTCCCATATGCGTTGAGTTTTGACATTGCTCGCCGCAGAAAAATGAAAATGAATGAGAAATGTCAAATTCTGGCGAAAAAAAAAACCATTTTGCTGCCATACATAAACTACGCTTCTGTGTTCAAGAACATCTCTTCTGTCAAAAAAAGCAAATAGGGAAAAAGCCGTTTTGTAGTCCCTTTAAGAAGAACGTACATTCAGGAAATACTACTAGGCGGTTTAGAAGGCGTCTCAAGTACCTTTCTATTGTATTCTCCTGGTCTACCCCCATTTTGCTTAGTTCCCATTGCTTGGCAGCCTGATATTGCCTTGTTTGGTTAGTTCCGTACCGCTTGTTTTGAGGCATCTCGCCTCCCGAACGCGCTGGAACACGCGGTTCATCAATAGGCGTTTTTCAATCAATCGCCGGTCATCAATAGTAATCAATATGTCATCAATGTGTCAAAAAATGTCATCAATCAATCAATTAATCAATCATCAATAGCCGGTTTTCACTAGGCGTCTTGCTATTGATGATCGTCTCTACTTGGGAACCTGGAGTACGAAACGAAGCTGTTCGAACATCATTAGGACAACATACCGCTTGTGGAGGCCGCAGATGCAGATAGAGTAGTAATAGTAACGTCATCGACGTAAGGTTTTGGAGTAGTGAATAAAATGACGCTACGGTGTATGCCCGCGTAGTTGAAAAAATCGAAGAACACAGTCTGGCGGTAATAATCCTTGGGGTACCTGAAATGAAAACAAGCAACACACTCCTGGTCAGAGTGGTTCACATGAAACACTTTCAAAGTTTGCGAATGTATGATGCAGGTGACACACCGCAAAAGCCACTTCCACCGTTTCGAATCTGAGGTATTCACTGCGAGATCGAGCTATAGGGGGCGACAGTGTCACCTTTCCTGCAGAGCCGTATATTAAAAGGGAGTCTGGCCATTGGGAGGAGTCACAAAAAGAGGCTCGACTTGTCAATCACAGTTTCGCTCCTCTGATTGGTTTGCTTTTTACCAAGGGGGTCGCCATGACACCATACTGCCACCCAAAATGACGACGAAAACAAACACAGTGAAGCGGGGATTTCGTGACAAAAAATTTTTCACAGACTAACCTGATTTTACGCTGCAAATGTACATCCTAATATAAATTTATCGGAAATCAGTTTCAACTTATGCTCATCCATCGATATCTAACTGAAAATAATACGTTTTTTCGCCGGTGTTAGGCCTAGTGAACACGGCGATCACAACGAAATCATAACAAAAACGGCGCTGTGTTGTACAATCTTATATTTAACAGCTGGATTTCATGGATATAAACATTCTTGCCTCTTATATTCCAACTATTCATGTAGATTTGTTTAAAAATCATACCGACAACAGAACGTGTCCCAGCAGGTGGTTCTGCCGGCAGCGGTACAACGATGGAAGCAGACGACAATTCCCGACGTGCCTTACGCTCCCTAGGTGGCGCTTATCAAATTTGCACCAACAATTCACTACTTTTGCAGATTGCGAGTGGTATCCATTTCAATCCCATCCAATCCACTTGCCACTCAACATGGCGCTGCCCATGTTGGATAGGGGGGAAAATAGTGAGGATAGGCTGATTGATAGCGCCCCATATTTCAAGACTTCATTGGTCGGAAAGCTGAAAAAGTGGGTGGAGCTTCAGGTATAGGCATGACCCATTAATGGCCAGACTCCCTTTTAATATACGGCTCTGCTTTCCAGTGTGGATAACACGCCGGCCGATGTTCCGAGTTGATGGTTCTTTTTCGTAATTCAAGTGTACATTCACCGGAAGATCACTTGTGCCGCGATGATACCATACTGTTCAATTCCCCAATGCTCCGCCTACAGCACGGAATGCGGAAACTAAACGTGTACAAGCAGACGACGCGAGGAAGCGACTCACACTACAGTAGTTCATCGTTTCCCCGCTGCGCGCCGACACATCGCGTTCTCTGAGCGAATACTGCTTTAAAATCTCCGTGCACCGCCTCCAGTGTCTGAAACCGGACCTGAACTGAAAACCACTTGGAAACCCAATTTTTTTCAAGAACCGTAACCCGAACGTAACCGAAATTCAGCATCGGCAATTAAACGAAACTGTAAGTTGAACCAAAAAATGTAATTTCGGTTACCGGTTCATATGAATTGTGAATCAAGCGTGAACACTAACAACTTTGGATGCGGTATGTGTATCGCTTTACAGCTCTGATTAGTGGTGTAGTATACGTGCTTCTGCTAAAATAGATCTCTCCATCATGTTGTTTTCGTTCAGAAGTTGTATAGCATCTTACGCTCTTGCACCCATAATCGGATGACATAGGCATCGCATGACATGTATTGCGAGTTATGAACTGTCTTATTGTGATCATTGAAGATACCAAGTGTTGTAGTTTGCTTGTTTCCACACCTGTTTGCCGAACCGCTGAACACACGCAGTTTTTGTTGCCTTGTAGCTGCTTCAGTGGCGTAGCCACGGGAGGGGGCTTGAGCCCCCCTACCTGCCACCGACCCATCCACACAAATCGTGCAAATCCGGGGAGAACGTAATATATGGGGGGGGGGGGGGGCAGTGTGACGATCGCGAAAGTTCTTGCAGTTCATGGCGTCTAACTAAGTAGCACTCTTGAATGGTGTTCACAGTATGAGATTTTCAAAATACTTCAAATGTCGTGGCACTACCTCATTGGTCATGACATGGTCCTATACATGTAACCGTATTGTGAATGTCCAAATCAACTATTTCTTTTCTTTTTTTCTTCCGCCTTTTGCAGTGTGCAAAGTATGTGTCTGTTGTCGCACACAGGATCAGCGGGGGGGGGGGGGGGCGTTTCCGTATCGAGTCCCCTCTACCTCGGAGGTCTGGCTACGCCACTGAGCTTCTTACAGCACGAGCGAAATGAATGGGCACGAGATAATAGAAAACGTAAGAAATTCTTTTATGGGGGATGTCGCAAATGGCAAAAGTGCGTGGAAGATGCAAGTCGCTCTGCACCACCCTTTCGGAGCGCA
Source organism: Ornithodoros turicata (assembly GCF_037126465.1). Lineage (NCBI taxonomy): Eukaryota > Metazoa > Arthropoda > Arachnida > Ixodida > Argasidae > Ornithodoros > Ornithodoros turicata. Next base: position 10,085,473 of record NC_088208.1, read on the forward strand.
ACATATAAATATGTGTATTTTCACACGCTCGCACACTGTAGCTCACATTGCGACATCCAGCCAGCCTGCAGATGGATCCTAGAGAGAGAGAGAAAAAAAAATACCTGTTCAACTGTTTGGTTACCGGCAACCGCAAATATTAAAACGCCGAGTTCCGTAACCGAAAGCGAAACCGCTTTCAGAGTTCTGACACTGAAACGTAAACCAACCTATATTCGTTTCGGTTTCAGTCCCTATGCCTTTCATTGCGGCCAAGTGGGCAGGTAAAGGCGCTCCAAGTTAACATGTCGCAAGGATGTCACGTTTCGCGCTACTGAAAGAAATCATACGACGTAAGCGAGCTGGCGTCAGATCCGAAAGAAAGATCACGGGGCGGCGACGACAAGAAAAAGACACACAAATAACATAACATAAAAAAAAACATAGTTCGTGTGTTGTCCACCTTACTGTGGTCCGTGGACAAGGATTTTCCGTTCTGGAATTACTGTGTGTCTCGATGTGGGACCCGTCTTCGTACAGTTTAGAGGAAGCAAAAGCTCCAAAATGGAATAAATTACCAAATTGATCCTTGGCGTAGCTAGTATAATTCATTGATTTCATTTGATTTTTCTTAAAAGTGCCTGCCAACAGCTGTGGGACAAACTAAGGGGCAGAGCACCGCGCCTGGACGTACAATGTAACAGGCACAAAATAAACTCGCATATAAACGAAAGATCATTTAACAGAGCACAAGATCTACTCTGAACATGTTGACAGTCCATAGAAATATCAATCTCAGGACAAGAAATACTATTGTAGAAAGACCAAATATGAAAAGTGGCCAACATTGGATAATTAGCAGAAGGATACATTAATGCGCGTTGCCTCGTAATATGAACTGAGCAACTCAAATACAACGTAGATAAATGGAGATAATTAATTCTACCATTGATCAATTTATACAAAAACAAGACATCGGAAAGGATTTATTGTAAAGAGCTAAGTCGTTGTTTCATGCAACATGCACGCACAGCTCCCGCTTCGACCTCTGCGAAGAAGTAAACTCACCCGCTTCCGCCGGCCGCTAGGTTATCGCACCGAAGAAAAAATACGCCGCCCGCGTGTTCCGTTAACTTTTGTCCCAACCTGTACAAGTTACTTGTAACTTAGGCTGATTGCGACCATTTACTTGGCAGTTTCCACGGTTATTGAGAGGTGATATTTATCCAACTATATTCCACTGACGAATCCCAAATAATATACATTATCATCATCTCTCATGACTTGATCGCACACAACAAATTTATTTACGGCGCAATACTGAAAGAAGGCACCAGGAACTTGTTACGTATAATGTAAACTGGAGAGGCTGAATGAACAACAAGTAGAACAACACAACATTCAAGCCTCAAAAAGTCAGCGAGTGCCGGTCCGGTTGGAGGGCTCGAACCCACACGCATGATTGACCGGCAATTAACCGTCAGTGGATGTTGAGGCGCAAAGGTACCGTATATAAGCGGGAAACAGGTTGTTTTGTTGGCGTACTTTAACAGCTCGTTGCTTGTAAACCCAGCACAGAAAGTCGCACATGTCGCAGGAAACGCCAGATACTTGTAATTTGTTCGTAAGCTTGCCGTAAAACACTGCCATATGTTAAAAGAAAGTCTGGTCATTACGAGGAGCCTCACCAAGAGGCTCGACCTGTCAATCAAACTTGAGCGCTTTTCATTGGCTGCTGTTCTCTATGGGTACCGCCATAACACAAAAATTTTCCCGAAAAGCGTAGCTTGGAACGGCGAGGCCAGCATTTCATTACACACACACACACACACACACACACACACACAAAATCATAAATTACTTCAATATTATATGGGAAGGGCGTTGCCTCAGGACAGAAGGCGGCTTCTGTCCTGGGGCAACTCCCTTCCTACATTCCACCGGTTCGCTGGATTTCTAGCCATCTACGTTCAATATTATATGTATGTCAGTATATATTATCTTGTAATTATCTTGCAAATCACTTTTAAATTGCGCTCCCGCATTGTTGCTTCTGGGAAAAGATTCTAGGTCGTCCTTGTCGGGCCTAGTAAAGCTCGCAAGGAAATAGGAAGAAAAATGCCACACCAAAAACTTGCATGGTATATGTTAGAATTTTATTCATATACTACACAGCTTCACCCGTTCTTCACTCCATCTTGTTGTATACCATAATTAATACATAATATACCGGCAGTCTCGTTCCAACAAGCGGTTCTGCCTGCCAATCAGTTCGCCTAGCAAGCGGTTCTGCTCTATGCTTCTGGTGTCTGTGTCTTTTCGACACACCGCTCTCCGTCTAAGTGTCGCCGATCAAAGAGGCCGCAAAATCCATTATGTTGTAGTTTGCTAGGGAATTTCCGTTTCAATCCTATTCAATCCAGTTTCCAGGAAATGGCGGCACCGAGTTAATCCTAGTGAAATATAGCTTGGAATAAAACTGCATTTCGGCCTGTGATTGGCAGGAGAGCTCAAAAAGTGTGTGGAGCTCATGAATGGCGGGGCTCCCTTTTTTATACACGGATCAGCAGCAAAATGGCTTGGGGCGACGTCTGGTGTCAAATAATCCCCAATTCGTCGAGCAACAGCGATCTATGTACCCGACTCGCTTGCTGCTCGTGATGACTACTTTATTTTATTTATTTATTTATTCAGAGAGCTCTGCAGCGCCGTGAGGCATTACAGCAGAGGAGTGAGGAAGTACAATGGTGATGCTACTTGCATCATTCTCAGGAAAAACACACCAATATTGTACACTGACTACACACAGTATTACATGGTAGAAACGAAAAAAAAAAGAAACAGAAGAGTAACAACAAAAACAAAGAATCAGTGCATAAGACACCTAATCTTAGCCATAAATAATGTATTATTGGCAGCATTAACGGCTTCTTGGGGCAGAGAATTCCACACTGGGATGGTGGAACAAAAGAAAGATTGCTTTAAAACACTCGTTGAGAAACGCAATGGTTCATTTTTTTTTAGAGTGATCCATCCTGGACGATACATACACAGGTGGTAGAAGAAATTCATCCTTATTTAGACCAGTGTTTCTGCTATGAATATCGTACATTAATTTCAATCGATTATGTCGCCTTCTATTCTTTAAATTGTCCCACCCTAAGTCGGCAATGAGTTCATGAGAGCGGATACGAAAAGAATAATTACCCGACACGAACCTCGCTGCCATATTCTGAACTCCCTGAATCCTTTTCTGCAAATATTCCTGCTGGGGATCCCACACCACCGAAGCATACTCTAATATGGGGAGAACGTATGATTTGAAAACGGTTTCCTTTACATTACGCGGCGCCCGCTTAAAGTTGCGTCTAAGAAAAAACAAAGTACGACTTGCCCTGGACACAACCCGATTGATGTGACTCTCCCAGTGTAAGTTAGACTGGAATAAAACACCCAAGTATTTGTATTCATTTGTCAGCGCGAGAGGGACAGATCCTATTACATACGAATGTATTCTTGTGCGACTAGAGCGGTTAAAATGAAGAACTTTACATTTACTAGTATTTAGGGTCATGCCCCATGTAGCACACCAGGCAGCAATAGCGTCAAGGTCTCTCTGAAGTAAGAGAACGTCATTCGGTCCTGATACCTTGCGATACACAACGCATACATACTTAGGCGACTTCTTTTGTATTAGACACAGTGTTACGCGCATGCAATGTAGTTTTCCTGCCGTACTTGACCAGCAATGAGCACTTCGTTGCAACTTCGACACAGTGTTGTCCGTATAATTTTCAATTTTAATTTTCGAGAAAGCTATGAGCGCAATAATTGGGACGAAAATTGGTACGTAAGAATATTCAGGTTATCGAATAGATAAATTTATTGAGACTGCAGCTCTATGGTTTTACAGTACCTTTAATATGTTGTGCTTTCCTAGTTGTCGTTCGTTCAACCTCCACAATGTACGATACTTTCTAGAATGCCGCTTGCCTTGGTTTCTTTGTCTGTGTATGAACCTGATCGTGCTTGGAAGGAAATGTAAGAGAGAAGCGGTCAGAGTGAATGTGTGTCCGTGTCATCATGAACGAAGCATTGGCGTGTTGACGACAGGGCGATGTCGTCGTCGTGTAATTTGTAGCACACACAACCGGCAGTCAAAGAGGTGTGGACTCGAGTCTTTCCACTTCAAGACTTTTCGTCATGTTCACTGTGATTTGTCAGCAGAATCAAACTCTTTTTCTTTTCTTTTTCTATTGCTACGTATTACTTTACACCTACCTGCTGGCGTCTTGAGGGAAGATTACTTCACCTTGTGGGATTGTATCGTGCGTCAGCGTGTTGTTCAGCGCGACGGTGATCCTGTTGCGTCTCCCGTACTTGAGCCACAGAGTGACTTCAGTGCCGAAAGGAAGGTGACCTCCAACGTGGCTTACTACGAATTCCCCGTTGACATACACTTGGGCCAGGTAGTGCGCGCTGTTAAAGCGCAGGAAAACTCTGCTGTGACTCGAATCCCAACTCAAGGGCACCCAGAATTGTGTGTCGTACCAGGCCCAGCCCACGTAGTCGCGGATAGTTTGGTTCTGGGTGACGTCGTTGTAGCTCGATGGCACAGGCATTGGGATGACGTCGCCTGTCTGGGAACGTTGAAGGGGTTAGTTTGCGTGACATGTATCATGGAAGTCTAATGGCGAATTCCATTAGCAGAGATACTTCAAAATTTGATTTGGGGAAACTGCAAAGTTAGTTTCGTTGGTACAGACAGGTTAGGTGTGGGATGCTGTTTTGGAGGGATAGAGAGAGAAGCAAGAAGAAAAGCTGGGAGAGAGAGAGAGTAATGGGGGAGAACAAAAGACACGTCGGAGGCAATACTTCCTCCCAGCGTCGAAGTTATGGAGGAAGGAAGCACAGGAGCGGCCGTTTAAACCGTTTTCCATTGGGATGGGCGTGTCAGGTTTCGCATTGCATTCTGGGATGCTCCCGTCTACCACGTGACTGCTCACGTGACCCCAAGAGCATGCCAGCTCCCAAAGCAGGCGAAGCGAGTTGTAGTTGTCCTACCGTTGAGATATCAGCGCTGTGATGAACGCGCTCGTGCAATTTTCTTTCTGTATGTTCGTAGGTTTACTCTTCTCATTACAAGACCAGTCAAGGTCTGCAAGACAAGCACGAATGACTATGAACATCATGCGTGGCAGCGGTGACGTCGTTTGCGTGTGTTTGTTGCTCATGTGGTAAACAATACGGTTAATCAAACTTGTACAACAATGGATGAAATCAAATGAATCTGGAGCACAGCACCAGCTCGCAAACCAACGATTCAATATGACTCAAACACACACAGGGACCCGAAACAAGCGATCAAGTATGTACAGCTTGGGGCAAAACGCTCTGAGATCCAACTCTGTCGGCGCGCTGCGGGGAAACGATGAACTACGGTAGTGTGGACGGGTCGTCTGCTTTTACATGTTTATTCCGCGTTCAGTACAGTAGGTGGAGCATTAGGGAACCGAACAGTACCGTACCATCACGGCACAAAAGATCTTCCGGTGAAAATACACGACAATAGACCATTGCCATATTCGCGTCGCCCCTGGCGGCGGAATGTGGAACGTCGTGTCTTCTCCCCCCCCCCCCCCCCAATAAACATGGTGACACTTTTCGAACTGGCACGTTGCGTGGGAAAATAGTGAGAGAAGATTGGAAGAAGAATGCGGAAAGAGTGAAAGCGCATATTCTTCTCATTACCAGTACAAAGGGTTGTCAAATATAGACGTCAAACGTCCGCGTAACCTTTAAACCGATTATCTCCCCCCAATGAACATGGTAGTCGCTCGCAGGTGGGTTCATAGTGATGTTTTCCACTCAAAGATGGCTGATGCAAGGGCTGGGCATGCGCATACGCGTTGTCGGAAATTGTCCATTACGGAAAAGAACCATCAACTCCTAACATCGGCCGGCGAGTTATCCACACTAGAAAGACGACAGTGTCGCCCCTATAGGTCGATCTCTTCCTTATAGCTAGCAGGAGGTTGCTTCAATAAAGAAATACGCCAGTGCCGTGTTCCGTAAACTTTTTGCCCGAAGCTGTACTTACGAATGAAACGATATTCCTATGGCAGAGCTCCTTTCCGTTGTATAAGAGCCGAAGCCGTGGTAAGAACACGTTAATGCAACGTTGTTTCCGCAGTCGTGCTCACACTTTAAATGGCTTCGCAAACGTATAAAAGCACGGAAAGTAGGGATAGCAACAAACCGTTGCAAAACCCAAACGTTAGAGAAGATCACGTGGTGGACAGGAAGTAATGGCTGTTTTGACTCGAGCGACCGCCAGAAGGGCACCACGGAGATCTGTTTAGAAACGTGTGTTTTCTTCCCCCATGGTCGAAGTCGACACAGTGGATTCGGCCACGGTCTTTCAGCGCGTGAACGGCACTCTGCTTCTGGATCCTGTTATTCAGTCCAATCAAAGTCGTGTTTCTTCTGCTCTAAGCGAAGTGTGTTTGTTTTGACTGCTATCATCGTGTGTGCTTGAATTGCATGTTCTATCTCACGTTGTAGCCATTCGCTCCCCCACTCACATAGACGGACACAATCGTGGCTGGCGGCATATATCGCATATAATTTTCTGGTGGATAAGGTACCTCAACAAAAACGACGAACACAAGACAACACATGTACGGAGAACAAAGCAGGAGAAATGCGCGCTTTCTTCAGTTTCTCCGGTGGCGCAGCGGTAACGCGTGCGCTTGGAGACTGGGAGATCCGCGGTTCGAATCCGCGGGCCGGCTGTGCCGTCTGGGGTTTTTCCTGGGTTTCCCTCAGATGTGTAATAGGCGTATGCCGGCACAGTTCCCCTGAAGTCGGCCCATGGACGCAGCTATCCTCCCCCCGAACGGATTCCGCTCGGTCTTCGACTTCACCCTTTCCTCTTCTCCACTCCACCACCTTTCCCTTCCCGAGAAACATGCCGCCTAATCAGGCAGGCAGACCCCTCGGGTTCCTCCCAACGACACTCCTCCTCCTCCTCCTCTCCGCGTGCATATATCCTGATTTGTCCTTCGTTCATGTGTTGAAAGTTGCTCCTCAAGCTTGATGAGACATGTTGCCATCTGACCGTACAAACCAGCTTGCTTGCCTCATGTTCCTATGTTCTACAAGACAAGGCTCACAGCGCCCGGTTGCATACTTGAACTGAGTAATGGCCTTGAGAAGAAAAAAAAAGCACTAGCAATACTGGTAGGAACAATAGTCGGTCGTTGTTCCGTGGAATCCCGCAAATAAGCGACGCTTCTTGAACTGGCACGTCGCGTGGGAAGGTAGCAAGATAAGATTGCAAGAAGAATGCAGAAAGGGTGAAAGCGCATTGTAGTGATTTTACGACTAGAAGGCGTCGTCAAGTGTCGGCCTCAAACGTCCATGAAACCTTGACACCGATTATCTCCCTCAACCGCGAAAGAGCAATTAAGATTGAATTGAACTAAATGGACCATTTTCGAGTAAGCATATACGCACGCTGAGCCACCTGCACCATGTTTTGCGGTACGTAATCAGTGTCAAGGCTACGCGGACGCTCGCGACAACACTTGACGACGCTTTGTACTCGTAATCAGTACGATATGCTTTCACTCTTTCCACATTATTTTTGCAATCTTCTCTGGCTACTTTCCGAAGCGACATGCCAATCCGAAAAGCGCGCCTCGCCCATTTTGGGATAAAAATACGACGTTTTGCATTCCTACGTCAGGAACGACACGTACGCGTACATGGAAATGGTACATTTACCCGAGAGACGTCATGTCATCATGACGTTGGTTGACGCGCGGGAGCGAACAACACTTCCTATTTATTTCCACTCAAGTGTTTTTGCATAAATGTAAAATGCAGCAATTTCCATCGATGCGGACATGCATTCCAACCATGTTTCACAGCAAAAGGGAGAATAGATGCGTGGAAAACTGGTTCCGCCAATACCGAAACTCATGGGGCTCTGACGTCACGGCGGGCATCTCCGCCAGTGGGGAAGCGCGAGAAGGGTCACGTGCTCCCGACTACCAGTGGGAATGGCCAGAGGTCCGACGCAAGAGACTGACGAGTTCGTGTGCTCGAGGGTTTATACCTCACCATGTACGACGCGTAGAAATATAACATGTATATATATGAGGACAAACACATATGTTGTCCTCAATGAAACCCTTCCATCACAAAAAAACTCACAAATAACACACAGATAAAACGGGAAACGTTCACACACACAAAAAAAAAAAACTACTTCGCTTAACTATTAAACGTGCCAAGAACATGGCCTCCCAAAGCAGTGCTGGCCTTTTGAAAACTATCATCACAACATCAGCAGCGTTCGAGTTGCTCTTGGCGATACCGGTATTTCTGAGATCAGCCAAAGCTTCTGTGGAACAGGAAATATGCAAGCAGACGACAATTTTTTTTAGAACTTATCTCTGTTCAAAATTTCGTGAAAAGTTTGCCCCATCTGGACACCTCAATGTTTCGTTCAACGCATTATGCACACCTGTGGTGTTCTAAATATAATGCAGTGTAAGGGGTTCCTATTATTGCGGTGTACGTTGTTGAAACCTAATCCGCGCGGCATCTGACGCTTGGACCATTTTACGACTACACTATACTTGCGTGCGCGAGTGTATGTCTAGGCCATGAAGCCCTATCGCATTGCTAGAGAGCGAAAATCTCTCCCAAAAGGTCTGAGTTAAGTATGCGCTGCAGTCTGTGTGCACTTTCTATTTGCGCTATACATTCATTTACGCAAACGCGAGGTTATCTGTGCTAATAGCACTTCAAGAGCTTTGCAAATAATAATTTAGGAGAAATTTTTCTAGGTGAGAAGCAGGCGCTTCTAGATTTAGCTTTGGCTATACATCTGGCCTATGCTCAGAATACAACAAAAGAAAGAAAAATGCTAAGCCTAATCTTGCCTCAAAAAGTCAGTGCCCGAAATTGATTAAATGCGGTTTCATGAAATCTTAGGTAAAGAATGGTGTAAGACAACAACTTGTTTCTTTTTTTTTAATAATTGCGACATTCTCTGTGTTGCTGCAGCTTGTTCTTCTCATTGACGTTTAAAGGGGCTGTAACACTTTGGTAGATGTGTGAAGGGAAATGCCTTAGGACGAGAGCTGCCGATATTTGGAACAGTGACTGTTCTTCTGGGCCCAGAAGACGAACAATCTCTGTTCGAAATATCGGCTGCTCTCGTCCTGAGGCACTTCCCTTCATACATCCTTACCGGTTCGCTGGATTTTCTACCCGTCTTTGATGGATGTGGTTTATTACATCATGCACATTCCGTTTTGCACACTAGAGAATAAGTGCATATGTTTTTTGCAGTGTCGCATTGATCACGGAACAATTTTTGCTGCTATAACCTTATCTAGCATGCCGATCCTCATGCATGCAAAGAGAAAAAAATAACAGCTGATGTCTTCGAATACTTTGATTGCAGGACATCCCTCTTGCGATACAATATTATTCACACACACACAGACAAAAATAATTCAGTGGCGATTTAGAGGTACATGCGAGAGAAATGCGTTAGCATTAAACACCATTTCCAGTCCGTACTTGATTTCCGGGTATCCGCTTCCTGTTTAAACCCGATTTCCGGTTGTCCACTTCCCGTCTCTACTTGACTTCTGGTCCGACACTTTCGATTACTCTATGTATGTCCGGTTAATTTACTTTTAATTAGGCCTGGATTACTTTCAATTACTCTTTAGTGACCGACGGTAACCTCAGGGTACCTGAGGTAATATTGAATTTCATTTAATTCCCTTTAATTATGTTAACTTGCTTTAATTATTCCAAATTCTCTTTTATTGTTGTTAATTACCTTTACTCTCATTTAATTACCTTCGATAATATTTAATTTCATTTAATCTTTCTCTTAATTACATACATCTTACATTCGTTAGCTTTAAACTCAACTTTATTGCTTTAACTGCCTTTAAGAACCTCTGAATTACTTGCAGTTACTCTCGCCTCTTACTGTTAATTATATTCGACTACTTCAATTTCAAATCATTTCCATTTCTATTGCGACGCTCCTAATGCTAATGGATCAAAAATTGAGACCTCCGCAATGCTCTTTCGCAGTACAAACTATTTATTTTTTGCTCCAAGCTGTTCTTCTTTGTTTTTTGCTTGAACCAAAAGCGTGTACGTATTAGTCAGAGAACATCATGTGCTGACTATTTGCCCAGTGACGTTTCTGTCCAGTGGAAAAGAAAGCATGACCTATGGACGACGCTACTATCCTCCTCTTTCATCACCAAACAGTACGATAACCGATATCACGCAGTACGTAATGCAGACACTTCCATGACATGAACGATAACAGTTTCTCTTTTCCAAATCAAACGCATTCAGAGGTCCATAATGTAACAGACTGACTCTTAACAGGTGCACATGATTCTGAAATGCATTCTAAACTCACCTCTGACAATGGACGTTTGTACCATTGTTCCCGGAATCCTACATCCTGATCAAACACACTACACACTCTAAAATTCCAGATACCGTCGAGTCTTACTGTCTGTCGGCTCTCCGAGTCTCGCGGATACAAAATGCAGTTTACACCAACGAATGCAAACGCCCATAGTAAATGCACCGCGTTGAAAACGAAAGACATCTTCGTCATCGGATGCTGAATACACAAATGTTTGTGTTTCCGCTCGCGGCTGCCAGGGGTTCATGGCACGATATAGATTGCGAGAGTGGGCAGAGATCAGATGGGAGGAGAACTTCCCCACGCTTGGATATCTTGCGTCCTTGATAAGAGGCGATAGAATTTCCAGTGCGTACGGCAAGTACGCGTGTGCTTGTGCGCTGATGCCAGCTAGATGGTGGACGAACTCCATAATGACAAGCTCCCGTGGCATAGTCGTTAGGATGATCGCTTTCCACGCCGAGAGTGGGAGATATGACACGGGTTCGAATCCTGTCACCGGCTGTGCTGTCTGAGGTTTTCCCTGGGGTTTCCGAAGATTTTCCAGACGAATGTCGGCGCAGTTCCCCCTGAAGTCGCCTCAGGACGCATGCTAACCCCCCCTATCTACCACTCCTTCATGCTGTCCTCCCTCAATCTGTACACGTCTGTACGCAGCTCATAGCCGCAGTTTCTTCGCGGCGCTAAAAAAAAAACTCCATAATGAAGGTGCGTAACTAAGGGGGTTATGTTTCATCTTGTGTTTGTTATGTCTTATCTGTATTAATCTGTTTTCTCGTCTGTCAACTGCTCAGGCACCTTCATTATGCTTATGCGCTTCGCTGCAGACCTGGATTTGCAACAGCAGTAACTTGCACATCCAACTAAATATCCAACTTGGACAGGTAAAACTATCAAAAGGAACATGTGAAGATTGTTGAAAGAAATGTCGTCAGTGAAAAAAAAGGTGCTGCTGCCACCTGGATCAACCTGAATTGACCTCTCCTTGTTTGTAAACAAATGCCATCATAGTGTTCGACAGCGCCACCAATTTGGTAGACTTGAACTACGCTAGAAGCTAGAGGCGAACAAGGTCGCGCCCGAAAGGGGATTACGATGATCCCTGAAAGGGATGCGACCTTCGGTCCTACTTTTCTTTGAATAGGCGGCAGCGAACAAGTGCCGGTTTGTGGAACCCAGCCCTCCCCGTCTGGTTTGTTTCTGTTTCGGTCTGCCTACCAACGTCATGGTGACGTTTCTCGGGTAGCGGTTTATTGGGCTCCGTAGCCTACTGGGCTCGCACAGCCGTGATTTGACTGTGTGTGTGTCTCCAAAACAAACGTTCTGTTGCCGTTTCCTGCGTGGGATCACCTCTTTCATTGGATGTCTACCGCTGAGGGAATTGGAAGCACTCAAACTAAACGTGGAACTGCACTGTTGTATCGTGTCTCATTTCTCCATAGGCATTTTGAAAGGCCTTTGTGCTCTCAGCCGCGTGACAGAACTATAGATAAAATTCACACAGGCGTACTGTGTCAACCCCGCTGATTTGCCTTCGATGAACTGGACGTGCAACTTGTGTTACGTTTGTGAACGAATTTCTGCCGAATATGTACCACGTTACATACTTTTTACCTACAATTTGTGTAGTTAGGCATGTTAGCTGTTGGGAAGTAGAGGTGACACTGGCGGCTTCATTCTGGGCAGCCAACAAAAAATGCTGACGGACTTGATCTCACCACACGCCAGGAGCAACATGGGCGAAGTGACCGCCGCTGCGCGCATTCTTGTAAACTAGTTTTCTCAACTCAGGAAATTCGCACTTCTCTATATTTTGAGTGACGGCGTCGCAACATTTTGTGTAGATATCACACGGTAAAATAGTGTATGTTTCAAGTGCCATCCATGGTCCAGGACAGAACCATTCCAATGGAGGGGGGAGGGGAGAGGGGCAACAACCCGCGCATTCGCCAGAAGGCGCGCCGGACGGCAGGTTCGTCAAGACAGTAAAACGAGGATCAAGATAATTTCGAGCTCGGAATTGCATCTGGGGTTTTGCTTCTTTTTGTTTACAAGTCGTCTACGGGGTTGGGGGGGGGGACTTCACGTAATCGTGGCCCATTCGGAGGCCCGCCTCGGGACGCCTCTGCTCCAGCATACATTGGGTGCGTCCGAATAGTGATGCGTCGCACATGCCGTCATAGTGTGCGTCACATGTGCGTCTTCGAGCCAAAGTATTCGGACGAGCACTCTGAGCACCGCTACGCGCGCCATCTGCTGCTGATCGTCTGCAACGTCTATTTAATAAAAGAGGCTCCAGAGGGCGCATAGCATGAGGTGCTGCAAAATCGGCCGTAGTAGCAGACGACAATAATTTCTCGGAATTCAGCATGGACACCGAGGCAGTTTTCATTTGTCTTGCAGTTTATCTACATGCGCAGAGAGAGTGAGGTCGTCATTCCAGACAATGTGTGTAGAAGTCGTGCGCGACAACTGACGGAAGGACGAAAAGTAAGCAGAGCGTAGTAACGTTCCCAAAAGGAGCACTCCGGAAGAGAAGAGACTACCCTGCTGGAAATAAAGGGCATGATCTCCCGCAGTTCCAATGAGATTCAATGTGAAATCAGATGACCAATTCATTCAATGTGCATAAGAGGAGTATTTCTCATTGAGATAATTGGGAGTTTTGCAGGGGAGCGGCCTTCGCGACAACATGTTCCACCATGTTGTGTGGCGAAGGCTGCGCACAGGGAATAAAGAACCAATTCAAGGAATTGGTCTAATGGGTATCAATGAGAAACGCTGACTTCCAATTGATTTGATGAGATACTCCACCAATACAAGGAATGCGAAGCCAATTGAATGAATTGGCCCAATGTGAACGAATGAGACACGATCATTCCCAACTGAAGGAATGAGATGCTACCTTTTCGGCGCCGTAGCACGTTTCCCCATCCGCGCTCCAAAATAGTTCGCGTGATTTCAAATGTTTTTGAATATTCCCTCAAAGGTACAGGATCCGCGGTATAACCTACTGTTGCGCCTAACGCTTGAAGCTATTGTGTTGCAATTCATGCAATATTGCACTGCACAGAAGTGGAAGCGTCCGCCAGTCGCCAGCGGAATAGTCAGTCTCTTATGAATCGTCCAAGTGTGAGGATGGCGGTCGCGCATCTGCATCAATTCGCCCTTTATCTTTGTGATTTTTTTCCGTTTTAAGGTACGCAGTTGACGTGTAAGGCGTTCCTGTTCTTTGTATGCCTTTACCCCTGCAGGCATTATGAGCGCTGACGGAAAGATAGCAAGATGAAGTGGAGTGTTTTAGTGACTGTTACCAACCGCGCTGTGTGAAAAGGTATGTAATATGCGTTGTTGCCTTCTGACATTATAGCGACGTCATTTGAAACGGTATTTGAAATATTATATGAAGTGTATCTTAAATGGTATTTCGTGCAGGTTGAGCCTGTACGAGGCGGCAGGCAAGGGAGTCTTAGTCGCGATGTGGCTATCACCACGTCGTGGGAACACAGTCTCGCCTAAGTTGGAGATGCGTTAATTTTCGCTCAAGAACGTCAGGCTAGACCGTAAATCGTGAGGCGGCAGGTGTACAAGACAGTGAAGAACATGGTCGTCGAAGAACTCAGTGCTTTAAGAAATTTTTCCTCCTGGCGTTGTGCGCTGTTCGTTGTTTGGACGTTGCGAGAACGAGCCTCCATGGATTACGGTAGTGTGTGTCGGTGATAAACGGTACGCCTTCAAAGACACGTAAGTGATGAATTGAGTATTTGTTCCTGCTATTTATTGTTTCGTGTGGTTTCTCAGTTCCATGAATACTCACACATGTGCAAGTCATTTGAAATAACTTTTCGTTTTTGTGTCTTGCTATTTGTCATATTTTCACACCTACTGTATTGTTATGTGAACAATAAATTTTCACGAAGAAACCACACAGAGTGTATTTCTTTTTGCAGCCACAACTTCTTTGATTCTTCAACGTAACTTTCATTAGGAGCAACGGTTTTGAATGTTACTACTCATTAAAAAAGTGCATTGGCAGGGAGAATATCAGGCTGACTTCAGTGGGAAATTCCTTAGTGCAGCACATTGGCTCAATGGGACGCAAGACTGACCTCGAATGAGTTTGCATCGGTGCTATTCAATGTGTCTCGAATTGGGCCCCATTGATTTCTACAGAGAATTTTCATTGAGACCAATTAAAACACCAGTTGTGTCCAATATAATATTTGTTCCAAATCATCTATTGGGAATTGGAATTTCAGTTTTTTTTAATGGTGTTTGTCTGAAAGACGTCCAATTGAATTCAATTAGTTTTTCGGGAAATCTTCAATGGGACCATTTCTAGCAGGGATATAGGAGAACTCTAATTGTGACAACAGTAGCGTGCTGTAGTACTGGGATCGGCTTGCTGCACATTTATCCTGCCCAAGGCACCCTGCAATCGTGCATGACACCCATCATGCAACCTCGTGAGCAACGGTTGTGTTCTGACAACTTATCCAAGGCTGAAAGCGACAATCCCGCACGGGGAGCATTTGTGTGTAGTTTTATTAATCTATTCGCAAATAAATCATAAAACCGTTAAACAAGTTCCGTCTGCTCCGTAAAACGTCGTGTTTCGTTTAACATTCCTACTTCAATACTTGTTGGGGACTGGCAGCGACGGCGTTTCCCGGGTTGCTTATCACCGATCACCTCGTCTTATGGGTCTTCCTCCCGATTTTCCAAACCTTCCAGCCTATCTTCCTGCATTTCTCACTCCCGTGGAGAGGTGCGAAAACTCGTGTCGCTTTAAAATTAACTAAAGAGCGAAGGATCAAATGTTTAGTGCTAACACGTATCTCATATGAGAGGCTAAACTCACAAGCGTAATTGTTCCGCTCTGTTTCGCCTTCGTGGTATACCCATTTATCGTGGTATGCCGCAAACGAAAGAGCCGCCAGCCGCCGAAAACTGTCGTGTGCTAAGCTGTTCGACGAACGCGCCCTCCCCCGAGACACGGCAGAAGCGGGAAACGCGAAACGCACTCCGCGAAGTCTGCATCGGAGGAGACTTCCCAAAGTGCGCCTTCTGTGACGCACATGTGCGCCTATGGAGAATTCGGATGGCGCACCATTATTTTATTTATTTTATTTATTTTGAGGGTACCCATCAACGACCGTGGGGTCTAACGGATGGTGCACCAAGACACAGGGAACACAATACAAAGCATAAAACAACAAACAGCAAATAATGAAATGTTAAGGGTTAAACAGTTCTCGCGTTGCTGTTAGGAAGAGAAGATTTAAATGACGAGAATGAGAAAAAAAAATGTCAATATCATAATTCTGGCAGAGAGTACTCATGGTGCGCTGCAAGCGAGATATAGGTGCACAGTAATGTCGCCAGCACGAGAGGTTGTTCTATCCTTAACAAACCTCCAGAATTCCTTTGGGTTAGCAGATAGAGATGCTTGGACGAAGTCCTCGTGTGTTTTTCGGTCCCTTTTGTAGATAGTTTTGACGAGCTTACGTGTTTCTTTGAATTTTAGATACCAGTCGTCGCGTTTAGTCCGCACGTACTTACGATGAAAGTGCAGCTTTTTCCTTAGTAGTCCTTTAAGTTCATGGGAGAACCAGGGAGGATACTTAGGCGAGTGAAAATGTTTCTTTGGAACAAACTGTCCTATAGCGGACTGCACAACATTAGTAAAAAGCGCAGCAGCATTATCAACGTTAGCGCATTCTATTACAGGGCGCCAATCCGTAGAGCAGAGGCAATTGTATAGCGCAAGGTAGTCACCACGGGGATAATCGTACCGCGGAGAGACAATGCGTTGATTGGTATGTCGTGAAGATAAGGGGCTGACTGGAAAAGTAAGGTAGAAGGGTGGGTGAAACTTATCAGAGGGAACGAGCGGGACTTCGACACCCTGAAAGATATCGGGTGTGAAATTAGATAACACCAGGTCCAGCGTGTTGTCAGCAGAATTTCTTAGTTGATTAAGCTGCAGGAGACCGTGGAAACTGATAAAATTAAAAAGGAAAGATGCCTTAGATCTCGTCAGACCAGAGGCGCGAGAGATATCAAGGAGCCCCCAGTCGATGTTAGGAATGTTGAAATCACCGTACAGCTGAAACAGATGACTAAAAAGGTGGGGAACACTATTGTCTCCAAAAAGGAAGTGAAGTAGGGAAGGTCACATTTAGGTGGAATGTAACAGTTACCTATAATGAGGGGGGCGTTAGGACCAAGGGTTATTTCTACCCAGACGGCTTCATGTTGAGTTGCCAAGTCAAAACGTTGATGAGCAACAAGAGAACAACGAACGGCAGTTAGCACACCGCCACCAAAGCGAGCCCCAGAATTTTCGTAATCTCGGTCACATCGAAAAACAGTGTATTCGCAAGGAAAATATTCACTGCTGTGAAAGGAACTGTTGAGCCATGTCTCCGTTAGGCAGATCACGGCATACTCATTATGGCGGCACTTCCTGTGTGCGGTATGCGGTGACGCATCTCAGACTATTCGGACGCACCCATAAAATGACACGTAGCATGGCCCGAAATTATAGTTCATTGACCAACCACTATCAGGAGCCACCGTGCGATATATTTGCGCTCGGGAGTGTGTATTGTCAGTGCCCGAACGAAAACACAGTCAAAACCGAGCCAAGAGCGGTAGGGCGTAACCTTGGAGTCTCGGTCCGATCTACTGTGGTGAGGCCACCAGATCAGGGCGTCATAGCATCGCCGTAATAGAACTGAAACAATGCGCACACTCCATTCTGCCTAGATCGGGGTGTACCCCAACGTCAAAAATAAGATACCTTTTAGACATATCTGTAGGTATTGGAACTACTGGTATTTGAAAAGAAAAGAAAAAAGCGAAAAGGCGTTCGAAAAGGTGAGTTTGTCACCTTCAGGAATGCGACAAAGAGGTTTAACTTGGACAAAAGCGACTCCAACGCCCCTTCTTCCTCGTCTTCCATCCTAGAACTCCGCAAATGTTGGGCACCCAGATCTATAGACAAGATTTTAACTGCGAGGTAGTTTCGCCTGAGGTGAGCCAGCAGCAACACAAGGAGACACAAATAATCGTATCCCATAACTTTTAATTAAACATCGTGCGGGTGTGCCTGAACCATAGTGCCGTGAAAAGTAACGTTTGAAGTATTCACGTTGCGGTTAACGAATAGGCGCTTACACAGTTGAGGCGCCCTAACGAAGAATATAAGAAATCGAGGCATACTATACGTTCAAACGACTACTTGTACACATACAGTGGCGCTCTCCTGCGGCTCTGAGGTTATGAAGTCACGCTGTCAAGATGTCCGGGAGCAAGCTTTGTGAAATTGCCGTCCGCTTCTTTCGACGGTGGTGTTCCTTCGTCGAGAACAAGTCCCGTAACGTTAGCACTAAATATTGCAACAGGTTCGACTGCGAATGCGGTGTGAAGACCTTCAGGAGCTACGCTCGTCGCTTTGAAAAGAAATGTGAAGAAAACAGCCACTCCCGACAAGGCGAGAAGCGCGAAAAACCACGTCGCACAGCAACAATCTGAAGAGTCGAGCCCGGGGAGATCCTCTCGCTGTTCTACTCGATTGACAACCATCAGAGATGCTGCCTCTGATGGAGCTGGGGCAGGGACCTCCAAATAATACGGTTCATCTACCTCCTGTTCTTGATGGGCTACTTGCCACTGCGGCGAAGCTGGCGACATATACTCCGGGTTATCTGCGTCTGGAGACTGGGATAGCTGCGACTGTCGGCGTTCATCGGGTAAGGAGTCTCCTCCGAGAGTTCTTGCAACAGCGCCAGCATGAATCATGGCAACTCCTTCACGTTTGTCAAGCAACACCTCTTGTTCCAAGTTCCAACAGTTGGCAGCTATGCTGAAGATTTCCACTTCTTCTTCTTCTTCTTCTTCCTACGCAATAGGTCAGTGTCCTCCTCCCAAGTTCTTTGTTCTCTTCATTTCCGTATTTGGGAGGTCGCGTGGTTCGCCGTTGCCGTTTTATTGCAGAGTCACTCCCAGCACAGTTTCATATGAAGTCGGCCCAGCACCCACAATCCCCCACTGCGATAGTCATGACGTCGCTAGCCTGAGCGTGGCCGACTACAGCAACCAGTCTCCCCATCACCCTCTGTCTTTGTTGTTGTTGTTGTTGTTTTCAGAGCAACTTGCCGCCCTATCGACAGCCAAAAAAGCAACCAGCCACTCAGGCAGCACAATATCTTGGCCCAATATTGGCTGGATATCGGCGATAATGATACAGTATTAGACCAGATGACCTTGTGCTGCTTCGGAAACGCACTGCCACCGGGAAGTGAGTTCAGGTGTGGCTTTCTACGTTGTTGAATAACTGAGTGAAAGTGACAGAGTGCGTGATTTAAATACTTTTTGCGTATGTTTAGTAAAATATCAGGTAAATCTTGATGGAGTTTTCTTGATGGACTTTTACCTGTGACTTAATTACTTTTTCCAGCAACCTCTACCCTTTTTTAAAGTATTATTCTCAATAAAAGCATGAGCGACAACCTGATCAACACGTGGCGCAATTCGGCTAGACAACCTGACCTGAGTGTCTTGCAATCATTTCCATTACTAAAGTGTGTATTTCTCAAACATAACACTGGACTGCCAAGGAGTGCCGCGGTGGAGCGGTTATTTAGTTGGGGTGTCTCCGTCAGCACAAATCTTCGAACTCGCATGACGGAGAAGAATTTAAGAATGCTTTAAAAGTGCTGGGGGACCTTCGTGCAAAAGGAAGACAAGAACAAATCCTCGTCTTCCTGTAAGTGAAGATGAATGTTAGGAAGGAAAGCAAAGAGCTGAGAGAAGTTGTTGGCTGTTCTTTTAGACAAGACAAGACAAGACATTAAACACCAGTGTGCCAGTTGGACAGTCTCCAGTCTATGACCTTGGGATAAATACATTTTAATGGTTCAAGGTAATCTGCCATATATTAATCGTGACGCAACCAGTATCAACTCACTAAATGAACCGAATCCATTTATTGGGGAAAGTAGCCGTAGAAGCACTCTACATTTTTGGAAGTATCTGCAGCTGTATCAATGTAGTTCTCCCACCTGGTATCCGTGGCTGTAACTCAGGTACTTAAACCAGTTTATCTGTATCTGTAGCTCATATGCGTTTTAAGAGTAACTTTAGCTACCCTGGTCAGAACATACAGCTATTGAATAGCACTTGGAGAATGTTACCAACATTGGTAATCACAGCGTTTGTGCCACTCACGACCTACTCTATACTAGGGACTCTATACTAGGGCCTATGGGAGAGCCGGGTCATGGATTAGTTACGCCAGTGGCCGCTGCAAGCGCCACGTAACATTATTGGGGAGAGCGAATGACACTGTCACCCTTGACACCGTCGTTCGTCTGCTACACATAGCTACACAGACTGTTGCTAAGCACGCGCTACCCTGTCCGTACCGCTTTGTCGTTGTCAACACAACCCATTGGTCTATTTTTGAAGCGTGATGTGGGCAAGCTAACGCTTGTCCCATCCTACAGTTGGCATTACAACACAACCCACCATACATAGCCGCGATTTCGGCAAATCACATCGTAACGAATAGTGCCAGCTAGCGCCAAATCCCATAGCCAAGCGGCGATTGCCAGAACTACTACTCCGCTGTTGGGAGCTTTGCTTATGTCTAAGTCTCTAGTATGTTAGTAGGCCGTGGCACCACTGCCCTCAGAGCTGTCTGGCATAGCATACTGGTTTGCCGAGCTCAAGGTCGCAGGATCGATCTCGGTCGAGGAGTGTAGCAATGTGGGCGAGATAAGCATTGCTTCCAGCGCTTCACGTCGGAAATATCAGGCGCGCGTTGAGGAAGTCAAGCTGGTCAGAATTATCCGCAGTCCTACTCTATGGAACGTGCATCATGTCGCTATAGACAGTTTTCTCCACAAATCTCTGGCGGCTGCCATATTGAGGTCACGTGACTTTCCGCCATTGCCGGCCTTCAGCAAGCTCGTCGTCGGAGTCTCCGCCTCGCGATCGCAAGCACGAGCGGAAGCTTCCTTTTTTGCTCTATTACATTTTGTTTGCAAATCCTTGTCTTCCTTCATCACCATAGACGTATGGCATGCAATAATAACTGCCGTAAGCGCAACAGTAAGCGCTGACACGAAATGCTTTTTCTCAAACCAGCTCTTACAAAAACAAGAAGAAAAAAAAAACGTTTGTCTGGGATGTTTATCAATGCAATGCCATATAGTTTCGCACTATGTACAGTGTTTGTTCTGTCGTATGTTGTTTAAAAAATATATTTTGCGCTAAAACCAGTATGGCAATACGAAATGTTAAATAACAGCTACAAAACTGCACTTCTTTAATTCCATTCTTTTTCAGTGGTGTAGAGGTACATGATAAACAAAACAGACATTATCGACCCACCAGCAGAACACTACAGGGCAGCTACACAGGGAACACTACAGGGCTGAGGCAACCGACCTGCTCGATTCTGTCTACATTGGAATTGTGCTCTGCAAATGGGTGGAAACGTCTGCTGTCCGCAAGCCAATCTTAGGCCAATACAAACAGTCTCAAGTTCGTACAAAGCCACCGCTGCCTTTCATGACAGGAAAGTGCAACACGTATCTTGCCCCCTGCGCGGCAGGACTGGGCAAAACATCCTCTTATGTGAGGGCTGTGTTGGTCAAACTAGCAGAAGCTACAAGAAAGGACCCAGTGGTACAGCTTGGGACTACAAGCACTAGCAAAGGACTACTGGTGTATTTCATCACCAGAGCCGCCCGTACTATATATCAGAAAGGGATCGAATAAGGAAACAGGTGTCAGACTATTCTATCCATCCCGCAGTATTTGAGTCCGCTCCTGTTTACCGCTAGGGTGTCGTGCCAATGGAGAAATGCGACACCACGGTGTTCCGTAAACTTTTGTCCCAAGCTGTACCTTATGCGGGCAAAAAATGTGTGGGGAACTCCTCGAATGCAAAAAATGTTGTGGCTGATGACGGCCACAGAGATTTACAACCACAAAGGCAGGAGAAAATGACATTCTACTGATGATCTCGCAAGCAGTGCTTACGAATCGGTAGCATAAATCTGCTTTCAGGACAGAAGATTTTGAGGGCGCAATGCTTTTTCCAGTGTTGAACGGTGCGGAGGCATACTCACATCCTGAGAGAACACAAAGACGCAAGATTTTGTTGACAAATAAAAGGAAAATAATTTTTTTTTAAAGAAACATTTGCTACGGTCCTTACAGCTCTGACATATTTCTGAAGTTTTCCTTTTGTAAGTCCAGTAAAGTATGGGAATTGTTCTTCTGTATGGGAATTGTTTCCTGTGTCTTCTCGTAGGGTTCATAAAACCTACAGGTTGTCTGCACAAAGCGATCACAGAGAATGATTGCAGTTCTTTTGCTCTAACTGTATACAGCAAATTCTTCCTTGTTACCCTTGTACAACGCCAGCTGATCACAGAAGAATGGAAAGAAGAAGAACACCGCAGGAAATATCTTGTGGGGGACTCTGCATTCGTTCTTCCGATTTCCCGTCGGTGAACGGTAAGAAAAGCTTGATGCTTTCTACTCTAGGGAATACGAGGGGCGTTCAAGTCAAACCGTGACTTTTCATTTTTCGCAAAAGTAAAATGAACTTACAGGCGAGAAATTAGTTTTATTTTTCAACGTAATCTCCAGCTGGCACTAATGCACTTGTCCCAGCGTTTCACGAGGGCTTGGATGCCAGCAGCGTAGAAATCATTACCGACGCGTAGCAGCCATGATCGGACCGCATTCTTGACCTCGTCGTCGCAGCTGAAGTGGCGGCCCCCAAGGAACACCTTCAGTGTCCCGAAGAGATGGAAATCGCTGGGGGCGAGGTCTGGACTGTAAGGGCAATGTGGCAGCAACCCCCAGCCAAGTCCCTGTAAGGTGCGTGTCGTGAGATGCGCGGTATGCGGGCGTGCATTGTCCTGTAGGAGGAGGACGCTTTTGGTGATGAGGTCCGGCTTTCCGAAACTGGGTGTGTTCATGAATGATAGTGTTCAACGTTCCCACAGAAAGGTCCGTCTTTTGAGCCAGTTGGACACATGTTATCCGTCGGTCTTTGAGGATCAGGCGCTCCACAAGTTGGATGTTCTCAGGAACTCTGACACTGGGGTCTGAGCCGCCCCGGCCGGGATCATCCTGCACAGACGTACAGCCGTCTCGGAACCATTTGCACCAGTCAAACGCTTTGCTGCGGCTAAGTGTATCGTGGCCATACTGAGCCTGAAGTCTTCTGTGAATTTCAGATGACTTTACGCCTTCTATCACGCGAAACTTCATGACAATTCGCTGTTCAATGCGCGCTCACCTCGTTGTCCGCCATCTCGTCAAGCACGTGTCTTCTGTTTTGCACAAACGTTTGACCACTACGTGGTGAACGCGGAGGCCTGTCGCGTGTGAAAATTATGAAGAAGAAGTAGCGGGAGCCATTTGTACACTCAGGAGACAGAAAGTCCCGGTTTGACTTGAACGCCCTTCGTACTGCAGGTCTATTGTGTAAAGTGCATTTCACTCACTGATGTTGGGGGGCGTTTCACTCTGCGGTGCTGTAATTTGTACAGCTTGAATGCCGCTAAACAGATAACGTGTTCTAGTTGTACACGTCGCAGTTATTCATTTGCTGTAACTTACGGACGATAGTGAAGCTTACCATTTGATGTTCAAACAGGAAATCAGCATGGATTGCCTGTGCACAATGCCCCCAGCTAAATGACTTCGAAGACTGAGCTCAATATACTGTTGTGCGGCGACCACTTCACACTGGATTGCCTCTTGTGCCGGAGTTGGGTTGAAAAGAAGAGCTTAACGTGTTTTCCTGTGTCGGTTGCAACGAAACAGCTCACTGTTCCCGTGGCCATCGACGGAAATTTCACCTCTACCTGTTGGATATGTGGACTGATTTGCTTAAACAGCTTTTTGTTGTTCAGACGCGTAATGCTCCGGTGAAGCCTGTGGCAAGACATGTGTATGCAGTGTTATTTTTTACACAGTTTATGAAGGAAGACAAAATTTGAGCCATAAACCTTCATCGCTTTTCGTTCCTCAACTTTGATCAACACAATACGACGTTAGTAGCAATCATTCAAAGGAAACGCGTGAAGTTGGCGAAGTGAGAGGCAGACGATATACCCCAGGAAAGAATGGAGACGAGGTTAGGAGAGAAGGGCGGTCTGCGCATACGCAGCACTGCCGCGTTGGGATTCAAGGAGTGCTGTGAATGGCTCCTGGAGATCACGTGGTTGGGAGGTTCTCCATTTTCCAAGAACAATTGCGGCTGTGGGAGCTTCCTGGGGCTCGCGTTACTATTACCGAAGCACCAGCGGCATGGCTGAGTGGCTGAAAGCATCCGCCCGTTCGTGCTGGCCAAGGTCGTGCTAAAAACTGGGCGGTGGAGGGTTCGAATCGTACTACCGACTGTGCTTTCTGAGGTTTTCCCTGGGTTTCCCGGCAGACTTTCCTGACAAATATCGGCACAGCTCCTCCTGAAGTCGTACCAGGACGAACACTAACCTTCTCTCTCGCCTCCTTTCTGCTGTCCACTTTCCATCTGTCCACGTCTGTACGCCCCTCATAGCCACAGTTGTTTCGCGGCACTCACATGGAATAAAAGAAAACAATTCATCTCGACTGGTGGCTCGGAAAGCAAGGTGTGTATCCCTCACGAAATTGCTGGAATTCGTCGCCACCGATGCCCCATGAATCCAATTCTCGACCTAGTGTCTACAGCCCAACATGCTCGTGCTCATCGGCGGATCGAGGTGTCGATTTGACTGGATATCAAGCGCGCATATGATACCGTCTCGCACACTTATGTGCTGCACGCCTTGCGCTCTTTCTTTTTTTTCTTCTTACTTTTTTTTAGGTATCCGGTCGGCTCTTCAGCTGGCTCCAAGACTTCCCGACGGACCGAGCTGTCGCTGTCCATACATCCCAAGGCCAAAGCCCTAAGGATCCTGTTCATAAAGGAGTCCCCCAAGGCAGCAATCTGAGTTCGACACTCTTTAATGTGGTAATGTCGGGCCTACAGTCGATAATTCCTCGCATAGTGGCGGTCTCTGTATATGCAGATGACGTTGCCGTTTGGGCAGTAGGAACATCACGACCAGCGATTCAGCGCCGCTAGCATCTCGCTGTAAATAATGTACTTACGTACCTCACACAACTTGGGATGGAACTTTCGCTCGAAAAGTGTGTAGAGCTCCCTTTCACGCGCAAGGCTATGACAAATTTTCCTGTTTGGTTTGATTAATTTGGGTTGCCAAGAAGCTTGAAAGCCTTCGTCGCTGTCTTGGAGTTCTAAGAATGGCTGAAACACGGCAAGTCCTGCCTGAAAATGGTGAACTCCCAGTTGAGGTTCTACGTGAACGTGAAACGGCTCGGCAATCCCTACGTTTGCATGCGCACATTCCTCGTCATCCCTCCTGAGGAAAATTCGATACCGCCCTGAAAGCGAGTTTTATCGAGTAGCGCAGAGGACACGTCAACGTCTCACTGACTGCGTAGTTAAGGACCTAACACCGCCGGAAGCCCCAGCAAGTACCACCCACCTTCGTAAGTCTTCCGAACTTTCTGGAAAGAAGAGACCAGGTTCCCCCTCAAGTCCTTCAATCCCGTTTTTGCGCTCTTTGGGTATTTAACGATGTTGTAGAAACACCATGCAAGACTGGAAGGCTGTAAAGCACAGTCGCCCTCACCAAAGCCGCGTGAAGGGCTAAGAGGGAGCGTTGATCACAGCCCCAGCCGAAGCCAGAAAGATGTTGAATGCCAACAAGCCATCGCTGCACTTTGGTTTCAAGGTGCTTAATGTGGCGAGCCCAGCACAGGTGGCAGTCCAGGATCACACCAAGGAAGCGATTGGAACGCACAGGCTCAAGCTTCCGTGCACCAACCCAAAGAGGGAAATTACTCATAGCCTTGTGGGTGAAAGGGAGCTCGACGCACTTTTCGGGCGAAATGTCCATTCCAAGTCGCGTAAGGTAGAGGTGAACGTTGTTTAAGGCTTGTTGTAAACGGCGCTGAATGGCGGGTCGTGACTTGCCAACTGTCCAAAGGGACATGGAGATCGATATTGCTGAGCAGCGTTGCGTCGTGCCCTTGAAAACATTTCAAGATGTTGTAGGACTCTTCTCCGGCGATGACGGCAGCCATATGAAAAACCTTTTACCGCAATTGACAGAACTCTTAAAAATCCCACTGATCATTCTACTGACGTCCGCGCACGTCAGAAAGATCGTTCCCCTGCCTCCGTCGCATCAAAACATATTTGAGATCAACAATGTTTCAAGCCAGACTGAACCACGTGGTGTCTCTGCACGGCCACAAACAGCTCGCCCCCAACTTAAACCTTGATGCCATTGCAGACAAGTTCATAGGATGGTTCGCACTACGAAGGAACACATTTTTCACCACGGCGTAGGAATTCTTTCCAATCTCATTTCATTGCACTCGTGATTTCACTGTAGGAATCGAATAAAAATTGCGACACAACCTACCTACAACAACTACAACTATTCTTTCTGGTCCATTTCAATCATACACAGATCAGTGCGAATTTTCGAATGAGTTGACTCAAAGCGCTAAGGCAAATACTGGAAAACATATCCAAGAAAATTTTGCCTGCTTACTAGTTAGAAATTTCCCGCACGGCAACAGAAAATGCGTAAAAGTCGCTCTACAACTGGGAAGTCCGGTGATGTGCCGCCGGTACCGTATATACGCACGCATAACACGTAGTAGCTCGTCGGGGAAACCGTGCTCTTTTCACCCCTCCCCCTCCCCGCACACACATACACACTTTGAGTTCAGTCTGGGACCGAAGCCCGCTGCGCCCCCCACAACTGATGGAAGCTGATACCATCGAACACTACTTTTCCGCACAACAAGGTAGCAAATACTGTGTGGCTGTGTGATATCCAATGTTTGTTTGAAACCATGTCGACACTGTGAGTTAATATGAATTGATGCGAGTTGAGTCTATGCGAGAAACCACTCAAGAACGCCACAATCTCAAACACTCGTGCTCACGAGACATTATCGAGCTCCTCTTTGAAGTGATGGCGGGCACACTGTTCTTAGAATTCAGGTGCAGGCAGTGTTTTAGCGTTTCCTCTTTATCTTTTTTTTTTCCTTCTTGCCGGTGGAACACACACTCTTGCTTTGAAGATGTTGTTACGACGTAGGCATCTTCTGAGAAGTGCTTCGAACACACGCGAGACACTCTTTTCAATTTTATCTTGTGCGGTTGAAATCACGCTATCCCAGCTTGCCAGTTTGTCTCCGTACATCGTCGTCTTGGGGATGGCAAAACGAAATGTACGAATTCCTCATTGAGTTATTCTTCCAGTTAGGCACACTGCAGAGATTATGATTCGGCATCCTTGACGAAAAAATGCAGCGCACAGCAATCGCGGAACGTTTTTCAAGCTTCGGAAAGCAGCACGTGTTGAGGAAAGACACGGAGGAGGATGAGAGCTGCGCCCTTGGCGGGCCCTGCAATTTTGTTTTTGGTTTTTGGTTTTGTTGTTGGAGTAAAACGTTTGGATGTTGGGCCGCGCGCTTGTGTCCCTCCTTTCAGCAACATTTTGGTGCCGAAACCCGGCAACGTTTTCCCTCTCGTTATCCAGGAACCATCCGCTCTCTCAGTTTTCGGACTCCGAAAACTGAGAGAGCCCTGGCCCAGTCCTAGCCCAGTAGTGTCATAACGCGGCATGGATACCCTAGAGCACAGAAGCGACGTCCACGACGCGTGTTGTCGCCTAGTTTCATTGGCCTGCCCGTCGTTTACTGTCGTGCCACCACCTCTGCCGATACTCAAAATGTTGGTGATGTTCTCCCGTGCGTTCCGCAGGACTCAGTAATGCCAATTGCGCCAGAAGACCTGCCCTCCGGCAGCTGTCTCGACAATGCCACATAGTGAATTTAGGGACGACGCTATCTCTTCCCAATTCTAGGGTGAATTCTTGTGCCTTCCTGCTTCGTCTCGCCTTGTTTGATCGCCCGGTTACTGCAGAGCTCCTGGAACAGTTCGATGTAGAATGGGTGCTGCATTTTCTGCGCTTCGGACATCACCATTTCGTTCGACCTGAAAGGACGTACAACACACATTTTTTTCGTGTTTGGCGGTTGTAACCATTGCTATATCACTGCAGTGATGTTTTCTGGCATCATATAGTTAGACAACTTACGAGCGTGTAAATGAGGTAGTCTTTTTTTGTGTAATTATAAACTTGCTGCTAAATGGTGTCGCAAATGCGCGCGAAAACCGCCTCAGACAGATAGCCAGACGATTCTTCGAAAGTTCTCATTGGCTGAGGTACCGTTACGGTTTTAATATACCATACACTTATGAGTCGGTATTCGTCACCACTACCACCACCATACCGTACTTATGACGTCACCTCTTTCTCGTCGTGTAGAATACAACAACATTTGGCAAAACAAGGTTTGATATACAGGTACGGCAGCAACGACACCACATCGAAAAAGGTTTTTAATTTCTGTACCTAAAAACAGATGTCGGGTAGTGCGAGTATCGTCATGAGAGCGTCCCGGATGTGGGGAGCCGAAGCGGAGCAGACGACGACGTGTTTAAAGCGCGGTCCTGGCTACTCAGTGGATATCGTCATCTTACAAGCGCCATCATAAGGTTGTGCCGACGACTGGGCAGTGGTTTGTTCGAATCCTACTACCGGCTGCGCTGTATGAGACTTTCCCTGGGTTTTCCGGCAGATCTTCCAGACAAACGTGGGCGCAGCTCCTCTTGAAGTCGGACCATGCCGCACACTAACCTCCTCTTTCTCCCCACCTTTCTGCTGTCATCTCTCTATCTGTCCTGGGGCGTGTTGCTGGCATCGCCTGAAGATCGCAGCATCGTATCGCCGTCCATGCTCGCGCAATAATGGGGCGTTTCGACGCTGCGATCTTCAGGCGATGCCAGCAACGCCGGTCGTAGCCACGGTTGCTTCGCGGCTCTAACACGGAATAAAAGAAGAGTATTACCGAAGCATTTGTCATGTGCTACAACTGCTGAAGCGGCTATGTTAAAAACAGGTTGGGAGTCGCTCTTGATGAGGAGCGGCAATGCCTGTCGAGGGCATGTGATCTCGGGTCACGTGGCGGGCGAGTATCGGCACCAAGGTTACCCGGGCTGAATAAGTGTACACACCCTGATCAACTTTACCATAGTTCTAAGCCGTTGACGTGCTCGGCTGGGTTCATACGCGCAATCTTGTGATTTGAAAACTTATTGGCTATACGACGGGCGGACCAACAGCGTGTTAGTAAGCGAAGTGACGTTTTCGTCTACCCAACATTTTTGCCTTTTCCTTCTGAGGGCAGTGTCGAGAACGTAAGGGTTTCGCCTGTAAGGCGCAGCTCATTTTCGACTGTTCTGGTATTTAAATACAGAAGCATTAGCGAAGCGAAGCGAAGTGCGGAACGACAAC
Source organism: Ornithodoros turicata (assembly GCF_037126465.1). Taxonomy (NCBI): domain Eukaryota; kingdom Metazoa; phylum Arthropoda; class Arachnida; order Ixodida; family Argasidae; genus Ornithodoros; species Ornithodoros turicata. The sequence continues at coordinate 10,114,399 of NC_088208.1, forward strand.
CCTGATTGCTCGACGGCCAGCACTTACAGTGGCTAGTTCCACCTCAAATCGACCAATCCAGTACACTTGATGTCTCGAATGAACGGGAACAAATATATGTTGAAGCCATCGGCGAGTTAGGAGAAATAAACGCTTTCCGAATTCTCTGCCCTGCGCGGTTCGGGAAGTAGGAGAGGAGGAAAAAACTGCCTGTCATAAGACGGGGTCGTCGCGCGCGGATTTGACCGTTCGCTACAAGGCTATTTCTGGTCGCATTATAGAAATTTCTTGATCTGGCTTTAGACCACTTAGGGCACAATAGGATCCTGCGTTGGTAGTGCTGTACCGGTGTTTGGTTTGTCTGCAAAAAAATATCAAAGTTGACTCAAAGTGCCGAAAAACACCATATTCACTGCAGCTTTGCGGACGATGTACAAAACGGATAAGATTAAGCTTTATGCCGTTTAATTTGTCATTCATGTAGCTATCGAATGATGTATAATTTGTTGCTCTACTCTGTCACGAACGTAAGCGATACCTCTTTCAGTAACACCATACCACCGAAAAATGACGAATTTCGGAAGCCTTTATCTAAAAAACCCCACCAAAAACTTGCCTCGAAAATTTTATATGTTGTAGGTAGTTCCTTATGCTATGCACAGAAGATAAATCAAAAGTCGGACTTTATCGGTAGGCGCACTGTGAATTTTTTGCCAGCCCTATACGCGGAGCGCATTCAAGCCGTGGCACCGTGTCCCGCGTGTTGCAAAATCGAATTTTCCAAAGGGACTTTCAACTTCTGTCTTCTCATAAAAAGTAATTGCTATCATTTGAAACCGTTCTGAGCGCTTGCATTCATAATAGTGTTGTAATCGCTGAATGTAGATTGTGGAGCAACCATATGTGCTCACATTTTTTGCGGGATGACACACATGCCTTGCAAGTGCTGGGAGCCCATGAAGAACAGAATGCTTTAGAATACTTTTGCGTCTTTATAAGAGGTATATTTGTCCACGGTGATCATATCGAAGCATATTTACAGTACACAGAATAACAAGAACTTGACAGCGAAGAAGACAAGATGACGAAGGTAAGAAGGTAACGTAAGTTATGCAGAGAATTCCGGGTGGATGAGAGTGCTCGTGTCATGAACTGCTTTAGGCCGTTGTGGAAGCCACTTTCCTTAATGTTACTTTTGATGGCAGGTTATTGTCAGATTTTCTTTCAAATGTGGGCAACATTGCTGCGTGTTGTGATTCAGCCACCTTTGCTGTGAAGTACTTGAAGCAGCTTCTGCATAGCTGGCCCATTTCTGTTACGCCTTCGGCTTGATCTGCTGGAACCACAGTCTTTATGGCAGCTACGCCGATCTCCGAAGCAAAGCGAAAATCCTTCGTCTATAGCACTTTTTCCTTGTGTATGAGGCGGTATATATATATATAGTCAGCGAAATCCACACGATCAGCACTGTACAACAAAGAGGCCATTGAGGTAGGTGTGATACCAGGACGACACACTACAGTAATGCAGATGTCGTCGCACACTCTGTATAAGGGCACTCCATGCACTTCTGTAGCCGAGAAGTGAGTGAAGCGTCTTCTGTGTGTAGGCGAAACTTTGCGCAAGGTGTCTTCAGGGAGTAAATGCGATCAGGACCTTCCCATGGTCGCAGCATGTCGAACCGAATAACATATTGGACAGCGGCGCCAGTCGGGCTGTTTCGGCAAGGTTCACAAAAGGCACCATGAATTAGCCTTGAGTGTGTGCGTATGACACTACAACATTTTCCTCAGTGCAATTTCCCCCGTCCGATGTCATGGGGCCGTAGGAAAGGAAATGTTTCAAATAATACTGGAAGTCACTGCGTCCCTCTTGCCATAATGCGTACAGTAAATATGCTTGTTTAGAATAACCCAGAACAGATATGCCTCTTACAAAGATGTAAAATCATTCTGTTCTTCCCGGGCTCCCAGCACTTGCAATGCATGTGTGACATCCCGCAAAAAATGCGAGCACATCTGGTTGCTCCACAATCTAGATTCAGCGATTACACCATTGTTATGAACGCAAACGCTCAGAACCTTGAAAAGGAAACCTTGAAACCTCAGAATGGTTTCAAATGACAGCAATTACTTTTTATATGAGGACAGAAGTTGAAAGTCCCTTTGGAAAATTTGATTTTGCAACACGCGGGACACGGTGCCTCCGCTTGAATGCGCTCAGCGTATAGGGCTGGCAAAAAATTCACAGTGCGACTACCGATCAAGTCCGAATATTGATTTCTCTTCTGTGCATATTCTAAGGAACTACCCACAACATATAAAATTTTCGAGGGCAGTTTTTGGTGGGGTTTTTTAGATGAAGGCTTCCGAAATTCGTCATTTTTCAGTGGTATGGTGCTACTAAAAGAGGTATCGCTTACGTTCCTTACAGAGTAGAGCAACAAATTATACATCATTCGATAGCCACATGAATGACAAATTAAACGGCATAAAGCTTAATCTTATCCGTTTTGTACATCGTCCCCAAAGCTGCAGTGAATATGGTGTTTTTCGGCACTTTGAGTCAACTTTGATATTTTTTTGCAGACAAACGAAAACCGGTACAGCACTGCCAACGAAGGATCCTATTGTGCCCTAAGTGGTCTAAAGCCAGATCAAGAAATTACTATAATGCGAGAAGAAATGGCCTTGTAGCGAACGGTCAAACCCGCTCGCGACGACGTCGCCTTATGAGAGGCAGTTTATTCCTCCTCTCCTATTTCCCGAACCGCGAAGCGCAGAGAATTCGGAAAGCGTTTATTTCTCCTAACTCACCGATGGGTTCAACATATTTTTTTTTTTTTCCCGTTCATTCGAGACAGCAAGTGTACCGGATTGTTCGATTTGAGATGGAACTAGCCAGTTATGCTACAAACGGTAGCCATAGCAACTGCATAGCATTCATCATAACGTTTCCCCACAACAAGGCGGCAAATACTGGGCTCTGTGATATCCGATGCTTGTTTGAAACCATGTTGACACCGCGAGTTGATATGAATTGATGCGAGTTGAGACTATGCCAGAAACCACTCAAGAACGCCATAATCTCAAACGGTCGTGCTCACGAGACACGATCGAACTCCTCTTTGAAGTGGTGCCACGCACACGGTTCTTAGAATTCTGGTGCAGACAGTGTTAAAAAAATGTACAGAACGAATACAGTCGTACGAAAGCTCGTGCGAGCTGTGCAAACATGAGATATCGCGATGTTTACGGGAGAGCCGCGTATAACTTTCCAGATAAAGCAAGGCAGATATAATACCCCTGGTGCGCAGATGGAATACAAACAGCGACTGTAGTATGCCGCATAGAAAACCATGGCTGAGAAAGCACTTGTACGTACCGGCTAAAAAAAACAGGGGGGGACGTCATTATTCGGACTTCAATTATTTTTCTCTTTTTTACCAGGCGAAGGACAGCGTTGGAATGGATACCTCAAGAGTGAGGGCTTGGTATCTGAACGATCCAGAGACGGTTCTGGGTACACAAGAAGTCGTGCAGATCCTCGGTGAAGGCACCGTGATCTATCAAGTAAGATACGAGTTTTCTTGTTTTATTAGCTAGTTATATGAACCCTTATTGTAAAACGCTACCGTGACCTGATGGCTATAGGACGACTGTCTTCCGCGCCGATAGTGGAGGGTGACCGGAGTTCGCCGTAGATCGGAATGTACACCAACCCTGTAGCACCTTCCCATAGAGGTCATAGTGTGGAATAATTCAGGCAACACTTTTTTTTTATTCAGTGTTAGCGCCGGGAAACAACTGTGGCCCTGAGCGGCGTATACATGTGGACAGGTGGAGGGAGGATAGCAGGAAGGAGAGGGGGACACGGGAGTTAGTATGCGTCCTGGGCCGACTTCAGGGGGAACTGTGCAGACACACGCAATAGTGCACTTGTATCAGGTAATCGCTTTCACACTCAACCAATGAGACCTTCCGTTCTGTAAAATACGTCTGCTATCCGCCGCACAATTGTTCCGCGATTGCCAGGTAACTGTACGATGAATATAGCTGCATTTGATGCATCACATTGGCGCAAAAGCCCTGACACATGCGTGCGCTGGGCGTAGCGAGCCAGTGTCGCATTCTATTCCAAATAGCGAACAAGTTTCACGTGCACACGTAAGACTTCGTGATGAGTATGTCCTTTTCTTGCGTGCTGTGCGAGAAACATTCTGAGCGAAACAGGCAGCGGTGATGCTGCACTAATCGTAGTTTTCTGGTATTTAAAGTATACGACAGCGTTCGAGCCTGTTTCTCAGGAACGAATTTTCGGCATGATGCTCGTGTGAAATCTGTGGGCCATTCGTAGGGTGATATGTGCATGGCGAACGGTGCAACATGAACTTAGACACCATAAGGGATGAACAACTCCGCGAGGACACCTGTCCGTCACCCAATGGAATCGCTCAAAAAGTGCAAAGTGCGCGATACACAAAGACCGACGTTCCGTTTTCGAGTTCTCCGATTCTATGACGCGGTCTGTATTATCTGTATATGTATCTGTTCTATATCCTAACCTGTTCCGTTAGGGTATATCTTACGTGTACGTGCTGTTTTGTGTTCCGGTATATCTGCGGAAGTCGTAATTTAGTCGCAGATATCAGTTTCAGGGCTATTTTGCAGCCACTTGCACATCGCTCCTCGATGTTGAGACGTGAGATAGATAGTTGAGATGTTAGATATCAATAAAAAAAGAAAAGAAAAGAGAGATGGAGCGAGACTGTGTGCGGTTGTCCTGACTAGTTTGAATAAAATAGGCAGAGGTAAAGCCTTGCATTGGCTATCACCCGTCTGTCACACATATGCTGTGTTGAAAGAAACCATTCTCGTTTCCTGTACACATTTGACTTAAGCCCAGTTCCCACATATAGCGCTTTGCTACATAGCACTAGAAAATTGCGCTATATTTTCCTCCTCGCATTGCTACGAACCGCAACAAAATCGCTCTTGTCGAAGTAGAGCACCGGTCAACTTTTCTAACGCTATTTTGAGCGGTGAGTCTGCGTTGACCAATCGTGAGCTTCTTTCAGTCGTGACGTCGCGGAAGCTGGGGTTTCTTTTGCTTCCGATCACTCGAAGCAGCGAGACGGGAATGCGACGACGACGACGTGAAAATGGCCACGAGTTTCATCTACCGACGCAGGGGGGTTTGGTTACTATAGTCTGGTATCGCGATCGCAGCATCGAAAGTGTCATCCCTCTTCATGCTGCGGACATCCGACGCCGACAGTAAGCAATCACGGTAGTTCCGGTACATCACGTCGCAACGAGATATCCCGTGACCCCAGCAGGATAGTGCTATGTGCTCGGTTGTATGTGAGAACGGCAGGCGGAAAAAGAGCGCAGATTTTGAGGGCCATTTTCTAGCGCTATAAAGCGAAGCGCTGTATGTGGGAACTGGCCATTACACTATAGTGAGGGAAATGCTTAGCCTGGGAGATGGTCCGGGATCGAGTCCGCGCGCCGGCTGTGCTGTCTGCGTGTTCTCCCTGGGTTTTTCCCTAAGATGCTCAAAGAAAAACATCGGCACACTTCACTGTGAAGTCGGCCGGGGACGCATAATCCCCTACGCAACGAGGTACTCTTGATGTCGCCTGCCTGGGCGTGTGCCGACAAGAGCAAGTTCTTCCATCCCCATCACGACAACCAGTAGCATTTTTGTCCATCACATCGAACTGAGGAACCATATAATGACAGTTCCCCGATCATTCTACGTTTCTAGTGCCTACCGTTGTCCGTGTGCCCCATAAAACCTGCAATTCAGTTGAATTCAATTTTACTTTTCCTGGCATAAGATGCTGTACAGCGACCGTCGGACTTAAGGCTAATTGCCCCATAGAGCGCTTCGCTTTATAGCGCTAGCACATAATCGCGCTGTTTTTCCGCTTGCCGTTCTCACATACAACCGAGCACATAGCGCTATCCTGATGGGGTCACGGTATGTCTCGCTGAGATGTGATGCACCGGTATTAGCGAGATTGTTTACTGCCCGCTTCGGCTATTTGCAGCACCACACGGCCGGTGTCACTTTCGATGTTGTGGTCGCGATACCAAATAGCCGTGCTTGGGCAGATGAAACTCGTGGCCATTTTCACGTCGTCGTCGCCTTCTCGCCTCGCTGTTTCGAATGATCGGAAGGAAAACAAACCCCAGCTTCCGCGACGTTGCGGCTAAAGGAGCTGACGATCGGTTAACGCAGACTCACCGCTCAAAATAGCTCTAGAAAAGTTGACCGAGGCTCTACTTCGACAGGTGTTTTTTTTTTTTTTTCTTAGCCGTTCGCAGCAATGCGAGGGTGAAAATAAAGCGCATTTTTCTAGCGCAATGTAGCAAAGCTCTATATGTGGGAACTGGCCTTTAATCGGAACGCACGCAGCATTTCAGCACGGACATCACGTAACGAGTAAAATGACGTGCGCGTGGTCTTGCTTCTGGTTAAATGTTTACAAGTTTATCACCCTCGTGCATTGGGTCACTGTAGCGCAAACGTTGTTGTGCACTGATAACGTGCCCCACTAAAGACATCTAGGCCGTGGGTTGTCCAAGGGCAGCGATAACGGTTGTCCGTGTTTTGGCAGGAAGCTCCAAGGACGCCTTACATCCGGATATATGTTGACAATCTAGGTTGCCACATTTATCCTAAACGCCATTGCACCCAGCACTCTGTTTCGGCGCGGCAACTAAACTATCGAAATGCTGAACATTCGGAGGTGTTCCATCAACAAATTATAAAGTGCGCCGATATCCACACACGCACACACAAAAAAAAAGAATAATGCACAGGCACCGGTGTTTTTAAAGCGGTTTTTGATTTTAATGGCACGGTCAGGGTGGGGTCGTTAAGAGGTCATAAGAACGTCACCGCTGATGTTCCCGTACAACAGACGCCCACAACTGTAAACCGTCGAGGAATATTTCACAAGCATTCTCCTCTAGCTTTTGCTTTCCAGTATGGTGAAAACTGTGGAACAAAAATGATCCACGGAAGTGATGTAATGCACGACCCGCGTCACTACGAAGCCGTATTCCCTGATGCCGTTTCATCGTCTTTAGTGTTCGCGTATCAATACCGTTCGAAGTTAGTCCCAACAGCTGGCTTCGCTAACTAATTTTAACCATGGGCGTTCCATGGATTGTTTTTTTTTTTTCTAGGGGAGGGCGAAGAGCTTCCAAGGTGAGGTAAAGCGTCCAACCGATTCGACAATGGATAACAGAAGACGCCAAGCGAAACCTCTATTACGCAGGGGACCCAGTGGAGAAGATTCAGATTATTATGACGACATCTGACCATGGCAACCTGCGAGTAAAGAGCGAGCAATCCCCACGCCGGTGATGTTGAAGCTCCAAAGCGAGGTCATGGTCTACCCTTGTCCCCCCTCTTGTAACTCCCGTGATTTTATCTATCCCTAACTCTAGAACTGCCTGTAGGTATCTGTGATCCCTAACTGTAGAACACCCAGTGTGTAGTACGCGCGAAATTTCGTCCAAGAGAACCTCCTGGTGCTGGTGGTGGTGACGAAAAACCGGTTTGCCGTCGCTGGCCTTACGTATGTGGGCTGCGTCACGACTGTAGCCAGGATGAAATGAGATGGTGTGATAACAGATTAAGGAATGATGACGGCCGAAATTTAAGATTTAGGGCTGTCACTGCAGAGCTGCCGAGAAGTCCGAGCGAGTGTGTGAGCGAGGCCAGGACCACCTAGAGAACCACCTAGTTTTGTAGTTCAACAAGAAGAACGAATCTAGTGTAGAAGAAATTCGGCTTTGCGCTTACGATGACATAAGCATGAGCTGTCACACTTTTGCCTATCTCACGAGGTTGTGCGACACAGACAAGGGTGATTGGGCAATTGAGGACTAATACAACATTTCATAAAACGTAATCAGCAGTTGTTGTATAGAAGAGATGTTCTACGTGCTCGGAAGCTACTGAGGCTGATGTCACCGGTGCCTAATGAACGAGGCACGTAGTTTTAACGGTCTACATGGTGACGCCGCGCATCATAAGGGCGGATGCGCCTTCTTTTTTTTTCTTTTTTTTTTCTTGCATCGCGAGGGCAACGCTTGTTGGCGGTGGTTGTCTGCCCGAACTGCAACGCCTAGTCGCTCGCTCAGATAAAAGACAATTGAACCTCCACGATCGCCAGAGTGTTGCGCTGAACGCGGTATAACTTGCTTAAATATCATTTATCATTTGACCTTGCGTATAGTTGCTTAGAATTGTTACTGTGGGGCAGACGGTAGAGGGAACATTTGACACACGACTAAATGCATCCGTGTGTATACAAACAAAAGTGCACCGACATGCACGCGCGTAGCGCATGGTTGGCTTACCGGACGAACTTCAGCTGGATTTATGGGATCAAAAAAAAAAAAAAGAAAGAAGTCGTCGTAACCAAACTCTGGGTAAACGACAACAAAAAAACATGGCCAGAGCAACTTACCTCTATGCTTTTCCAATGGGGCATGGCCATGGCGGTCTCCTCACCGCTGCATTCTAGTACCAGTAGGGGTGCCACCGGTGCGGAAACCAAAATGGAGTGTCACATAATATGAGAGTCACATGAAATGTCACATCACTATGGGAAGTGTTACATTGATGCTCATTTCTGTTAACTCCGTTTCGGCACCGTTACTCTACCTAGTGGTACCCGCGCGCAGTTCTCCGGAGATCGCCTCGTTGACGTCGGTACATAGTCCGTCGAAGTGGACGGAGCGCAAAACGATTATTTTGTTACGCAGTGTTTGGTTACCACTATATTTTTGTTGGCTTGGATCGCATAAATGCGAGGTTTTGCGCCACCGGAAGTTCGTCCGTTAATCAGGTGTGTCGTTACCTGTGGAAATGTGTGCATACTTTTTCCGCACCCGCCTTGTACAATTTTACAATAACTTTCACGGGTGCGTAAGTTTGTTTTTCTCTTTTTTTTAAGTAACGAAGTAGCAGAGCCACCATTGCAGAGTTTTGCCAAAGAGGAACCATTTCCTAGCGTATTATTCCCGTAACAGTTGTCGAGGCAGTTTCCACCTTGATGGCACTATCCGGCAACTGAAGGCGCGATAACGTCTAGCAAAGAGAGTACTGTCACTGTGGTCGAATTTAGACGAACATCATTTTTGACGTTCCTTTATAGTCATCGGCGGCCTGTCGACGGCGATCGAGTATGTGGTACACTGTTACGGGAACAGCACGGAAGCAGTGGACGGGAACAGTAAATAATTTGTATCCCAGTCCTCGCGTATAAGCCTCTGATGGATCCAGTGGATAGATAATTTTATTATATGATTTTCAGTGTATCTGCGACTGCTTGTTTGTGTGCTGCCCAGAAAAGATGACGGTGAGCCATTTATTAATCTTTATTTTTTCTCTCTCCGATGTCCAGGCGTCATCCGAGGCGGAAGAGAAGGCAGCACTAGACTACATTCGTAAGACCAAACACATATCTGCGGAGGATCGCTTGTACATATCTCCGAAGAGGGAAGACCACCAATCTACGGTAAGATCAATTTCTTCTCCCCGTTACTGAACCCAGTAAAAGAAGTTGAGCGCTCCAATATTCGGTTGAGGTTATTAAAGTTTGGCGCGAAATTCTTCTAGCTTCACCAAATTGGCCGGGAGCACAAACACCCGGATGAGGAGGTGCGCCTCTTCGAACGAGGAACTGGATTCTTTGACGTGAGAGACCCACACGACCGCTGGCTCAGAGTGCGCCTGGCACAGGGAGATCTCCTCATCCTACCGGCCGGGATTTACCATCGCTTCACGCCTGCTAGCCTTGAGGTATAAACCAATGAAACTGCACTGCGCATGTCACATATAAGTTACGTGGAGTGCGTCTAGACCAGAAGCTGGGAGAGGCTAGAATGTGGAAAAGCAAAGGGTTTCTAACGAGGCCCGGAGCCGCCATGAGCTTACGGTATTCAATGCACGCACGCCACTCCGTCTGGGCATCCAATGCAATCCACTTACTTTGCAAGCTTCGAACCTTGTCAACGCCTTGTGATTGTGTGACAGTGTGTGTGTGACTTTTCAGTTTTAGTTTTGTGTCCTTCCTTTGCTTTTCTTTTCTTCTTTGTCTTTTCCTTTTATTTTCTTCTCTCCTTTGTCTTTCCCATTTTCTTTCTTCTTTTCCTTTTCTTTCCTTCCTGATCTTTTCTTCCCCATTTTACATTTTTTGGGGAACAGCAAGCCGACCTCCGTCTGGGTGACCTTTCCTTTCTGTTTTTCTTAATAAATATATTCCCACCTGATACATTTTTGTAGAGATACTACTGATACAATACTTTTTTGTAGAGATTTTTTTGTATATATATATATATATATATATATATATATATACCAGGCATATCCAAAAAAATATCCATCCCTGCATTTGGATATGCAACTTAGCCGAAACATTTCATTCTGCGTCGGGGAGAAAATCCCCGAACGTCTGAGTTGTCGGTGGGGAACTGTTGTCAAGGAGGATTTTCACCAGAAATACGTATCGAATACGAGTGCGGGCGCAGCTCACGCGCAAAAAAAAAGAAAAATTTTGTTGACTTGTTGTTTTCTTTGATTTTTGTTTTTTATGTCCGTTATTCTAACGAATGCTCGGTTCATAGTTCGCATGGTGAATGTTTTACCATCCAGAGACGCATTGCATATGCTTACAGAGGTATTGAGGATCTCTTCATGATCTCCTCAACAGAGAATCAATTAAATCGATCGAAGTTGGCCGAAATTATCCGGAGTTAAATATCGTCGACCTCAGAATTTTCGGACAAGTAGATTAATCAATTATATGACACGTTATATGAGGGGTACCTTAAATGGATGGGAAACAATTCGGCATATTGTGTGACTTCTTCTTTGTCGCCGTCTCTGAATCTGTCGCAGCAGAAAACCTTTAATTGTGGCCGCTTTGTGCTTTTTGTTTTCAGGAAGAAATCACAGTGCGCAGATTATTTACGGACGAATCCAGCTGGGTTGCAGACTTTCGCTGAGCATTGTCCGCAGCAAGAATGCGAAACACAGATGTGCTCCTTTTACATAGGTGGAGTATAGAAAACGAATGTATATCACATTGGGTCATTAAACGTCATGCCATTGCGATAGACTGGAGAACTCACTTGCTGGAGAAAAACATATTTATGCGGTACTTAGGTGTCATGGAGACACCGTTGCTATACTACAACGTCGTTATCTGTCAGTGAAGAACACCGACGCAGTTGGAGGGGCACTCAGGTTGCCCCGTTTTTCCTTCGGGCGTGTTCTGCCAGGGAAACAAAAAAAAAATCATCGGCTTGTGAAAAAAGTGCATCGGAGAAACAGATGACGTCGTCACGTAACGCGGTTCCCAGGCATGTGACTCGTGACGTGGACGCTGCAGCTCTAGCAGGTATGAGCGCCGCGTGAGCAATTTGAAATATTACTCAATTAACAACAATTAAAAACCCCCAGTGCTGGGTAGGACAAGGACAGAGGATAAAAGGACAAGGACCGGCACTGAACTGCAACCAAGTGAAGTTTATTTCTCGAGCAAACCAGTGACACCCCTCTCACCCCGCAAAAACCGACCTGCCCCCCTGCCCTTTGTGCATTATTAAAGCTTCATTACTGGTTCGTGAGTCTATCTGTTCATCTCGTCCTGTGTTCGTCCTGTGTTTTTTCCCCTCAAACTCAAGGCAATCTTAATATCAATTCAACACCAGCTAGCTTGCCTCCTCCTGCTATGTTCACTAGTAACAAGTTCTTCCAAATCTGCTTGCCTATCTGTTGGTTCGTGCGTTGATAAATTCTTCCATTTTCTTGGTGAAATCAATGGATGAAATGTTACACTATTTACGTTCAGTATGACGTTCAAGAAGCCAGACGGCGTCGGGACTTGTTTGTTCACAGAGGTTCACAGAGAGAGTTTTATTCGTTCGAAAGAGGCCGCGAACAGAAGGAGCACACAGGCGCTGCAGAGAAATAGGGAGAGCCTCCATCGAACAGCGCTGGGTTTTACTTCGCAAAAACAGGGGTTAACAGGTTAAACTGTTAACAGGGGTTTCAGAATGCATAAATAAACAGGAAAACTAATAAAATGGTTACTAAAATAACGAAGTGCCGATGTAATAGTGTGAAATACCAATTTTCAGTGTTGCCCGCTGTACAGGGGCTTGTTTGACACCAGGCGTCGCACTGCTCCTCTACGCCGCAGCTTTCATGGCAAATTAAAAATATTTATAGCGCGTTGTCGGTCGTGTGGTTCCGCATATGGTATTTAGAAGCAACAAAGTCTCTATAGTCACATCGCCGGCATATCATGCTTGTCTACTGCTTCACAGTACCTTTAACGTAGTTACATTTTTCGCGCGTTCACTGAACTCGTAACGAGTTCTTTTTGACGAGTAACTTCTCGATCTATGCGGAGAACTTGCGTTCCATCAGGATCTTTTTACTTTTGCTACCACTGCATGTCTGTACAATATTGTGCTGGGTTGTCCCCCGTGTGAATAATCGGTTATAGTGCTTAAAAACACCATGTATTAATTCAGATGACACTCTGATTACACTGAATAGCACCTAGATTTTTTTTTCAGATGGCGCCCGGATTAGACTGAATGACGCTTTGATTATTTCAGATGGCACCTGGAACGATTGAGATGGCACCTGAACGATAACGGACGGGGACACCGGAAAACGAATTCGATGAAATTTAAAATCGTAGGCACGGCATGGAGAACTATGTAGGGTTGTCGCGTTGACCTATTTCGCACATAAGAACTTAGACGTGTACTGGGATGACTGAGCAAGGGATACGTCATGGTCACTCCGACCACGCTCTGCATGGTGTGGCCTCGAATTTTGGGAATGGACTACAGGGAACAGAGTCCTCAGACAAGAAAACGGTAACCAGTGTTGTCGTATAACATTAACGATAGTCATTAATCGAATTCAGTACCACCCGATCATTGCCGCTCCGTTGCTCGTTCTGATAGTTAGGGACGGCGTTACCCTTACCAGCTCTAACTTCGGTATTATACAGGGTGCGTCACGCAAGACTGACCAGGATATTTGATTGAAAAGCTATGTTGTTTTTGCAGTTGAGTTGTGCGGCCATGCGGACATCTTCTGGAAGAGAGTATGTATCTACAAGATGACCAGTCATCTAAAGTTCATTATTTGAATTTTTAATTAAGAAATTTTGCGCAAAAGCGCATCGAGAGGCTATCCTCGTCGAACACCATTCCTGTTTCAAAAATCCTGAAACACGCACGGAGGCTAAAATATCCATCCCCGAATAGTATTATGGAAATGAGCCGAAATCGAAAAAGCGCGCATGTGAAGCGCATCACCCACACCGACGGAGGCTTATATGGGACGGAAAACGGTTTATCTGGCCAGCTGCGCGGTACTTACTCCGATTACCTTCGCCACTCCAAATCACGTGGCACTCTGACGTGAAATAAGCGCTGTACTCCCCGCGTTCCTGGTCACACAGTTTCGGTTTCGGTTCATTCGCATATCGAAATTCGGGGATGGATATTTCAACGCACTTGCCAGTATTCGGATTTGTTAAACGTAAAATGGCTGGCGACTGGGATAGTCCCTCAATGTGCTATCTCGCTTTTGCACGAAATCCCCTAATTCAAAAGGTAATCAATGAATTTTTAGGGAATTAGTCATTTCGTAGTTGAACACTTTCTTCGAGGGGATGTCCGCAGGGCATTAGAACTCAACTGCAAAAACAGTATCTATGTCGCCCTCATAGGTTTTTTTTATAAAACTTCTGGTCAGTTTTACAAGAAGCACCCCGTATATAGCGTTCCTTTTTCCGTTACTGTTAAGGTTACCGTAGCCCGCCTCTAACGAGGTATCGTGCCGAGGGAAATGTCGATTTCGCGCTCACGGGCAAAAAGACAACACATGTCACGCAGGGTACATAAAGAGCTGCTTCATAAATCCGAACAGCAATCGATGCTGAAGGCCTCCAGACATGTAATCACGAACATTTTATTCGTTTAAATCCAATCTACATTCATAACTGCAACAGCGCCGAGAAGGCATTATATATTCTGATTCGGTCGTAGAAATAAGGGCACACGAGCATATCATAATGTGCATCGCCAAATGAGACACTATTTCTGCAGCAAAACAGTTCCACGCGGCTGGTTCTCTTCAGATGATGGGATAGACAGCGGCAGTAGCGATGCCACACTGGTTACCACGGTTTCGGGCCATCTTTCCGAAGCCCTTCTGCCCCCAGTACTCGCTCCAGCTGAAACAGATCGAATATGAATTTGAATTTGGAACGCGTCTTTGTCCAGCAATATACAAGTTTGTTTTAGCCTTTACATATTTTTTGTAACAAAAAAGAAGTTGAGAGCAGCATAGGCGGCATAGCGGCATAGCGGACATAGCATAACTAGAAATGTAATAATTACCTCAAAATCAGTAGCTCTTTAATTAGGGCATTTCCGGCTAAAGCGAGATAACAGAACGTGAAGTAATCCTCGTTTAAATTCACTGTACCTTTGAAAAATCAAGTAAAGAGGGTGTGCCACGAAATATCCATCGCTGAATTTCGGCATGCAAATGAGTGAGCCAGAACCGTAAAAAGCGCGTTTCAGGAACGCGTCAGCCTCTGGTCCGGCAAGCGACAGCTACTCCAGTCATCTCCATCGCTCCAAATCACGTGACCCCTGTGACTGGAAACGGGCGACTTACTCCCTGCGTTTGCGGTCGCCGCGGTTCCGCTTTCGGCTGATTTGCATATGAAATTGGGCGATGGATATTTTAACGCAAGTGACTCTTTCAAGATATTTTGAACGTGAAATGCCTTGTAACTAGGAGAGCCTTTCAATCTTCTTTGGCACGAAATCCCCCAATTAAAAGGTAATTAATAAGGCCATGAATTTTAGGCATTTGCCTATAAAAGCTTAAACGCGACATTTTCATGGTTGTTTGCCTTTTTATGGACGCAATTACAATTTACCATTTCTTTCACATTTTTAGATGTCTTCGCAGCCTTTTCGGATTGTTTTATTTGCAAGTGCGGCAAGTCTGGCTTATGCTGCGGGCTGCAGTTTGCTCGTATCTGCTCTTTTGCGCCTTTTGTCTTTAGTCTTCTTTCTTTTTGTCTTTGTCGCTCATGATCGCAGTTGTCTCGCGACGTAAACCCCCAATTTTTTTTTTGTCTTTTTTGTAGCTTGGTACATCGAAAGATTTGACACTTCTTGGTCTCTCAAGGTATTCAAGGATAATAAACTAAAAGTATTCAATATAGCGTGGTTCTATAGGCTACCAGAGCGCTCCTATACCTGAACTCAAGGGTTGTGGGTTACAAACTACCCCGCCTTCATACGCTTGTTGTGCAGTACCGTCGCCTTTAAAGGCGCAAGTCTTCCTGGATGGATCATTCTGGAACACCAACAAAGTCAAAGAGCGTACCAGATTAACGTGTTTATTTTAGCATTTTGTTGCCTAATTTGATGTTCTTGAGGGCCTACATGACAGCCGATTTTTAAACCAAAAACTGCCTAAATTTCCGGGCCCTAGTAATTAATTAATTTTAGGTAACTATTCATGCTATAGTTGCGCACTTTCTTCGAGAAAATGCGCGCAGGGCGGTAGAACTCAAATGCAAAAACGACATCTATGTCGATCTCGCAGCTTTTCATTTAAAAAATCTGTAAATGCTAAAAAGAACACCCTGTGCGTACTAGGAGTCCCAGAATAGACCTACCAACGTTATAGTACACATCAGAGGGCGCTGTATTGAAGGAAATCGCGAATTTAAAGATGGACGTTGCTAGCGGTCGCATGTAGTATTCACCACTATTTGTTGTCATCCTGAACCGGACAGGCCTGCACCGCGCTTGACACTACCCTGTACGTTCAACAATGTCAAAGTTATGCGCCTTCTTCGAAATCCGCACGCCCTTTCTCTTCCACTGATTCATTTCCGTGACGTTCTACTCCTGTCAACGGCCGACATTCAGAATATCCTATGATGAAAGATGAAAGTCACTGAAAAGGTCAGCCAGCTGTAGGACTCGAACCCACATCTTCTGGATTACCGGTCCAGGGGTCTACCAATTGAGCTAAGCTAACACGCCTTCTCAGCGACTTCCAGGGTGAGCCATCTGAAGGGACAAACCAGTCACTCTCTCTCCCACTCATCCTTCTTTCACTCTTACATTTTGCTCACTCATACACACATACATACGACGGGATCGACGCAAGCGGCAACTGTTGAACAAGAGAGAACTGATGTTCTGAGTCCTACACCTGGCTGACCTTTTCAGTGGCTTTCATCTTTCATCGTTCATTTCTTAGGCAATTTGCGGCTTTGTACGTGTTTGTCCTTTCTATGTTGTTCCAGCCTCAGAACATCAGTTCTCTCTTATCCTACTGGATATTGCGTATCGAACTCCTATGATCTGAGGATCTCCCAGGAAATCGCCTGCGAGGAGACAATGCCTATCTCTTCGTTACCGTACCTGTTCTTTATGAGCCAGTAGTCCGTGCCGTTCTCTGTCCCGTATCCAACAACGACGACAGCATGTGTTAAGGAACTGTAATCGCTCCGGCAATGTGGGTTATCATAAATGCCGTCCCTGTGAAAAAAAAAAAAAAACAGAAAAAGGAAAACGAAAATGCAGACACCGATCGAACAGCATAGGAAAGGGAAAATTGGGTTTGCAGTGAGGTACTCCATCTGCATTGTCCTTGCAGTAAGTCTCCACTGGAGCACCTGTTATCTAGTCCCCTCGTCAACCAAATAACACCAGTTATATCATACAGTCTTGATTATTACACCAATGACGTTGGTCAAATGCTTTGCAGGCATGGTTGGTAGCAAAAAAAAATATATAAATAAAAGAGAGAAAGTAAGCGAAAGGGCCTCCAGAAACATGCGTATCAAACACGTAGTGTTGCGAAATGGCTACGATTTCTTCCGAGCATTGCCGCTTGCGTGCTTTGTACACTCAAAGAAAAATATGTGTAATTTTACTCCTTTTGGGAACGAAAGGCACTGCCACAAAAAATGGTCCCTTAAGGGAGTAAATGAATGTCACAGAGCGGAGACTGCATTTCACGCTCTGTTCCACGGGAGTCCCACGTACATAACTCGCGTGCATGCGTGAAAATACTTTGGATTAAACTGTCGACTATCGACCGCGATATATCGAGTGATACAAAATCTTGCGACATACATAGGGCACACTCTGCGAAAAAAAGAAGCGCTAACTGTTTCTTACTCTCTGTGGGTGGAAAAAAATTGCTAACTTTCCTGAGTTATGCAGCCTTACGCCAACAAATTGACCAATAGCACAAATTTACGTAGAGTGTTGCATTCAGAAGACCATTTGCGAAGTTCAGTGACAATGGACCATTTCCGACAACGCGTATGCGTATGCCCAGCCCTTGAGTCCGCCATCTTTGAGCGGAAAACACCGCTATGGAACCACCTGCGGGAAACTGTCATGTTCACTGTTGGGAGATAATCGGTTTCAAGGTTATGCGGATGTCTGGGTCTGGTAACGAGTACAATGCGCTTTCGCTCTTTCCGCATTCTTCTTCCAATCTTCTGTTGCTACTTTCCCACGTAACGTGCCAGCTCGAAAAGCGCGTCACCATTATTGGGGGGAAAGACAGGACGTTCCACATTCCGCCGCCAGAGGCGACGCGAATATGGAAATGGTTCATTTGCAGTCTTGAGGAGTAAATGTCGGGGTTAGGGAGCTAAAATGGGGAGTAATTGCAATCTAGGGAACTAGAAGACGAAATTACTCCTTATTTTACTCTTTTTTTTTTTCCTTAGAGTGTACTGTCATTGTTATGAACACGTACCAACCAAATTAAATTCGTTCAGTTTCGTACCATGGTGCTGTCGCATCCGTTGCAATTCATTTGTTTTATTGTGTCGTTTTATTTCTTGTTGGCCACTGGTCCGAATTCACCCGTGAAATATCTGCGTATTTTGACACGTGTTCGATGGAATACGTGACATGAGCAGACGGCAGTTGTTGAGAGTATGCCGGAAATCCCGTTTGAAATAAATAAATAAATAAAGCGGAAACGGCGTACCCTGCACAGAGCCTGCACCAATAGCCGAGTTCAGAACATCCCAGAATGCTTGCACCCGCTTTGAACTGTGGGAGTTCATTGATACGAAAGGAACAGGTGGCCCCCAAACTGTTCCGATTTCTAGGAGTTATAGTAAAGGGGGAAACTGCAAGGTATCAAAAAAAGAAAAAGAAAGAACATGTATGGCAATCAAAACAAAATAATTTACTGGTGTTCTTCATAATGCCTCGTTACAAGATGTTCGATTTCTCTATAGATTCCGAATTTCAACTTACAGGATAAGGGCTTAGATTGAAGTCAGTGGAGAAAAGTACTTGTAACACTGGAGCGAAATTTGCCGAACCGCTTCAGACAGCAGTTGTCTCCGTTGTCCACGACGTGTCAAGGTCAGCGAAAGCAAAGGGCGAAGGGTTGTTCTTCGCTCCCCCGCTCAGAAAGCGACCATGACGCAACGCATGCGGAGAGAGCACTGGGATTTTCTGAACTCTGAACCGTTGAATGTTAGACTGCATTCAACAAGGGGCGAATGCTCACGTTGACACGCGACACCGTGACTATACGGAGACTCAGGGGGCTTTTACGTCGGATCAGGCATCTCCACCACTGAATTGACCACAGGAGAGATGGCGTGCTCGCGAGACCCAACTGAAGACGGCGGAAGCCCTCACTTATCTAGTGTTAGTGGTGGACTCTAGGGGGCGTCTATTAGGGTTTGCAAGTATCTCGCCAACTAACGCATAAAAATTACCCTTGCGCGCAGTACAATACGTGCACACTGTAAGGAACCACATACATAAAATTGCTGCAAGTTGTAACAACTTTATCTACGTGGTTCATTTGTGGTATGCGGTGTATGTGGTTCTAACTTGCAACCGTTTCAGTAAGGAGTCGTAGCATAGCTCCTTGACGGCATGCGTACGATATGGCTCAAGAGCTAGATGCACGTTGCACTTTCGTCGCGCGCGCACTGTTTTAGGACACTGCGGCGTGTACTCTGGCAAAGTATTGTGGCACCGGCTGTGGTGCAGAGGGAAACCTGTACAATCCCAACATTGAAGAGCGAAGCAAGTCATGTGCAGTCAAGACAATCTGCCTAGTTTAGCGCAATTGGTGTATCCTGGGTGTCAGTTTGGGGTCCCTCTCACTTTGCGGTCGCGAACTCAAGGTCGCCAGCAGTTCCGCGTGCCACGAGGGCGCAACGCAAGCGGACGTTACGCGCGCTAAATTCGAGGAGTGGCGTACGTATACGCTGGGCGCAAAGACATAGCTGCGTGAAGGACGTCCCGATGGTACGCGCTTCTGTGAACATTCTGCATCGATACGCACCGTGAAAGAATACGCCTGTCAAACCGCATGGGACGCAAATCGCTGCAAATGGGGTGCAAATGGGGTTTTGCACCCATCATCATCGCTCACAATCTAAAGGGTGTCCCCGAAAACATCTTATTTAATTAGGCGCCCATAGGCGCCCAGCCTGCTGGCCGGCATTAGCCCTATCTAATCATCGCGCGCGCGTGTGTGTGTGTGTGGGCTTGGCGTATGTGTTTTACGAAGTTTTGGCAACGTTCTCCTCTCCTACCTGTTCCGTCCTGAAATAGTTGTTTTTGTGTTCATTCCTTTGTAATTGACTTCGCATTTTGTAAAATGGACATTCACAAGCGAAAGTCGTAGCTTTTTCGTGGGAGCGGCCATTGCTAAAAAAGCAAGCAGGATGTTGGACCGGAACCAGACGCGACTCGCTGAGCCGTGATTGGTTGCTGTGGACGCCCGTGAACCAGCGGCTGCGAGAAATAGCAAACCTGCTATGACGCAGTCAACCACCCGCTACGAGCAGCTGCGACGTACAAAATATCGCGCCGGGCGTGAAAATTCAGCTTTTACGCGAAAAGAAAAAGAGAGAAAAGACCAAGAGACGGAGTCGGCAACACAATACCCTTACGTACGTGGCGTCATTGCGCATTTCTTCGAACGCGTTACTGAGACCAGGGAAGGATAACGGGCGTGTTTTCGTTTCCGTTTCTAGTTTCGGCAATGCTATATTTTCGTTTCCGATATTCGTTTCTGATACCAGCTTTTAATTTTCGTTTCCGTTACTGTTTTTTACTGTTACAGCACTCGTACCAGCCGTTCAGGCTGTACAGAGCTGCGGGAGGACAGCTAGTCTGGCTCTGTCAGCACCCTGTTTTGCCCAAGTGCTCCTTCGGTGTCACGAGTACACAGTACACCAATAATTTTACGTCGTTGAGATGTGCACATCTTGCTACATATAGTAAAGAAATGTAGGAACATGTGTTCAGTCTTCATTCAGTCATGAAATTGAGTCATCAAAATAGAAAAATAAAATAAAAAAAGACACTAAAATGTCATTGCACAACAGCAATAGCCATTACCCGAATTCAACCGGATGACAATTTCTTTTTTCGTTTCTGTTTCGGGTAATGGAAGACAGTGGCATGCGCTTCTGTTTCCGTTATCGCTACCATCTCCAATTTCGGTAAAACACCGTTTCCGTAACCATTACCGTTACCCTTCCCTGACTGGGACTGCCTCATGTTACTTGGCATGAATTAAAATTAACTTAAGTAACTCTCGCGCTGTACAATTAACTCTTCTGCTGTGGTCAGCAATTTTTGAGATCTTAGATCTTGCTGTTCTTCCTGACATCATACCTCGGACAGACATTATTGTGTTGACGTTGATCACGTCACTTCCGAAGTATCATATCTACCGCACTTAATTGACTGACAAGACTCTAATGATGCATGCTACGATTGGTTCCGGTACGGTAGCCGGTACTGGCGTTATCAACAGCCTGTCTTGCGCAAGACGAGTGATTGGCATACCGGTATGACATGAAACTCCCGTCAGCGGCGTAAATTGCAACAGAGACGGGTCCCACGGTGGCGACGGCATTTCTGAGGTCAAACTCGCTTCCGTTTTTGATTCTGCTGATGCCGTTGACAACGGCGCCAACACATTCCTTCCTGAACCTGCATACGTTATCGCGAGCTTCGTAGGGATAGGACTCGAAGGTGTCAATCCCGCCACTGTCCTTGATGTACTCGAAGCCCTCGTATAGGTCGCCTCCTCTACAACCCCCAGAAGAAGTGACGCAGTCTACGAGGTTCTGCTGGCTCAGGTTGACCTTCTGAAACGCCGATAAGAACCACTGGCTTTCAAGTGTTCCCACGATGCTGAAGGCCCAGCATGACGCACATCTGCCCTGCAAATGAACGTGGGGATTGTAAGGTCTGTACACACAAAGATACGTCCATGATGTCATAGAGTAAGCCAGGAATGGAAAGAGAAGGAGGACAATTAAGAAATATCTGTTTATGAATGGGAACATGTAGCTGAGTTACACGCTACATGGTTCCTGCATAGAAAAACAGGTAACTTTACTGCATACTGTTGCAACCGAAGGTCCAAAATGGTAGCGTGCAGGCAGGGAACCAGGTAGAAGAACGTCTCGGGTAACAAAACAACGTTTAATCACATGTTGAAGCGATGATGACAGCAGAATCTTTCGGGTCCTCTGGATCCCGCGCTTAAATATCTTACAGTCCGGAAACTGATGTCACAGTAGCTGATTGTATACAAGTTTAGACGTCAGCTCCGGTCCAAATAGTGCCTGGGAATGGGGCCAAACTTTCGTTGTTTCCTGTCGTCGTGTCCTGAAGTCTGTAGGTCACGATGCTACCCCGTTATTGTTGGAGCCTCCAAGGTCCGGTTAGGTCCGGCTGGCCGTCGGGATGAATAGGTTGGTTATCCGCTCGTGACCCGCTTTCCCTAAATGTTGCGCTAGTATGTGGGAACGGGTTCACGTGGCATGGCGAAATGAAGCGAGTCGTAACAATACCAAGATCTTGCCAAACCGCAGCGTCCAGTGATGTCACTGCCGCCTGTGATTTGATGAGAAAGGCGGGAGCTGACGTCCTGTTATATCAATCAACAAATTCATTCAGATTGATAGAAAAAGGTGTACGCGTGGTGTTAAACTTCCACCGGAATCAGACCAATGCGGGATCACTGTCACATCGTGACACCTGTGGTGAAAAGTAATGTTCTCAGGTTGGAACACAGAAGAAAGGACAACACACAAAGCCTCGAATGCTTAAGGACAATGAAGGAAGGAAGTCACTGAAACGGTAAGGTAGCTGCGGGGTTCGAACCCACACCTTCTGGATTGCCGGTCCAGGGGTCTACTGACTGAGCTAAGCTAACACACTTCTGCAACGACCTGCGGCGCTCTTGACATCCACATATTCGCTACACTACTTGTAACAAACAGGGCGTATGCCAGGAGGGTTACCACCCGATATATGTATTGGCATCGAGTTGAATGTCACCCAATACTTCTCTGACCAGTGGGCAAGCGTGAGGACACAGTGAGAATGTAACCCTGTATTCACACGAGTCTGTTTTCTGCCTGCAGCAAGTCGGGAAGGAGAGGATATCTAAGGTAAAAGAGGTCACCACGCGTCTGAAGACGCTCGCTTATTCTGTAGCATTCACACGCGTCAGTTTCCCGGCGGCTGTCGGTTTTCCGATCCCTTCTGTATTCGCGCTTGCATTTCGTCTGTGTCTAGCGTAGGACTGACCAATGAAGGAAAAAAATTATTGCACTCTCGCTCCTTGTGGAAGATGCAGAGTGCATTCACGTGAGAAACGGCACAGAGACATGGGCCAAAGAGTAGATTCCGAAGACGCGCTTTGGAATGTAAAACAGTATTAACCCAAATCTCCGTGTGGATGACCCAAACGCCTGCCTGAGTATTTTGAGGATAGACGTTGTCACAGTCGATTTTATTTTCCACAAATGAAGTATATCTCGATGCTGAGCACCAATATAAGCGTGATAGCATTCTGACAAGTGATCGACTGGCAATGACGCTGTGATGTCGAGCTACAGGTACTCAATAATTGATTAAATAAAATAATACAAAATTAATTTTTATTTTCCTTTCGGCAGGACGAGTACCTTCCAATTATTATGTTTTTATACATGTACTGGAAAGGTGCAAGCGAACGATTATGTGCAGTCAACGTTTCTCCAGCGAAAGAAATATCCGCGTTTATAAAATTCATGCTTTGTATTCCGTGTCTGTTTCGCCTCATGTAGAGAAAAAGCTTCCTATGCAACACTACATTGTAGGCATCCACCTATGCATTGCATAATTGTTCCGACGCTGCTGTGCCGGTGCGTCGTTGCACCACTTTCGCGGTAAAACCAAGCATCGTTTGCGTTTCAGTTCAGAATTGGCCATAGTACAGTGAACCCCGTTGTATGTAGGGTTCTTCGTTGTCGGCCCGATTTTCACGATAGTTCCCCCCAAACAAGTTTTCCAGAATTCGGGTAAAACTCGATATCTACCCGTAAGAATTCGGGTAAAACTCGATATCTACCCGTAATCCTTGCGGTCCTTCAACTTGTCGTTCTAGGTAAATCGTCGGAAACGTGTATCATAATATCAGCAAAGAGAGCTATTTGTGACAACCTATTTGTCCTCCTTTTATAATCCCCTCCTGGAGGGGTCAAAGACGAGCTTTTGTGGAGTTCGGGCAAGTGTTTGAATACCGCTGTGATTAACTGCCCCAGTTCCAAGCGGAAGTATGAAGATTCTTGTTTCTCGTACCAGTGTCACTGCAGTGGTTTGTTTCATATGGCTTTCGCTTCACTCGAAAATTCCCCGATGATATATCAAACAGAGATTGTAGCGCCCGATTTCTCCTCGAATTCTCGTGTGTAAATTGCACCCGAATTCGAAAAACCATAAAATCCGAAAACGAAGAACCCTATGTATGGGATACATCCAGAGCAATCCTGATGTAATAAAAAGCAAGCGCGATAAGTATCCGTTGCGTCACCTTCTCCTTTTGCCGGTAGCAGACGCCGTCGGTCGTCAGAATCTGTGTCGGGAGGACAAGATATCCGGCTGCCTCCGACTGCCGCTCCGGAGATCAGAAAGTGGTGACGTGGCGAAGAGCGTCGGTCACGTGGCACCGGAGAGCGATGACGTTCCCTGCCAGCTGATCGTCAGCCGAAAAACTGACTCGTGTGAATACAGGGTAATCCGGAGGCCACCATACCAACTGACAGTAAGGGTCTGTTCACACGAGGTAGCGTTGTGGTGCACAACTTGGTTGCGCTGCTAGGTCGCGCTCTGTAAACGAGTTGTGCAACTCTGCACCTACTTGCCTCCGTAACCCGGTTCGGACTGCACCCCCATCGTCGCCTAGTGTTGCAATTAGTACGCAGTGGTGGACGATTTGCGGTGGCCTCATACGACCGATCGATCGACCTGCTTGCATGTTGCCCATGTGGGGGCCGCTCGTTCCTTAGCGAAATCGAAGGATCGACATTTGCTGAGAGACAAGAGACGTTTGTCCACAAAGCGGTCCCATCCGGCCCGATCCGCCGAAAGAGAAAGTCGTGTTAACGCATGGCTTTCTTCCTCAACAGTCGGGTTCTGTAACCATGGGCGATTTCTGCTCAGATTTTGACGATCCAATAATCGTCCCCGACGGAAATCCCTCGCGGATCTTCGACGAATTTCCGATTATCGGACGGTTCTTGGATTGCGTGCTTTAAGTTGAGATGTTTCTATCCATTCTCTACTTTTTGAGACACGCAAAACGCAACATCACAACGCCCGCCAGTTTCGAATCAGCACTTTACTTTTTCTTACAAAAAAATCGCAATGTCGAGTAAAGAATGAGCATTTGTGATGGAGTTTTATATCACCAAAATATCACAATAGAGGTAGACCGCTGATCACGTAGACGTAGCTGATGACGCGGCTTCCGAAGTACCGCTTCTAGCACACCCAATCCACGGATAATATTGTGTCACGCACGCCGTCGTTCGTTCTTGTAGAGGTACGTTTGCCTGACTGACGTCATCATGATATCCTATCGCTGGGTCATCCTGCACCCTGCATAAGGGTTGCGAATTTTTAAAACTCTTTTGTTGATGTATAGACTGTTTTCGGACGAGAAACTTGGCCAGGCTGAAAGTGAAACGGTGGCGTACGTTACTGTACCGGTCTCATACACACGTCCCCGGATGGCTGATGATCCCTCTGAGGGATACTGTAGGGTCTACACTCACTGACCTATCTGACAATGACGTGTGCCAGCGCTCTGTGTCCCTTTCTCTTATTGAGATTGCCCTTTAGCCAGAGCCCTGCCAACTGGACCTACATACAGAAGTCCTGTTGAATGCACCCTCTCCTTCCTTCGATACGTGGATACATTAAGTCAGGATCCGTCCCCTACCGCGATGCAGTTCTGCAAATTCAAGAACTCGCAAATGCTTGCAGCTAACTTCGTCAATTTAATCTGTAAAATTATAACTGCAACACATTTTCTAGTTTTGAGAAAAACATGGGACCGTTTCTGCTTCATTTTGCTGTCTCATATAGTACGCGGGTATCTTCATTACTCGCAGACGACAGTGGCTGCCCATGCGATGGCTCGTCTAAATGGCTAAATGCACGCTCCCGATTGGCTATGGCCGTTGAAAACATGATCCTCATTGGCTGATTCTTAGTTGTTACGTCACGTCGACGAGAAAGCAGGCTTCCTCTATCTAGGTAGTGCTGGCCTTGCCCGGCTAGTGGTTGTGGAGTATTTGTAGAATAGACCTGTTGCTAGTGTAACGCTGTTCGAGTCCCAGCCCTCGCGCCCTTCGCGCTACTCCGTCATGTTTGAGAATTAAAAAAAAAAAGGATTTATGACTTTTGATGACTTACTTGAGAGTAGACCTGTCCCACATAGCCATCCGTCCTCCAGTCCACGTAGTCAGGAATCGGCGGAAGCTTCCTTTCCCGTGAAGTAAATAGTTCCGTTCCAGCTTCCATTTGACGAATGGACTCAGGGGTCATCCGAAGGCATCTCATCTGCTCCGTTTCCTCGGGAGTCTGTGTTGATAGGCCTTTGTTTAATCCTTATTAAGGGTCGCTTTGGGAGCAAAGTTATAACGGAAATAATAACCACTCAAACAGATGTGACGCGCATCAGCTGTTGAAGAGAATTTCACAACAGCTCTGCTGCTCGCGTCCGAGGTATTTTACAGCTTTTTTCTTTCTCTTTTGTTAGCTACGATTGACAATATATACTTTAAGTTGACCACCTCATTTGAGCATCACGCCACTCGCCCTCTACCTGCATTATTACATGTCGTAGTAGAAAACTTTGCCGCCTGAAAATTTGGGCAATTTGCGTTTTTTGGCGGGCAGATCGCCCATGTGCGAACGCCACGCCACGCACACCAGGCGTGAGCGTTTAACTCGGCGTTTTTTTCTTCTAGTGAACTATATACTATATACTATATTTGTTTCATTTAGAGCAGGAGTCTCAAACACGCGCCATGTGGCCCATAATTACCGATTCTGTTCTGAGGCCCGAAGGCCCTCGACCACGAAATAGACGGAAACCAAGCCCTCAAAAAAGAACGCCAAAGCGCCATTGTAGTTCCATGTTTTACGTGTCCTATTTAGGACTCGGAAACTTAGGCGCCAAAAAGAGAGAGAAATAGGCAGGCATTTAGGCCTTCAAAACACCAAAATAGGAAATGAAATGCAAAAATGGGACCGTTCATTCGATACACTCATTACCGTTGTTTGTGTTTCAGAATGCTCCATCCAGGAAAAACGTGCTTTTTAAATAATAATGGCGCCGTGATGTTATGTTACACATAAGGTGAGTCAGCCTATTTGTGTGGCCACATGCTGCACGTGCCACGCAGGATAGGACTGCGGATAATTTCAACCCCCTGGGGTCCTTTTGACGTGGGTCAGAAATCTCCCAAAACACCGTGCTGGAAGCAATGTTTACCTGCCCCACATTGCTATCGCCCTCGGTACTGTTAAGACTCGCCATTTTCGCCTTCCTCCCACAACTCGGGACCATCTTCCTCACAGCCCGAGCCCCCTTTCATGAGGGACTAAAGGGGAGACAACGAAGGTCAGCTTTCCTGGAACCACTACCGACTCGGACCTGATTCCCAAGGACGTCGCCTATGGACCATTTCCGACAACGCGTATGCGCATGCCCAGCCCTTGAGTCCGCCATCTTTGAGTGGAAAACATCGCTATGGACCCACCTGCGAGAGACTATCATGTTCATTGGGGGGAGATAATCGGTTTCAAGGTTTAGCGGACGTTTCAGGTCTTGCAACGAGTACAATGCGCTTTCACTCTTTCTGCTTTTTTCTTCGAATCTTCTCTTGCTACTTTCCTAGGCAGTGTGCCAGTCCGAAAAGCGCGTCACCATTATTGGGGGGAAAGACACGACGTTCGACATTCCGTCGCCAGGGCGACGCGAGTATGGAAATGGTCCATTTAAGCGAACACTGTGACCCGCCAAAGAGAGAACTCTTGTCTACACTTCTGTAAATACACTTTCTGTTTCGCTGTGCTCCTTGCCTCTGAATACGTTCCTGTCCCAGGGTGTTGGGATAGGCCTCGCTACCATCCGGCGGTTCGCAACAGTACACTACAAGCTTTGACTTATGGTGCATGAGTGCTGGGACGGCCTATAGAACCAAGCTATGTTGAATAATACTTTTAGTTCGCCTTCCTCGAATATCTTGACAGGCCAAGAAAGGGCAAATCTTTGGATCAAATATACGTGAACCCTTCTAGCAAACCAATGCACTGAGGGAAACCAAACGCAAAAAAAAGAACAAAACGCGTAAACACGCAGAAACGAAAAGCAAAATGTCGTACTCAATGTGAGCCTCAAAGGCGCACTCGCACTTTCACCTAAAAAAAGCTGTTATTGCATCTAAAAATGCTATAAAAAGCCAGAATTCAATAGGATCACTAAAAAGGCAGGCAGCCCCTAAAATGTCGCATTCAGGCGTTTATCCGCATTCGTAGGCAAATGGCTAAAATTCTGGGCCGTAAATCATATAAAAGTAGCAAACTCTTAGGCAGTGTGAATGATGTCAGTGATGTCAGCTAGCAGTTTCTGTCTGACTTTTTAAACTTCTTTCTCCAAGTTGAAACTGTGAGCAAAGGAAACAATGCAATGTCTAAATACTAGGTCAAGAGGGGGTGGGGCGATTTATTGGCAGAAAAAGAGACAAAGAAAAAAAAGGGGGAAAGTCCAGGGATACTTTCAGTAATCCTGAGCATTGTCATAATCATATTTGAAGAGCTGTGCTTTTCTCTCGAGTCGTTTTCATGTCGTCAGTACGGTGATTTTCGGTGTATAACACGCATCAAGTATAAGGCGCACCCTTTGATTTCAACGGGATTTTGAGCCGTGATCACCCTGCGTGTAGGTCACTGGCGGTCCTATTGGAAAATATATCGCTGCATAGCATGCACTCATAGATAACACGCACGGTTTATCGTTCTCACTTTACTCAAACTTTCCGTGTATAACACGTGTGTTATACACCGAAAATTACGGTACTCGATTAAGAAAGACAGCTCACTTTTATCTCTCTTTGTGTGTCAAGAGGAGTATTCCAGTAAAGCATTCTGCATACATCCTCTGGCTCCACAATAGCTGCACCGCACCTATTTTATGTATATTTTGTATTATAGGGTATTTTATGGTAATTACCGTCATTCTTTTTTTCGTGAGCCCCTTCATGATGTGATCAAAGGTCAATGAGGTGCGCGACTCGATTTGTGTTTCAGGCCCCTGATTTAGATGATACGAAAAGTTTCTTTTAAGATGGCGCCCACCCCTCCTTGAGGAAATGTTTCCGGTCAGCATTGGGTATTTCACAACAGCCTGCCGTGCGGGATGAGGGACGCTCGGCCGACTGCCGTTCGAAAAAGGTCGCATTAAGTCTAACCTCAACCTCAAACCACCGTAATCCGGATTAAAACCCGTCGTGGAGTGAAAAAGAAAAAAGAAAACATCTCATGCACGAAACCGCAACTGCAAAAAGCCAGCGACTGCCATTAGCGGGTCTGGAACACGTCCCTGATAGTTAGGGTTACGCGTTTTCGGTTTTAATCGAAAAACACCGAAAAACATACGCCGGGTAAATTCTCCCTCATTCGGCTTCAATCGAAAAACACCGAATGCAGAGGAACGTTCCACGAACAATGACAGTGATCAATTGCTGCAAATGCCTGGCAAGTTGTCGACGCAGATCAGAAAAAACATACACCAATACGATGGTTGTGAAAAGTGTCCGTCTATACTTTCCGTGAGCCGCTCAACGACGCCGCAGCGAACAACGCCATGTTGAATGAGCATCATTCGGAAATTACATTGTGATTTGGCCGATAAATGTCGGGTAAACCGTGTACACGCGAGGAAAAACATCGCAAAACGCCGATTTCGTGAAAATCAATAAACATCGAAAAACATGCGCCGCATCCGCCCACACATAAAAAAAACGAAAACGCGGAACCCTACCGATAGTCTTGTGTGCTGTTAGTTACACCGCGCTGAAAATGCACATCTATCTCGAGAAGGTCTTCCCAAGCAGCACAATGTACTGAAAGTCGAGTGCAATAGGGGTGGACGGGTAGGTGGAAGGCCTTGAACACGCTTATGCAACTAAAGAACATTGATAAGACACATACCGTCCACCCCTATTGCACTCGACTTTTAGTACATTGTCTTGCTTGGATTGTTACATGTTGCCCTACTTGCCATGTTAGCATTGTGTAATCAGTAGCTCATACGGCCAGTAAGCGGAGCGTCGAATAAAAAGTGTGCGCATACCATGTCTGCCATATGATTGACAGCAAGTGTGTAGCTGTGGAGTCCACGGCCGTACTCGTCATTGTGCTGCTCTACGAGATGTTTTGTCTTCTGCCAAATCTTCATGCGCTTGAAATCCTCTATGGGCCCGTATTTTTTGTCAAACTGCTCCTTGTACTTCTGCCATTCCTCAAGCAACTCTTTGTTCAATGTCAGCGCGAAAACGTGGGGCACAGAAAGCACGAACAGCAACGACACGTACATTGTTAGCACTTACTGAAAAGGGTGTTCATGCACGCCTGTTATATAGGAGGTCATACAGAACGGCTCAGACTTTCTCCTCAGGAACCTCGGCGACGACCGGGTAAAAGTCTTTCTGCTCGACATAAAGCAACGTCGCGTAAATCAGTGGTGAAATAAAGCACTGAGTCGGCAGTTACGATGCAAAGTTCTCCTGCAGGAATGATGAACCGGGTGCATGGTACGTACGTTCGACGTACCGTTAAGATGAAGAATGATTTACGCGTAGTAGTATCAGTCAACGAGGTTTTTTAACTGCAGTTAACATGTACCTAGATTTTTGTATCACTGTCACACAACAATGAACGTTTACATAACAATCTGAGAGGGGTACTGGCCCCTTCAGCTGTGCACCAAACAGTATCACAATCTTCAATACTGTTACGACAGGGCCAAATTTTATATTACTTGAGCCAAAATGAAAACACTCCCGCCATGACCATGACGATTACTTCTATAAACAGTGAAACCCGAAGGAAAACTTTCATAATCGGACATATTATTCGACTAGAGAGCTAACATGTGATGCCTCCGCCAGCCGAATCGGGTGCTTTTGCTACATGACGTGTTGTATTGAGTCCTGTTGTTCCCATATTTCCGTGCATATCATGGCTGGCGTGGTCAGTGTCGGCGAGTATTTTTATTTCTATTTTTATTTTGCTTTGCGCCTGAGATGCGTCGGTTTTAATGTGACAGGCGGCGTTCTCTATTCTGTGACGCTGTTGTATTGCCCAGCACCACAGTGCAACACTTACGCAACCGAGATAGGTGTGGGTTTGCACATATACCCGACTGATTAGAAGCTGAGAAAGGTGTGCCTAGTAAAGCTAGAACTGGGAAGAGCAGCTTCCCACCACAGCGCTGTCTGTTGTAAACATTTCGCTGAAGAGCACTTAATTTGCCCTGTGGGTGCCTCTTCGTTTGGAAGTTGAAATTGCATTTCCAGGAGAAATAGTTTGAAGCGAGACGCGATACTGGCAGCGGTGCTCACTGAGCATTCGAAGCGTGGTAGAGGAGGAAGTTTGCATCATACACTGTGCCAGAGGGAACAATCTGGTTCTCCGACAGTGCGACAAGAAGCCTGTTGGAGCGTCTGACAGCGCGATCAGGCTAGAAGAAGCGACGACAATGAACGAATCACCAGGGTGCAAGTGAGCTGGTGGGACGGTGATAGCGAACACGGGAAGGAGACAACACGGAACGCAGTGTCGTCCACTTGGTACCATCTTCTCTACTCGGTTTTGTCCTTCCTCAGACTCGCCGCCCTCAAAGGACGATAACCGTTGAAAGGTATTTTTATTGCTGTATACGAGCTATATGTTGGTTCACGGCCTTGTACGAAAACGCTTGCGTGTGTAGTAAAAATGTGAACCAGCTAATGCTCCTTTACTCTGTCACACTGAACACTAAAGTCAGTAATAAACACTGAAACATTCGCATCTTAAACTTGTAGTCCAGCTGACCTCATAGCAGATGCCCCTGTAAATTTCTATGCATTGGAGGAAACGGAAGAAGGCTACGAAAATTTTGAAACCGATAAAACCCCAGTGCTGGGTGAAAATCGCACAAGGGACGGTGCAAGTAAAGACAAACACCGATCGTTCTTCGCCCCCTTTTTACCCAGCACTGGTGTTTTATCGATTTCAAAATGGGTTACCAACCTCTCAGATATTATGTTTGTTCAACTGTGAGAATGCTGATCAGTACGATCCCTGTGGTGAAGAGAATTTGCATAAGAAAGAACACCAATAAGAAAAATCTCTTCCAGGCCAGGGCCCTAGAGCTTTTACCCTCATGCGAGACGCTCCGTTAAACTTTCATGCATCCCAGAAGGCGATTCATCAACGGAAATGGCTCTATGATTTGGCTCAAACACTGCACGATTAATCTTTTTCAGGTGTATCAGCTGAGCATCAAAACTTTCCTAAGGAAGTTGGAGCTCAGGTACAAACTCCTGGCAGCAAACTAGGAAGTCGACAGCAGCTTATTCCAATACAAAATATTACAGAGGAAGTCATCACTGCATTGTGTTACATGTGTAGGAACATTTGATGTGTTTTATAACATCTGTGAACTGTACACGGACACATGCGAACTGCAATCAACAAGACGCTTCTGCACTAGTGACGATGATGCAGCCCGAATGGCATTTATGAAGCTGTGTTATAATCAGACCTGTAATCAATTTTGAAGGGAATTTAATGAGAATTATGATTACAACTTCATGTTCATAAAACTAATTGAATTACAGTTACAATTACAAAATAAGAATTGTAACTCAATTACAACTACAGTTAACTATCAACGTTATTGAGTTACATTACATTACGTTCATTTCATTTTCAATTCATCCTTTTGCTGTATAAATTTATTGTCCACGTAGTGAAAGATAAACTGCTAGTTGAGCAGATGAAATCCTGGAAAAACACTGCTGGTAGTAGAGCAGATTACTTAGAAAGTTAGAATTATACAGTCTTACAATTGCTGGGCAAATCTGCCAGTGAATATTTGCCAGTGCTAAGGGGCGTTTCTTAGGCCACGCAAAATACAAGCAGAATTTCCTCGTCGTGGAGGGAATGCGGCCCATGCGTCAGCTTATAGGGTCAGTTGGCCTTCAGAACCAAGGTATTGTTAACGTTTTTGTGCATCATATAACACCACGACTTCTAGTCACGACCATGCCGCCAAGAGAAAACCACTCATCAGTACCCGCATATTATGCTTCATGAAGTATCCAAGCGGGTTGACACACAGGTACCTTTTAAATTACTTCTCCCATGATGCATCTTATTTGTTTTTGCCACACTCAAATATAAATCTTTCAGTAGCCTCCTCATCAGATGACGTGTGACCTTCCGCTATAGAACTGCAGTTCTTCTTCTGTCCTGAGGCAACTCCCTTCCTGCAGTTCTCATTGCATTTTTAATAATGTATAATTGCAGATTGTTTAAGTTTGCACATGGACATTGCCTGTCTGAATCCTTAGATTTCCGAACCTGAGATGAAATCGTTGTCTAACATTTTCTCACTACCTTCTTGGGTGGTGGCGATGCCAGCCAACCATACGCCGACGACGGCTGTGAACAAACACGGTCAGGATCGAACTCTCCTGGCTTAGACTGTTGCGCACGGGTTCCGCCTGTACGCGCGCCGCGGCCACGATAATATTGTCTTTCGAATCTTTCGTGACAGCATAAAAATCGCGGAGATTGGACATTGAAATGAGGTTGTATCACAAATCGCATTCGAAGAGGTTCCAAAAGTTATTTTGAATGCACTACAACTTACTTGCATAAGTAATTCAAATACATTTAAGATTATATAATACTCAATGTACTTCTGGAACTAACTGCTGACTTACTTACTCACTGAGTTAATTACTATGAAT
Source organism: Ornithodoros turicata (assembly GCF_037126465.1). NCBI lineage: Eukaryota > Metazoa > Arthropoda > Arachnida > Ixodida > Argasidae > Ornithodoros > Ornithodoros turicata. Next base: position 10,147,853 of record NC_088208.1, read on the forward strand.
TCAATTAAGTTTGTGCTGGTAAAATTCGGAAGGAATGTCCAATCACACGACGAGATAATTGATAATAATGCGATGTGTCCACCCGCATGTCCAGCCACATTCTACCCGCAACCCGCCTGCGACATTAATTTTTCTACCCGCAAACTGCACAACTGCACGAGTATCTGAGCGCGGACGTCTGCATCCACTTGTAAGCAGGCAAGCGCAACCGGCGTAGTTTCGTGACGGTTGTTCCTCGCAGTAGTACCGAAATCCTACGTAGTTTCAGCGCGGTGAAGACCGAAATCCTACGCTGCCCAAAGAGCTTAGAAGTGCTTTGAGGACAGAGCGCATGTGGGCCGAATTGGGCCATGGACCAACCAATGGCAGCATGGATGAATAATATTCGTATCAGTTGATTCGGTGCGGCAGACATGATGCTTCAAAAGCCACGTTATTGACGGTCCGCTAACACTTGGTTGTTATGAATGAACTTGTAGTTCGTGGCTTTAGGCCGCGAGGCTACTAGGACCATAAGTGAAGCCACAGCGGTGGGTCTGTGTAATTTTGCCCACATGACGGTTCTTTAACCCTACCACCATCTCTCTTCTTTTTAAGGGTTCACAGAGGTCAGCCAATATTCCTGAACCCCTCGACTGGGATGAAACCTGCAACCTTCAGGTTAGAACCACACACACTAACATTTCGGTGAAATTAAAAATCGTAAACACTTTTCCAGGGGGCTGTGCGGCCTCATTGCATGATGCACGAGTTATGCATGCTGGGATAACTGAGCACAGGGGATGCACCCTGAAGACCGCACATAGCGATTTCCAGGATGTCGCATTGCATTTTGGGCACGTATTACAGATAACAGAGTGCCATCACACAAAAAAGTCGCTAATGTCGTCGTAACATTAACAATCGTGGCTCGAATTCAGTACCAGTCAATCATGTTTCTTCGGTTCCTGCAGCCGGTTGCTAGTGAACAGTGGGATGCGATTCCGATTTCGTTACCGTTACCAGCTACTATTTCGGTAATATACGGCTTAATATGTCGTTCCTGTTTCCGTTCACTTTAACATTACCCCGTCCTCCTTCAAGCCGTGGGCACCCGTATTATGCCGAGAAACATCCGGTTTGCGCTCACGTTCATTCTTCACATTCTTCACATCTCTGCTGTCAGGTACACAACGGGTTTCCAGGAGTTCCAATAACCATCGATGCTGAAAGCCTCCTGACACGTACCATGGATACTTTATTTGTTCAATATCCAATCTACATTTGTAATTGTAGCAGCGAAGAGCGAGAATTGCAATTCCGAGATTGCTATACAAATAAAGATGTACGTCACCAGTAGATCACACTGTACGTGAGAAGCAGAGGCACTGTTTCTGTGAAATATTCCGTGCAGCTCCTTGTCTTCAGATGATGGGATAGAGGGCGCTAGAAGCGATGCCGCATTGATTTCCGCGGTTTCGGGCCATCTTTCCAAAGCCGTTCTGTCCCCAGCGGTCGCTCCAGCTGAAACACAACCAGGATTGAAGGCGTCACTTCGAAATGCATTTTTGTCGAGCAATATTTGTACGGGGAGTTCCAGGTGACATTTACCAACAGTTGCAAAACAAAAGACAGCGCGATCTCCGTGAACGAAGTAGCAAATGTTGTGCGCCGTGTCAAGAGAAGCATGTTGTGTCCATGTCCACACCTGAGAAAGCTGAACTTCTGAAGTTCCTAAAGTCGTTTAACTTCCTCGCCATGTTCCCGAAATACTGAGTGTTGAACGTGGTTAGTAGTCGCGTGTACTATTCACCATTATTTTTTTTCATTTGATTTCTTTTTTCATTTAAATAATCAAGGCTAGTTGTCTATCATTTAGAGAGTTGCCCGATGTGTCAATTGTAAAGTGGGAAATCGCTTTGGGAAACACCATGCCGACGCATGTCCAACAAGGTAGATTTTGTACGGTATTTTTGCGGCCCTAAAACACGGAAACACGGAGGAATACAAAAACAAACAAACAAACAAACAAACTAACTAACTAACTAACTAACTAACTAACTAACTAACTAACTAACTAACTAACTAACTAACTAACTAACTAACTAACTAACTAACTAACTAACTAACTAACTAACTAACTAACTAACTAACTAACTAACTAACTAACTAACTAACTAACTAACTAACTAACTAACTAACTAACTAACTAACTAACTAACTAATGAATAACAATTTATCTAGGCAGCGCTCTCCGTGAGATGGCTTTTCGCGACAATTGCACCAATAGTTTTTGGGAACCTTAAACGTGAAAATTACGGGCAGCACTGTGTCGCCATCACCAACTGAGCATTGCTCGTCAGCTACGGCAGCAAGAGCGCGTTGCATCCGGAAAACGCTGGGTCTAAGACAAAAGGAGCTGGCTACGTGGATGACTGGATGAACTGGCGTTACTTTCTCAGCACAGGCGTCCCCAACAGCAGTGTTACCGCAATTTTGCCAGGAAATGAAAATGCTAAACGTTCTCCGTCACCGGCATGGCTTTTTACGCTGCGGTTACAAACAACAGCTCTTCAGCTACGCCATCAACACGAACTACATGTCTGCTGATCGCAGCTACCTCTAAATCAGGCGTGCAGAGTCATATCGCGCGCGCGGGTGCACGATAAGCTGCGGCTAGACCCATGGTCATGGGTGTCTCGCGGAGCAAAGTCACGAAATCTGAATTATTATCGTGCACTATCTGGTAGTAATGGTGATGGCGAAAGTGCTCGCTGTTGTCGGCCTGGCAGAGGTGGGCAATGTCACCAGTAACGCCCTTGCGTAATACGTAGGTGTCCTGGGCCGACTTCTAAAGGAACTGTGCCGATATATGTCCGAATGCGTCTATGAGGAAAACCCAGGAACTCCGGATAGCACAGCCAGCACCGTGGTTCGAACCCAGGTACCTCCCAGTTTCTACGTAGCATTGCCAACGTCCGTCATAGCTACGTCGTTACAGCATAACATATCATTGCCGACGTGTGCCTAAAGCTTAAATCGCAAAGGCACCCCTGTAGGGGGCACGCAGGTGAAAAAGTTAGGGGTGTCACTGAACATGTGGGGGTGTTAGGGGGTGTAGGGGGCCTGGATAAACGCTGGGTGCGCGTTATCATCTGCAAACTAATGTGTGTAACACTAGTACGCAAAGGGTCACGAAATTGGCGTCGATAATGTAAAAGCCAGAGGCCGCAGAAGCTCGGTTATATCGTATTAAATCGGGAAACCGAGACATTATGAAGTCTGGAAGTGTTGCTTTTAGAATGTAGCGGTGTTTGTTTGTAAAACAGAAGGCAAGATACTATTATATCCGCGTAAACCTTGTAAAAACGACATCAACCCCGCTGGCTGAGGTATACCACCAAAATGCAGACAAAGAGCACATGCATGTCGTGCAGGCGAGATGGATAACCGAAAATGCACAGGAGTTGAGACGTGCCCGGACGGCTGTGTTACGTTACCTGTTCTTTATAATCCAGTAATCCGTGCCGTTCTCTGTGCCGTATCCAACAACGACGACAGCGTGGTTTAAGTAGGTGTCCCCGCAATTCGGGTTGTCATAAACGCCGTCCCTGTAGCGAAAGCAAAAACAGAGAATAACAAAACACCATGAGGGGGAAAAAAAGAAAGAAATGTAACACAGTGTCACGTTCTATACAGTCTATGGGACCAATTTTCTCTCTTGACTAGTGCATCTATGTTAAAAAGCTGGACAGCTGTTTGGGCCTTCTTGGGCCTCATCAGCAGAACGCAGGCAGGAAACGCTTGAGCGGATGCGTCACACGGTCACGTAACACGCGATTCCTCCCGTTAGGGTGAGCTAACTCGCCACTGAAAGCACAGTGCAAAGCCAAGGAAGGAATCACGTGTTACGTGACCTTCTGACGCCATCCGCTCAGACGTTGCCTGCCTGCGTTCTGCTGATGAGGCCCAAGAAGGCTGAAACAGCTGTCCAGTACTGGCATGGAGACGTTTGAACTACAAACATATGCTATACGTGCAGCCAAAGAGCTCCGGCTATGTTTTCCCCTAGTATCTTAAAAAGCTGTTTTATAAATTAGGTGAGGAAGCTCTAGGAGCGGCAACATCATGGCCATGTACGCTTCAAGGCATAACGCGAATAGCGAGTGCAGATGATTTACATTGTTTCCTAGTTGGCCTGCTTCGCTCTTTTCATCTGTAACGGATTGAAAAAGGAACGGCTATGAGAGCAGCATGGATGCCCCTTTTGAGCGTTTAGGTTATACGGCCACGGGACGTCCTCTCGAAGGGAATACGTAACTACGTAATACGTAACCCCGGGCTCGTGCGCGAGCCTACAAAGGTGGTTTTGGAGCGCGCGAAGTTTAAATATAACGATAACTATCGCTAAGTGAAAGATCAAGATCGGGACACAGGCACGTCAGGGGAGAGCAGAGGGGTCATGTACTTGCGAAAACTAACGGATCTCGTTCAGCTTAGTGTTCTAATGATCTCCTACGTCGGTTCGCTGCCGATACGCATATGCGAGCCGGCGAAACGAAACTACGTGGAAAATCAGTCTGTTACGAAATGTTGATAGAACAGACTGGAACTTGTGGCGAAACGCATACGGTTTCTACCCCTACGCGCTTACACTAAATTTGCAAAGAAAAGCCGGGAAAATCCATAGTTTCTGATTCTCCAGGGCTGTCTGACGTCACGAAGACTTCGCGTCTCGCCTGCTAGCAACAACGCGGGCTTTTGGACTCTTCATCCAACCTTGGGAGCCTGTCTGCAGCTGCGTTGAAGATGAAGAGACAGAAAGCGCCTTCGGAGAACAATGTTGGCAGTTGCGTTGTAGGAGGCGCACCCAATGACATCGTCCTTTCTCAAAATTTGCAATACATTTGGTGACGCTTCCGCTTCGCAATGAGAACAATATTTCGGACGAATACTGTGCTGATATACAGGTTCCAAAGGCATCAATTCAGTAACGTTCTGAGGGTGTGAGATGCGCCCGTAGTAGCACTTTGAGTAACTTTTACAGTGACCAGGTAACTATTCTGCCGTGGTAATTTTTGGGAGCTTGGATACGGGTTGGAGACATGCTACTGCTCCTGACCTCATGTTTCGTACAGACACCCTACAAGACTCCTGAGTGACATACCGGTACGCTGAGAATTTCCAGTCCCTGGACTGAATTAAAACTGAGACAGGTCCCACGGTGGCGACGGCATTTCTGAGGTCGAATTCGCTTCCTTCTTTGATTCTGCTGATGGCGCTGACAGGAACGTTATCTGGATCGTCGTTCTTGAACCTGCATACGTTATCGCGGGCTTCGTAGGGGTAGGACTCGAAGGTGTTAATCCCGCCGTTGTCCCTGATGTACTGGAAGCCCATGTATGGGTAGCCTCCGTCGCACCCGAAAGAAGACGTGTCGCAATCTATGAGGTTCTGCTGGCTCAGGTTGACTTTCTGTTGTGTATATAAGTAGTATTGGCTTTCGAGCGTTCCCACGACGCTGAAAGCCCAGCATGCACCACACCTGCCCTGTAATTGAACAGGAGAGTTCTGAGGTTCTGCGCAAGCGAAAATAAGTGCTCCGTGACCTCATAGAGGCAATGAGAAGGAGAAAAATTATATGACAGAACTGATGTTCTGAGGCTGGAGCAACATCGAAGGGACAAACACATACAAAGCCTCAAATTGCCTAAGAAATTAACGATGAACGATGAAAGTCACTGAAAAGGTTAGCCAGCTGTAGGACTCGAACCCACATGTTCCAGATTACCGGTCCGGGGCTCTACCAAATTGAGCTAAGCCCCCCCCCCCCCCCAGCGACATCCAAGGGTGCGCTCCAGTTGCCGCTCGCGTCGATCCCGTCGTATGAATGTGTGTATGAGTGAGCAAAAATGTAAGAGTGAAAGGAGGATGAGTGAGAGAGAGTGGTTGTGTTTGTCCCTTCAGATGACGCACCCTTTGAAAGCGTTGGGGAGGCGTGTTAGCTTAGCTCAATTGGTAGAGCCCTAGACCGGTAATCCACAAGATGTGGGTTCGAGTCCTACATCTGTCTAACCTTCTCAGTGACTTTTATCTTTCATCATTAAGAATTATATGTTTATCAACGGGATAATGCAACCAAGTAACAAGTAACATGGTTGTGCACAGAAAAAAAAAAAAGAACGGTGGTGAATGAAATGGCTCGCCGTTGTTGGCCTCACAGAGGTCGGCATCGTCACGACTGACGCCCTGGGGGAATGTGCGCCCTGGGCCGACTTCTAAGGGGAACTGCACCGACATATGTCTGAGGAAAACACAGGAAAAACTCCAGGCAGGGATAGCCGGCACTGGGTTCGAACCCTGAGTACCTCCCATTCTCGACGTGACGTGGCCATGAAAGAGCTGATGTGTGAGGCGGGATCAACATAGAAAGGACAAATACATGCAACGCCTCACGTGGTCAGCACGCTAACCATTGCGCCACGGGAACTTTACCCCAAAACACGCCGTGTGCCAAACGAAGTGCAGAGTGATGTTGCTGTCGCTTCTGACTTGGCGAGACGGCAAGGTCATGTTGTACGAGCTAACAATTACATTCACACTGACAGAGAAAGGTATGTTTCCTTATTTCCAAGAAGGCATGATGCAGAGAACAGTAACATCGTGTATAATTGTTGGTCACCCGCCCTCTGCCCTTCTTTTTTTTTCAGCGTGCTGCGAAATCTGTCTGGGAATGATACAGCGTTCCTGATCAAGGCATCCTTCACTAACTGCACACACTTCAACTTGCTGTTTTTGGTTTCAGAGTGTCTGCATGCCCGGCTGCCTCAAACGCCCGTTACAGTGTCCATTAAGTTGTAGTACACATTCAGCATGAGAATTAAGTACAACGCTTTTTTTCGTATTTAGATGTTAACATTTTCCAGACACTTTGTTTTATTGTGCATCGTGGGTTACACCTCAGTCAACACGCTATTTGCACACAACATTTATTTCAAAATTTACAGTGCCTGTTATATGAAACAATACATTTGGCTTTAATGACACCAACTCAAAAATTCAATCTTTGAGTCTGTGGTGGATCCTGGGGGGGGGGGGGCGAAAATTTGCCGTGTACCAGATGTAGAAGCCGGTTCTGGTGCATAGTTTAATCTTATTGATAGTTTAAGCTTGATTGAGCTAGTTGATAATACGTAATACATACACTTTTCTGAAACCTCTATTATAATACGTAATACAAATACAAAATGTATTATGGTAATACTATTGTAATACATGCCCAGCCCTGCTGTTTCTCTCTCTCCTAATCCGTGATGGGCAAAGTATCCCAAAGTTTTCCTTGAAGTAAGTTCCAGGTACCTAGCACATGCTGAGCTTTAAGTGCAGCACAAACTACCATACTACTACTGTACTTGAACCAAAGTGCGACGTCCTTTACAAGGTACTTTAAAGTGTTCATCAAGTGCGTTACAAATTTATATCGTGTCATTGGATGTTTCAATGCTTGGTGCTGATAAAGCGTCAGATAATTAGTTTTCGACTGTTACGTTTACAAAGCGTTTAGTTAGCATTTTTGCAGAGTGCTAGTTAGAAAACGTGGATAGTTTGCAGTTGATCCATTAATACGATTCGAAAGAAATTATTTTGTGACCAAATTGTCCGTTTGTGTTGTCAATCGGGTACTTGAGTACTTGAAACGAAGGTACCGAAGAAAAGTACTTAAAGGGACGCTCTCGTACTCCCTGCCCCTCTCATAAAGTGTATCATATAGCCCTTTGTTGAAAATGGAATACTGAAAATTTACCCGACAAAGCACGTCACGGTTATTAAATAACCGAATTACATTGATAAAGATTGCAGGGCATGCTGCGGTCTGCGTTAGCAACAACCCGATCTGCTGTGTGTTAGCGAGGTTGTGACCACGCGAGCTTTGGACCGGCAATCCAGAAGATGTGGGTTCGATCCCTACAGCTGGCTAACCTTTTCAGTGACTTTCATCTTTCATCGTTGATTTCTTAGGCAATTTGAGGCTTTGTTTGTATCTGTCCCTTCTATGTTGTTCCAGCCTCAGAACATCAGTTTATCTCTTGTTCAACAGGTGCCGCTTGCGTTGATTTCCGTCGTATGAATGTGTGTATGAGTGAGCAAAAATGTAAGAGTGAAAGGAGGGTGAGTGAGAGTGAGTGGCTGGTTTGTCGTCCCTTCAGATGACGCACCCCGAAAGTCACTGGCGAGGCGTGTTAGCTTAGCTCAATTGGTAGAGCCCTGGACCGGCAATCCAGAAGATGTGGGTTCGATCCCTACAGCTGGCTAACCTTTTCAGTGACTTTCATCTTTCACCGCGAAGGATGTCGTTGCTTACTTGTTTAATGTACAGGTCTAGTGCGGATTCTCGACCGTGATTTGTTGTCCAGGTTGACGGTAGTCGGAGGTCGTTGTTGTTTTCTTGTATTGTGTCAGCGAAAAATTCTCTCAGGCGTAGTCGTCCCGCATGGTCTGATATGTCTTTGTCAATTTCGTATTACTTAACAGAATTGAGTGTAGGGCAGACTGTTAGCACCCTAGAGAGGACTTGTTGTTCGTGGCTGGATGGCGAGCGTGATGTATCTATTACGACGCTAGCGTCAGGGTGTTCAGGGGGTGGCTCGGCGATGGTGCGGAGGGTTGTGGTTGTGGTGCTGGATGTTTGTTCGGCTTTTGGGTGCGTAGTGAGTCCGGTTTTTGTGTTGTCTTGGTCTTATATCATATACAAGTTCAACGCCCTTCACCCGTTCGATATCAACAAATCACAAGGCACCTAGAAACACTTCATAAATAAAATATGCCCAGCCCTGTCACAACTTGGTACGTGTTATGAATATATATATTAAAATTAAAATAAAAGATGCTTCGCCCGTTATGGAATTTTTCCCACATATCCACTAGCCTCCTTATCTTTCAAAATGCTCGCCAATTCCTGCCTGTTGTCCTGTTTCGTCCCTGTGTCGGTGAACCTTCCATTTCTGTAACTGGTCTGGAGCCAAGATCACTTCATTCAGGTAATCCCCTCCACACTCTAACAAAGCGGCCATTCACTCCGGCCGTAAAAGCCTATACGCGCCCCTTCTTCCCTCCCTGCTGTTGACGCACAAATCGCATGAATCCTTAACACGTCACACCTAACCCTTTAAATACTATGCCAATCATGAGGACGGTGCCCAGAAGACGAACAGTCTCTATTCGAAATATCGGTGGCTCCTGTCCTGAGGCAACTCCCTTCGTAAGAACTGAGGGTTGTACTTTCGAAGTAGTACGTGAGTATACTTGGTACTTCAAGTACTTCCTATCACTCTCCTAATGAAGCTTCCGCTACAGATACAGAGGCTTCCAGGGCTAGTCTCTAATGGAATGAACCTGTTGTCCTGTTCGCTTTCGTCCTTTATGTCTGGGAATAAATAGGTGAAACAGTGGCTTACCTGATCATAGACATGTCCCACGTAGCCATTGTTCGTTCTCCAGTCCATTTGATCAGCAATCGGCGGGAGCACCCCTTCCCGTGGAGTAAATAGTTCCGTTTCAGCTTCCATTCGACGAATTGACTCGGGAGTCATTCGAACGCAGCTCCGTTGATCCAGTTCCTCTTGAGTCTGTGTTAATAGACCTCACCTTAAACTTCATTGGGTTTAGCTTTGGTATCAAAGTTGTTATACAAACATTGAGAATGTAAACGGGTATGACGGACATCAGCTGTTGAGTAGGGTGTCACCACAGGAGTGATGCAGCTTTTTCTGCCTCTCTTTCCTCTCCGAGATGAACAAGAGATGCTCTGAATTGATGATTCCTCTCAAGCTTCACTCCACTGGCACTCTACCTCGTTATTACAATTTGTAGCGACACGCGTGAAAGTTGGGTCAATCTGGCTCCCTGTCTGCAAGCAGAGCGCCTGAGTGTCAACGCTACGCACGTCACAAGTGAACTTTTAACGCGGTAGTGTGACTTGTAGCGACGATACGATTTAGGGAGCGTTCCCACTGCCGGGCGCAAGCCCGGAACGGCGTCCGCAGCGGCAGGAATGTCAATTGGTGGACGCCAGAGGCCCGTTTTCTCGCGCCGTCCAAGCAGCCGCTACTTGCACGACTGACAACGGCGAAAGGGAGCGACCAACCAATGGAAGCGATGTACTGTTGGGGACACGGTTGACTAAAATCTCCAGCCCGTGTCGGAGCGATACCCTATAAGCGATGTCGCGCACGAAGGAACTATACCATTATCCTCCCCGAGGGAGGCTGCGCTGAACTGTTCTCCCTAGCAGACGACGCTGAGTATGCGACGGTACTCTCTCCCAACAGGTGGCGCTGCGTGGCCTTACCTCGGAGACTGTAATGGTATAGTTCCTTCGTGAGCAACATCGCCGATAGGGGCTGCTCGGCCACGGGCAGGGGATTTTAGACAACCGTGTCCCCAATAGTAAAAGACGAAGGTCCGCAGCGCATGAAAATAAACGATTGCCGCGTGGAAGTCTCGCCTCCCTCGCCCTCGTCGGTTTATCTCGGGAGAACAGCGAACCTCGGCGTGGAAACTCTCGCCCTTCTCCGTTCGCCACTCACCGGTCTCACGCCCGGCACTAGAAACGTAGCTTTATGATGCCGACCACCCGTCGGTGAGTAAACGTTGGAGTCAGCTCTAAGCCGTGCTCAACAGCGTACAGTACCGCGGCCGTTCTAAAAAAGGTGTCATCAAGTACCGTCTCAACCTCAAAGAACCGTAATTATTTTAAAGCCCGTAGCGGAGTTTAAACGAAACATAACACGGACGAAAACGCAACAACTGAAAAAGTCGGACACGCTCCTGATCGTTACTAGGCCTGTGTGTTACTATAGTTATACAGCGCAGACAATTCTTGTCTATCTGAATAAGCCCTTGGTAAGCCTTACTAAGCGGCGTAGATCACTAATTACCACAGTGTAACCAGTAACAAGCATGATTTACAAGTAGATGGTTGAATAAAAGGTGTGCACATACCATATCTGCCATATGGTTCATACCAAGCGTGTAGCTGTGGAGTCCACGGCTGTACTCGTCATTGTGCTGCTCTACGAGATGTTTTGTCTTCTGCCAAATCTTCATGCGCTTCAAATCCTCTATGAGACCATATTTTTTGTCAAACTGCTCTTTGTACTTCTGCCATTCTTCAAGCAACTCTATGTTTAACGTCAGAGCGAACACATGTGGCAGGGCAAATACGAACAGCAGTGACAAGTGCATTGTAGCCGCGACTGAAAAGTGTGTTCATGCACGCCCGTTAAATAGAAGCTCATTCATACCGCGTCAGCCTTTTTCTTCGGCAACCTGGGCGACGACCGGGTAAAATCCTTTCGTGCTTGACAAAGGGCAACATGACGGAAGCCGGCGTTCAGATCGAGTAATTACTCGTCAGTTACGAAGCAAAGTTCTCCTACGGGATTGACGAACCTGGTGCATGGTACATCCGATGTCCCAAGACGTAAAAAAAAAAAAAAAAGATTCATGCTTAGGAGAATTCCTCAACGGCTTTCTTATATGCAATGAACATGTACGTATACGTTGTGTCACTGGTGGGCACCGAATAATGTGCAGTTTTTAACAAGTAGAGAACGTGATTGTCAATGAGCATACGAGTTGATTGCCACTTCACGCCGTACAATCATGCGTTTATATTCCAAGCAATCATTGTGAGGTTTGTTAGTTATTTTAATCATTAAACGCATGTAGAGTTAATAAAGAAAAAAGGAAGTCAATGGAAAAGTTAGCCAGCTGCAGGGCTCGGACCCACATCACCCTCGTGTGTTTGTCCTTTCTTCTGTGTTCGAGCCTCAGATCGTCAATTTCCATCTGGAACAGTACTTTTATGGTGGTGTATCAATGAGATAGCTGTTATTGACTCTTCCAGGTTTCAACTAACGCGAATGCCCCGCGGTTGAATCGATAGATGGACATTTATTCATGCATATGCTTATAAACATATCTATTGCGAGACAAGGTGTTCATGCATGCCAGATCAAATGTGAATGAATCCGCGCCCTGTTTTGTACGCACCGGTAGATGACTGATGGCCTCAATAGCACCTTTTTGCGCTCGGTAAGCGCATATTTATCTAGGGAGCATGGGATTTGGGTGTGGCAGTCATGCAAAATTATGCATGTTGTGAACCATGCAGTGGAGTAGCCAGACCTCCAAGGTAGGGGGGCTCGATACGAAAACTCGCCCCCCCCCCCCACACACACACACTGATCCTGGGTGCGACAACACACCTATACATGTCCACACCGCAAAATGCGGTTGAAAAAAAAACAACAAAGGAACGAAAATAATTTATTTGGACGTTCACAATACGATTACATGTCTGCCATGTCCAATGATGTGGTGTCACGAGATTGTAAGTAGTAGTTTGAAAAGCTCATACTTTGAAAACCATTCACGAGTGGTGCTTAGATAGCTGCAGAAAGCCGTGCTTAGCGTGGTAGCTTAGAACTGCAAGAACTTTCGCGATCGTCACACTGGTCCCCCCCCCCCCCCCATATATTATTTTCTCCTCGGATTTGCACGTTTTGAGTGGGTCTTAGGTGCCCCCCCCCCCTCGTGGCTACGCCACTGGAACCATGTCGTGCAGGATACACAGACGGGCCACTGATTATCCTGGCCTGCGGACAGGGCAGGGGCAGGTGGTCAGGACATCCTGATCCCCCCCCTCTCTCTCTCTCCCTCTAGATCCACCACTGATAGCAGTTGCGTTCCGTTTTATATATTGCTGTGGTTTCTCCGTGTCTTCGAGGAATGTGAATCTATTCACATCGTTTCTTTTTAAATAACAAGTAGCGTCTCACATATTGGGAGAGGTCATATTCATCAGTGTATAGTTGAATTGCAAAAGTTATCGAACGCTTCTGGCAGATATTCTTCACTAATCCCATTAATATAGATGCCATTTTGTATTTTGGCCGGAGTTATCATTTGCTGCAGTTCTGCTTATTGTATTTTACTTATTGTTCTTGCCGCTTATTGTAGAGCTGACCGTTTAAACAATATTCCCCTGCACCTTGGGTGTTCAAACAATGAAAACGAAAAAAAAAGGGGGGGAAGAAAGAAACAATCATCACCGAAACACGAATTGCGAGATATTAGTAAACTTCAGCTGGCCATAAACGTGACATATGTCTTGTGATAAGATCCAGAACTTCTGGACAGCAGTACCTCCGTATCAATAAGATGACCCTATACTGGAATATCTTTGGTCGGCGATTTGATGCAATGGTATTTCCGACATTGTCTTGGAAACACCCTACTAGAATAACGGAAAACAAAAGTAAGCGCACTCATGCTGCATTCGCATAGCTTGCGCATTTTTACTGTAGCAAGTTACACTTCGTCTACATGTTTGCTGTTTGATAAAGGAATTCCACTCCCGGGTCCCCAGGCGTCGGAATAGTGTAGTCCCAAAATCACAAAAATCTATCAGAATACAATTTTGCAACTGTTTTCTACAACACCCTTTGCCACTTTCATTAATATTATTCAGTATGGAATAATCGCTCACAGAGTGTCAAAATGGTTAATTGCGAATGGGACTGACAAGCTCCAGACAGGTTAAAGGAGCTCTAAAGTAAAATATAGTAATCATGTTTCAAGATATCGTCATGTAGAACTTAATTATGTGATCACACACACATACACAAGTCAACAGTTCTACATACCTTTCGTATTAATTAATTTACGTTGAACACTTCCAGAAACTGAGAGGTTGCGACCCTCAACGTTCGCCGAGGAGAAACTGGAACCGGTCCGGATTGGAGGACAGATATCACGTGCACGTGATATGTGTCCGCCAATTCGTGGCCGGCCCGTGTCGAATGCCTTGCGTAGTACATCAAGACCATGGTCTTGAAGTAATACACTACGCATTCGAGACACATTACTAATTACCTTACGTTGCACCTATCTTGACGAACAACAACTCTTTAGAAGTTCGGTTTAACTGTTAACATTTGTAGTCTTTTGCTTTTGCTTTTTGGTCCTCCTCCCTCCGTTAATGAAAATGAATTGAAAGTGAAACCTGTGAGATCCGTTGCCTTCATGGAGGAAGGAAACGCTTTAGCTGCCCTTCCGATTATTTCCCATTGACTTTGCTTGGCGCAACGATCTTTGAAATTGGATTGCTGAGAAAATCCCAATGTACTTATGTTATTACGCATCTGAAACGACCAAGTTCCATGATTTCAGAAATGCGTGCGGTTTCTACAGGTTTGCCATTCATTTTACGTGCAAAAGAGACGGACGGACAACGCCGACACAGATTCTCAACGTGGAATTACAGTTCTACTAATCTGTTATGTATCCAGCGAGGCCAATGGAGTCTGTATGCAGGGTGTCGTACCCTAATATATATTGATATTGATATATAATTGACATATAATATAATTGACAGTGATATTCGCGAGCTATCCCATCGGAAAAAAATAGCCCAACATTTTTCGGAACTTTTCGGAGCAGCGGACCATAACGCGCAACGACTTTTTAAACGCAGTCGCATTCAGTCCGACGATATAGGAGGTAATTTCAATAAAGCCAGCCCACAGAGTGATGGTAGAAAAAGTAACAGTTCCTAAAACTGGGAGAGAGAAAGCATTATCCCTCAGTTGTCTCGCGACGTGAACCCCCAATTATAATTAAGAAAGCATTATCCCAGTCAAAGCCGGTCGCGATAAGCCATGCCTGTGTTATCTCTTTCTGCGATGCCGGGGTGGCCTGGATTTCCCACATCCTTTCGTCGGACTGCCAAAGATTGCGCAAAAAAATTCATCGCGCGCTGTCCTGTGGGAGCTAAAAACGTGATCTTTACTTGGCAAATTTCCGACTTTAATTATGTTCATTTTGGCGACCTTAAGTTGGAAATTTGCCAAGTAAAGGTCCCGTTTTTACCCCACCAAAGTGAAGAGCGTGTGTAATTTACTCAAATTGATGATAATTGACAGGGATATTCAGGACCTATCCCATCGGGAGAAAATAGCCGCTACGGGACCTGCACGTCAGGAGGTGGCAAAATCCTAGTAAGAACAAATGCCGTTGACCGCATGACTCTAGGTGGTGTATAGTTTTTTTTTAAAGTTATAATTCAGTGACACGTTTTTTGAGACACCCTGTATACAATTTTTTCACAGAACAGTGATAAGAGCAGCATTACCCGGAAGCGCTACGCCCGAAATGCCCGACTTATCTAGAACGCGCACACTACATACGTGAGTGCGCAGCGTCACCACAGCATCCTTTGCACGCCTTGCCCTTTGCTTTGTATGTATAATATCGAGCTTTTTATCGACCAATAACCTGCCCGCTTCAGCAACCTAGTATCGTAGCTGCTTGAAAGACCGAAGATTATAATCCGTGTTTATGTCACGATCGGTGCAAAGTAGCTTTTTGTGCTTTGTACGATGTATACTGTGTTGTTCTGTGAACGGTAGATTTTGGGTCACGAATCCAAGTGTTCATTCCTCAAAGTTACAGTACGAAACAAAACAGATGCTTACAAGAGAAACTGATGAGCTGCCAGTTTTGACATGTCTCTCAGTGTTTATGGAAGCGTTATTCCTCATTAGAAAAACGTTATGCCGTGTCTCCATAAAAAAATTGAAAAGTATATGAGGTGGCTACTATATTTTTAATAATGAATCGATTCTTGTGCGCTAAGTTTTCATAAGCGTCTCTGTGTTCATGAGAGCAGAAAGAAAATCTAAACGCAGTCGCCATGTTCAGCCCGGCTATGCAACGAAACGCATGAGAACTGCATTGCAATTAAAACCCAGTAGAGAACATTTTCTTCTTTCTCAATACGGAATACATCTAGGGACACTCATAAGAAATTCGTTTGGCTTTGAGAAAACTTTTTACGGACTAAATTTTACACGGAATTTCTGTATAGACTCATTAAAAACACATTTGGTTCCCAGCAGGTACTCACTTGGCATTTTTCTACGAATGAAAGGAGAGATGATCAGTATGGTACAGAAAGCAGCTCATCAGTTGAACTACAAAACAACGAGATGAATCGGGCCCAGGGATGGGCAGTAATACTCATTTTTGTATTATAATATTAATACATAATACTTCCTAGAAATCGGTATTATAATACTAATACGTAATACTTTGATTCTGAGGTATTATAATACGTAATACTAATGCTTCTACATATTTAAATATTTTATTGCATCATCCGAGTTTGTATTGTTTGTGACCTGTCAGTGGGCTATCAAAAATCCCAAGCACGGTGTCGTAGCAAAAAATTGGTGGCCATTGCGTTTTTATTTCATGTGGGCGCCGCGAAGAAACTGTGGCTTTTACGGGCGGCATACAGGCGTGGACAGATGTAAAGAGGACAGGGAGAAGGAGCCGTGGGACAGAGTATGTTAGTACGTGCCCTGGGCTGACTTCACGTGGAACTGTGCCGACCCTCGTCTGGAAAGTCTGCCTGAGAACCCAGGGAAAACCCGAGACAGCGCAGCGGGTGCGGGGACACAACCCGCGTCACCTCCCAGTCTCGGCGTGGAGAGCGGTCCTACTAACCGCCACCCTCACCCCTCACCAACGATCACCCTAACACCACGGGATCCGATGTTGCATCTTTAAAACGGAGGCTCCGCACCGAAAACGTCTTGAGATGACAGTACGACACCAATCCGTACCGTATGATATTTCAGTGAATTACAATTTCTCATCCCCAATCTGGCACAGATAATTAGAAAATGAATATTTCACTATGAGTGATTAAGCACACCTCAACGGAAAAGCACTCCAGCAAAACTGGGCTTCACCTAGCTGGTATTCCTCGTGCACGGCTTTCTGTAGGTTTTCCTTTTTACCGGCGGTGAATATTTTATAACGAAAACGAGGAAGCAGATGACTGGTCCTCCATGTGACACGAAAGCGCGCACCCGAAAAACAGCTGGTTGCCCGAACGAGACTACCGGTGACAGATGAAAATCGCTGAAAAGGTTAGCCAGCTGTAGGACTCGAACTCACATCTTCTGGATTTAATTTGTTTGGCAATTTGAGGCTTTGTTTATATTTGTCCCTTCTCTCGTGTTCCAGCCTCAGAACATCAGTTCTCTCATGTACCGGTGACGTCACGCAGGGAACAGCAGGTAGGACAGGGAACATTCAGAAGTTTTGGTCTTGCTTTGAGCTTCCCAGCTCTTTCGGCACCAGCGAGCCCCCGACTGCCAAACCACCTTTATTCCTGATTTCGGAAGAATGTATCGAACTTATTTACAGAGTCGTTAGTTATAGTTTCAGACTGTCCTGGAGTCCGCCTTTAATATAACGGATTGTGAAAAACGATACTTCAGCAACACAGCAGCAGGTTCTCTTGGTGCCGCACAATGTATTAACTACAACAGACAACACTAAATCAGCACTTTACAAGTTTATTACACTGTAACTATACGTATTTCCACTTGATTTGAGAAAAATTGCCGTACTTCGAACAGGGAAGGAATGACACGGTTCACAGATCATCCTCAACAACCGTAGAACTAGTCGCCATACTACTGGCTCTTCGATACGTGGTTGCATACCCGTCTGCAGCGCAATGGGTCATATATAGTGATTCAAATACTGGACTACAACCAATAATATCATGCCTACGTAGTGGGTGCATGGTACCCGTAGTCCACGATATTCTGACAGTGTATATGGAATCCAGGGATGCTGGCCATGTCATCATACTTCAATGGATTGCTGGACACGCAGGCATACGGAGGAACGAAGCTGCTGATGAAGTAGTGGACCTAGCACATCTGTCCCGATCAAAACATTTGTGCCGTACGCCAAAGCAGATGTGCAAGACATATGGAGGTCTCTTACACAGACTATGACTAGACTGCGATGGCTACAAGGCGAGGAGAACTCCTCGTTGCTCGATCTAGTTGACCAGGATCTGAAATTTAGAGTTCCGTGCACGCTGCTCAGACGCTCTTGCACAGGTTTCGTCTGAGCGTCCCGTACAGGCGCCAATTCTTCCATAAGATTGAGAAGGCTGATTCAGCGAACTGTACACTTTGTGCAACCGTAGAGGAGACTCAGCAAGTCTTCGTGCATTGTTCTAGACACGCACCTCAAAGGGCTACCATGAAATCTGCTCTCGACCGACTGGACAGCCACAACTTTAACCTCGTAAAAGCGCTGGGTCCTATGCCAGATGACAAGAGGGATGCTGCCTTGTCAGCGCTTGTGACATTTATTATGAGCTGTGCGTTGGAATCAGACTATTAGGACAGTTTCCCTTTTCTATTTGTTTTCTTTTAGGGGTGGGGAGGTCTGTTTGTGGAAGTAGCCGAAGCTGTCGTGTGACGAATCTAACCTCTCACTATTATCTTTTTCGTCAACATCCCAGACAGAACATTTTGTCCCATAATATTCCCAAATCGACCACCCATGTCCGTATCCTGGGCAGATGTCCTTGGGAGGTCCCATATGGATGTGAGTATTCCCCCTTCAGAGGCCGTGCTCCAGCTCTCCAGCGATGATCCGTCCAGGACTGGAAACGGATGCACCTGCACTATGTCGCCTGGTGTCGCCACGCTCGTTCCCCGTTGCACTGTGAAGTGGAATCAACATCAACATGAACTGTACTTAGAGACAGCAAAAGGGGAGCTCAGTAGAGTTAAGTAGGGAGTAGCAGAGCTCACTTAAAGGGACGGTCTCCTACAGCCGGGGCGATTCCGAAACTTAGCGAAAACGAGTTTCACGAGTTTCACGAGTACTGTGCACATACACCTGTCAAAGTTTCATTCGGAATGACCAAGTCATTAACGAGGAATTTGTCGTAACGTGCCGTAAGAGCAGACGACGAAAGCTGAGCTCTCTCATGCATCCCTGTTGAAAAAAAGCCAAATAGGTTGTATGCGATCCTATTTATCCTATACAAATTGATGTAGGATCCTTTATGTCCTATTTTGTATCATGTGGGAGAGTTGTGGGATCCTACATGTCCTATATTAATTCACATATAGGTGAGTCATAGGATCCTACATGTCTCATATTAGGCTATGTAGGAGAGTTGTGGTGTCCTACTTGTCCCATATTCGGCAATATAGGAGAGTTGTAGGACACTACATCGCCTATATCCGGCTACGTAGCAGACTTGTAGGATCCTACAAGGCATCAAAAAGGAGCTATGGGAGATCTTACGTGGCCTGTTTGGTTTCATGTGGGGAGGACGTGGGGAATTATTTTGAGATATGGAAGTGATATATTAACACAGCAACAAACATTATTTGATTCCTTCAAAACAGGGGCCCAGAACGAACTAGTCATATTCAATCATGTTTGCCAACGCGCACACATACGGCAGGTTATCAAGTGCGAATTCTATTAGAACCACTGCAAATGAATATATTTTTTTAGGTTGAAAACAACTGAATGGACTGGTTGCATTCATTTATGGAACATGCATAGAGTATGCCCATTACTAGTCGACGAAACATCAAGCATACAATGATGCGTGCATTCCTTTGAGTACTATTTAAGCACAAACTTCGACAACAGTGCGCAACAGGTCGAGGTGGCGGTAGAACGCCATCGAGCGACATTGCGGTGTCGATGGGGTTTTCGGTCTAATTTCTACGACTAAACCGGTTCTATCAGGACGCGGCTTGTTGTGACGGATTCCCCAATCCTTCGCCTTCACGTGCACGCTCACGGCTCGCAGGAAATCCTAAGAGTAGTCGAGATACTTGAAAATTCCAGGCCTCCGTCTGCACTTCCGATACATTCGGAGCTCCGTAACATCCGCCCCGGTGGTCATGTCGACGCCAGAATTTCCGTCCTAGTAGGACATGAGTCGCTCTACGATCGGTCAAATGGAACCATGAGTCGGTCTTTAGCGGTTCGGGGGTTGTGGGCAGAGACGCGTTCGTAACTCTGTTTTTTTAAGCTTTGATGCCCTTTTTCGGACGGAAGCCCGCGTCGGACAGTTTTCACCTTTCTAGAGTGCACTCGCCTCAACTCGGTGAACGTGGCAAAATTTACTACAGCTGTCAAAGTCTTCTGGTTCTCGAGCTACCGGTTTCCGTGTTTACACTCCTCCCAATACATGGGACTGCCGGCTGTTTTTCCCCTAAAACTGTTTCCATCGCACCTACAGAGTCGTGTTTGACATAGTTTTGAAGCTCTTGACGTGCTCTTTCCAACCGCTTTAATCCCGTAAGCGCGAGACTCCCCGTTCCCCAGATATGGGCTTTGCAGTTGGAGGGTCATGGCACTGGCGCCAGCAAGTCTGGCTGACGCCGCTCGGAGACGCTTCCGTGGGTGCCGTTCCTTTAGTGCCGTAATCTCGCTTACCTAACGTCCAATTTACTGGAAATTTTGGATGCGTGTTCTTCGTTCTTTGCTCTACAACTTTTCAATTCGCACCTTCCGTCTATTTACTACAGGTTATGGCGTTATTCCCGAATTCCTTAGGCTGACTCTCCTTCTGCGCACCTTCGTCCCTGTTTTTAGGTTTGAACCCTGTGGGAGATCTGAATCACCTATTAATGGATTCGTGCACTCCGAACACCGAACGGCTAGAAACTTGCGGGATCTTTTTATCTCTCTCCATTCTCGAGTGAGGACAAACATGGCAAAAGCGGCTCGTTATACATGGGGCTGGGGGCATTTTTTTCGATGTCGGTTGTTTGTTGGCGTAGAAATGTGATTGAAGACTTATTTTGACGGGAAAAACGTCCTCTTTCCAATGGCACTGGTCACCCGTACGCGCGACTTTCTGCTTTCTGGATGTAGCGCGAGGAGAGCATGGTGGAGAGAGCCGTTACCAGGCGCCCACAGCTCCCCATAGAGCCCATAGTTTGAGATAATTCAGGCAACACTGGACATACGACCAATGAAAATGCGTCGTGATGCCTAGCAGCCAACCAATCAGCAACCTCTCAGTTTGGCTCGGCTTTCGGCCGGCCCTGGCTGCCATTGACTTCTACTGGTTTTCATACCTGGCGCCGGTTATTCCAAAATAACTAAGACATTTTTGATAGGCGAAATACATATTTATTGATGCAACGTATAAACTCAAATGTTTGACTCATATATTCACCGTGCGTACAGGACGTTTCGTTCCTTGAATAGACAGCAACCAAACCAAGTTCGAACTTGCAAAGCACACATACAGTCTACTTCTGGAGGCGAGCGAAGTTCACGAGTGCGTGCGTTTCACAGATGAGCATCTTCTTCTCATTCTGGCGATGCACCGTAGGTCACACAGTCACGGGAAATACTTTTGTCGTTACGAACACTCTCTTCTTAGTCACTGTATTTGAAAATGCGACAGCGCTCGAAAGTGTTCCTCAGGCGTCAGCTCACCAAGCATTCCAGTTCCGACCCGGCAAGGATGTCCGTAGGTTGACACTTTATCGGAGATCAGTACATGGCCAGAGTCACTATAGCTCACGAACAAACCCGCGCGTACACTTCCTCTTTGGTCGTTGTGGTCAACCGACATCGGCGAGCCGCGGAGACGCAGCGACCTTGCTTGGAGCTGCCCGCCTGGCCGACTGCCGAGACTGCCCGCGAAAAGTGAGCTGTCAGATATTTCGAAACTTTATCAACCAATCCCGGAGCGCGCATTCTGCTTTGGCCAATGGGCATCCGTCATGATGCCTGACGATGTAATACCACGTGACTGTGACGTGATTTTATTTTTCTACTGCCGCAAATGCGGGGAGCTGTGGAGGCCTGGCCGTTACAGCCAGGCGGCGCCGTTGGAGCTTGGAATTCCTCCAGCTCATTTGGAAGGGAAATCATAGAAGCGTTCGGACGCATGTCCAGAGAGCTCTCGTTCGGGAAGCGTCTTTCGTCGTAGTTTTGGTGGTTTTGGTGCCCCGCAGTGCTGTGACTGTATTTCATGCCTTACTAGTGGTATCTGGACCTGTTTCTGTGTGTGTACCTTGGAAGACCGAAAGCTGTTGGGTTTCGTGAATTGAAGGTTAGTTGTGTGCATGTAATGCCATGTTTCGTGCACCTTTTGCTTTGTATTCTTCCTAGCGTGTGGGTTCCTATAACTTTATCCGCTCGGTGCGATTATTACCCTATTGTTACCTATTTCCTTATCCTCCATCTGTAATCTTGTGCTCTTACCCTGTTGGTTAACCTGTATCATCACTTAACATCAGGTTGATATAATGTGTGATGCTTCTGCGGCCCTGCTACAGGGTACCGGTGCTCTAAAGATACATATCTTCCTTTTTTGGTTATTAATTCATAATAACTCAGCTTGTGTCATGCATATTTTCCCCGAGTGTGGAAGGAATATGACAGAATGTAAATAGTTGCGGATATTATAACTCAACGTGCATTGTTTTCACCCTGTTCAGGTAATGCCTTACTGACACCCTTGCTGTAGCCCCAGTTGTCATAGTTAATTGATCTTACTGCTAACAAACAAAGCCATTGTCTTTGGACCTCAAGTAACAGCATATGTGGGAAGTCTGGTTAACCTGTGCACGAGTTTTGGCATATTTTATGTGACACATAATGTATTATCCCTTGTTAAATCTAGCTTCCTAACTCACTTTATTGTTTCAGATGCCTACAAGAAATATATCTTAGAGCTATCATCTAGCATGATCTGTAAAGGTGTTGAAGACGCTGTACATCAGGCAAGAGTGTGATTGTTCAACAGACATGTCACAGGGATGATGAACGATATCAATAAAAAAAAAAAAAAGAAGCTGCATGATTTGTTATTTCCTAATATACACAGCACAATAGGGTGCACAAATTATACGGGATCACAACGAGAGACTTGAACCTATTTGCATGTAGGACCCAACGTAGGTCCCACAATCAAATAGGATCCTGTTAATATGTAGGATCGCATTTGCATGTAGGTCCCCCAACCAAATAGGATCCTGTTTATATGTAGGATCGCATTTGCATGTAGGACCCACAATTAAACAGGATCCTATTTGTATGTAGGTTCCTTCATCATGTAGGACCTGGTGTCATAATACCATATGGAGTCAAGTAGGAATTTCCAATAGGGATACGTCACGTATGACGTCGGCCTGCGGGTGCGTCGTCGTTGTCATGGTAATTGTAACTTGCAGAAGCACCTTGGGTTGAGTAATCCCCTTTGCTCTCTACCAGGCATATACCTCCGCGAGCGGAGAATGTAGTCCGAGCATTGACTGCGGGGTCTCCCATAATGTGGCGCACAATCGGATACGTGGAAGCTAAGTCACGTGTTTTCTTTCCGCGAGTATTTAATACGGTTTTTAAATAAGCACGTACTCCTCCTCCATGTACGTCGTCAGCGACACTTCATTTCGAAGCATGATCAGTGTACAACGGGGAGTGTAATGGAAGCGCGCGTAATATATTTTTGGTCGGAGCTGTAATGCGACCGCGCGCGCCGATGGCCAGAGACTTCAGATTTGTGATTGTGGATGGGGTTGTTCCGCAACTTTTAACTTGTATTTGAGGATTAACATAGTCGTTCTGAACCACCATGCTTGCCACTACTTAGAATGCGCGTTTTTCACCTGAAAACTGAAAGAAAATGTACAAGAGTTGCCGCTGTGCCCAGTAACTTCTGAAAGTCGTCTGCTCACGCCGATGCACTAGCGCGCGCAAAAGCAGACGATTTCTGTATCCTATCACGGACTTACCCGCAGGGCGACGTGGCCCATCTTATTGTTGCCAACACAGATCGCGGCATGCTCTGCAATCTTTATCAATTTAATTCGGTTATTTAATAACTGTGGCGTGTTTTGTCGGGAAAATTAGCAGTATTCCATTTTTAACAAAGGGCAATCGAATGGTACGCTTTATGAAAGGGGCAGGGGGTACGAGACCGTCCCTTTAAGAAAAACATCTCTGTCTCTCATTCTCTGCTAAACTCCCCCTTTGTGGTCTCCTGTTCATTTCACCCTTGTGGTCAACCGTTGTGGTTACTCTGTTACCTATTAAACCAAATTAAATATTCATTGACTCACATCCAGGTGTTGTAGATGCGACCGGAATGAGGTTCGTGCACATGACGTCATGCGCAGTCTTTGAGCGCGTTGGAGTCACGTGACGTGGGAAAACCTGGGGACGCGTCACAGGTGTGATACTGCTAGCCGAATGAGGCAGCAGCGTGTGTTTTTACAAGTTCCTCTCCTAATTGCAGGCATACAGCAACAACTCACGGCATGCCCACCTACTGTGACTCCGCGGCGGCAATATGTTCTCCAATGTCACGTGACCAAGTGTGATGTCACTGCACAAGCCTTAGTGGAGTACCAGTAATTCGACAGAATATTGCGAATCGTAAGTTCGAAACAAAGAAGAGGGAAATCTATGCAGAAAGCTTTCGAGGTTTCAGCGTTCAAAATTTGTTTCCAGGCATGCAGCTGATGAGCGCCGCAGCTCAGAGGGGCAATCCGAAACCCAAATTACCCAATCAGATTGTCAAAAGGGGAAAAGGAGTGGTGCACATACACACAGGAACGCGTACAAAGATTACATACAGAGAATTATAGAAGCATGAGGAAAACGTACTTAATGAAATGAAAACGGAATGAAATGTTATGTGCGTTCCCTGAAAAGAAAAGCCGCTGGCGTCAACAAGATGGACCAAAGAATCTAGAAGACGCTGAACGCCTGTGAGAGTAGGTGTGATGGACCACAATAGAAAGGAGGCGACATATGCTCTTGTCACGCCATCCAAAAAGCTGCTTCGACACCTGTGAACCGGGCCCTGCATCAAATGAAACATCCTACGAATGGCAAGTGCCCTTATACTTCACAGCTATTCATGAATGGAGACTGTGATATTAAATATACTGTGCTCTCAGCATACACTTGTCTTGCAATGTCATGGTCGCATGCCACCTCGACTGAAGTAGCCTCCAAGTCACCCCTGCGCTGCAACCGCCATCTTGTTCTCAGAATGTAAACTCTAAGGCTACTTAATGGCTAAGTAGCTCTGTATCGTGCCAACCTCGTAGGAATCTTCACCTACACATTACACGTGAGGGCATTTTGTTTTGGGGCTGAGCGTAGCTAGGCTGAATTGGGCCATGGACTAAAAAAACCAACGACAACATGCGTAACTCAGAACCTTAACAGTCGATTGGGTGCGGCAGACACGTACCTCAAAAGCCACGTTATCAACGGTGTACTAACCCATGCTAAGAGCTCGTTGCTTCACACCGCGAAGCGACTAGAACCATAAGCAGCACCACAGTGGTCGGCCTGTGGATTAATTTCTCCCATATGACGTCTCTTTGACATCCGCCATAAGCAAAGGGCACATCGTATTTCAAGAGGCCATAAACAGGTGCACGAGATGCACCTTTTTTTAAATGTACTATGATACCTTGTCGAAAGCGAACGTTTAAAAGAAATGTTGTCGCACAAAGGAAACAATGGCTCCAAACCGACCGAACATTCACTGCACTCTTTCGCGCTCATGCTCTTCCTTGCAATGTCCTGGCGGAAATTGCCTCGCGTCATTTTGACGTCGCGCACCATCAACCATTCAGAATGTGGAATTAATTTGGTTGCGATATCAAGAAGTGAGGTCAATTATAAACATATTCCCAGTTGCCAAACCCAAGACAGTCAGTCCAAACCGTACCAAAAGCCCCCAATATTCCATTTCATGTGCGCATTATGTTTTCAGTGCTGTATTGCTCCGCGAGGTCACCGCGGTGTTTTCGCAACCGGTTCCCTGGCGAGATGCAACTTGTCTCAGTGGGGCCTGTCATTTGCTAGGAGAGCGAAATCTCCCCCACCTCCACGGGGATTATGCTCTTTGACTGGCACTGTTTCGTGGTCCCTCGCTAGAAGCAAAATAATTTCATATGTGGATACCGTGAGCCATTTTCCTTCGTGGAGCATAATAATTGGAAAATGTTCGTCGAGCTGTTTAGCGCCCCTTTAACGTCCTTCGTAGAAAGACGGCGAGTCTAACCCTCTGCCACCCTGCCACCATATTGCTCTTGTCCTCGGCCGCGATTCGTAACAGGACCAACTCGGTGAAATTTAAAACCGTAATTTCGGTTCCTGGGGTGTTGTGAGGACTTATTTCATGCTTCAGGAGTTCTACGTACATACTGAGATAACAGAGCACGGAGGGTGCATCAGGAAGATGACACATAGCCTTGATGATGCCATAACTCCCATGATGTCGCCTGGTATTTGGGTATGTATTACAGATAACAGAGTTGCCAATGCAGAAAATAATCGCTGATGCTGTCGCATAACATATAAACAATCGATTTTCGATTTTTTTAAAAATTCGTTACAGATACCTTAAAATATGTGAGAGCAGCCCTGATGCCATTTTTGCGGACGCGTTACTGATATCCTCGGGGAAATAACATGTATCTATTCGACATCTATATTCATTAATAATTAGTTAACGTTTAATTAGATGTCTTCGTGAAAATGCGAGACAACGGAGTTGAAGCTAACAACGCTTTTTTTATACATCCTAATACGAGCAGTACTCTGATATATAAATAGTCAACCTTTGTATGCAAATGCGCCGAAATCTAAAATACGCACATCTCGAGCGCGGAAAGAATATCTTTTATCTGGGCGGAATAAGGACTGCTATGTGGTCAGCGCATTAGCGTTTATTCCAGTTAGCTCGATCGCTAGTATACGGGTGGCCGTCGGAGGCGAACACCCTATCCCTCTTCGGCTTCACAAGTGCTTGGTTTCAGTTTCGGCTTTTTTGTATAACACGTTTTATTGCATTTCTCACATCACCACCAGCAATGGAGTAG
Source organism: Ornithodoros turicata (assembly GCF_037126465.1). Taxonomy (NCBI): domain Eukaryota; kingdom Metazoa; phylum Arthropoda; class Arachnida; order Ixodida; family Argasidae; genus Ornithodoros; species Ornithodoros turicata. The sequence goes on from NC_088208.1 coordinate 10,174,612, forward strand.
CGTATTGCCCGTGGCGATGAAACTCCCATTCATCATCTTAAAATAAAGTTATTTATGTGCTCCTTTTAAGGATACTAAAAAGAGGATGGATTTGAATCATGCCGGGCTACAATAATGCTCTCTCTCATTTGCCCGAAAACATCTAATGAATAAGTTAATCAATGCATTTAAAGTAGCTAGTCGTCCAGTAGTTACGTGTTATTTCCCACTGGATGTGCGCATGGCCTTATAAATCAACTGTGAAAACCACATCTAGGTATAGCTTTCATATCTTTCGTTTTCGTTCGCTTGAACGTTACCTTATCCTGTAGCCATGAACATACATTTTTTCATATGGAGAAACAGTCATGTTGCCTCTGGTTTCTGGTATACAAAAGGTCTCTTCTCGAGATCCAATAACCATCAATGCTGAGAGCCTCCAGACACATGACATGAACCTCTTTATTCGTGCAATATCCAATCTGCATTGATAATTGCAACATTGAAGGGACATAATTACAAAAATCTGATTTGGCCGTACAAATAAGGATGCATACCACTGGTACATCGCAATGTACAGGTACTGTTTCTACAAAAAAGTTCCCATTCAGGCCCTGTCTCTTCAGATGATGGGATAGACAGCGTTAGAAGCGATACCGCATTGGTTGCCGCGGTTTCGGGTCATCTTTCCAAACCCATTCTGTCCCCAGCGCTCGCTCCAGCTGGAACACATAGAGAATTAAGGGCGTCACTTTCAAATTGTTGCCAAGCAATATATGTAGAGAGAGTCCCAAATAACAATGCAACAACACCTAAAGGTGCTGCGACACTTTCTCTGATGTGTTGAAGCATAATATATATGCATCGTACTCATTATGAGAACACCGTGGAAAAAAGAATTTTTCCTCTCGCTAGATTGGTTCGAAAAATAGGCGCAGCCATAAAAAGCCGACCCACGGTGTGACCTCACGGACCCCTCTCCCCCATTTGGCATGGGAGACGGGTGTCTTCCCTCCCTGCTCCTGTGTGACGTCACCGATGTCGCTTCTTCAGGGCCGTTTTTCTCCGTACCTGCTCACATCATGGACATGAAAACTTGAGTATGGGATGATGTCGGGTGATAGAATAGTTTTTCGCATTTATCTGGGAAAGCTGGAAACCAACTGTCACAACACCTTTAACACACAACACTTCACAATATTTTCAAACAAAGTACAAGGGTGATCCACATAATCGGCAAGTGAGCGTTGTTTGCAGTCCTGTGTAGTAATCGCCACCACCTTTTTCGTGTCATTTCGTTTTTGATCTAAATAGTCAGGTCTAATTGTCTAACTTTGGGGGTATTGATTCGAGGGCCAAAGTGCGCATTCTAAAGTTACAACTCGATTTGGGAAATACTCTACCGACACGTTTCTCGGGATGTACATTTTGTGCGGGATATTTTCGGCCTAAAGGAAAATCCCAGGAAACCCCCCCCCCCCCTCCCCGGAAAGAAAGGAATAACTTCATCTGCCACCAGAGGGCACAGCGGTTAAGGTGGGCTCAGTGCCGTGTATGCCAAAGGGAGTCTGACCACTGGGAGGAGCCTTAAAAAGAGGCTAGACCTGCCAATCAAATTGAGCGTTTTTCATTGGCTGCTGTTTCGTATGCGGGCTGCCATGACACCAAAATTTTCCCGGTGAAAAAAAAAAAAAAAAACGGTGGCGCAGCTAGGAACGGCGAAGCGAGGATTTCAGGACAACATGTTTTCCACAAATTACTTAAATTTTATTCCGTAAGTGTACATTTTCTCGCAATTATCTTGCAAATGACCTTTCAATTACGCTCCAGTGTCGATGTTTACCTGATAATAACATGTATTTTATGAGAGACTCTTATTCATATAGACACCTTTGCCCGTTCTTGATTCAATCTGGTTATGTTTCATATCTAAAATACGTATAATGTGGGCAGTCTCTTCTAACAAGCGGTTCTGCCGGCCAATCAGTTCTGCAGCAAGCACTTCTGCTATTCTGTGTCTTCCCGACATGCACCTCTCCATCCAGAGGCCGCGATAAAAGTGGACACAAAATCCGATATGTTCGTAGGTGGTCATGGGATACCCTGTTCAATCTAATCCCCTCCCATTTCCCGAAAATGTCGGTGCCCAGTGAATACAGGTGATATATAGCTTGGATAGCCTGGGATTAATAGGAAACTGTATTTTGCCTCGTGAATGGTCAGAGTTCAAGAAGTGGGTGGAACTCCAGGTATAGGTTCGTCCCATTAGTAGCCAGACTCCCTTTAGCATACACGGCACTGGATGGACTCTGTGCTTCAACCTGGCAGTGCAATTGTGGTGCGGACGCGCTGGTACGCTTTTATTTTTGATTTCGGGGGGCCGGAACAAAACCTTGTTCGAAACTCCTTCCTTGGGACTAGCGCACACTACAACCTTCTAGTTGACACTTCAGTCTTAAAATCGTCTTAAACATTACCTAATGAATTCTATATAATTAAAGGGGTGAAGACACCGCTTCCGGTATGGTTCCGTTTCACACATTGTAATCCATGGATTCGACACGTAAAGTCCCACAATCCTAATTTAAAGTGGTGTTTTAACTGTCGTTTTTTTTTTAAATTGCGTTTTTTTAAGCCGAGAGCTGAGCGACGAGAGGTGACAGGCGTCGACAGGCAGACGGGAAGCCACGTTTTAGCTGTGCACGCCTACTTCTGCTGTCTCGGCATACCCGGTGACGTCATAGGCGCCTTTGTGTTAGTGCTCCGGGAAAGGGATACTTTGGCCGCTGCCTTCCCCGACTGTGCTTTCGGTTTAGTTTAACTGATATTTCTTCATAATACATCGCGTAAGAGGGAAACCATGCCCATGGCTTATATTTGGGGGGCCGATATATACCAAAAGCGTCGTGCGTCAATCTTCGCAAAGATCGTTCTAAAGTCTCCCTTTAAGGTATCCAAACCGAATGCTGAAAATGTACATGCACTTTGTGCAGAGGATACAGACAACTGAAATACACGGATCCCCGTTCTTACCTGTTCTTTATGAGCCAGTAATCCTTGCCGTCCTCTGTGCCGTACCCAACAACGACGACGGCATGTGTTAAGTTGACACTCCCACAGTTTGGGTTGTCATAAATGCCGCTTCTGTGGAAAAACCGAAAACACAAACAATGATGACACTACATCAAAAGGAATCTAAGTAGAATGAAGAAGGAAGTCAAGAAAGTCAAGGGGTGGCAACGAAGTCCTCCACCTCCATTGTCCTGTACTTTGTCCACCTCCTCTGCTTTGGAGGACTTTTAATTAGTGTCCATGTCAGCTGAATAATGCCAAGCGGATAGGTGTGAGGAACGGGTATTCACACAATGTAGATTCTTACGCGGACGTGAAGGAGGTGGGTCCCTCAATAATTTTGCAGATGTGGTTAGCAGGAAAACGTGTGTAAGAAACAAGTACGTCTCTTACCACAACGTTGAACATCGTTCGACTGTCTATTTGGCCAAGTTTCTCTTCCGAAAGGGGCTTAGGTGTTACATAAAAGAGTAATATGAATTAGGATTTCGTCTGGAGGAAAGGAAGCTCCAGCAGCAAAAACGACATAGCGCCGTAGCTGTTCATGGACGAGTCAGAGGGCAGTGTGCAAACATGAGACACCATGGAGCGGCGGTTCCCAATGGATGTACGTGGAACCCCTACGGCGGTCGCTCGGGTGAAATCCGTGTGGGGACTACGGGGGCAAAGTGGGGGGAGTGCGATAGGGGTGATAGGTAGAGGTTACCACAAAGCCCATACTGAGGGGGGTCTACGAGTGTGTGGACGGGGCCTGTGAGGGAGAGGTGAAAGCGGTATGAGGATGCCGGGGTGGCCAACGAGCGATATTGGCGAGGCGGATTTCCCCAAAATTGACCCCTGAGACGCGAGACTGGGGGTGGTGGGTTCGTGAGTCCTACCACAGGCTGTGCTGTCCGGGGTTTTTCCTGGGTTTTCGAAAGACTTTCTATCGAAAGGCGGTGCAGTTCCTCTTGAAGTCGGGCTAGGACGCATACTAAACCCCTGTCCCCTGCTCCTTGCTACTGTCCTCTCCCTCGCCTGTATGCACCGCTCATTGTCACAGTTGCTGCTTTACGCTAACACGAAATAATAATAAAAACGCTTCAGTAGGGAGCTCTAGTGTAGCTGCTAGGCGCATGCGTGCGCTCTGGCTTAGCAGTTAGCTGCAAGCTGAACTTTAGTGTGGCACGCATCGTGTTAGTGTACTGCGGCGCATACTCACGCAGAGCATTGTGGCACGGCCTGTGTTGTAAATGGGAAGCTATGCAATGTGTACTTTGAAGAACGAAGCAAGCCAATTGCAGCCAAGACAATCCACCCAGTTGGTGTCGTGTCTCTCTTGGAGTATCGGCGATGCAAACTGAAGCTTCCGAGCTGTCTGATATGCCACGATATCGCAACGCAAGCCAACCTTTTTAACCAGCTGAATTCTAGGAATGGCGTGCGCACGCTATAGGTGCAAAAATTGGCTCGCACTTGGCGCAATTTTCTTGCTTACCCAGAGCCTTTCCGAATTGCCTGAGTACGAAATACTCCCTATAATGCTACTTGACAGAACTCAAAATTAAGCAACTTATTAAGTTAACCAGGTAAGTAACACCGGCGAAGTAACACTCGTGCCATGATTGACAATTTTTGCGATCTTTGAATTCACTCAGCAGACCACGCTCTGCTCTCTGGCTTCATTCTTCGGGCAGATATTGCGCAAGGCGCGTGACCAACATACCCGTAGAAGAAGAAACGAAAGTCGCTGGCGTCAATTCCAACGGAGACGGGTCCCACAGTGGCGACGGCATTTCTGAGGTCAAACTCGCTTCCATTTTTGATCATGCTGATGCCGTTGACAACGGCGCCAACGCCCTCCTTCTTGAACCTGCATACGTTATCGTGAGCTTCGTAGGGATAGGACTCCAGGGTATCAATCCCGCCACTGTCCTTGATGTACTCGAAGCCCTCGTATAGGTCGCCTCCTTTGCAACCGTGAGAAGAAGTGACGCAGTCTACGAGGTTCTGCTGGCTAAGGTTGACTCTCTGTTGCGTTGTTAAGAACCACTGGCTTTCGAGCGTCCCCACGATGCTGAAGGCCCAGCATGACGAACACATGCCCTGTAAATGAACATCGGTGGCGCGCTTAAGGTCTGTACACACAAAATTACGCTCCCCGTGACATCATAGAGGCAGCGGGGAGGAGAAAGGAGAGACGGAAGAAATGTCTGTTTATGAACTGGAACATGAAGCTGATCGGCATGTACCAGGGTCGTGCACACGAAAGAAAAAGGAAGTTTACTGCGTCGCACTGTCGCTTCTGATTTGATGAGAGGAGGGCTTACGTCATATATCAGTTGTAGTCTATCCGACAACGGCGAACTGTTACATTAGCACCACCACCACAGTTGGTCCATTTGAAAAAAGTATTTTTCTGTTTGACGAATAAATAAAATAGCTTCCTACCTACATACCTACCATATCGGCTAACGAATTCATTCAAATTCATAGGCAAAAATGTGCGTGTTTTCAACGAGCCAGCATCAGTGTCGACCCAAAATACGCAACGCGCGGTAGTTTAGCAGACGACGTGGCACTTTCAAATACATGGTCACGAGTTGTTAGCCCATCGCAAAATGCAGCGCTTCCTTGTGAGTTTCCTACAGGTTGCTTTCCTTGGCGCCACACCGCTTGAAACACCATGGAGAACACTCTTATAATACTACCTAGCCTACAGTTGAATCCGTGGTCGCTCGGGCCCGAAATGGCGCTGCGTAAACTTCGCTGCAACAGTGCTATATGCGCATCCCATTGGATTGGCGGGTAAGCACACTAGTCAATACAGAGTCTCAGTACACCTGAGCGCCACATACAATGGAACCTCGCTAAAGGAAAGCAGCTGAAGCAGAACGAAAATGTTGTCTCCTTCCGGTGAACAGAAGAACTGAAATATGGCAGCCATCTCAAATCACTTTCAATTGTTCGTATTCTCAGTCATCCTGAAGCTTATGTTGTGTTCGTCTGTTTGTGTGTCTCAGCCTCAGAACAGCTACTTTCCACCGTGAAGCTGGACAATTGTTCGGCTTCGAAGTGCTCCGACTTTTTCCCAGGCGCCATATCACTAAGTACGGCCCACATTCGTGACTTTCCGCTTCCAATGGTAAACAGGGGCGGTCCCAGCGAAGTACCTGGGGGGGGGGGGGGGGGCGACGTCTGCGCGCCTTTAGCCAGTCGCTATCCGTTTGGGTGCGAGGTCCTAGACACGAGCTCAACCTTCTCTCGCACGAAATCCTATCACTGGTAACCCATCTTGGGTGCTATTTTAGGTCCCATTTAGGTCGCTTTCCTTGAGAGTGTCACAGGGAAAGAGACGAAAACTGGACCAGGCTATGCTTTTTTTTTTGGGGGGGGGGGGGCGACCGCCCTGTCCACCTCTCTTGGGACCGCCACTGATGGTGAATGTGGTGGATACCACGTGACTAGGCGGCGATGCTTCTAGAAGCCTGCACACACTTTTCGCAATATACACCTAGATCACACTTATATTACACCCCTTTAAGGCTTGTCCTCTCATGCGTGGGTGTGAATTTGGTGTACATCTACATTGGTGTGTGAAGGGTGTACTAAGGGTGTCATCAGCGTGCAAAGGTTTAAAGGTGTATTGTAAAATGTTTAACATTGTCATGAAATATAAATGGGGTGTACACTGGGTCTTAATTTTACCTCATACCAAAACCCGTAAGAAACGCAAGCGTTTTTTTTTTATGGTGAGTTAGCACCAATCAATTCCTCACATCAGTGCTTTTGTACATATAAAATCATGTTAAACTTAAGTACCTCACACTTCGTTTTGACTGGAATGCGAGCAGGGCAATCAAATTTGCAGACGCCCGTGAGATAGGCACTGTACATATAGTATCGGTTTTCACTGAGTGAGCTTTTGGTTCGTCATCGTATTTATGTGATATTTCAAATTTATGTATAAATTTAAGCGTGTATGTCCTAATCTGCATGTGTGACCGTATATGGGCCCAATATCGCACCAGTTCGGAATTGCTGCACTGGAAGAACACAATGTATCTGCTCATGTTATGCATTTGCTTTGGCTGGTATGCATGATACATCTGCAAATTTTTACCCTCAAAGTGAGTGCGAGTACACCCACTTTACGTTCAAGGCGGACTAAGAAAAGTTTAATACGTAGGTGATAGTTATTTCAGGAATTGGGGGTTATTGTCCACGGGACTTCGCGCCGAGTTATTTTGAAACAATTTTACTTGTAAATGAAAAATATTTAGCGTAGCCTCTCGTCGGCGTTGGCGTCGTACGTGTTCATGCAGCCAGGCGCGTTACACAGTATCTCACACGACATATTCGCGTAAGAACTCACACTGGTATGCGAAAGTCGGCGTTTTAACCGAGGACTTTTCACTTAGTATACTTCGGTGCGCACGCAGATTGGACGAGCTCGGAGACATTCGCCTGCGCTGCGCTCCCATTTGTGTGCCTGGCTTACGTCGTCATGATATTACTATCGCTGGGGCTTCCCTATTGCTGCAGAGGGGCGCGAAGCTTTAAAACTAGTTTATTTCATATTGAAGATGTTTTCGGAAGATAAACTTTGCCAAGTAGACAGTGAAGCGGTGCCAAACTTTAGCATATCGGTCTCATACACACATTTCCGGATGCGATAGTCTCGTAGTAGTCCCATGATAGTCCCATTAAGAGCGCGGAAACGAATACATAGAGCCGACATTCCAGTGCTTTAACTTTTGACTACGAAAACATAAAAATAGAGTGGACTCCCTAAGGCCCGACAGGTTACATTTCCAAGAACCACATCTTTGCTCTTGCACGAACTGTGAACCGGACTTGGGCTGCATCGCAGTGAGGTGACGATGAGAGGGAGTTTTCGCCAAACCCAAATCACTGATACCATATTCATCCTCGTCTCTTGGTCGTAGTTACCGCTGCGCCATTAAAACACGAATCATCATCATCATCCTCGTCTCTTAGCGGAGTTCCCTGTGTGGCCAGGGACACGCTATTCTAGTGGTTGTCGGATGAGTATGCGATAAAATTGTTGCTAGTCTAACGCTATTAGGGTCCGTCGTTCTCGTGTTCGCGTTCCTTCATCCTGTTTTGGGATAAGTAAGTGAAACAATGGCTTACTTGATCATAGACATGTCCCACGTAGCCATTGTTCGTTCTCCAGTCCACTTGATCAGGAATGGGAGGAAGCGACCCCTCTCGTAGAGTAAATACTTCCGTTTCAGCTTCCATTTCAGGAATTGACTCGGGAGTCATACGAAGGCCGCTCCGATGCTCCAGTTCCTCTTGAGTCTGTGTCGAAAGTTATTTGTTTAACCGTTATTTCGTTTCGCTTTGGTCGCAAAGTTATTATTGAAACATTAACCACTCAAACGGATATGAAAGGCAGAACAGGATGTCACAACAAGTGTGCTGTAGCTTTTTTTCTTTTTTTGCATTTTACCTTTCTAAGCTGGACAAGAGATGCTATAAAGTGATGATTCAAGCATCACACCACTGGCGCATTACCTGTATTCTTACATCCTGTAGCAAAAAATCTCTGACGCGTATAAATTGGGTCAATTTGCCTCCCTGTTTGGCAAGCAGAGCGCCCTTGCGTTAAACGCCACGCACGTCACGCGTGAACTTTTGACGTGGTGGCATGGCTTGTTGCGAGCAGATGTTTTACAGCTTGTTTCATTGAGAGGGTAGAAAAAATGCCTAATAGATTGTCGCAAAAGCGTCGTTGTGGAAACGTTGGAGTCAGCTTTGAGCGCTTCTCAACAGCGCCCTGCACCGCTAGGGGCACTTCGGCCGTGTGCCGTTCGAGAAATATGGCATCAAGTTTGGCCTCAACCTCAAAGCACCGTAATTGTGTTAAGGTTCTTCGTTGAGTTTAAGCAAATAGCACACATCACACACACTACTATTAACAAAAAAAAATAAATGTCAGAGACAGCCATTAGTGGGATGCGAACGCGCTTCTTGTTTCTATGTAGTCTTACTACTATTACTGCTACTGTTTATTACAGTTATTGCATTATATATCGTTACATATTAGAAGACCCAGGCGCGGCATTTGGTTTCTGTATAAGTGCATTCACGGTGTGTTTGATTGCTTTGAATTGACCTCCTCAATCCCATTACCTGTTGGTGCGCGAGCTCTCCGTAATCAGCGCTCTTTTTGATAATTGATTTTGCCAAACCTTCTCTCCACTGCCACGTATGATTGTTTCCTCTATGAAATGTTCTTCTGATGTTGATCTTTTCAACCGTAATGCGTGCATTTTTTGGTCACTTTTTGCTTGTTAATTGTCAGTCTTCATCAGTTGACTTGTGCACCATTATTAAGGCAACCGCTGTTCATGGGCACATAAAATAAAATAAAACGCATTTGAATTGGAATTTAGTCTGGTGTGGTGGTATAGTTGCACGGCTACGACATTGCTTGTCTATCTGAAGGAGCCCTTGGTGTGCGCCCAGATCGCTATGTTACCATAGTGTAACAAATCGCACACATGACTAGTAAGAGGAGGATTGAATAAAAATTTTGTGCATACCATATCTGCCATATGATTGACAGCAAGCGTGTAGCTGTGGAGTCCACGGCCGTACTCTTCATTGTGCTGCTGGACGATATGTTTTGTCTTCTGCCAAATATTCATGCGCTTGAAATCCTCTATGGGCCCATATTTTTTGTCAAACTGTTCCTTGTACTCGTGCCATTCTTCGAGCAATTCTTTGTTTAACGTCACTGCGAAAGCATGTGGCACAGCAAGTACGAACAGCAACGACAGGTACATTGTTACGATGACTGCAAAGGGTGTTCATGCACGCACGTTAAATAGGAGCTCATTCAGACCACGTCAGCCATTTTCTTCGGCAGCCTTGTCGACGGCCGGGTAAAAACTATGCGTGCTTGACAAAGGGCAACATGACGGAAGTCGGCGTTCAGATAAAGAACTTACTCGTCGGTTACGAAGCAAAGTTCTCCTACTGGATTGACGAACCTGGTGCATGGTGCATTCGACGTCCGCAGACGTGAAAAATGATTTAGGCTTAGCAGAATATGTCAACGCGTTTCTCGACTGCAGTAAACATGTACCTAGATTTTGCGCTTTGTGTGTAGTTTTGTGTGTAGATTTTAACAAGCAGAGAACATGATTGTGAAGCAAGATGCGAGCCCATGGCCAGTAGGCCATTGCAGGGAGCAGCGCGCGCCCCGGCACGGCGTACCAGGAAATGCTGTGCAAAACGACAGCGATTTGCTACCGTCTCTGATCGTCATCGTCATCGTACCGGTATATGCACCGTCGCTGTCGTTTCCCACAGCATTTCCCAGCATGCCGTCCCAGGGCGCGCGCTGCCCCCTGTAACTTTTTCGAATGGTAATGGTACCACTATGACCATTATGTTACACGTAAGGCTAGTCTGCGCCTTGTGGCGACATGTTGCACGTGCCACAGTGTAGGAGTGGGGATAATTTCGACCACTTGGGGTACTTTTCGATGTGCGCTGGATATGTTCGACACACGGTGCTGGAAGCAATGTTTACCTCCCCCATATTGCTACCGCCCTTATTGGCCGTGATCGAACCCGCGATCTTGAGCTCAGCGAGCCAGCACGTTACCGACTGAGCTCACTCAGCGACTCTCACAGACTCAGCGGCATCAAGCGTTTATGTTCGAAGCAATCGCTGTCAAGTTTTTCAGTCATGGCAATCATTAAATTTCCGTAACCGTATTTTCATGGTGGTGTATCGATGGGCTAGCTGTCACTGCCTCTTCCAGGTTCCAACTAACGCGTACGTCTTGCGGTCGAATGGAGAAGGCAAGGAAGAAGAAATTAAGAAAGAAAGTGGACGTTGGTGTGCTGCTCTTTTCAAATGACATTCACTCACATGCGAACAAACATATCTATTGTGAGAGAGTTCATTGCTTATCTAGCGCACATCAAATGAGTCCCGTTTTCTGCGCAACGATACATGGCTCGTACGCGCTCCAGTAAGCCCATATTTCATATTACTCCATTATTTAAGCCACTCCGTAAGCCCACGAAGCCCATTCTCTATGAAGCATTCGATATTAGGTGCAGTACGTCACGCGTAATGATACCAGTTGTGAATCATGTCTTGCATGCTGAACAGACGGATCCCTGATTATGGTGGGCTGCGAACATCCCTATGATATTCTTGTGGAGAAGACGTCCCCTCCGCAGTGACCGTCCATTTTACAGATATTTCACGCGAAACGGATCAATGTTAAAGGAAATTCCTCAGGACTAAAGCCGCCAATATTTCGAACAAAGACTGTTCTTCTTCGAAGTATTGGAAGTCTGCGGCACATTCCTTAACGGTTCAGTTACCGAAATTGTGTTGGGTTTTTCACCGCATTTTATTTTCCTTTTTACCTGTCCCCCTGCACGCCGATTTGTGACACTTTACATTAGTGTTAATTAGCAGAGTAAAGGTTTTCCGAATCAATTGTTGCTGTTGACGGCGAGACACTCACTAGGAGGGCCACTCTGCCGCCTCTTGATGGGGATCCTCGTTTAGGTTTCGTTTCTGCTACTAACAAAAACTATCATGTTGAAATGAAAATGAAATGGTGCTTACTTGGAACACATGTGTCATTTTCGTCATGCGTTATCAGGAAAGATCAACACTGGACAGCGTCTTCCACGTGCAATGACTTGACACGCAATGCAATGTGCGAATACTGCCAAGGAATATCCCCACGATACGGTTCGTTCAGTGAACACCAGGTGGCGGCTCCCAAACTTCTCGGCGCCGATATGGGGTACACAGACGTTGACCATCCGCCGGAAGCTCCCATATACGCAATGATCCAGGGAAAATGACGCGCGCCCAAATCATGTAATCTCCAGGAGCCACTCACAGAGGTCAAGATCAGCAGCGCGGGAAAAATAGCTCGGGTCCAATGCGCATGAGCAGACCGACATCCTTCCTCAACCCCCTTTCCCTTCTCTCCTCGGGTTTTTCATCTCTCTTTTCTCGTCCCCCTTGCCCCTGTCCCAGCTTCATCTGTTTTTCTTCCGCGCTTGCTCTGGAGTAACGTAGGTATATTGTTCCAAAGCAGAGAAACAAAGACCGATGGCGGTTGATAAAGCGAGCTTATTTGTATTCGCGAACTGCTGAGAAAAAGTTACAGTACATATCTTTTCACGTCTTGTAACAGGCTTCACTGGAGGTTTAGGTGCTTCGACACCGAAGAGCCGTTCAAAAGCCAATGGCATTTCACACACCCAGTACGGAAAGCTGTGCAGTTTTCGAAAACAACTCGGCAAGGTGGGTTGGTTTTTGCCGCAAATGAGCCGCTCACTACTCAGTTCATAACTGTACCCCACTAGTTCACAGCGCTCGCAGCACATTCGTCATCATATATGACAAGAGCAAGCCGTCTCACCTACGGAACGGCACTGCCAGCGCTGTTTAGCAGTCGCTTTGATAAGATATTAAATCATCGCCTGCGGCTGTTCTGAATCTTCCGTCGCCCCCGTACGTGAACCAGGCGGATGAACACGAAATTGACAGACGGATAGCTGATCCAAAGTGCGCATTGGCGCACTGCGCTGAGCAAGAAATATGTGAACCGAAAACCGATTAATTACTCAGAAGAATTACTAAGTGTCCATGCGTTTTTTTTTCTTGCAATATTTTTCGCTGAAGGTACCGATGCGTAAAACTGAGGTTCCGTAAGCGTGCGAAGTAAAATTTGGAAGTTAGGGTGCTTAATTAATTAATGAGCGTATGCAAATGAGCCGCTCACTACTCAGTTCATAGCCGATGTCTCAAGGATCTTTACCAAAAATAAATTTCTTCGATGACGCCACCTGTTGACGAATTATTCAGCCAGGGCCGGGATTTTCGCGAAACATCCTGTATATGAATCGCAGTTCTGCCGTCGGGTATACAAAGGGCTTCTTCCCTAGTTCCAATACCCATCAATGCTGAAAGGCTCCAGACACATACTATGAACATTTTATTCGCTCCATACCCAATCTACAATCATAGTTGCAAGAGCGAAAGTGCCGTTCCGATCTTGCCGTGCAAATAAAGATGCATGCCACCAGTAGATCACAATGTACATCAGAAGCAGGGTTGCTGTTTCTGCAAAAAGTCCCATGCAGGGTCCCTCTCTTCATATTATGGGATAGAGGGCGTTAGAAGCGATGCCGCATTGGTTGCCGCGGTTTCGGACCATCTTTCCAAAGCCCTTCTGTCCCCAGCGGTCACTCCAGCTAGAACACATTGAGAATTAAGGGCGCCACTTCGAAAATATTGTCGAGCAATATATGTACCAATGCCCTCAAATAACACCTACCGATATGCTAAAACAAAACGTAGGGTGACCTACGTAATCGGCAAGTGAACGCCGAACTACATCACATTTAACGCGAAACATTTATCACCAAGTTTTTTGTTTGTTTGTTTCATTTCGTTTTTTATTGGAACAGTCAAGACTAATTGTCGAACAGTTTGAGAATTGTTTCGGTGGCCAATGTATCAATTGTAAATTAGCAAAACACTTACCGACGCCTTTTCATTAAAGTACTTACGTGTTCTGTGTCGTTTTTCCGGCCCCGAACCGAAGTATCCGGAAATACAGACAAAATATAATTTTATCGGTTCAGCGCTCTCCGCTGGTGTGCACAAGGGTTGGATACCGTGCTTCCACAGCAATCGCAATCGTGGCGCGGATGCGCTGGTATGCTCTTACTTTTTATTTCGCTGGGCTTACTTTTCAGGTCGGGACATCGTCAAATCATGCAAATCAAATCAAATGCACATCAAATCAGCAAATGTATACGTGTCGGTATTATACACTGTTAGAACAGAACTTCACCACATAGCACGCTCCTTGCCTACCATCATTCCGAATAATATCATTCTGTGTCCTGATTTGTTCAAAACAGGGGGGAGGCGCCTACCTGGGACAAGATAATGTGTCCCAGATAGGCGCCTCCTCCCATCTTCAACAAATCAATACACAGAATGATATCATTCGGAATGATGGTTGGCTAGGAGCGTGCTGTGTGGTGAAGTTCTGTTTCAACAGTGTATGTTGATCTGAGCTCGGTGTCGAATTTACATCCTCCATCATTGGTGGAATACGCTTTCTGATTGGACTATCCTGCGAAGACTGCTCTTTTAAATAGAGCTTTCCCGGTCAACGAGCACCGCCTCCAAAGAACGCCAGCGCAGCACCGCGTGACGTCATCCTACTCTGGTGGGCGTCGGCCAATTATACGAAAGCTGCGTCCCGTCGAAGCAGACGACACACGCTTAATTTTAGAGAAACTACTAGCCCACTCCCATTATCCAGCCCACTACCAGGCCATTCAGTCAGCCCACTATCCAAGTGGGCTGACCTATAGCGAGAGCGAGGAGATATAGACCTCTACTCGAAGAACGTTACCATGACGTCGGTAGGCAGACTGAAACCGAAACAAACTAGAAGGGGAAGGCTAGGTTCCACGAATGGGCACTTGTTCTCCTATTGAGGGAAAAGTATGACCGAAGGTCGCATCCCTTTCAGGGACCATCGTTGTCCCCTAAATATCCCGGTTTACGGGTGCGACCTCGTTCGCCTCTAACTTCAATGTTAGCTGAACTCTACGAAATTGGTGGCGCTGTCGAACACTGTGACACCATTTGTTTACAAACAGGGAGAGGTCTATTCGGGAGGCGTTCTCTTCTACACTCTTAAAAATGAACTTCACCACATAGCACCCTCCTAGCCAACCATCACCCCGAATGACAACGTTCTAGCCCCGGATTTGTTGAAAACGGGAGGAGGAGCCTATTTTGTGTTCATTATGCACGGCCCAAAATAGGCTGCTCCTCCCGTTTTCAACAAATCAGGGGCGAGAACGTTGTCATTCGGGATGGTGGTTGGCTAGGAGCATGCTATGTGGTGAAGTTCATTTTTAAGAGTGTAGGTGGTTCTGGCTTAGCACGCTCCTAGCCAACGATCAATCCGGATGACATTTCTATGCGTTCCATTTGGTGGAAACGGGAGCCCGGCGCCTCCGGCAAAGGTAT
Organism: Ornithodoros turicata; assembly: GCF_037126465.1. Lineage (NCBI taxonomy): Eukaryota > Metazoa > Arthropoda > Arachnida > Ixodida > Argasidae > Ornithodoros > Ornithodoros turicata. The sequence goes on from NC_088208.1 coordinate 10,189,721, forward strand.
AATACTCTTGTCACGCGTAGAGTATTCCTCGATTATTGAAACGAATCACGATTGAACATGCAAGTAGGGGCCACCATGAGGGTAGCGCGTCAATTAATTAACGAGCATTAGGTCCAATGGTCCCTGACATTTTGACATATTTCACGCTCGGTCGCGCCCACACACATCCAGTGAGTTCTTGATTCGTGATTCTTGTTTGTCTTCTGAGGATAAGCACAGACCGACTACCTGTGCGCGTCATACGCGGTTCTTTTATTTCAAATGTCGAATCTTGATTGGTTTGCGTGATCTGTGACGCGCATTATCGGCCGCGAATCGCGGTACGTAACTTTTTACACGTACGCAAAGTACGCGTGAAGGTACGCGTAAAGGTGTTGGGGAATTGGCGTGTGTTCCAACGAAACCGCAGACGGGGCGGTATCATTCTGAATGCCAAAAGTTGTTTTGAGAGTGTAGCGACATTTTTTCGGAAGCAGAACAAATACATCCCAACTCTAAATAAAAACCCGTAATAAATACACGAAGTAAATACTTGACAAAATATTCGAAAATACTCACACTCATAAAATACGTGGATAAATACAGGAACTACAGAAAAATATATCTTCATAAAATAGTAAATTCATAAAATACTCATAAATACTCGAAATAAGTACAAAGAAATAGAATCCTTTCAAGACGTACACTCCCCTCTATTATCTTAGTAATCCTTGCTACGTTAACCTCATCATTAAGGTATCTCAATCTAATGCTGACAATGCACATGCACTTTCTGCAGAGGGTGCGCACAGCCGAAATACATGGATCACTGCGTTACCGTACCTGTTCTTTATCAGCCAGTAATCCTTGCCGTCTTCTGTGCCGTATCCAACAACCACAACACCGTGGTTTAGCGTGTCGTTCGGGCAATTTGGGTTATCATAAATGCCATCCCTGTGGAAAAAAAAAAAAACGAAAACGTAGACAATGATAAAACAGCATAAGAAACTGAACAAAGAGGAGGAGTGGGGATGGCAACAAAGTACGAAACCTCCATTGTCCTTGGAGCAGGTCGCCATTGGAGCAACCTTTTAATTAGAGCCCGCATAAAATGAATAACCCAAAGCTACAGCGAATAGGTTTTCACAAACACACAATTTTTACCCCGCAATGGATATTACACACAATGAATACCAGGGAGCGACTCCCAAACTTCTCGACGTCAACAGAATGGACCGGTAATGTGTGACTATAATGTCTCACGAACCCACCCAGGCCCGCTGTGTTCTGTTATTACTGTGAGCACGAACAAAAAAAAAAGTTTTTTTCAGCTCTGTACAGCCTCCCATTTGAGTTCAGTTGAACGCCATCCCCGTCCGCGGGTGCCTGGTGGTGCTGTGTAGAAATAAAGACGGAGAGTGTTCTTGGATTTACCTATTCACAGTAAGAGGGGGCGACGCTCGTTATGAGGGCACTGTTCTGTGCTAAGCGCTGCCAGGGTGGCTGACTTCCTGCTTCGCTGGATAGGAAGGTGTTCAAGTTCATTTTGACGCGAGCAGTACATTCATCATTCGTTAACCTGTACATTGGGGTCGTCTACCATGCAAACTATTTTCGCCCTGCCTTGTAGCATAACTATACTATCAAACAAACAAGCAAACAAATAAGAACAGTAGAAGAAAGGAGCCACGGATTGTCGGGACGACCCTGATTCCATGACAACCACAGGGGCGACACAAATCCGCCATCGTTGCAACTACACTCTTAAAAATGAACTTCACCGCATAGCACGCTCCTAGCCAACCATCATCTCGAATGATATCGTTATCTACCCTGATTTGTTGAAAACGAGAGGCGTACGCCTTTTTGTGACACTTCTGCTGTTCATAATTGTCACAGAAAAGGCGTACGCCCCCCGTTTTCAACAAATCAGGGCAGATAACGATATCATTCGAGACGATGGTTGGCAAGGAACGTGCTATGCGGTGAAGTTCATTTTTAAGAGTGTAGCCTCAAGCGGGTGCTTTTGGCAAAACTGCCATCTTGTCCTGGTCGCACTTTATAGAAAACGTCGTTTTGAGGCCATATGACTTTGTTTACATATCGTTTTGCAGTTTAGCGACACATTTCCGCCGTTATAACGCGAAGAGATTAACGTAATTTGCCAGCGTAAGGTATGCGGTACTTCTTCCGCAACATTTTTGCTTAGTTTAAGTACATCGCATCGTCTCAGTGAGTCCTAACGCGCGCTCGTCATCACATCTTTGGAAGTCGTCAATCGTAGGGGCCTTATGTGCAAAAAAGCGCATTTTATTATAAGGTGATCGCATAAAAATAATTACCGTGATCTAAGTACATCCAGAATGCTGCACTAAAACAACAATCGCATTGTACAAACGGTACACATACAAACGGTTTGGCCGTCGATCACGGGCGCCACCATCTTTAAGGTCACGTGCGCCTTGACAAATCCTGTGAACTGCGACCAGGACCTGTCTAGGATGCATTGTGTTCGCCCAGCACGCTTTCGTCTACGGAGCAATACATTCAGTGCCAGCCCTGTGATGAGAACGGGTACGTACGCTATCTAGAAAAATCGTGTTGCATCCTACACACATATTTTTTTTACACCTGTGTTAGTGTAAGAGAGGTGTATTTTGCAATATACACCCAGATCATACTCCCCTTCGAGGCTGATCCTCTCATACGTGGGTGTGAATTGGGTGCACATCTACATTGGTGTGTTAAAGGTGTACTAAGGGCGTAATAAGGGTGCAATGGTTTAGGGGCGTTTTGCCTTATTGTGAAATGTTTAACATTTTATGGAATATAGATGGCGTGTACTCTGTGTCTTAATTTTCTTTCATACCAAAACAAGTAAGAAACACAATCGTTATCTTGATGGTGAGTTGATACACCAAGCAATTCCTCGATTCAGTGTTTTTTTGTGTGCACAATCAAATTAAACTTGGACATCTCACCCTTGGTTTTGACTGGGGAGCAGGGCTATGGAATTTGCAGACGCTCGCAAGTCAGGCAATGTATATAGTGTCTGTTTTGCTCTTGGAAGGGAAATGCCTTTCTAAGTGATCTTGGTTCGTCATCACATTTATGTGATGTTTCGAATTTATCTCTAAGCGCGTCTAAATGTAAGCGCGTATATCCTCATCCGTATATCATATAGGTTCAATACGGCACCAGTTCGTAATTGCAATATTGGGAGGACACAATGCATTAAATGTTCAAGTTATGTATTTACTTTGGCTGATATGCATGATACACGCACTATCGAACCAAAGCTGCGGACTTTACGCGCACACTAGAAATTGAATCAGGCTTAGTTATAGGGCATCGCCCAATCACCAGTGTAGACCAATAAGCAGCACACCCGCTAAGTAGATGTTACAACCTTTCAGAGGTATGTGTGTTTGTTGTGAAATACACCCTGAGAGGTAGGAGTATTTCATTACACCTACAAATTTTGACACTCAAAGGGGTGTGAGTTATGGTACACCCACCTTACACTGAAAAGGGTGTAAAAAAGTTTAGTGTGTACGAGCGTGCACATGTTTGTAACATAATTTCCGTGCGTATGAACCGCATCCACGTACTGCAATAGTTGTTGTCGTCCGCGTTGGTGCTCGGGTATTGCCTGCTGTCTAATATTACTTGACAGAACTTTAAGTTAGGTAACTCTCACACCGGTGAAATGACACCCGCGCCGTGATCAACAATTTTTACGAGTTCTCAATTCATCCAAGACGCACGCCTTTCGTCCTAGCTTCATCCTTCGACACAGACATTGTAGAAGACCCGTGACTGACATACCGGTACGCGCTGAATTTCTCGTCAGCACAGATTGCAACGGAGACAGGTCCCACGGTAGCGACGGCATTTCTGAGGTCAAACTCGCTTCCAGTTTTGATCATGCTGATGCCGTTGACAACGGCGCCAACACATTCCTTCTTGAACCTGCACACGTTATTGCGAGCTTCGTAGGGATAGGACTCGAATGTGTCGATCCCGCCACTGTCCTTGATGAACTTGAAGCCTCGGTATAAATCACCTCCGTAGCACCCCCCAGAAGAAGTGTCGCAGTCGACGAGGTTCTGCTGGCTCAGGTTGACCCTCTGATGCGTAGTTAAGAACCATTGGCTTTCGAGCGCTCCCACGACGCTGAAGGTCCAACACGACCCACACCTGCCCTGAAAGTGAACATCATGGGCGTGCTGAAGGACTGTTTACAAAACAAAGAATAATAAATAAATAAAAAGAAAACGTCGTCTCCCGTGACGTCATACACTCCAAGAAAAAATAAAAGGGATAAAACGGGGAGTAACTGCAGCTTTTCTTGTCCCCTAGACTGTAATTACTCCCCCATTGTGGTCGCCTAACCGTGGCATTTACTCCCCAGGACTGCAAATCGTCACTGAACTTCACAAACGGTCATGGGAATGCAACAGCCTATGTAATTATGTGCTCTATTGTCAATTCGATGGCATAAGGCTGTATTACTCGGCCAACTTAGCAATTTTCCACACCCACAGAGTACGACAGAGTTTGTCCTTATTTCATCTCAAATTGAGCCTCTGTATGCAATAAGGGGATAAGTCGAAAAACCCAAACCGAGTATAATATACCAAGTATATAACCAAATATTTGCTTAAGTAATCCCAGATAAGTTTCCACGAATAACGCAAATGCAAAATGTGTAACACATATACGTGTGTCTACTCTACATGCATGTCCCATTCACATCATTTCTGTGCGTGCGATTTAGCAGAAATTGAACAAAATCCAGGAGCATGACATATCCCCTTTTTCGATATAACAACGCACGCGCAGGGTTTTCGTGCAGGAAAAAAGAGTTTTCACGGGTCGGACTTTCGTGGTGGCGGCAGGATGGCCGAAGTTACCTTTGTGCAGTGGAGCAGCCTAGGTCGTGATTATCGTGTTGCTAAACGAGCACAATCTTGAAAATAATGTTCTGCATGGCCAGCAAAATATGTCTGATTAGCACAGTGCGCATGTTTTTCCGATTACAACGCTCAGTAGCACTGCTGACACGGTCACGTGAGGTAGGAAGAACATGTTTTTCGAGTCGAATTCGAAGTTCATTTCTGCATCGTAGCAAAATTTAAGCTGCACCATTTGTAACCACGGTAGAAAAGGGGCCTGATCTGGCTGTCCATCCCATTGACACACATGCATTTCCCGTTTCTTACGCTCTTGTAGCGAGTCAATAAATTGCAGTATGGTCCTAAATTCTATTTAGCAGGTACATACTGGTATGTAGATGCCATTGCAACAAAAACACTAAAAATTGGATAATTCGACTTATCCCCTTATTGCATACAGAGGTTCAATTGTGCCCTATGTATGTCGCTACGTTCCTACGTTCCGACACGTGTCACACGTAGGTTTATATCACTCGACATATCACTGTTGACTGCTTGATTCGAAGTGTTTTTATGTATGCACACGGATTTTGTTCCTGGGACTCTTATAACAGAGCGCGAAATAGAGTCTCCACTCTGTGACGTTCATTTACTCCCGAAAGGGACAATTTTTTGTGGCAATGCATTTACTCCCCAATATGAGTTAAATCACTACTTTTTTCCTTAAAGCGTAGAGGCAGAGAGGAGGGGAAAGGGGAGACGCAGGAAATATCTGTGTGACACGTGACAGTGTCGTGCACACGAAAAATACAATTTTTCCGCGTCACATACCGTAGTTCGACAGTAGCGTCCTGTGATATCGCTGTCGCTTCTGATTTGATTAAAGGAGGGCTTACGTCTTCTAATATCAGTTATCCTCCTGTAAGATCCACAACGGCGAGCTTTTTCATTAGCACTAGCACAACCACGACCATATCAGCTAACGGATCCATTCAAATTGATAGCAACCCAGCGAACCAAAGACATCCAAGGGATGCGCAATGATAATCGATTTACACGCGTGAAAAACACGCCGAATACCCTGTATACCCGAATACCTTCCTGTATATGGTGCGCCGTATGCTGAGATTTCAGCGCATAGTAATGAACTATCTGGTGGGCAAAATGAATGAATGAATGATGGAATACTAATAGTAATAATACTATTGCGTCGCTCTTGATCACAGTCATCTCGTGACGTAAAACCACGTATTACGAGGAACAACGAAAATTTTATACTGATCCAATGATCACAGCAATGGTCTCAAATGTGTCGGATGATAACCGTATGCAGTTTCTTGACCTGCCTATAGAAATACCTGTCGTGGGCTCTGGTATGAGCTTGCATAGAGCAAAGTAGGAAGCCCCTGTTGCTATTCAACAGTTATTCCTAAAAAAAAAATTAAGGACGGCGCTGTGATGTCGTCCATTCCCAAAATCCTGCGAACATATTCCTGCAAGGGCAATCTCGAGTTCAACTTTGGCGACTCTTATACGGCTGGGTATGCCGCAAGGTAAATATAGATGGTAGCGAAGGCGGGAAAAAATACGAAATCTGTGTTAGCAACCCTGCGCCCTTCATGATACACGTGCGAGCGTGGTTGTTGAGGGGCAAACTGCGAAGGTAAACAAAAATAATTTAATCGGAGGCGCGAATAAAGCGTGTACTAATACAATATGCATGTTTTTAATGTAGCAATTCGCGCGGTCTGCCAGTAATACGTAAGATTATAGACAGAGCCCGGTACTTTTCCAGTTCCTGTCGCTCTCCATGTTGTTAGCTACGAGTTTGCTGTACGCTGACTGCGCACTTTGTGACTGTTCATAGCCGTTTTCTTCTTTCTCGTCTTCGCTACGCGTCTTTGCTACGCGGTGAAGTTCTGTTTTTAGAGTGTATCGCACACTCTAAAAACAGAACTTCACCGCGTAGCACTCCATGCGCCAATCATTGCCAAGAATGATAGGGTTATCGCTTCCGATTCGAAGAGAGACGGGGCGTACGCCTTTTTGTGGCGATTTTCATATATCCAAATTGCCACATAAAGGCGTACGTCCACCTCTCCCTTCGAATCAGAAGCGACAACCCTATAGCATTCGTAGCAATGGTTGGCTCACAGACTGCTATGCGGTGAAGCTCTATTTTTAGAGCGCAGTCAGGTAAAAGAACCCTTCGAGACGTGAGGTTGTAGAAACCACGCTCATTGGCATACTTGACAGTAAACATAGCCATCCGTGTGCAGCCCCGTCACGTAATGGAGTTTCCTCTGTAGCAAGAGACTGGCAGGGCTAATGGTTGCTGGACGTGTACGGAATAAAACTGTCGCTATAGTGTAACGCTGTACGAGTCCATCGTTCTCCTGTCCGCGTTTATCGCCGTCGTTTGGGAGTCAACAAATCAAACAATGGCTTGCCTGATCGTAGACCTGTCCCACGTAGCCATTGTTCGTTCTCCAGTCCACTTGATCAGGAATCGGCGGAAGCTCCCCTTCTCCTAGAGTAAACAGTTCCGTTTCGGACTCCATTTGACGAATCGACTCGGGAGTCACACGAAGGCACCTCCCCTGCTCCTGTTCCTCTTGAGTCTGTGTTGATGGCCATTAGTTTCAACTTTATCCGGCTTGGCTTTGTTAGCAAAGTAATCATTGAAACATTAACCACTCAAACTTATTTGGCGGCAGAACAGTATGTCATAACCAGTGCCCCCCCCCCCCTCCCGCCTTTTTTTTTTCTTTGTCCTTTCTAGGATGGACAAGAGATGCTCTGAAGTGATGATTTCTTTCAAGCTTCAGTCCACTGAGCCCCTACCTTCATTGAGAAGGGTTGAAGATTGGGCTAGTTGGTAATGAGACACCTGAACTGAGAGCGCAAGATACACGGACAAAGAACGGAGAAATGGACAGGACGGGCACTAGAGGGTTGGCTTATCATTGTAACACTCGTGGATGTGAACCTATCTATTGAGATTGCCATATCATCGCAAGAAACAAGACTAAACTAACAAGGGAAATAATAGAAGCAGAAAAGATAAATAACCATCAAGATGTATGCGTTAGCACACCTTCTGTATCTCTAACCGAAAAGGAACTGATCTTCCTCAGAACCGGTGCGCCCAGAAAGTGACACGTGTGCTGTGAGGGGTTTCTGCTTTTTTGCTCATTTTCTTCAATAAACTCAGTTGGAAGTTAGCGCTCGTCCTGTCTATTCCTCCGTTCTTTGTCCGTGTATTTTGCGCTCTCAGTTCAGATGTCTACCTTCATTATTGCATTTAGTAGCAATTTTTTTACTGCTTTAAGGTCGCGCCAATTTGGCAAGTTGAGCGTCCATGTGTAACCGCCACGCACGCGCGTCACGCGTGTACCTTTAACGCGGCATGACTTGTAGCTGTGTGTTTACTGCTTGTTTCATTGAGAGGGCAGGAAAACTTTGCATTGGATTGCCGCCAACGCGTCGTTGAGGAAACGTTGCAGTCAGCTTTGAGCGTTTCTCAACAGCGCGCCGTGCCACTGAGGGCACTTTGCCGTCTGCCGTTCCAAAAACTTCGCATCAAGTTTGGCCTCAACTTCAAAGCACCGTAATCGTGTTAAAGCCCGCGGTGAGTTTAAACAAAACATAGTACGGACGAAAACGCATCAGCTGAAGAAAAGTCAGAGACTGCCATTTGCTGGAGCCGAGCACGCTCCTGGCTTTTTGTGTGCTGCTGTAGATACACAGCGCCGGCAGTGCTTCTCTGCCACTCTTAAAAATGAAGATTCACTTCACGGCATAGCACGCTCCTAGCTAACCATCATCTCCAACGATATCGTTATGTGCTCTGATTTGTTGAAAACGTTAGGCGTACGGCTTTTTTCGTGACACTTATGCTGTTCACAAAAATGCTGGTCACAAAAATGGCGTGTGCCTCCCGTTTTCAGTAAATTAGGGCTCATAATGATATCATTCGAGATTATGGTTGGCCAGGAGCGTGCTATGCGGTGAAGTTCATTTTATAAGAGAGTATCTGAAGAATCCCTTGGCATGTCGCCCAAATCCCTATAGTGTCGCACACATGACTAGTAAGCAGATGATTGAATAAAAAATGTGTGCATACCATATCTGCCATATGATTGACAGCAAGCGTGTAGCTGTGGAGTCCACGGCCGTACTCTTCATTATGCTGCTCTACGAGATGTTTTGTCTTCTGCCAAATCTTCATTCGCTTGAAATCCTCTGTGGGTCTGTATTTTTTGTTAAACTCCTCTTTGAACTTGTGCCATTCTTCAAGCAACTCTATGTTTAACGCCAGCGCGAAAGCATGTGGCACAGCAAGTACGAACAACAACGACAGGTGCATGGTTACCTCGACTTGAAAACTGTGTTCGTGCACTCCCGTTAAATAGGAACTCATTCGGACCGCGTCAGCGTTTTTTCTTCGGCAACTTGGGCGACGACCGGGTAAAAGCCTTGCGTGCTTGACAAAGGGCAACATGACGGAAATCTGCTTTGAGATAAAGAACTGCCTCGGCAGTTACGAAGCGGAGTTCTCCTACGAGGTTGACGAACCCGGTGCATGGTGCCATTCGAAGTCCCAAGATGGGAAAAATTATTCGGGCTTAGCAGAATTCGTCAACGTGTTTCTTAACTGCGATAAACATTTACATAGACTTTGTGCCGCTGGCAAAAAGAGAAAGATATACGCACCGTGCGTTCATATTCCAAATGATTTTAACATTAAATATCAATAATTCCATTTTTATGGTAGTGTAATGGTGTGTGTGTGGGGGGGGGGGGGGGGGGGGCGTCGGCGGTGGTGATGCTGCTGCTACTTCTGGTGCTGAGAGAGCTCGCCGTTGTAGGCCCCACAGAGGTGGGAAACATCACAAGTAACGCTCTGAGGGAATGTCCCTCCTGGGACGACTTCTAAGGGAACTGTGCCGACGTATGTCAGAGAGCATATGATGGTGCGTTGGTAAGCTAGCTGTCATTGTCTCTCCCAATCGACGTGAATGTCTCGAGTGGAAGGGATCGATGGACCTCTAATGAAGAAAAAAAAAAGAGGGAAAGAAAAAGACAAGGAGAGGTTGGTTCGGACAGAAGGTCTGTAAGTGTGCTACTCTTTTCAAGTGACATTCACTCATGCATATATGCATTTAAACATATCTGTTCTGAGATAGCCACATCTTGATTTGTGCAAGTCTGAGCCGAGACGTGTTTCATGAACCCTTCCGCTGGCTTACTTCACTCTAAAAACTGAACTTCACCTCATAGCACGCTTTGCGCCAACCATTGCCACGAATGATAGGGTTATCGCTTTTGATTCGGGGAAAGAGGGAGGCGTACGCCTTTTTGTGTCAATTATCATGTATCCAAATTGACACAAAAAGGCGTACGCCCCCCTCTCTCTTCGAATCAGAAGCGATAACCCTATCATTCGTGGCAATGGTTGGCGCAGAGCGTGCTATGCAGTGAAGTTCAGTTTTCAGAGTGTTCGTCAAGTTGCAGCCTGCTAACTTTGCCTGCGTCTGGGAACGAGATTGTCCGTACAGGTTTGCAGTTGCACTTAAAATTTGTTTTGCAGTATGAAGACACGACATTTCTTAGCGCAAGGGGTCATGTTACACCTGTTATCTTGCGCAAATGCTTGTGCAAAGGACACGGACAACAAAAATTGATTATGCATCAGCTAACGTAAAGCAAAGGCAAGACAACATTCTGAATGGCAAGTGTCATCCCGAGGCTGCCGTATTGAGGAACTATCCAAGCCGGTTTCGAGGTATACTCGAACACTGACTCGAAACTTTCACCACGCGTGTCAAGACGAGCTCGCTGCGTAAGAACGCTTCAAACCGAGGAGGGTTTCTGAAATAGATCGATCGACACTCTTCCAAGGTACACTCTTAAAAATGAACTTCACCGCATAGCACACTCCTAGCCAACCACCATCTCGAATGATATCGTTATCTGCCCTTATTTTCTGGAAACGGGGGGCGTACGCCATTTTTGTGACAATTATGAACAGCATAAGTGTCACAAAAAGGCGTACACCTACCGTTTCGAACAAATAGGGGCACATAGCGATATCATTCGAGTTGATGTTGGCTAGGAGCGTGCTATGCGGTGAAGTTAATTTTTAAGAGTGTAGCTGCGAGACAATTGGAGATCAAGTCACATCTATGAATTCGGAGGAAGTCCTCACACATGGATAACCAAGTCGAATGAGGACGTGACTCTGTGCGCGCTTTTTTTACATACGATTATACTACACTCTTAAAAATGAACTTCACCGCATAGCACGCTCTTGGCCAACCATCATGTCGAATGATATCGTTATCTGCCCTGATTTGTTGAAAACGGGAGGCGTACGCCTTTTTTGTGACAATTATGAACAGCATAAGTGTCACAAAAAAGGCGTACGCCTGCCGTTTTCAACAAATCAGGACAGATAACAATATCATTCGAGATGATGGTTGGCTAAGAGCGTGCTATCCGGTGAAGTTCATTTTTAAGAGTGTACTGCGTGCCTTGGCCCTCATGCTTCCACAGCGCCCTTCTGGGCTCGGGACGCCTATGTTTATCAATTGCGCATTCGATATCAGGTGTGATAGTCATGCATCCTCATGCTAGTTCTGAACCACAGTCGTGTAAGCCAAAAGACGGACTCCTGATTATGCTGGGTTGCGATGTTATTGTACACGCTAAGAAAAAAAAAAAAGAGTAAACGGGGAGTAATTGCAGCTTGTACTCCCCTAGATTGCAATTACTCCCTATTTTTGTCCCCTAACCAAACATTTAGTCTCGACATTTACTCCCCAGCACTGCAAATTGTCACTGAACTTCTCGAATGGTCTCCTGAATGCGACAGCCTACGTAAATATGTGCCCTTGGTCAATTTGGTAGCATAATAAGCTGTATAACTCAGCCAACGTAGCAATTTCCGAGCCGCACAGAGTAAGCAACAGTTCGAGCAACTTTCTTCGCAAATTGTGTCCTGTGTATGGCGCAACATTTTATATAACTCGATATATCACGGTTGACGGTTTGCTTTAAAGTATTTTCATGCATGCACCCTAATTATGTACCTGGGGCTCTTACAACAGCGCGTGAAATGCAATCTATACATTCTGTGACATTCATTCATCCCGTGCATTTACTCCCCCTTCTGTGCCGTAGCGTAATCGGGACTCCAATAGGGGGTACGCGATGTGAAAGCCCCACCTCGCGGTCAGCTCGCGAAGCACTGTCTGCCCGTTTAATGGCGGACGGACGGACGGACGGTTGGCCGGCCGGCTTTCTTTTCGGATCTGTGGGCGATATTTTTGGAGGAGCTTCCTTGAACCCCTTCTTCTGGAGCAGTACGATAAGCCGCAGGAGCGCCAAGCAATGGCTACAGGCTGATCCAGTACGTCCAGCAAGACATTTGCACATGCACCCCGTGATAATGCCAGTTGTCCTGAGTGTTAACATCACAATATATGGTGTGCCTGTTTTGCTCTGACTGCGGTAGCACTTCGCCCTCGCATAAAAATGCCAGTAGACCTGCGTGAGAAAACTTTCGTCTTTTCGGAAAATTTCTTATGCGCCAGTGGGATATCCGTGCCCGGCTTTAAAGTGTTCTGCCACGTGTTGGATTATAAAAGCCGTTTACTACTCGTCGCGCTGTCGCACACCAGATGGCAACGGGTGAGACGTCGCCGAAGTTTGTGCTGCAACTTTCAGTTCGCAGTGTAACTACGCTTCAGAATATCGTCAGAATAAACTTGAAACAAAAACATTCCTCCCAAACCTCAGAGCGTATGCACTAGCAGGTCAGTGGGACAGCAGTGTCCCACTTCCCTTTGAACGCAAATAAGATGTTGGGACAAATATGCCCCACTTTTTTCATGAGATGCACTTTGACTCGAATCCGAATTCACTCTCGAATCCGAATTCAAGCAAGGCGAACCCTCGAACCTTTGGAATCCTTTCTTAAGAAAAAAAAAGAAAAAATAGAAGGAAGAAGATTTTGAAAAGCCACGAAAAAAACTTTCCACTAAAAAGTGTTTTCAAGCAGAATTTGATGTCTTTGTCTCATGAAAAACAAACTAAAGAATAATTTACTTTCAGTAGAAAACATGACCGGATACGTCCTGAAAACAGAACTTAAAGAGAAACTCCGCATCAAAAACGTGTTGAGGTAACAGTGGGACATCAATCCGTACCCTATGATATTTCAGTGAATACAATTTCTCACCCCCAAGTGGCCCAGATGATAAGCAAATGAATATTTTGCTTCGAGTCGTCAGGCGCTCCTCCACGGAAAAGCAGTCCAGCAACACTGTGCTTCATCTCTCCGGTATTCCGGCTTTCTGTAGGTCTTGCTTTTACTGCTGGCGAATATTTCAGAACGAAATCGAAGACGCAGACGACTGGTCATCCATGCAACACGAAGAAGTTACAGAGCGCGTGCCCGAAAAACTGCCGGCGGCTCACACGAGACTACCGGTGACGTCACGCATGACACAGGAGTTAGTGGAGGGAACCTTCCAAGTTTCGTTTTCGTTTTGAGCTTCCCAGCTCTTTTAGCAACTAATGAGTCCCATACTGCCAAGCCAACTGTATTTCTCCTTTTGGAAGAATGTATCGGACATATATACGCAGCCATTATAATAGTTTCGGATTGTCCCGGAGTCTCCCTTTAAAGGTTGTGTCCGCGAAAAAACAAGTTTCTCGGACATGGTGTCACATTGAATTCAGGAAGCCTTCCATCACGATAAAACAGCAAAAGTTTCGCGAAATACGTTCATGTTTCGTTGCAAAACACGAAAAACGCCACTTCTGAAAGCAGACGTCTACTTCCTGTTCAAACGGCGCTCCCTCGCTTCGCCTTGCTCGTGTCTTCCGGTGACGTCACTGGCTTCTCGTCCGTGGTGGGTGGTGTCGCATTCTGTCACTGGTTCAGCTGCGATCGCGCCGCATCCGAAACTGTCTAAAGCTATGCCGACGGACGTTTCTGTAGGGATTTCATCCAGTCATTGCGAGTTCGATGACGATGAAATTATTATTTCATCTCACGGAGAATCGCCGTTTGTGACCGACCCTTTGCCACGTGACGTGAGCGTCAGCGACGCGTCGAGCGACGAATGCGCAGAGGACGCTTCACAGGGCTCCACAGATGGGTAAGAGACGTTTCCAGCTTCCCCTATACCCTTTCTGTGCAGTTTAGGCCGTAATAAAGTTTATCACTAGGTGCCTGTGTGGTCGCTGCCGAATGGTCGAAGCAGACGAGTGGCTGTGTTGCCGCTACATTGACCAAACGGCAGTTGTGTGTGACGAAGAAGGCGTCGACTGCGTCATGGACCATTCGCTGTTCGAGCCGACGTGTATGAATAGGCGGCAGCTACAAGTGCATTCGAGGATGCAGAGGTTCTATTATCCAACTAACTGTAACACTTATCTTAGGTGAGAAGGCAGCCATAACCAAACAGCACAGGCCATTCTTCGCATTTCACCGTTTTGCCTTCATCTGTGATAACGCATTTTATCGATGTTTGCTCAGTTTGCTTACATAATATATTCAGTGTTATATCGCGTACCAGCGTCCCAAAAGTATCCTACATGGCAACTGCAATCACCTGTTCTCAAGGTGCTACCTTCAGCCAGACTACCTGCAAGAGATAATTATACCAATGCCATACTGTGTTGTTTCTCAAGTCATTGTAACCTACTATATTTTATATGTATAAGATTGTATGTACGTGCAATACTTATCTTCAGTGAGAAGGCAGCCACAATTAAAAACAGACCATTCTTCGCATTGCACCATTTTGCCGTCATCTGTGATAATGAATTATACTGACGTTTCCTCAGTTTGCCTACATAACATATGCAATGACATATCATATACTGGCTTCCCAGTGGTATCCTACCTGGCAATCACGGTCATAATTTTCATCTGTTGCCCCTGTCGTGGTGTGCATGAGCTGTCATATCCCACTTGTCTTGTATCTTGTTACATGCATGTAGGATTAAGGTTCACGTAAGAGGAGATTTTCTAGAAACATCCTATACATGCATATAATTTTGCAGATTACAATGCCTACAATCAAATAAAACCTAACCTGTAGTCCACATTTTGTCACGAGTTTGTCAAGGTCAGTTCAGGAGCACAGACACTACCATCATCACTACAGCTGATCCAGCTCACCTGCTCCAAGCAACCTACAATTATGCGAGTGTCACACACCACAATATAAATGCTAGCTAGTGCGTAAATTAGGGCCTTGTGCTGGGTGATAGACTTAGGAAAATCAGGGTGAAAATTGCATTGATTGCATTATTTTTGTTTCTCTCAGTGCTTTACGTCTAAAAGAGGCACCTTTACCTTTTGTGTGAAGTGTGATACACATCCAAAGCATCAGCTACAAGGGCATTCCTTTCATTCTTCTCTGTGTGCAGTCTCCCTTCAACTGTGATAATGCATGGTCATATCGAATCGCATTACAAGCAACCAGTGATTGCACCAGCGGCCTACCTTGCATACGGGTGTATCTATCTTTGGAATCGACTCCAATGATTCTGCCTAACTTCTTCGATGCTTGGCTTCTCTCCATAGGAGCTGCACAGTGTTGGCCGCTGCACACGTGCATTTGCCCTCTCGGCACTTTCATATGTTGGCCACTTGCTCAAACATCTGAAGAGCTCTGCGAATAGCTTGTCCACGTAGCCGGAAATGTATAGTATTTTTTTGAAACTGTGTGTAGCATGTGACACATACAACATGAAGTGTTTATAAGTGTACTTACCATATGACACATTTTCCTTCAGTGGAATGACAACCCACTGTTTCTTTGGTTTAGACCCTTTCAGGACATACTTGTCAGTTCCGTCGTCATTTTTTAGCACTATCCTGGCACTGTTGAAGTTATAGTGCAGTGCAGCAATCTGGGTCCTAGAGAATATATGTCACCTTCATTATTGTTCAAGGTATACATGCAGTTAGAGGAACATCACTACTCCTGTGAACTCATGAACTGAGCTGATAAAATTAATGAACTCATTAAAGCTGAAATGCTGTAAGATGTCAGAGATTTCCAGAACACGTCAAAGGAACCCCAGATGGTCGAAATTATCCATAGTCCTACACTGCGGCATGTGCAGCATGTCGTCACACATATAGGCTGGCTCACCTTATGTGTAAACCTAATCCCTATTTGAATTTCTTTTTCAATGTTGTAAACTAAGCAGTACCTTGCCAGCATGCCTTCATATGTGTAGCTGTGCGACTTTGGTGCAAAATGGATGAGGAGGCTATGGTAGGCTTCAAGTCCATAGGTCTGGTCGCGTGGAGACAGCTTCGGGATGTCAACTAACAGGTACTTTGACATGAGAATGCTGTGAAGCTTCATGAATGGTTCTGTGCCTACAAAGCATACATAAGAACTCGTCATACCAATGTTTAGTATGTCAGTCATTCACTAATTTGGCAACAAGGAAAACCTGGAATATACTTATGACACAACAAGGGAAGGCTCGTACACAATTTGCACTACTGCACGGCACTCACCTTCGAGAAGCCACAGCCTTTCTCCGGTGTCATCATGAAAGCATCTTGGGTGCAATGCATTGGGGTGCGTGTGGACATTGATGACATGACGCATGACAGAAGTCCACTTGGCCAGTAGCTCCTCTCCATTGTCGGAACTTGTTTTTGCACACCAGTACAAGTGCCTTATGATGCTCTCACACCACAGGCCTAGTATTTGGTGTGCCTTTGTTTGTGCTGCTGCAGCAATTTTCTTCTTGATGCCTTGAAGTAGAGGGTTCATATATTTAAATTTGGTGTGCGTTACGAAGAAAACATTACAGAATGCCAAATTCTACACTGATGAGGTGATTTCATTGTATTACTTCAATGCCTTGTTCGCAAACTTGCCTTTAGCTACATGCCACACATCAAATCGATGTTTAATGGGCTTGGTCTTCATGAGTGCTTTAATCCCAGTATGCCTGTCAGTGATCAGCATGTCAACCGTCATTTCTTGTTGTTCGAGGTAGCCCAAGACCCGCTCAAGGCCAACCTTTTCCATTTGGTTGCTGGAGGATACCTCTGGTGACTGTAATATATGAAACACAGAAGCAAAGTTCATCGCACACATAATTAATCTCTGATGCACTGAATTGCCATAATCTGCTCAAAGTGAAGAATCTTATTGACTGATGTCTCCAGGACTGTGTATGTCCCCATTAGTGCGCAATGTCCCGGAGAATCACACCTGGCGTCGCCTGCAAGTGTTAGAGGCGTTTCCTTGAGGGCGCACACCAAGGCTTCTTCCTCCAACTTCCATGCCTTGGAAGAGCAAATTTTTAAAAAAATAGATAAAGGGAGTCCATCATGCTTTCTGTAAATAGAAAATGACTTGTGCTTTACCTCCTTGACTGCGGGAAAAAGGTAGCAATGCTGCATTCTGAAGTACTGGGTCTTCTTTACGCTGGCAAGATTCATGAAGTGGAATAGTCGCAACACCTTTGTAGGGCTACATGCCGAAAAAAGTATGGCGGCGCTCATTATGATGTTTCCAACTGGCTTTCCACCAAGCGAAGGCTGACTGTACCAAACCCTTGTGTGATTGTTTTGGCATGTCACAGTTACACGTAGGCACGAGCCCTTGCAGTTGAGTTCTGTCACAGTTTTTGTCGTCAAACATTCTGGGCAAGTCTTGAGCAGCTGAAGAAGGCAGGTTTCCGAAACCATGTACATTGCCTCTCGGTGTTGGTGAGTGTCGCTGGTTTCGTGCCTGAAATAAGGGATACCAATAACCATAACGTAGCATGACAGAACTGGAAGAAAACAAGAAAGACAAGCACAGAGGGGCAAGATACAAGTGCTGAGTGTTCGTGAGGATTCGATACAGCGCTCGTATCGTGTCGCTCTGTCCTCTTCTTCTTGCACTGTTTTCTTCCGGTTATTTTGTACCAGCTACCCTATCTCTACACCAGTGTCAAGTAGTAGGAGAGCTTCTGAACATAGGTGTACCCGTCATCTTTAGTAGGGTGCTCAGTAACGCTGCTACTTTCTGTGTGGCTGTTGACAGTATCACAGTGGTCGATGAATGACCTTTCACAGAGGGAGGTATCCTGCGTCCTATTATAAGGATGTGAACAGTGATAAGCTCCTATGCAGGAGCAATACAAAATGAACTGGAGATTAACATACAAGTTTAGGTCGCTTTGGTTGGGGTCATACGTAGTGCCGTGAGGATCACGTATCCTGAAATGAACCATGACAACCTCTTAGTGTCCGCAGCAAATAGATGAGCACGTGAAGAATTTTTCTGCTCAGGCGATCATAAACACTCACTCTGTTTCACTGTCACTTTCACTCCACACTTGTGATTCATTTGTACTGGAGTTGAAGAACGGGGTGCAGGTTCAGATGGAATATACCATGTCTGCGTACCCTTCTGATGTGTGCGCATCTTAGTTTGAACACCTGAAACGTAATCATGAACAAATAATAAAATTAGGTACAACCAAAATATACATCTGCTTGACAGGGGCATACCTGGGAAGAGGAACAATAGTGTGACTACAAATTTAGTAATGTTTAAAGTTGAACACTCACCTGTGCTTCTCTTCTTGGAATCTGTCTGAGTTCCTTTGTCACATCTGTGTATGGGAGATGGTGCTTGTGGGGACTGAGGCATCTGAGGGGATAGACATGTTACTCAGCAGAACTCCAAGCAAAACAACGTGACATGTGAAGCATGAGATAAACTGATGTTCTGAGGCTGGAACAACATAGAAGGGACAGATACAAACAAAGCCTCAAATTGCCTAAGAAATCAACGATGAAAGATGAAAGTCACTGAAAAGGTTAGCCAGCTGTAGGGATCGAACCCACATCTTCTGGATTACCGGTCCAGGGCTCAAGATGACGCACCCCGAAAGTCGCTGGAAAGGCGTGTTAGCTTAGCACAATTGGTAGAACCCTGGACCGGTAATCCAGAAGATGTGGGTTCGATCCCTACAGCTGGCTATAACCTTTTCAGTGATCTTTCATCATGTGAAGCATGTTGTGACTGACCTCCGTAAACTGTTCTTGCCAGCTCAGGTCAACAGGCATTGTCACAGGGCAGGATGGCAAAGCTGTCTCACTATCTGTAGAAACGGAGATGTGTAGTGCCTGTGGCTGGATAGCTTCTGTAGGAACATGCAGAAACATATTGGAAACTGCATAATATCGACCAAATGTTGGGAAGCACGCACTAAAAGCAAAAAGCACACGTACTAAACACAAATAGCGCACGTTCGCTCTGTTCGTGCGTATTTAGCTAAACGACTCAGTCACGGGTCACATATAAAAAATAGAGTGTAAAAAACGAAATGCATGAAAAATGTTGGGTTCCCTGGAATTCCACGAAGCTATGGAACATTACCTGTTTGAACACACTCTTCGGACATTTCCATGTCAGCGTTGTGCAACTCATACTCCCTCACAGCGTCTTCAACGATCTGCAAACACAGCTGTTGCAGTTTACCAATAAAGAGATATATAATTCTGAAATTACCTCCTTTCGTCGTCGTTTCGTGAGCTCCGCGCATTCGTGTGCTGGCGATAGCTCGTCACAGCCAAGAGGAACAGCCCCACGCTTCAAAGTCCTCCGAGATTTCGCCAGACCGAACTCCAACTTGAAGCGATCAGTTATCTCAAAGCTACAGCTCGAGAAATGCGCGGAACAAACTCTGGCCGCTTTCGCCGGCTTCCAGCTCGGTGGTTTGCCCAAGGCGTCTATCCATGCCTTCCGTAATTCCGGCTCTCCCGGAAAACGAAAAAACGAGAGCGTCGGATCTTTCACTGAAGTCCGCGTACAGTAGTCCGAAGCACAACTCATACCAACCATGATGTAGATCAAAGTGGATGACAACGGATAACGCAGGATAGCTATACGGTCACAACCGTCACGCCAACGTGATCAACAGCAAACTGACATTCCGTCCATGTGCGCGATCATGTGACCAAAACAGACGCCAGTGACATTGTTACGCACATTGTTGCCCGAATCCATGGTGCTGCTGGGAGCAGACGGCGCTTTTCTGTTAAATTAAGTTTGCAAATGTTTTTCAGCGTTTCTGAAGAAAATTTTTCGGTGACATTCATTTTAAGCTACCGCGATTCCGCACACACACCACCAGCTCAACTATGTTTTTGTTCCGGACACCACCTTTAAGGGATTTCTGGGCGTCCGCTTTTGCGTGGCGATTTGGATATGTGATAATTGCCAAAAAAGGCGTAGGCCCACCTGTGTCTCTTCGAAGGTGACGCGATAACGCTACCATTCTTGGCAATCGTTGCCGCAAAGCGTGTCATGCGGTGAAGCTCTGTTTTTAGCGTGTAGTACTTCTTAAGTGTAATTTATTTAACATAGTGTTTATCGACTACAAGAAAAAAAAAAAAGAACTGTCGAGTCGGAAGTATTTCCACGAGACTAAGAGATAATCAAAAGCCAAACCACGCTTCCTGTAAACTTCTAATGCAAGAGCTTCTGCCTAAACTCTTTCAGTCCTGAGCAATGTAAACAAACAAACAAGAAAAATCCCGGAGGCTAGTCAGGCTTTCGGCGGACACGTCAGGCGGCAGTTTTAAAAGTGAACAAACAAGCGTGGTTGGTGGATTCGAAAGAGATTCGATCCGCCATTTTGGGCGCAGGGATTCGGATTCCCGTATCCCGAATCCTTGCCTAGGATTCCAGGATTCGCAGGGTTCGGTTGGCCCATCCCTAGGTAATATGATCCCATCCCGGAAGCATCGGGATGGCGCAGTCACAAATCACAAAAAACTATCACTACAAAAATATGCTGACTCTTCTCTACAAACACTGCTTATCAGTTTCAGTAATAACGAGAATGGAGTAATAGTTGACACCCGATAGTAGCCGCGCACAGCAGTTGTTGTTGGACACACAACGGTTGTTGCCCGAAGTAGTTAAAGGGACCGAAAAGCGAAAAATAACCCCCATATTTTTGCCCACTGTCGTGCACAACATCATTGTTTGATAAGACACAGAAAGCATTACTTCTCAATTCGGCATATTTTTTACTTATAAATATTTTGAACATTGCCAGAACATGGACGGTGCTGCCAACAAACGGCGAAAAAGAGAAACTTGGGTTTCAGCGGTTTGCGGTCCAGGGCTCCCAGGGATTGGTCAATCCTTACCACGTGAGAGCTAATTTTATAGAGAACAAAGTTGACGCACAGGATCTTACAGCTAAACGACACTTTAAAAATGACGCTCACTTCCATAGCTGTACGTTAATAAAGCATTCAGCTACTTCGCCGCTACGAGCTACGATCCACCGCGCCATCTGCAAGGCCGTCTGTGTTATCGCGTTTATTGTTTACGACGTAGGTAGTCATGTGGAAGTGGATGTTCGTGGCTGCTGTGTCACGTATTCAGGATAGCTACATCTGCCTGGTGTAGTTTTGGTGTTCGGGGATGCAAAAATCATGTTCGTTCATCTTCGTTTTCTGCCACAAGAGGAGAGAACGAATGTGGTTCGAAACACTCGGCTATTAGATGCAGCAGTCGTGTCGTGTGTGCTGAGCTTATTTTGCGACTAAGAAGAAGATGCCGTAGACGGCGAATTGCGAAGGTGTCCGAAGCAAACTGCCGTTCAGTAACCAGTGATTTTGCTTCACCGAGATGACGAGTTCAACACATCTCTTAGGTATGTACAGGCGTCACACATGTATAAATTACAATATAACGATGACGTATTCCATTTAACTTATGTTATCCTACTTGTCCCGTACTCAATATTGTCAACATCAACAAATTTAATTTTAGGGGCCTTCCAGTGTTGAAGTGGCGCAAGACTACTACGTGTTGTGTGATCCAGGCACTCAAGTTGACATGACAGAAATAGCTGAAAGCAGGTCTGCATAGTCCAGATATGGAAGCAGTAGGTTTGTTAAGTGTTGCAGACTTTGTGACATTTATGGAGTCTTTGGACAGGTGCATAACATTAGTACGACGTCAACAGTAGGAGAAGAAACCGATGATAACTGCTACCTTGTTTGAATGGTAGAACAATACTTCCTGTGTGAAGCGGTGTAGTTATGATTAAGGAACGCTAATTAATTTTCTAGAGATGCATCCTCTACACTTGAATGACCATTGAAACAGTGAAAGTTTATTGTCTTTTAAGCCCCACTACTGGAATTGTTCAGTGTGTGTCACTGCTGCAGTGAGCCATGCAAGGTTACCACGTCATAATGGTCCTAAATTTGTAGAGTTCCCCTATCTCAGACGCAACCGTCATTTTTCTTTATTGTTCTCCCGATCCCATCTTCTCAGAGATTCATGTTGTTCTCCATGCATTGCATGGGCACTGCTTTTTCCACTCATGCTTTCAGGTTCTTGTTCTGTTGAATAAATCTTCACTTGAGAGTTTGCAGCCATCACACTGTCTACTGTGTTTGCCTCTATCTATATTGATGTGCCATAACGGTATAGCACATCAACATGCCAATAACCTACCAACAACAACCAAACAACGTTGCCTAGTCCTACTTTTGGATGGAAACTACACGATGTGGTAACATCCACATATATAAAATTTTAGTCGACAGAGATTGGCTGTTTTTGTGCAACCTTCATTGTACTTTTCTTTCGTCTCACTTAGCATGCAGGAAGAAAAGTTCTTATCTTCATCACGATGACAGGTCACATTTTGGATCTGCAGCATTATTGTCCCTGTAATCTTTTCACCAGCAGAGAACACAAAAGTGCACAAATGGTAAAATATAACTAGCTTGTTAAATTCAAAAGGGAAAGACGAAACTGTTTATACTTCTCTTGTTTATTTTGTTGCAGGTTTTTCAACTCTATCAAGTACGTCAAAACATCAGAGGGCAGGAAGTCTTACTCTGTTTCCTAAATCCCTGGACAATAAAGAAAGATGAGACCTTGTCTGTGTTTTGTCGTTTTTTTGTCCCCTAGTCTCGGGTTTTTAAGCTATGGATCTATACCACCAGCTCGCTTGCTACCTCTCTATCCTCTCGTTAAGAAAGATATAGTTTGAATTGTGACAAAATGTTGCTTCTGCTCTTATATTATATTTCAATTAAATGTTACGATGCATTTGTAGTGTACACTGAAGCCAGTTTCAGTTGGCAGGGCTGTCAAAAGTACTTTACAAAAGTACATCTCAATTACAGTAACAGAGAACTTATGCTGTAAATTATTTAGCCATTTTGGAGTACTATGCACACCAATGGTGCATGGTTAACTTTGAACCGAGATCAATGGTTAATAATACTTGAAGTCAGCCTTCAAGTCCTTCTTTACAAATGTTAGTTGGTGACGTGATAATGAATCATCTACAAGTACTCCGTTTAGCAAACAGAGTTAAATTAGTGTTAAATCCCAATCTTGGTTCAAATATTAATTATTTATTTATTTATTTATTTCTGAATACTGCGGGCGCCTACCAGGCGCCATAGCAGGAGGGGGATACAAGTACGCAATTTTACGGTGCTCAGTGTAGGTGTAATAAATTACGCACAATCATAGAAAGACTACACACTTGAATTAGAACACACACTAGAATTAGAGAAAACTACGCACTTGTGCAACAATATATAGAGAACTAGACGCATAATAAACACAACATCAATTGACATTAATTGCCATTTGGAAACGTAGTCACTAAGAAGTACTAAAAAGTTACGAACACAGTTCAGCTGAATGACACTGATGAAAATTATCTTACTTACTCCTCACATATGCAATTCAGTATAACCTACAAATACATCTATGCCCACAGGTTACTTAACCCTCCAGGAACAAACTAGTAATTATAATATGCTGTGACAGCAAAGAAAAAGCAATGAGAAAAACCTGCAGCAAACAAGAAATGAAAATATGCTGACAACAACATTTCTACAAGTCAGCGCACTGATGGGAAAGCATCTCTAATAGCACGCATGACGCAGATCGAGATCCAGTGGAGTACTTTCTATTGTATTTTCTCGGAGCACCCCATATCCATCTTGTGAATGGCCGACAGGTGGTATAACGGAATTTCCTGCAGAAATAAGGGTTTTCCGTCCAGTTTGACATTCAAGTAGCGGGTAAAGACCACAAGGCGCTGCCGTGTATGTTGTCATGCTGTTCGGTTTCTCGGATGTATGTAAAATACTCTAGCAGTACTTCGGTGTCAAGGCACAGTATTTCGAAATATTCGTTAGTTCTGATGCAATTGTCTGTCTGCTTTTCACACGCATTCTCTACCTCTCGGCAGCAAAAACCGTATTATCCGTCGGTTTGCATTTCACACATGAACACCTGCACGACGAAAAAGCAGCGCTTGTTTCGGCTTACACAAGTGCTTCTCTCTGATACATGGAAATTTCACAAAGCAGTCCATGTTCACGGCACGGTGAGCTACTGCTGAGGACGGATGTGACTCCGATTAATCTCTGGACGAGGAATCTTCTGCTGCGAAGAACACACTTTCCAGCACGCTAACGCAGAAACCACAGTTCTGTGTGAGCGACAGTTCTCGAATGTGGAATTCCAGCGCACTCATGCTCAAGAGGCTCGACATTCTCGACGTAGAAATTGGTCACAAATGCCCACTGCCATTTTCGTTTTCGCCGGAATAGCGCCCGGAAGTGCGCGTATTACATGCGTCCTCGAGAGATGGCGCAGGGTTATGCAATTGTTGACAGACTGCCCGGTTTCCTACTAGGTCCCTGGGCATGCAATTATGGAAAATTCGATTACAGAAAAACTACAGCGATTTCAGCGGAGTATTTTGATATTTGAACTTTTGAAGGTTCAAGCTTTTTGCTGAACGTAAAGTTTCGATAGGTTTATATTAACTTTTCGGTCCCTTTGATAGCGAATGCGACAGTGATGTCCCAAACGTGGTTCAGGAACGCGGAGAAGACGCAGCGTCCTACTTATAGGTATAGCTGTATTCGCAGTCTGTTGTGTATCGAAATGAGGACGGCGGAGTACGCGAGACAATGATAAAAAGAGGAATACCCGGAAGCTGTACTGCTTACATTGCCCGACTTATACGTAGAAAGCAAACACTGCGTACGTGACGACGCAACGCCAACACTGTATCCTTTGCATACTTTGCCATTTGCTTTTTTTCCCCTCGGTGTAGATTTTTTTATCGATCAATAACCTGTCCGCTTCAGCAACCTAGAATCGTACCTGCTTGCAAGACCGAAGTTTGTAAATCAGGGTGTATGTCAGAATAAGTGCAAAGCAACGGTCATCTGAATTGTCGGCATGCATTACAATATTATTGCTGTAATACTTTTTGTATTAGTATTATTACGAGCTTGAAAAGGGCATCTGTATTAGGATTCTACTACTAAAAAATATGCACCACCGCTATTTAGACATTACCTCTTAGGGCAGTAATACTTTTTGCAACACAGCATGACCATAGACCATAGACCCAGTCCGACTCAGCTCTGATACGCATTGACAACAAAAGCAACTAGGTCTTCAACCGGGTCTGTCACGTCACACACTACGTGAATGTCAACAAACCTGTGAATAAATAACACAGCCGAAATATGAGAAATTTTTGAGCAAGTCAAATTTTACTAGGCCTTTCCATGACCCTGTTTGCTCTCTCATGCCAAAACTCCCCTGTCAACTATATATATGTGCCTGTACCACGTAATTGTTTTTGTAACCTGAAGAAGTGCAGTCTCGTGCCTGAAAGTCTAGTTTACCATGTGACATGTACGAATAAATAAGTTGCTCCTACCGTATAATATCACTCCTTGATTTACTCATCACCGTCAACTTGACATCGCCTACATTTTTGTCTTCGTATCTTACAGTAAGATCGATAAAAATGTAAAACCACAGGCACACAGAGCACGAGATAGGCAGGTCACACAATCATGAAGCATAAACTGGGGAGGAGACATGCCTACGGAAATCTTATGAAGATGTGTATAACAACATGGGCAGTACGCATGCTCTCGTCAGCATATTACACCATAATTAAAAAAAAAAAATAAACACTTTTTTCCCTGTAATTGTCACGATGGATTTTCCGCAATGCGCAATAGAAGTGTATTAATAAATACTCATGCAGTGAGCATTTTCTTCCTATGCTCTTACTGAATGGATTGCCGTCCCATCCGGTGTGGACGCGCACTAGTAGACTTCTATGGCGCCAGCACGTCGTTTACTTCTGTGCAGAACACGCATATAACCTCAAGAAGTAATTCACACACACACACACACACACACAAAGAAAAAAAAAACTTCACAAAACATTAAACTGAAAGGCATTCACATATCGGCGGCTAGAGGCAGCAAATTGTCAAGCGAACGCAATGTATTCCCGATTCGCGACAGATCCTGGTCGCATGTCATTGCGAAATTAGATTTACGTGTCATTAGATAACGATGGGACTTAGATCGGACTTATTGGACTTAGATCGGATGGCATTGGGAAAACGAGGCCTTGCTCTGCCCATGTGATACTGGGTGGTAGTGGCTATGATAAACTGGTTAATGTAAATATAAACGATTATTATATTCCAGTTCTTCTCTTGAAATAGTGAAGTCCGTGAAGTGTCGATAGGAGTTATCCTCGATGCTCAATTGCAACAGGAAAATACAGTTTTTTTTTCATCAACATAATTTTTATTTTAAAAGATCCATGAGGGCAGCATAGATCTGCCATACGGCCATGCAGTTATACCTGAAATTCATTAATCAGCTCTTTAATTAGGGAATTTCGTGGAAAAGCGACATAGCAGCAGTGTTGTGCCCGCTACTCAATTTTGGTAGCGAAATACCGCTACCCGCTACCCTATTTAAAAGTAGCGCGGTACTAGCGGCGCAACAAATTTACAAATGTAGCGCGATACCGCTACCGCTACAAAAAAATGTAGCGCAATTACCCTTCCGCTACTTTCTCGCCGAAGGCCTATGAATAAATGATTCGATACATTCAAAGATATATGCTCTTGCTGATACTTTATTTCTTGCGATCAGTACTTTCTGAAAAAAAGTCATTACACACTTGCATTCAACTTCAAGAGCAGTTGCTGCTCAGAGTTCCCGTCACTGAGCCTAACACGTTTCTTGGTGAACGTATATCGGCGCAAACACTGAAAAGTCGTTCGGCAGACGCACTTAAAGGTACTGTAAAGCAGCACCGATCAAATGTCATTTAGTGTGGCTATTCGATAGTCCGAGCCACCAGGACAAAAACTGCGCAAATTTCATTCCAATCGACGGTGCAATTAATTAGAAAATTACAATTAAAGATTACGGGCGACACTGTACTAGGTATTCGAAATGAATCCGTACCCCTGACACATACGGCAGCAACCACACTGCATGCGTATAACACTGGGCCCGACATTACAATCCACTACAATCCACCATAAAATCCGCCCCTGCAATCCACACAACGATCCACATCTGAGGATAAACGGATAAGCGAACTGAAATGAAATGCTGAGCCGTTGAAAAAAATGTGTCAGACGTTCAAGAAGCCAGACAGCGTCGGGACTTGTTTGTTCACAAAGGTTCACAGACAGAGTTTGTTCGTTCGAAAGAGGCCCCGAACAGAAGGAGCGCGCAGGCGCAGCAGAGAAGTAGGGAGAGCCTCCATCGAACAGCGGACAGCGGTGGGTTACTTAGTTAGCAAAAAACACAGTTCACAGGGGTTTCAAAATGCATAGGTAAACAGGAAAACTAATAATATGGTTACTAAAATAACCAAGTGCCGATGTAATAGTGTGTAATGCCAATTTTCAGTGTTGCCCGCTGTACAGGGGGCTGTTTGACACCAGCGTCGCACCGCTTCACTACGCCGCATCTTTCATGGCAAATTAAAAATATTTATAGCGCGTTGTCGGTCGTATGGTTCCGCATATGGTATTTAGAAGCAACAAAGTCTCTAGTCACATCACCGACACATCATGCTTGTCTACTGCTTTACAGTACATTTAACGGAACGGCGGTATTCAGCTTGAGGAACGCCTCGTGCACTCTTGGATAACCCTGCTGTAGCGATGTCAAATTAAAGTTATCTGGCACAAAGAGGTACTGAGTAAGCTCACGATCAGCTGGATCTGCTGTAGAAGTTGACTCCCCAAAAGAAAAGAAATCATCTGCATGGAGCTCGTTCGTGGATTCCTCGGCTCGCTCACTTGAGGCGACCAAACACCTTAACATTTCATTTACGGTCAAGCTGGTTACTTCCTTTCGTTGGTTTTCATCCGTGAGCCATGAGAGCTTGAACCTCGGAATTAAGACAGCAGCGATTTGAAGGCTCTGGTCTGACATGAATCGGTTGAACCGAAAGTGAATACCATGTATCGTTACCGATTTCGCAGTTTAATACGATACGGAGCATGTAGTAAAATCACCTTTAGACGCTAGAGACTAGCGTGTAATTTATTTTATTTTCTCCCTCAAAAGTAGCTGTAGCGGAGGCGGTTCCGCTACTCAAAATTGTAGCGGAAATTACTTCCCCGCTACAAATCACAAATGTCGCGGAATTACACCTCCGCTGCTGAAAAACGTAGCGATTACAGAAGCGCCTCTACGCACAACACTGCATAGCAGAACGCATTGAGAGACATTCTATGTTTTTGAAATCCATGAAAGAGCGCGTGCCGTGAAATATCCATCACTGAATTTCGGTATGCAAATGAGCGAACCGCAAAAGCACGGCTCAAGAACGCTTTCGCCGCTTTCTGGGTCGGAGCGCGATTGATCTGGCCAGCAGAATGGCACCTATAGTTCGAATTATCTCCATCGCACCAAATCACGTGGCCAAATGTGACGTCAAATGAGAGCTGTGCTCCATGCGTTCCCGGTAGCCTCGGTTTCGGTTTGGTCTCGTTTGCGTAATAAACTTCGGGGATGAATATTTTAATGCATGTGCGTGTTTGAGGATTTTTTAAACGTGGAATGGCTTTCAAAGAGGATGGTATGTCAATCCCCTAAGAGTTTATGAATCAACCATCTTATAGTTGCATACTTTCTTCGAGTCGATGTCCGCCTGGCCGTATGACTCAGTCACAAAAACGACTATATGCTAACGAGAGGATTGGGAGGTCTCAGGCAAGCTGGTGACAAAAAAACGACAAACACAAACAAGGTCTCAAACACAGCTGAAAGTTTACTTAACAGCACAAACATATAAGGGTTCAAGGGGGTGAGAATGAAGGGTGAGGAGAACGTAAGAACGTCCCCAAAACCAACGGGAAGGTCAGGGAAGGCTTGCTGACACAATTCCCAGCAGAGATAATGGACAACGATTCCAGATCAGATACCTCTGGAATGTGGTTTTTGTTGTATCGGCCAAAGTAAACACTGCCTAAATGATCGCTTGCGGGAGCATGCCATCAAAGTAAAAAATAACGATTGTTCTTCCGAATTGGTAAAACACTTACAAGTCTGTAGAGGTTGTGCGCCCTGATGGCATGAAACTTTTGTAATGTCAAGTGAAAGTGACCTCAACAAAAGGCTTATGAAGGAAACGCTGTCCATTATCTCTGCTGGGAACTGTGTTAGCAAGCCTTCCCTGACCTTCCCGTTGGTTTTGGGGACGTTCTTACGTTCTCCTCACCCTTCATTCTTACCCACTTAAACCCTTATATATTTGTGCTGTTAAGTAAACTTTCAGCTGTGTTTGAGACCTTGTCTGTACGTGTTTGTCCTTTTTTTTTTGTCCCCTAGTCTCGGGTTTTTAAGTTATGGACTATAGGCTGTTCTCTCAAACGTTTTCAGATGATAAAAATGAACAGCCCTCATATCGAAAATACACCATGAAAACAGTAGGGCATGTGCTTTCGTTAGAGTCAAGTTATTGTGCATAATCCCATCTTTATGTAAAATTCAGAGAAAAACATAAAGACACTTGTAGTTTTGGAGAGAAAAAACCGAATTATCACTAATATCGCATACTAAGACTCCATCGAAAAATGCATTAATGATATGAAATGTATCCAACTTACTCGGTATACTGTCCAGTCTGTGTGTACGGGAAAATGTATAAATACCTACATCTCATAACATTATAATCTCAAGAAGTTATCCACAGTTTTCGCGGGATAAACGAGTGGGATGTCCAGCGTGTAAGAACGAATTCTGAGCACCAGCCTCTTTCAAAATTACGAATTATTTTAACTCGATTTGCGTATAGTAAGGTTCAAATTCGTCCCAAACACTTTTTTAGATTTGCGAATAGCTTTCGGCTTTTAATATGCTTTCACGCTTATAGGATCAGTGTCGCTTTCTCAAAGAGGTTTACAGTTCTTCTTCGCCAGCTCCTCATCATGGAGGGCATCATGATCATGATAACCTTGTCCCTTGAGAGTTATGAACTGTATTATTGTGGTCATTTAAGATTCGAACTGTCGCACGTCGTTTGTTTCCACATCCGTTCGCTTGACTGCTGAACGCACTCAATTTTTCTTGCCTTGTAGCTTTTCACACCACGACTGAAATGAATGTGCGCGAGCTAAGAGGGACCGCAACAAATTATTTTACGAAGGATGTTGGCAAAAGTGCTACTTGGCAGATGGCACTGCACCACCCCTCCGTGGCGCAACAGATAAATATGTTTTTACCAGTTTTTCGCAATACAGTTTTTCGCAATACTACAGAAACGATGAGAAGGGAGGGGTCTGAATTCTTGTCATTAAATGCACTTCTTCAGTTATTCTCCATCGGGGATACACGCATGTTTTCAAACAGGAACGATGAGAATGAAGGGGACTGAATTCTTGTCATATGTAGCTCACTCTGCGACATCCACGCAGGCTGCAGACACATCCCAAAGAAAACGAAAAAGAAAAGTACCGTGCAACTATTTGGTTACCGGCAACCGCAAATATTAAAACGGCGAACACTGAACCAGTTCTGACACTGAACCGTATCCGTAACCGAACCAATATTCGGTTTTGGTTCCTGAGAATAAGTTCCATGTCATTTAAGAAGCGACGAGACGAAATACGTTAGCCTCTGTCGTTTGTGCCGCTAGGGGTGAGTGAACAACGCACGTGACCTCAAATTGGTGATGCATATGACGTGTGACCCGAGGAAGACTGATTCTGCAAAACGCGACCTCTTGAATGTAATTAGAAATGATAACGAGAAGAAAAAGGAAAAAAACGCTGCTTGTGGGAGATACCTGTGAGTAAGCATACGCCCAACAAAACCATCTGGTTGTGTGTTCCTGGAGTGCTGTGAGCACCTGAAATGTTGCCCAAATCAGGAGGTTATTGGGAGTGTAGGCTATCATTAAATGAGTTGGTGTGTTTGAGAACGTGTTGTGTCGATTTTTCTCTGTTCCGTGACTCAGGTTTTATCGTAGATATACAATGTACCAGCTCGCCTGCTCCCCTTGCAATTCCACCATGTTGCACAAAGTTCGTGCATCACCTACTTTTTGCGAAGTAGTAAGAGACAGTCTTGTCTGGTGCCTCCTCATACCGAAAGACATGTTACCTGCATCTACTTTGTCGTTCAGTGTTCGCAATACTAGTATCGGCATGATACAGTATTGGAACATTCAATGCTGACAATCAGAGATACAGTTAATGATAGATCACAGTCGTGGGCGTGCTCTAGAGGGGATAATGGGGTCATACCCCTCCTGGTGCTTCAAGGCTACTTTTAAAAATTGAGCACGCCTCAGTGATAGGTGGCCTTGATTCTTCTAAGACAGTGTAGTAATATGATGCTCCAAAAACCGGTGAGTCCGCGGCGTGTAATATGATGCTCCAAAAACCGGTAGTCCGCAGCGCGCGTATCCCGGACAAGAGGGGAGGGCGCTCCGCGCTTTGTTCCCTCCCTTCCTTGGAAAAATACTGAGAACGCCCACGAACACAGTCACTAGTCATGGGCGTCCGCTGTTGGCAATGCCAACTGATTAGGAACCACCTCTTCGTTTTCTTTATTATATTGAAGCTCGGCGTTTATCGTATATCAGAGAATTACTTCTGGGAGGCCCGTCCAATGGCGGGAAGTAGCTTGCTGCAGTGACCCTTGTGGGTATTGCGAACGGTTCGGAGCCCACTCGCTGAAATTTCCACGACGGAATTTCCCCAGTGGTTTCGAGAATAGTTGGGCCATTCAGTTTCCTTCCCTTCCGACGTCACCGTTGGGAGCTTCCTGCAAGAAACAACAGTGCAGCTGAAGTACTGCCTCATTGCATGCAATACAGTGAATAGAAGAGCTGGGGCATACAACTACTTAAACTAGAATGTGTTGTAGCTTTACGCCGTAACGTCGGTGTGCAAACCCTACCGTGCAATCACAAGGGAGCGCAGGCACTCCACATAACAACCTTACTTAGAAAGACAGAGAGCAACGGAGCTACACATATATACAAGGTGCTTCTCGTAACTGGGACAAAAGGTCAGAAAAGAAAAGAAAGGGAAGAACAAAAGGACAAAAGAAAGAAAGAAAACTGCATTGTACGAGGTTGAAATAAATAGAATTTTAGTTGGCGCAAGTCGTCCGCAAGTCAGAATATTTTATGTATTGACACTAATTAGTTAACGGTGTATTTCTAAATATCCAGTTCGGAGTAGACGAAAAATCTAGGTAAATCCGGGAGTAGCCTCAGGAGCCCCAGGTTCTGTCGTTTCCAATAAAGTGATTTCGCTTACTTCTTTTTCCGCGGCTGCATACGTCCCAACGCGGGTTCGTGACTTCAGTAAAAGTAAACCTATGCAGGTCGGCGCCACAGAAGTTCGTTGTTAGTGCTTCATTAATACAAAATTTACTTAATTCGGTCTGCTGTAGCCGATAGTGCTTCAAAAAAAAGCCTGTTAAAACCAATTTCCGCATATTAACCCAGGCAAAAATCTAGAGTTGCATGAAAACTGGTTCCGGTTTATGTGGATGGTTCCACATTACTTCAAAAGTGGGATGACTGGTCCAACTTGCCGGGAAAGTGGATTAATGTGTTCCAGTTCGGTTCCCAATGGGGTGACTGGTTTCACTTTGGTGAAATCAGTGGTACCACTCTTTCCTCCGATGGTCCCACAAGGTCCAGCTGGAGCCTCACAAATACCATTTTGTTCCCAGAACGGTCAGTTGATACCACATGAGATTCCAGCTTTGAGATCCCGAAAGGGGAAGAGTCTACTCTTGTCACATACCATTCATTCTCCTTTTGGTGTGACCTATGAGTTTCTCTTTGGTCCATTGTAGCACCCGCGTGAACCCTTTGTGTCCATGT
The DNA here is from genome assembly GCF_037126465.1 of Ornithodoros turicata. Classification (NCBI taxonomy): domain Eukaryota; kingdom Metazoa; phylum Arthropoda; class Arachnida; order Ixodida; family Argasidae; genus Ornithodoros; species Ornithodoros turicata. Next base: position 10,222,855 of record NC_088208.1, read on the forward strand.
TACACCGCAACAATGTCTGCTATAACGATAAAATATATGCTTATGTATGCTCAATGCTTGTATTTCTCATCTAAAGGTGAATATCATAAGATAACAAGTACCAGCAAGTGTCAAGGTTGCCATTCCAAAGATGCGAAAAACTGCGCAAAATAATTGGAAACAAAGAACAAAAGGTAATTGAAGCATGCCACGATACAAGCAGACGACGACTGGATGACTGTGTCACTGGCGATACCGCGTCGACTTTCAGATCGCCACTCGTCGCAATAGCTCAGAAGAAACAGCGTCGGGGTTTATCGTGTCTTCTCGCTTTAAGATTACTCAACAAACTATGAATGTATTTGTAAGCAATTGAAAGAAACTGCAAAATGAAATGTCGCCACAATGTTTCAAGATACCATCACACACAACTTGACAATGTGATCACGCGCGCACAAGTAATCGCCTCTCAGTTCTTCATACTTTTCGCACGAACAAATTTTCAGCTCTTTTAGAAACTGAAAGGTGGCGACCCTGGACGTACGCAGAGGACAAACTTGAAGTGGGCCACGGATTGGCGGGCAGATATCACGTGATCTTGAGGAGCTACGTAATGCATTCGAGACAGGTTACTAATCGTCATTACACCTGTTTAACAATAACAAATCTTATACAGTTCGGTTCAAACTGTTCTCACTTGCGACGTGCTAACATATCCGTGATATCCCTGAGATGGGACTGAAGACAAGAGGTCGAACAAATAAATGAACACCACCACCTGTGTTGTACATTTGTCTGTTCATTCTTCATTCATCCTCTTGTCTTACTCCCAAACTCAGGAATATGTCGCCTATGTCAAATGCAGCCCAGCTCGCTTGCATCATCATTGATGTTCATCGTGACCTGTGAGAAATATCTGTGCGATCTACGCCACATCTTTGGCCTTTTTCGCTCTCCGCGTCTCTGTGCCATCTGCTCGCTGTACCGCTGCTGTTTGCAAACCCTCGCATCAAGGCGACTTACACACCATTTCTCATGGGCTCTGCCACATTGAAAGCGCAGTGCCGTCTCGTCGGGAGACTCGTTGAAAACAGTTGATCGCCCATGCCGAGAAAGAAAGCGCACGCGTTGTAGGATTCCTCCCTTATACTTAACCAGCTGGACTCTCGTTCCCTGTGTCTATCAAAATTCCTCGCTCCATGCATGGCCAAATCTTGCCCACCAGCGCTCTGCCCTGAAAGCTCTTTTTAGATACCATACGACTCCGATCGTTATTGTGAAGGGGCTCATTATTTCACTCCCCGTATTAACCACTAGCAATGGGGTAGGGTATCGCCCCAGGCGATGAAGATCGCGCAGAGTTCGCATAGGCATACACATGCCTGTAGAACAGACACAGTGAGTGATCACGCGTATACCACATTCACAGTGATATATTGATTTCTTTCTGTACAACGTATGCTTTTGGCAGAATAAAGAACCTGTTCTTGAACAGTATTCAATTTCTGCAGAACATTATACGTCAGACTTTGTGGTCCTCTCTGCTAAAGGGTCCCAGATTCCCCACTTAGCTGAGGGGACAACTGAATCACCTCCACTAGTGCCACTTTCATCTGGACCCTGTCACAAAGTGATCCCACAGTCAAAGTCGGACCTGCCCAATAAACCCATTTGAAATGGTCCCGCTCTAGACTTTTGCCTGGGAATAATGTCGGTAAACAATACAAAAAAAGTGAAGATGGTAAGTAATGGCGGAAGGTCTATTGTAGCCAGATCCCTTCTAGCGTGCAAGGATCTACGTCAAATATGAGAAATGCATTTCGATCCGCCCACAGCAGTCTGTAGCCTGTAACTGTGAAAAGCAAGTCTGAAGGTTTCTTTCTGCAGTGGCCGTTCGATATGCCAAGCCGTACAGGATCATTACGATGCAAATATACATTTTGATGTATTTTCAAATGTACGAACCCAGTCTTCGCAAAGCCAGTCCATATCGTTATGAGCTGACGACTGAGTCGTTGCTCCTGCGCTGTTGCCTGGTGGTTGTGCAATGGCATCCCGAATATCATGTCCACGTCTTCATACCGGGTCATTTCCTTTGTTTCCGGCCACGAACTGTAGGAAGGCTTGTGATTCATCAGGTACGTGTACACCTGCGACGTGTTATCGATGAGGTGCCTCAAAACATCGGATTCATACTAAAATTATTTGAGATGGGACGAATCCAGCATTTTCCGAATCCCAATTCGAACCCGAATCCAAGGAAGGTTCTGCGAATCCACGAATCTTACGAATCTCGAATCCTTTCTTTAAAAAGACTCTAAAAAGCCAAGAAAATAACATCTACTGAAAAGTGTTTTGAAGCAGAATATCAGACATTTGTTCAATAAAAAAAAATTGATAGTTCAGTTTTGGGACAAAATATACCCATATGAGTTCTTCCTAAACGTAATTTATTTAAGGTATTGTTCATCGACTACAAGAAATACATATATTCTCGAGTCCGAATTATTTCCATAAAACTAAGCAACAATCGAAATCAAGACCCTATAACTTTTAATGAAACAGTCCCTACACAGTTAAAACAGAACTTCACCACATAGCACGCTCCTAGCCAACCATGATTCCGAATGATATCATTCTGTGCATTGATTTGCTGAAAATGGGAGGAGGCGCCTATCTGGGACAGATTATCTTGTCCCAGATAGGCGCCTCCCCCCTGTTTTGAACAAATCATGACACAGAATGATATCATTCGGTATGATGGTTGGCTAGGAGCGTGTTATGTGGTGAAGTTCATTTTTAAGAGTGTACCTGAACTCTTTCAGTCCAGAGCAATATGTAAACAAACAAACAAGACAACACCTGTCGCCAATCAGGCTTTCGCCGACTGCGGAGCCACCAATTTGAAAAAGAAACAAAGAAACGTGGTTGGTGGATACGAAAGATTTGATTCGCCGTTTTGTGGAACTGAGATTCGATTCCCTCTCTATGATTCGTTGATTCGCGGATTCGGTTGGCACATTGCTAAAGATTATAGTCTACCTGGCTATCCCGTCCCCTGCTCAGATAGTGAGCAAAGTACTGGCAGGGACACACGTAGTTATAGTCGCCTCGTAGATGGGCGGCTGCACGTTTGGAATCATTGTCGTTGGTAGGATTGAAAGGGATGTCCAGCAACCACATCGCTGGATGAGTGGTGCGTAGTTCGCTGGGAAGGGAAGCTGCGAGATCCCGCCTCTTGTCCAACGCGGACAACACTGAGTAGGTTCCCTCGTCAGCCACGTTACCCAACAGGATCTGGAATAGGAAATACGCATAAATAGGGTCACAGGCCGTCAACGCGTACGGTCGTTGTACACTGTTAAAATAGAACTTCACCGCATAGCACACTCATATCCGACCATGATTACGAATGATATCATTCTGTGTATCGATTTGTTGAAAATGGGAGGAGACGCCTATCTGGGACAGATTATTCGGAATGATGATTGGATAGGAGCGTGCTATGTGGTGAAGTTCTGTTTTAACAGTGTAGTATAGCGCCTGCTAATTCGCAAACGTTCTGATATGTACGTGATAGTCCAGAAACGTATACACTCTTAAAACTTCACCGCATAGCACACTTCTAGCCAACCATCATCTCGAATGATATAGTTAACTGCCCTGATTTGTTGAAAACGGGAGGCGTACGCCTTTTCTGTGACAATCATGAACAGCATAAGTGTCACAGAAAAGGCATACGCCTCGCGTTTTCAACAAATCATGTCAGATAACAATATCATTCGAGATGATGGTTGGCTAGGAGCGTGCTATGCGGTGAAGTTCATTTTTAAGAGTGTACGTCTGGCCAGGGTATTAACGGCACTATTGAAACGGATATCGAGGTGCTGAAGGCACTGGCGAATATGAAGCACTGCCGTGTCATACATACCAGAACTGGGGATGACACAGCATAGTGACATCAACGACATAGTTTCCTTATTTTTCAGAAATCGAGTAATTTGAACGCGCATCGTTCCCATTACGAGGTCGGTCCTTGTACTGTCTCGTTAATGATATCTTTATGTGGCCCTTCTTTCACGTCGTCTGAAATTCCATTTTCCTTCGAGTGAAGTCCAGTGTTTAGAGCGCAGTCTTCGATAGCAAAATAGTACACACGGAGAAATACATACACTCTGTCTAATGACGCATTTCAGTGCTCTATCCCGAACAGCTTTGTGCTCGCCAGCGGGGGACGAGTGTTTCAATGGTACACCTGGTGCAGATTCGCGTGTTCCGCTGATCGCTTCAGATAAACTCGCAGCACGACGCAGCACTATATCATACTCCTCCAAAAACGCTCAAATTTGAATAACTGATGATGATGATGATGATGATGATGATGAAAGGAGAAAATATTGAGATGTGAGCCCGCTCACTGCGGGACAAGATACTCAGGTCTAGTAAAGAATAAGAAAAAAAAAAGAAAACTCGTCTAAAACGTGGGATCGTCACTTCTGCATATCCAAAGCGGCAACGAGCGTTGGTCACAGTCGCTCATCTGTTCCATTCCGCGCAACTACCCCGCCGAGGGGGGTGGGTGGGGGAGGGGGGGAGGGGGCTACTTCCGCCTCTTTCCTCGCGGGTTGTAGTTGGACCCTCCGAGCAGGAGCTGTGTGGTGGATTCCAGCGCCCCCCTTCAGATCGTCCAGTGCAGTTGTCCGTAAAATGTTCCTTGCCGTGGTACATCCGTGAAACGAATCACCATTTTTACTGGAGGTAACATGCATAACCCACATCCAGTCGGCCATCGCTAAGCATGGTACGATTCCCTCTCCTGATTCGTTGAAACAGGAGTCGTACGCCCAGAGTGGGAGGTGACGCCGTTTCGAATCCCCGCACCAACAGTGCCGTCTGGTTCCCTGGGGTTTGCGGTAGACTTTCCAGACGAATGTCGGCACCGTTCCCCATGAAGTCGGCCCAGGAAGCATCGAACCCCCGATCCCCCACTCCTCCTCGCAGACCTCTTTCCCTCTGCGTGCCGCTCATAGCCACAGTTGCTTCGCGGTGCTAACGCGGAATGAACAAATAAAGTAACACTCTGTGCAATTCTTCACTTTGAGCATTTTATGGTACTATGTCGTGAAGCGAAGCTTAAAGAGCAGCGTCACTGTGCGTGCTCTCCGATATTTCTTGCGAGCGCAGTGCATTATTTCGGAATTACTACAAAAATAATTGTACCAGCGTCGATACGCCATTAGGCTAATGACTAGTAACTGCGAGCTCACCTGTTTCCGTGCAATTGGTACTTTCGCGACCAGATTAAAAGGTTTATCAGGTAAGTACTCGCTGTTAAAGCTCGGCACAAAAGTGCCGTTCAACACCGCGTCCGTCTGGAGCAGCTGATCAGCGGGAAGCGATCGGAGACACTCCAGAACCTGCTTCATGGGGCCCTCACCGCAGTTGAGCTGCCTGGCGACGGACACGATATTTTGCGTGGCCTAGAATGGAAGCAATTGATTTTTTTGTTAAATAAATACACCGCATGATCACATCATCAGGTAGAAAATCCAAGTTTCAACAGAAACGCAGGTATTAATCGTGTAGTGCACTTAGAGGTTAAGATTCTACTGATGTAATGAAACCCACAAAAGGGCCGTTGATTCACCGAGACAGCGCTAATTATTTTAACCAAATAAATGCATATACTGATAATGGCATCGGCGTGCTTTGGTCTAAGTAACCCTTGCGCCATAACACCTGCAATTACGCACACACAAACACACAAAAAGGAACACATTGTTCATAATGTTAGAGCCGACAGATTACGTTGGATACACAAACGCAGGTTGTGTTGCTGTTTTGTGCTGGAATTTCGTCCAAGCGGTTTCACTCGTTGATTGGTCGATTGGCTGCTTTGGTGACGTGTCATTGCGCACGAATCCGCGTACAGGAATGACGGACTTCTCTCCTGGACTTATTTTGCCAGACCGGTTCACATTAAATGCATAATGAGAGGCGATACTGCACAAGTGCAGATCACGTAATCTGTTTTAGTCATTTTCAGGTAATCCATTGGCCTCTGGCTAAGGCAGAAAAGGGGAAACTTTGGTGCGCTGACGCGCAGTACGGAGCTCTACATAAAAAAAAAAGTCTAACGTATATCACGCAAAGAACCAACCACCATTCACGGTTTCGTTCACTTTCATTCGTTGCAAACGGGAAGCGTTAGCCTTTTCGTAGGAATTCGGAAGGAAGGGGAGAGAGAACGGAGAGTCAAGGCCATTCCTATTGGTTATAGTGACCACGTGACCTCGTGACGGGCAAGCCAGGTGAGTATTATTGTCTACACGTCTGTTGCGTCATTCGCTGTAAAACTTGTGACACAAACACAGATCGATGCCAAACACCGTCTATGGTACGTATTTATCCGGCATAACGTGGAAGACACAGATTCCCCTCAACGGCAGTTCTCATCCCGTGTATGCTATATCTGGGAAGGAGAATATCTCGTACGTAACGTGAAAGCGCTCACCCGTCTGGTATTGTCTGCGTACGGCTTGAATATAGATGAGCTGTGCAAAATATAGCGTTTGACTGCCGAATGGATGGTGGTCGCCAGTGGACTGAGCATGTGCATGGCGATGGAGACAGCGCCAGCATCGACGCCCCACAGTGTTATGTTGTCTTCGTCACCACCGAAGTAACCGATGTTGAAGCGTACCCAGTCGAGCGCCAGCTTCTGGTCCAGTAGACCCAGGTTTCCGGGCTCTTCGCTCGTTCCCGCCATTAGAAAGCCGAATATACCCAATCGGTAGTTCGGCACTACTACGATGACGTCACCCAGGGCAGCCAAGTACCTGAGGAAATGTGCAATATAAGAGCATTCAAGTTTATTGCTATGAGCACGGTGCTTGGTGAACACCGTCCATCCCTGCAGATGGGTATGGGAGAAGTAAGCAGAGCTGAAATATCGTTCACGTTAAAGCTACTGTAAATGAGTAACAACAACAACAACAATGGTTGTAATAACAATAATAGTAATAATAATAATAATAATAATTGCGCAGTAACCTAAGATAATTTATTTGTTCCTCCTCCGTACTCTTTACGTCACAATTTTTGTCACAATTGCACTCATAGTTGAATATAATATTTAAATTGATATTTACGGACAGTACTTTCGGCATCGCCACAAACTGTACATTACCAGTCAAGTACGGCAGCAAAATTACACTGCATGTGCACAACACTGTGTCTAAAGCAAAAAAAAGTCGGCTGCGTGTCGGCTTCGTAGTCATCATGAGCAGCAAGCCAATCGGGAACATAGATCGTTGTTGCTCTACAAATTTGTGATTATTTAGCGCAATTTTACTTGCAAATTAAACTGTGACATGTATAACTTGTTGTGTTGGGTTTACAAGCAATAAACTGCTCAACTACGCCGTCAACATAACCAGTCTGACTTCAGCCTTACGGTACCTATAACCGACAGAGCAACTACGCCTTGATGAAGAGTTGACTTGACAGGCGTGAACAAACACCTGTGTTCACTTTGTTGTTTTCGAGTTAGTCTGCTATCATCCTATGCCATTGTAAAGCTTCGCGCTGGGAGCCACTCGGAGGCGCTCGTGGCTCTTGCGTCCATATACAGGGTGTTTCAAAAAACGTCTAATTCGGACTTTATAAAAAAGGGGGCGACGGAAAAATACGGGGTAAACGGCATTTGTGTGGCAACTGAATTTGCCATCTTGCAAAAATATTTTCATTTCATTTTAATTAAATGAAATTGAATTTCTTTAATTGAACTCAAAGCGCGGCCGAGAAAGTAGTTGCGACGTCAGGAGCAGGTGACCTTCCCCACTGGCGAGCTTGTTTGGAACGACCTTCGGGAGACCAAGTCAACCTCACTTTTTTTTTTCTTTTTTTTTTACAGAATTAGAGAGCCCGTAGCGAACTTAGTCAGATCCACCAAGAAATCCGCTCAATATTGCAAATAGAACTGCCCAAAAAAAGTCCCGAAATTCAGGCTTCAAAGTTTCGGGTATTCAACGGCGCACCAAATCAGTCGCAAAGGTGCGTGGAGGCAGGAGACTGTCCTTCTCTCCACGCATCTTTGCGGCTGATTTGATGCGTCGTTGAATACCCGGAACTTTGAAGCCTCAGCTTTGGAACTTTTTTGGGGGGAGTTGCATTTGCAACACTGAGCGGATTTCTTGGTGGATCTGACTAAGTTCGCTACAGGCTCTCTAATTCTGTGAAAAAAAAAAAAAACGAACTTTAGGTTGACTTGGGAAATTTTAGAGTTCTTTTAAAGAAATTCAATTTATTTTAATTATAATGAAATGAAAATATTTTTGCAAGAAGGCAAATTCAGTTGCCACACAAATGCCGTTTACCCCGTATTTTTCTGTCGCCCCGTTTTTTTTATGAAGTGCTTATGACACGTTTTTTGAAACACCCTGTATGTTGTCCCAGAAAACGTGTCATTAAAAAAGAACTACGCCACTTAGAATCAAGCTGTCAACAGCGTTTATTCTTACTAGGGTTTTGCCTCCTCCTGATGTGAATGTAATATGGGATGTAATGTTTATTATGTCAGTTTTTACAAACTGAACTCGGGATTTTTTCGCCCACCAATGTGAAGCGCGTGCCAAATTTACTGAAGTTCATGATAAGTGACACCGATATGGAGGAGCTATCACATCGGAAAGAATAGTAGAACATGATGCGCTTCGGAGCAGCCAGAGCCTAGCACTCGACCGCTTTTTGCGCGCCCTCGCCTTCAGTCCGACGAAATGAGTTTGCTAAACCCAGCCCACACAGGGATTGTACCAGCTACGCCATACTTGTTTTTAAATCGACCATGAATAGGCCCTCATAATCTTCGTATGCATATATCATGCATTCTTGGTCACAGATGCAATGATCATGCGAGGAATGAACCACGCGTTGGTTAGAATAGCGGAGATAGTAACTGCGTAAATACCCCGGCTAAAAAAATGCGACTGCTGCGACCCGGACGCTATAGCGCGGCCGAGAAAGTAGTTGCGACGTCAGGAGCAGGTGACCTTCCCCACTGGCGAGCTTGTTTGGAACAACCTTCGGGCGAACAAATGGTGCATGTCACGTCGGGCCGCGTGTAGGCGATGTGTCGGGCGGCCGCCCGCAGCTTTTTCTTTGCGCGTGAACTGCGCCCGCATTGAATGCAACATTCCAAAAATGGTATGTATTTCAGATAAATGTCATCCTTGAGAAATATATTCTCCAACAAGGAACTCCAATCTTGTGGCAATCTCTTCATGGACCCTTAAATGTAATCATGAGCTATATTACACTGCTCTATTCGAATTAGAAAGAATATTCTTCAAGTGAAAAGTGTCTCACCTGCCGTCATAGTTTTCGTTAGTGTTGGCTCCGTACTGAAAGTCGAACCCGTAGAGGAAGACGAGAACGGCCTTCCTCTCTTTGCTGTCTTTAGCAGGAGGTACCCAGATGTTAAGGTGGAGGCAGTCTTCGGATTGTGGTCCCTGGGCTGGAGGTACTCCCCTGGCCCCAGTTGGCATCCTCTGCACACAGGGCGGTCTCTTATGGTTCGCCTGTAGGGTAGACGGTGGAGAGACGGGCTCTGGGCGACGAAATCGCCGCTCGCCGCCGGTGCTCTGGGCGAAAGGGACGCCGAGGAAGGCAAGAACAGCGATGCCTGAAAAGCGGCATGCATTATTCGTGCTAAGGCGGACTCAATTCCCAAGAAGTTTATGGGGAATTTTCGTTCGCAGGGTACTCGTAAACCTCGCTAAATTTCTACGCGAAACAGGTACAGGCGTGTTCCCCTCGATCTTATCTTTTTCTGAAATATTTTGCACGGTGGTGGTGGGGAGTATTAGAAATCATAAGACGGTGTTTCTCACACCAATGTTTTCGACCGGATTTTCACTTTAAAGCGCGGTAGGAAAGGAAAACGAAGAAAACAATTTTGGGACAGTGCAGCCAACTCTCCCTGGTAGCCAACGTTAACTAAACCGTATGAGTCGGCCTTAATCTAGGTGGTCATTCCGTCCAGAAAGAAGACGGTTATTTCCTTAGTTCACAGAAAACACGGTGTCCAATGATTAGAGTCACTCTTTCTGGTGCTGTACGAAGGCCTCTAAAATAGGAGCGATCGGATGCGGCTCAATGTGGCTTTCATAGCTCAGTGGCGTTACTGTATGCTACCAGTTGACTCTCCCAGCTGCTGTCACTGCGGTGATCTGGAAGACCTAGAGCACATACCTCCCCATCTGCCGCAACACCAACCTTAGAGATCTACTTTCAGTGCCTCTAAATCATCTGGACCAGTGATGGGCAAAGTACCTCAAAGTTATACTTCAAGTAAAGTACTAAGTACCTGGGGTCATTAGCACTTCAAGTACAGTACAAAGTACCCAGTTCCAAATGTACTTCAAGAAAATACAAAGTACTAGGCAAAGTACTTCACGTACTCATCAAGTACATTGCGAATTTAATTTGTATCACTTTTTATTTCACTGTTTAGTATCTGCGTCTTGCTTTTTTTTGTCAAAACTTTAGCGAGCATTCTTGACAAATCCTCTAAAGTCATGAAGTCCCAGGTTAAGACCTAACCCGTGAATATGAACTTAATCAGATGGCATAATTTGCAGTTACATGTAGGGAGGTAATCCGTCAGCTCTGCTGTGATTATGTTTTATACCCTGACTGATCCAAGATCCCCCGCATAGTGTGGTGTTCCGGTACTAATCTGTTGGACCAGGCTAGGAAATTTCAAGGGGGAAAAAAGTACAAGCCAACGGAGATTATATATTTCACTGCATTCCATGCTGCTTTTGAAATACAACAAAGAATATGGAGAATGTAAAAAAGGATGAAGCACAATGTAAGCCATCATTTTTATACGACTGTGATCTGCAGCAATTTAATCCATGCGACCAATCAAAAGTACAATGTAAAAATTAAAGCATGTGCGTGTCTCAGAGTGTTCTGTAATGTAATGCCCACACAATAATCACACATTGTGATATCAAATGATTATTAATTGCCAACGAAGGAAACAATGTAAAAAAAAAAAGCATAGAACCCTGCATTTGAAAGCACAAAAATCCTTTTTGGTAAAATGTCAGACTGGGACTCTTGGTAGTGCATCCCATTAAAAGCGGCAAAATGACGGCAAGAAGACGAAAACACACAGATAGCGCTATCTGCTATGTGTGTTTTCGTTTTCTTGTTGTCATTTTAGCGCTTTTTGCAGGGTGAATTTTTGATACTCTTTTGTGATTTTTTTGCCTGGACTCCAAGTTTGGGTACTTGAGTACTTGATGCGAAAGTACTCGCAAAAAGTACTTTAAGTACAGTACAAAGTACACGACCTAAAATGTACTTAAAGTAAAGTACAAGTACACAAAAATGTACTTAAAGTACTACTTGAGTACGTGGTACTTCAAGTACTGCCCATCACTGATCTGGACTGTCGCCCCCCGACTATGTCAAAATTCCTTGGTCCATTGCCAAGTCCAGCCTACAGCCCTCCACGGGCCGGACCAGGCCACTCCTCCTCAGGCCAGGGCTCACGTGACTCCTAAACTATATATGTCCCCCTCCCCAACACTTCCCATTTTCACACTATGTTCTCTTCTTTGTGCTACAGTTGCCTGCCCTAGAAATTTTAATTAGATATTTAAACCGAATTAAATCTCTTAAATATCAAGTACTAACGAATACTAAATTAAAATCCTACTAAACTACTAAATTAATTTCGTTCTTATATATGCATAGTGAATTGCACGTCATTTGGCAGTCGTAAGGTAGACACCAAATTCTGAGCACAAAATTTTGCATATACTATACTAACTAACTATATATATGGATAACTATAACACACATATCATAGGTACATATATCATTTTATCATATGTCATATTTGTTGAAAGCTGGAGGCGTACGTCGTCTTGTGACACTTATGCTGTTCATAATTGTCACAAAAGATGCGTACGCCTCCTGTTTTCAACAAATCAGGGCAGATAAAACGATATCATTCGAGATGGTGGTTGGCTAGGACATTGAAGTTATCTGAAGTACCTATGAAGTTTCTATGAACAACGAAGGCCATCTGAAGTGCTTCTGTATTGTTTTGAAGTGACGCTCCATATTCATGCTCCGCATATCTTGCGACGGCTCACGTTAGGAATCAATCCAGCCTTGTTCTCTTTCAAGAGTTTTCGCACGGAACAAAGGTCGCACCCGGATATCGATCGCAAAACTACAACTTTCGAAGTGTAGGAGTGAAATACCGAAGGTCGCAGTCCAGTCATCAATGCGTTAGGGCCGATGGTGCTTCGGTTAATTAATGTATACAAGCTCCACAAAAAGCAACATGATTCTGCGCACAGGACATATTCTATAAGCCATCGGCCAAGCTCAAGCCTCGCATGACCAGCCCCGGGTACTTCATATCTCTGGCAACACCACTTGGCACACGGAGCAGTGGTGTAACCGCGGCGCTTTTCGCGGTACCGGTCTCCTTAGTAGCCTGTCACATCGTGTGCGGGTCGACGGAAGACCTCCGACCTCTGAACCCACATCGCCTTTACTGCTACTAACCCAGGAATACGCACTTAGGAATTATTTTTATAGAGGAATAGCAAGCCGTCCTGGGTGTAGTTCCGTATCGGGACCACTCGTTTTTAAAAATTACTGAACCGGTTAGGAAAGTAAATATTGCATAGAAGTGGAAGAAGATCATATACTGAATCTAGAAATGTAAGAATTATAAAATTCTGTGGACTAGAAGTTTTTTTATATGCATTTAAACAACCCCATCTGATTCACTGTTAGCGCAGGAGAAACACGGGAATGCTAAGCCTAACCGATTCGAAACTTGCAGTCTTGCGAAAGGTAGGGTCGTTGAAATGGGCTAAATCACCTCACTTTAGTGAGGTTAGGTTAAGTTAGGTTCTACAGATTGGGGGGGTCTGGAGCGGGCGCCCCCTCCCCAGGCACGCACTAGGCGGTGCGGGCGTCGAGACTGTGCCTCCGGTTAGGTCAGTAAGGTCCTCAGCCAAGATGGCGGATCGCCATCAAGAAACCGGCGATAAAATTTAATTTTTATACGTTTTACGCAATATACGAAGGACATTCCTGTTGAATTTTGTTACTAATTACTTCCTATCACGTAAAAGCGTTAGATTTTTGTTTTTATTCGTTTTTCTTTAAAAAAAGCCAGTGGTCCCGATACGGAACTACATCCGCCGTCCTTTCTGGCTGACTTTTCCTGTGACAATATATAAATTCCACACCCACGCCCCCGACTTACAGATCACGCATCGTATATAACAGGCCCCGCTCGAAAGAAAACAAGAATCGTACCGAACGTGACACCAATATACTGACAGGAAAGCCTACATACCTTCCACAGTTACCGACTGTCCCTGCAGTTGCGAATCGTAGCCTTGCACAGTGTAGACGTGGTTCGTCTGTCGCTCCCTGTAGGTGAATACGAAGGCCACAAATGCCACCAGAGTTAGCACTATGGTTATGGCGGGAAGAAGTTTCAGGAACCTACTGTATAGGGACATAATGTACTGTTAATGGCTAAATTTTGTCAAGGGCCTGTACTTTTCCCAAAGGAAACTCACTTACTCGAGCCGTTCCGAATCGATGGTGCCAAGGTAGCTGCCTGCACGACCGGCTTGCACTTTCTCGGCCATCATTGATGCTAGCACCGCTTCTTTTAACGTGCCCACGAGCTGAGTTCATTGAGCCTTCGTCTAACTTATTCACTTGTATAGTGACTGCAAGTGACTGACTCATTGCAAGCTTTGACTAAACCAGAAAGAAACAGCAGCACGAATCTCTTGCGTGAATGTAGATAACAAAATAATTCTCGCATATAGCTTTGTGCAAGAGATGATTATCTTCGTGGAGTACAGAACAGAATCAGGGATGTGCGCAGTACTTAAATACACTGTATGCAAGATACTATTTAAGTACAGTATAGGAAAACGTATTTATATTTAAATAGCGTTTTTGAAGATTCATTTGCTTAAATACTTTGCAAACACATGTAGGTACATCAAATGCGCATATTTCTGAATTTCGCGGAGCTGCATGGGGTGCGTTGCTTAGAGTCTAGAGAGATCATTCACCTGGTTTGAAGGATTAGTACACTTTTAGAAGGTTCTTTCGTGCATACATGTATGCCGCAGTTGTATCAGCAATCGAATGGCATCAACATTGATCATTTCTACCAACACCGTACTCAGAGTTAAACACCATATACTTAGTACTCTTTGGCTCTGAAACTTCAGAAAGCCTCCAGGACAGATGTCTCGATGTTACACGACCCTCTGAACGTGCATATTCTTCTTCAGATCCTGTGGCGAGGCTCGTTTCTTCCACGAACCAACATCTTCTGATCGGACAGGGCTGTATGCACGATAAAATCGTCTGATTAAATTACTTTATCGTTAAAATCGCCGTGCTTAAGGAACGCCGTTACCTCGTAACGGTCTGCTTGAATGCTCATATTTTTACGAACTGTCGCTCAATCTGTCATTGTACTCCTGCATACCGCTTTTAACGACTGTTTGTACAATTCCTTTTCACAATATTAACAGCTAGTCTATGCTGGTCTTAGTTATTTGCTTGTCCAGTGTTCAGTGTATTTATCAAAGTATTTCGGGTATTGAAATATTGTTCTTATATTTGGTATTGAAATAAAGCACTTACGAAATACTTGTGCAAAGTATATAGCAAAATATTTTGTACTCATGGTTAAATACATAAAAATTACTTATGGTCATCCCTCGACTAAACTTTGTGAAGGAAAAAGATGCATTGAAGATGTGGCGGACTATTTCGACCAAATAGTCGAGTGTAAATAAAATCACTTTGGAGTGCGCTAGGGGGCTCGATGTAGCTGCAACTGGTAATAAAATAAGACGATAGGCAAACGCAAAACGTAATAACGGTAAAGGTGATAGAAAGGCACACAGTAAGGATTAAAAAAAATGAAGAACAGAGTGCATGATAAAATGGATATTTGGCAAGATGCAGAAAAACAAAATACTATTAGGTACATACATATAAGCGGAATACGCAACAGCAAAAGGTACTACATACAACATACAATACCTTTACCAAGGCGCGGAAAGTTACGCAGTACACATTATAGATAAAGCACGAAATTACCATTAGTGCACGGCTGAGTTCGCGAATCAGTAGATGTTTGTTCTGAGAATGCGCATCAAGCTAGGCGTCCATGTTGATGTCATGACAACGAACCATTTTTACACTAATCATTTTATAGGCAGGACAGTGAAGGAGGTTGTTCGTGGTAGGAAAACATTATGGATGCCGATGGGGCCACTGTCAGAAAATATGGCTGGCCACTTTATCTAATCGCAGTAAATTTGTCTTGTTCCTTCAAATGTCTGAGGTCTGGAAACAGTTCCCAGGCCTAAACACGTGGTATCGTGTTACGATGATGATGGTGATGGAATTTTATTGACGCAAAAGCAAGAAAGGCCAGGTATCGTGTTACGGTGAACCGTGGGAGTGACCGTGGAATGGTACCCGTGCTTTTATCGCAGGTGGTCGAGCGCGCCGTGGACGACGTACACAGATACGCGTCGACGTGGTGGGTTTCTCAACCTCTTTCTTCCGTCCCATGCAGATGAGACAAACAGCTGAAAGCAATAAATTTATAAGAGTCTTGAAGATGTCGTGGCTAACGGAACCAATATTAATCCGAGAGTGAGCAAGCGTCTTATTCGTGCCCAAGAACAGCCTCAAGGGCCTGAGTCCTGGCGCACGCAAGATCAGACACACCAGTATCACACACAGACAACAACGTACAACAAAGTACGAGAAGTTAATAAAACGAAAGAAGGCAAACAATAAACAGGAAATACTAAATATGTGCACTAAATATGTGAAACTATAAAAAAGATGGGATTGATGAAAAAAAGTCATAAGAGCATCAGTTCCTCAACTTTTAGGCAACACATCACGGAGTTACTGGCAAGCGGGGACAGAAACCGCGCGAAGTTTGCAAAGGGGGAACAGACGACAAACCCCAGGAGATAATGCGAAAGAGTTTATGAAAGGCGGTTGGTCTGCGCATGCGCACCTCGCTCGGTGCCTGTTTGTAGCTTTGCATACGATGACTGTGTACTCAGTACTGTGTGTCCGCTAGAGTTATGGGCAAGATTTCTTCTGTTTTTAAGTTATGTATAGTCTGGTGTTTCGTCATTGGTGTTGAGATGTTGAGATCCAGTAGTTGATTGAATGTTGTCTCCTCAGACGGGAATTCGTTTCCCCCATGTGAGAGTAATGGCACAAATAAACCAATAACAAAAAAAAATCTAACACACTCTGCACCAACTATTGCGCCGAGTGATAGCAATCGGCAGGAGGTAGGAGGCGTACGCCAGTCTGTGTCAACAACACTTATCCTATATCTGGAAAGGCGTATGCCTCTTATTTCCAACAAATTGTGTGAGGGAACAATATCATTCCGATTATGATTGTCTTCGAGCTCGTAACCTTTTAACGATAAATAAATAACGATAATAATCAGTTCCGAGCGTGTGATGCGATGAAGAATGATGAAAGAAGGAAGTCACTGAAAAGGTTAGCCAGCCGCAGGACTCGAACCCAACATCTTCTGGGTTACCGGTCCAGGGCTCTTACCAATTGAGCTAAGCGAGCTATGCGACGAAGTTCTTTTTGTACAGTGTAGTGATCGAGTACAGATAAGCTAAAGCGAAAGTACTCCTCACGTTGTCCCTGAACTTCCATGACGAATATTAGGAAACAAGTGTCAAATCTGCTTCTCGCTACCGTCTCCACGTCTAATGACACGTTGTACGTTGGACGTCTTGCCATAACCAACATATTGGCTCAAGGACTTTGCCCGTAGGGCTACGAAGATTTACATGCACCCTTTCAAGCACGCCCATAGAGTCAATGAACGCTACTCACGATGTGCTAACGAAACTATTTATTAATATGATTGCGCAATTCGGAATACAATGAAATCACGTCACACGTGCGATAGCGGAGCGATGGCTGAGATGGCTTCACGTTACGAATCGTTATCATTGTGTCCATCGTCCTGCGTCTGCGTGCCACTGGAGTCGTCACCCACGCTGAAAGCTGATAAAATGGCAAGGTGGCCGCTTTTGTTTCTTAGACCCGCTGATGGAGTTGTTTTGAATGTAACTCTCGAATATGGATGAAACGTGGCTTTGGTAAACTTAAGCACAGGTTGGGCCGCATGGCGTGAGACCAGCCCCAGCACGACGAACGCAAATATAAGTGCCAGTGTAATTATTTGACACCGGTAGTACCACCAAATGTAATTGAAGTTCCGTGGCACAGCTTCTGGGTTCACGATCAAATCCCGTCGCAGCACTTGCCTAACGTCTCTCCTCGGTGCTGGACCCACCTGCCCTTGCTGAGCAGATACCATCACCGGCGAAGCAAAAGAGGGGATTTGGACACTCAGCAATTTCACTAATTTTGAACAGACTATTTCCGAGCAAACAGCTGTGTTCTGTACAAATGGTTGATGATGCACACAAAACGTAAAAGGGAAGACTTTCCTCGTTGTCTTCGTACGTGATTACGATGTCCTCGCGGATGCTATCCAAGTATCCCGTGACGATGGTGAAAGGGCGCGCCGTTGTCGGCATCACAGAGGTCGACTGCGTCACGACTAACGCGGCCAGGGATTTGCATAAATAAATTTTTTCGAGTATTTACATACAAACACAAAATGCTTTGTTGAAAGAGGTATTTAAAATACTCTGCATAAATACTTTTCATCATGAGTACTTACAATGAAAGATGAAAGTCACTGAAAAGGTTAGGAAGGGAGTTGCCTCAGGACAGAAGCCGCCGATATTTCGAACAGAGACTGTTCTTAGAACAGTCTCTGTTCGAAATATTGGCGACTGTTCTTAGAACAGTCTCTCTTCGAAATATCGGCGGCTTCTGTCCTGAGGCAACTCCCTTCCTACATCTCTACCGGTTCGCTGGATTTCTACCCATCTACTGAAGAGGTTAGCAAGCTGTAGGACTCGAACCCACATCTTCTGGATTACCGGTCCAGGGCTCTACGAAAGCTAAGCTAACACGCCTTCTCAGCGACTTCCAGGGTGCGTCATCTGAAGGGACAACGCATACACTCTCCCACACTCATCCTCCTTTCACTCTTACATTTTTGCTCACTCATACACACGTTCATACGACACTGAGCAAAAATGTAAGAGTGAAAGGAGGATGAGTGTGGGAGAGTGACTGGTTCGTCTCTTCAGATGACGCACCCTGGAAGTCGCTGAGAAGGCGTGTTAGCTTAATTCAGTTGGTAGAGCCCTGGACCGGTAATCCAGAAGATGTGGGTTCGGGGCCTACAGCTGGCTAACCTTTTCAGTGACTTTCATCTTTCATCGTTAATTTCTTAGACAATATGAGGCTTTGTATGTATTTGCCCCTTCTATGTTGTTCCAGCCTCAGAACATCAGTTTTCTCATGAGTATTTAAATACAAAATATAGATACAGTATTTAAATACCGTAACTACTACATAAATACCGTGAGGAAAATGTCATCTGGAGTTACAGAAATAACGATGATCGTAACAACAAATCAGCAAGGAACAATAGCATTTATTTGTTGGATTATCATGGCAATTTTAATATTAGAAGTTTCTCGAATACTGCATCTTTTAGGCATCTTCTGTTCGGCCGTCCAGACAGATTTGCAAAGGAGAACATCATCTCCACAGGTGCCGATAAAGAAATGCTTGTAATAAATTTGACGAAGATGCTTCATACAGCAAGGTAATTGGCTAGTCGCAACCGTTGTCCGCAGCAACAGTGAAAAACTTGCCATCTAAAATGGTTTGTCGCATACACATGGTAGCGCGAAATCGGCATAACTGCGCCCCAAACTCTCCCTTCTTCCCGAAAGCTTAAATGCAGGGCAACGTTAAGATATTAATCAGTATATACTGTATATAATGTATTTAGGAGTATTTACAAAGTATTTACAGAATAAATACCCCAAAATCGGTATTTAAGCATAATTATAAATACATTTTTCGAGTGTGTATTTAAATACAAAATATAAATACATGTATTCATATTTTAAATAGTATTTTATTTACAATGTATTTAAATACTGCCCATCCCTGCTAACGCCTTAGGAATATGTACGTCCCTTGCCGGCTCTCTACGTGAACTGTGACGACATATGTCTGAATTCGGGGGGGGGGGGAGGGAAACCGGTGAAAATATCGTGTGAAACAGAGGCGGAAACAACGGCTATACCGATACAGAGCCTACACGCATAAAAATGAAAAAGAAAGAGTGAAGATGAAAATAACACCTTCGAAAAGGCCCGAAGTCGATCTACACTCAGCATGACATCAATGAATTAGCTCAGACATAAACCGTCAAGGTGCCTAGTAGATTGTGGTACATTCATAGAAAAAAAAAGTAATGAATAAGCCGGGTGCCCCCTAAACGTGTCATTGAACTACAATAAAAAAATACGCCTCCTCGAACCATGCGGTCAACGACACTTGTTCTTACTATGTTTTAGCCACCTCGTGATGTGAATATCGTGTAACGGAAATTTAATTATGTAAATTTTTGCGAAGTGAACTGAGAAATTTGCTAAATCACGGTCACTTTCTTATCCCCGCAGTGTTAAGAGCGTGTCGAATTTACTCAAATTCATGATAATTGACAACGACATTCAGGATGTATGCAATCGGAAAAAGAAACAGCCGAACATCGTGCATCTCGGAGCACTCAATCATAACGCACGGCGATTTTTCGACCACATTCGCTGTTATCCCGACGGCATGTAGGGAAGGCATGATACCAGGGGAAGCCGGATGCGATAAGTCATGCATGTGCTGTCACTTACGACAATTGCCAGTGTGGCCCCGGCCCCGGGGCCCCGGGTTCGAATCCCGGTGCCGACTGTGCTGTCTGGGGTTTTCCCTGAGTTTTCCTCAGACGCTTTCGCAGACATATGTCGGCACAGTTCCCTTAGAAGTCTGCCCACGACGCACATTCCCCAAGGCGTTAGTCGTGACGTTGCCCACATATGTGAGGCCGACAACGGCGAGCCCTTTCACCACCACCACCACCACCGATGCCAGTGTGGCCAGGGTATTCATCCTCCTTTCTTCGGAATGTGAACGATTGCGCGAAAAATTCGTCACGTGCTATTCTCCTCTGCGAGCTCCGTAGAACATGGTGTTCGGCTTTTTTTTTTTTTTCATATAAGAGGGCTCCTCGATATCCCTGTCAATTATGATGAATGTGGGTAAATTCGGCGCACTTTACATTGGTGGGATAGAAAAGTGAACTTTACATGGAAAATTTCCGAGTTTAGGTCGCAATAATTTGCAAAATTACGGTTACGTTACATGACACTCCCGTCTCATGATCTCTTTGAACCAAGCACTGTGTGAGCACCGGCACTATGCGTAGCTCTCTATCGTCTCTGTGCTCGGTGCAGGAAGGAAGTCAGGTGCCCATCTTCAGTTTCTACATGGCGGGGGAGGTGTCAAGGTATTGACTATGTCAACCACGAGGACTGTGAAGAACAGCGTTGAAGGCCTTTGCCGAACTGAGAAGCTCGATGACGTGGATGTTTGCGGCAGCTTGGTTCTGGACCCGAAGGAGCAATAGCTTTATCCACGACTGGGCTTCTAGTCTGATTTACTTTACGCAGCGGGACTAGAGCTCCGGCAACTTAACTTCTTCGCCCCTCCCGTGCGCTTCAAGAAATAATCCCCCCCCCCCGCCAAAACGTGGGTCTGGATCCGCCCCTGTGCGCGCGGTAATATAGCAGCATATCAACCATACAACCGTCACTATTCCCAAGCTAAGCGGACGGCCTGCTGTGGATGCTGGGGAAGCCCAGCGGAACTACCCTACAAACTCGAAAACCGTTCACCTGCAATGCTGTCAACGGAGACTGTAATATGCGTAATGGGTATTGTGGGGCGTCACTGCCTTGTTCCGTACAGATTGTATCTCTGCGTATCGCTTGCGTAATGAATGGACCTCTCCCTGTTTGTAAACACATGACGTCAGACGGTGCAGCAGCGCCGCTGACTTGGTAGACTGGAACTACCATAGCGAAAAATAAATAGATGACAAGAAGGCCACGTGTAAATATAGCTTTTGGTACTGTAAGATGTCTATCTAATTCTTCACGCACCACTATAACTTCACATATCACTTCCTCGTTCCTCAAATATATTACTAGTTGTGCAGCTTTCCTCTGCTCCATTCTACCGGTAGCCCTATTGTTTCGGTAGGGCTTCTTAGTGATGTCTACGGGCTCTTCCATCTTCGGAATCCTGAAGGGCACGAGTTTCTCTCGGAGTACATGCGGTGTCTCAATACAAAGCAAGCGCGAACCAAGACGCAATAAGAAACCACATTCCGTACGGGATTGCGACATTGACTTTCAAGACGACGCCACACTTCGGCGAAGCTTTCCTTCCTTCCCGCGGTTGACTGGGAATGCGAATGAAGGCACTAAAGTGACTGAAAACCTCACCTAATTCGTGTGTGCCATTAATACAAAGACGTAACCACTGACCTTCCTCAAGGAATTCGGCTTTGGGAAACCGCGGTGCTCTGCGCCTGCGCTGTTTCGGTAGGCTGCGTCTACCGACATCATGATTACGCCACGGTGACGTTTCGGTAGAGGCCTATATGCATAATAATTTTTTTTTTTTTTGTATCAGCGACATTCATCGTGTTGTTGTTCTATAGATGAGACGTTTTGAAAATGCTCAAGACGATACAATCATTCGTGCAGTAGTATTACATTCTAGTATTGCTTTCTACATATATTTATTGTGTCGTACTGCTTGCGACCGACACCATTGTCTGGAATCAGTCCCTCATGGTATATCTCATCTCATAACTGTGGGTGTTGCAAACGCATTTAATTTAGTAACGAACACGCGCAGGGTATGGCATTCCTTAAGTACAATATTGGTACAGCATTGCCAATGAAATGTGGGCTGTAGAACTACTGACAGGTGATTCCAGACAACCGCGTCGCAAGCAGTGCGTACACGTACGCCTGACTGCACGTAGCA